>NC_052232.1:2412500-3612500 GCF_013401445.1 Tripterygium wilfordii | reverse complement strand
TTAGGCCATGATGATCCAGACAAACTAATATGCCACGGCCAAGAAAAATAAAGAGAACAACAACGAGGTATGATTACCGAGAGGAACCCCCAAATACAAGGTTGCAGTGTCGGTCGAATCGTAGCGCCCTATCATAGTCCTTAATCACGTTCTCGTGCAACTCCAAGTGACTGTGATAAATTGCTTTGTCACAGATATCTTGGATAGTAAAAGGATGAACAAGAAGAAAGTCGAGTACTCAGGTTTCCATTGACTAGTCTCGAGAGCGGCAGAATTTGACGAGGCTCGACACACTACAGGAAGATAGCTGAGGCCATCACTCAATCAATGGAAGCGAGCTTCTTAAGCTTCACAGACCACACCTCTTATTCTTCACAACTCTGGTAACGGCTCTCAATTGAAGGTGCGGCTGCTAGGGTTTATTTGGTATAGAGAGTGTATGAAAAACTGAGTGAGAGATATATATTTTTTTTGAAAGCAAGAACTTCATTAACTTAAATCCAGAAGAAGAGCATTACAAATGAAATCAGGTGGTGTACTACACCAAACATGGACACCAGTCAAGGAAACCACCCCTTTATCCATCAATGGCAGCTGATCACCATTGGG
Organism: Tripterygium wilfordii; assembly: GCF_013401445.1. NCBI lineage: Eukaryota > Viridiplantae > Streptophyta > Magnoliopsida > Celastrales > Celastraceae > Tripterygium > Tripterygium wilfordii. The sequence continues at coordinate 3,611,891 of NC_052232.1, read as the reverse complement.
AAGAACTTGAGCAGATTGCCATTGGAAAGGGAAAGAGCTTGCCAAATTCAACACTTGGGAAACGGTCTGTCTCTTATTATTCCATACAATTTCATTTCTGCTTCTCCACAAACCCCACAACACCATGCATACCAGGTGCACCAAGTCTAGGCAAGAATTATTAAACACACCTGAAATCCAATCAACAAAATTAGAGGCCGTATCTCCACTCAATCCAACAACAAAAGATCGCCAGCAATCAACAGCCATTGGGCATTGAATGAAAACGTGAGTAACTGATTCAGTTGCGCCATTACAAACTGGACATTGAAGAACCACAAACTCGTCGTCTTCAAATCTTTACTACTTACTTAGGCAATGACTCCAATCACTTATGTTCTATATTAGCATGGGTCAGGTCAAGTAATATTGGATTTGTCATTTTCTTTCTCAAAAAACCTTCGCGACTATGTCTTTGATTTAACTTGTAAAGCATACCTTAATACATCCTAGGATGTATTCCTTTTCAACGAAATTCCTTACGCATTTCAACAATGTGTTTATTTCCACTTTGTTTCATTAGAAGTGATTTCATTCCGGTGATAGAAGACTAACACTGAAATGAAAGAACTTCTATTAACAAAATGAAAATCAGCACATCATTGAAATGTATTTGAAATTTCATTAACTAAGAATACATCTTGAAATGTATTAAGGGGTGTGCTTTACAAGCTAAAACAAAATATAACTGCAGAGGCTATAGCCATAGAGGTTTGAAAAGTAAATAGTAGTAAAATTTGTTGACGTGGAGCCTTTATTTGACATGGAGTGAGTATGAATCTCTCTTCTTCTTCTTCTTATGGTCTTCATAGTCTTCAATGGTGGCCATCATATCCTGTTTTCTTGGCATGTGCAGGCATGGTGGATCGTGGGAAACCATCTTCTTTCTTGTTGATTTAGTTTCTACGTCAAAACTTTTCATAATCGCAACGTCCTTAAAGTTTTGGGAATCATGGTGAAGGTCCCAGGTCTTGCAACTTCTTCAAGGTGGATATAGGAGTACTGGGAATATGAAGCATGCTCTATTCTCTTGGAAAATAGGCCTCATGCTGGTTGTTGAAGAAAAGATGTTGATTGTTACCATTTTGTTATTGCTCTCACTTGCTTGCATGTGGGGAGGTTTATTCTTGCTCAAAGTACAAGACGAACGTGGTCTTGGTCTCTAAGTATCATGCAATTGGTGGAAACGTGACTGGGACATTTTAAAAACGTTTAGAATGCAAACTCCAAAATCTCCTGAGCCTCTTGCACACTTATGCAGCTAAAATCTCGGTTTTCAGCTAACAAACTATTTTAAAATAGAATAAAACAATCACAACAATTAATCCCTTGATTTTAGCCGTTCGAACAAACCATTTCAGACAGCTCTGATTTTCGAGTAGACCCCTGGATTGCAGCTTAAATAATATCGGAATATCTGTAAAATGAACAAAGATTATTATTAAATTTCATTTTCCTTGTCACGTGTCCGCTGGTGATTGGATGTTCCCAATCATTGGTGGGTCTCACGCTCTCACGTGTCAATAGATGACAGGAGGTCACTTTAGGTAAAAAAAAATACCCCCTTCAAACCTTCTTATTTAAGGAGAAAGATTTGAATTTTTTATTTTGAATTTTTTTGAATTTGTTTACTTTTGAATTAAGCATTTATCGCGTAACTCATTGAATTTTCAAACAGAAATTTCATCCAATAAGTTGTTGTGTTGTCAGCCATCATTTGCTGAAAGCGTTTCACCCCCAAAAAAACCTCTGGCAGGCCTAAAACCCGATTTTATATGAAAAATTAAAAAAGCTATATAAAAACTAAAAAAGCAAAAATAAGTTAGACACTCAAACCAGCTATTTCCATCTATGAACATTAATAGTGTGTTTGAATTAAGGGATTTGGGGGAGGGGAAGAGAAGGGAAGGGAAGGGAAAGAAATTTTTCCCCTAATTCTCTCTAAATCCCTCCCTTTAATGAAATCTTTATCCCAATCATCTTCAAATCTCTCTCCTTAATTTTTTCTAAACTATCCAAACAAAAAAATTAGAAGAAAACTCAATTTCCCTTCTCTTCCCTTCCCCCAAATCCCTCAATCTCTTTAATCCAATACTACCATAAAAACAATAAATACATATTATCTTCCAAATCAATCTCATTAGTAAATATAGTCAACTCGTTAATCTATCCAAATCAATCTCATTAGAAGATATAATGAAATCGTTAATATATCCAAATCAATCGCATTAATCCAATACTTTGATAAAAACAGCAAATGTAGATTATCTTCCATATTTATGTTATCTCTTTTTATAAGCAATCCAAATCATCTCATTTTCTTCACTTTAATCACTTATAAATACCATCTTGATTCCCTTAATTCACTAATATCATATTTTACACATTTAAAATATCACAAGAATATATACATATTATCTTCCAAATCAATCTCACTCGTTAATATATCCAAATCAGTCTCATTAGTCCAATACTATGATAAAAACAATAAATACAGCTTATCTTCCAAATCAATCTCACTCGTTAATTATATCCAAATCAATCTCATTAGTCCAATACTATGATAAAAACAATAAATACAGCTTATCTTCCATATTTATGTTATCTCTTTTTATAAATAATCCAAATCATCTCATTTTCTTCCCTTATAAATACCATCTTGATTCCCTTAATTCACTTATCTCATATTTTACACATTTAAAATACCTCAAGAAAAAGAAAAAGAAGTCGTCAAAGATGAAGGCAGTGCAATTTTTCTTCATTATTCTTATGCTTGGTCTATTTCTATCTTCCGGTAAATATTTCATATATATATATTTGCATTTTGAGAAACATTAGTCAATTATTTGTTGTACGTTTAAGAGTAATAGCTAAGTGTTTATTGTATTAATAGATATATTAATAAAATTAATATTTGCATAAGACATGGCTATGGGAGCTCGTATATGTGTGAGGGGTTTTGTGATGCCAGGTTGTACATAAAAAGGAGAACCCAGCCCAATCTCAATCAAATTCAAGTCCATTAGTATGAGGCCCATTCAAGCCCATAATTAGTTTTATACTTTCATGTTTTCAAATGAGTTCCGTGTCTCAACGGATCTCTGTAAAAAGGCTTCTCCCATAATTAGTTTTATACTTTCATGTTTTCAAAAGAGTTCCGTGTCTCAACGGATCTCTGTAAAAAGGCTTCTGGTCTTTCAATAGTTGTCAGAGAGTAGCCGTTACTCTCTTCTTATCCTTGTATAAATACTTGTATTTCTATCTGTGTAAATTAAGGAAAACAATATCAACAAAATTCTTTTATGGTATCGGAGCGTCTCACTCCAACGAGTTCACCTCCATGGCTACTTCTTCCTCTTCGTCTTCTTCTAACTCTGCTGTTATTATCTCTGTTCCAGAATACTCCACCTCTGTCACAGTACATGCCATCTCATCTATTCACTTGAAACTCACCTCCACCAATTTTCCTTCATGGAGATTACAGATCTTGTCTCTACTGCGTGCCTATAATCTGGTTGGATACATAGATGGCAAACATACCTGTCCTGCATCTCCTGTATCTACTTCCTCTCCAGAAGAAATCAAAGTTTACCATACCTGGAGCAGTCAAGATCAATTTATTTTATTGGCCCTTGTAGGTTCCATTGATGGCAGCATACTGCCTCTCATCGGCGATGTTAAGTCGAGTGCAGCTGTGTGGCAGAAAGCCCACCAACTCTATGCCAATACTTCGCGATCTCGCGTTCTTCAACTGAAATCTCAGTTGTCTCGCTGTCAAAAGGGCGAAAAATCCATCACTGACTATATGCAGGATGTGAAACGGCTAGCTGATGAACTGGCCTTGATTGATAAACCTATCTCCTATCTCTTCTGATGATTTAACCTTATATATTTTGGATGGACTCACCGAAGATTACTCTGGAATGGTGGGTTCTATCCGTACGCGAGAAACTCCTTTCTCCTTTGAAGAACTTCAAGATGTGCTTGTTGCACAAGAAGGCTACATGGTTCGCCTCCAACAAACTCAATCTCAGAACTTGGCTACTGCCAACTTTCATCAAAGGATCAATAATTCCAATTCAGGCCGTAACAATCGTAACTGGCAGGGTAATCGTGGTAATCAGCCTTGGCGTGGTTCTCGTCCACCAACTCACAGGGGTGGCCGTGGCCGTGGCCAGCACCGACTTACATGTCAACTTTGTGATATCCCAGGTCACTCTGCAAATCAGTGCAGAAAATTCAAAATTTATGCTCACCAACCATCAGCTTCCAACTATAATGCTCCTGCTGCCAATTTTAATGCTCCTGCTGCAAATTATGCAAGTCCTCTGTACCACCTCATGTTGTTCAACATCCACAATCATGACTACTGGACTCTGGAGCCAGCCATCATATGACATCAACTTCTCAAAATCTATCAACTCACTCTGAATATGATGGAACTGATGAGGTTCAAATCGGGGATGGTACAGGTTTGCATATCTCACATATAGGTACCACAAAATTCCACACACACACTCGACCTTTACATATTAAACATGTGTTATGTGTTCCTTCCATTCATAAGAATCTTATTTCTGTCCATGAGTTAACTAAGCATAACAACATCTCTATTGAATTTTTTCCCTTCCATTGTTTGCTTAAGGATCGCAGTACGGGACAGGTTATGGCGTCCGGTAGCTGCCGTAATGGACTCTATCATTTTAACCCTCAAGCTGTTACATGTTTTGCTGCTTCCGTTACTTCCGCGCCTCAAAGAACCTCAACTGATCACATAGGATGGCATCATCGATTAGGCCATCCCTCATTTAAAATGCTTTCTCTTGTTTTGAAAAGCAATAGTTTACCTATTACTGTGTCTCCTACTACTGCACCTACTTTATGTAGTTCTTGTTCAATAAATAAAATGCACAAGTTGCCTTTTGGAACTTCATCTATTACTAGTAATGCTCCATTACATGTGATTTATAGTGATGTATGGGGACCATCTCCCATAAAATCAATTGATGGATATTCTTACTATGTTATTTTCGTGGATCATTTCACTAGTTATACTTGGCTTTTTCCTTTGCATGCTAAATCTGAAGTTTTTTCTGTCTTTGTTCAGTTTCAAGGTCTTGTTGAGAAGCAGTTTCAATGCTCAATTCGCTCTCTATATACTGACAATGGGGGAGAGTATGTTAAAATGAAGAGTTATCTTCTCCAAATGGGCATCAGCTGGTTTCAAACTCCTCCATATACCCCTCAACACACGGCTCTGGCTGAAAGAAAGCATAGGCACCTTGCTGAAACAGCAAGGACATTATTACATACAGCTCATCTACCTTTCAGTTTCTGGTCCTATGCATTCCAGACAGCAGTCTACTTGATAAATCGACTACCTTTAGTCAACACCTCTCCTGCCACACCTTTTCAACTTCTTTTTCACACCACTCCAAATTATCATAAACTCCGTGTATTTGGTTGTTGTTGTTTTCCATGGTTAAGACCATATACTCAACACAAGCTTGAACCTCGATCGAAACCTTGCATTCTTGTAGGTTACTCTACTTCTTAGAGTTCCTATAAATGTCTTGACCCCACTACTAACCGAGTCTATTTATCCAGACATGTATTATTTCATGAAAACGTGTTTCCTTACTCCACTATATCCTCTCCATCGTCCACCTTTTCTTGTGTTCCTACATCTAACACCCACCCTGCTCCTTCACTCATAGTCTTAGCTCCTACACCTCTTCCTTCTTGCCCGACTACTAGCGTCCCACTCCCTGAGCCTATCATTCTTGGTTCCGCAACTACCCCACAACCTACCCCTACTACTTCCACAGCAACTCCTTCAGTATCTCTCCCTAACCCTAGCATTTCCCCTACTGCGAATACCACCAACTCTACATCACCTCAACAACCAGCCCTGCCCCCTATTGTTTCTGCCACTCCTCCCATCGCTTCTGACTCTGGCCCTCATCCACTACATATGACCACCAGATCCATGAACAAAATATTCAAGCCCAAAAATTTGAATCTTACCACCCTCCATCCTATGCCTGATTCCATTGAACCCAGGACTGTTCGTCAAGCGCTTAAGCAACCACATTGGTTCTCTGCCATGCAACACGAATACCAAGCTCTTCTTCAACATAATACCTGGTCATTAGTTCCTCCTCATCCCGACATCCAGCCTATTGGTTCAAAATGGATTTACAGAATCAAACAAAATCCTGATGGTACCATTGCTCGTTACAAAGCGAGATTGGTTGCCCAAGGCTTCGCTCAAAGACCGGGTTTGGACTACACAAACACCTTTAGTCCTGTCATCAAACCTGCCACCATCAGAACCGTGCTTACCATCGCTATCTCCCGTGGATGGTCCCTTCACCATCTTGACATTAATAATGCTTTTCTCAATGGTCATCTACAAGAAACTGTCTACATGAAGCAACCTCGCGGCTTTGAAGATCCCTTACATCCCAATCATGTGTGTGTAGTAACCGGTTTTCGTCTGGCCAAAAATACAAAAAATAAATAAATAAATAAAAAATATATATATAAGAAAAGGGTTTGGAGGATTTCGGTGGAAAAGAGAAAAAAAGAAAAAAGGGGAGACTTTTGGGGGAAAAGTAGGGGCCATGACATAATTAAAAAAATAAATAAAGAAAAAGCCAAGAAATAAGGAAATGGGGGTCATGAGAGAAAAAAGCCAACAAAAGGAGGAAGACAAGGAGAAAAAGAAAGGAAAGTGGGGGAATAAAGGGAGAAATGTATGGCACAAATTGGGGAAAGAAAAAGAATAAAAGAGAGGAGGCGTGAGAGGAGAAGGAGGCTTTGGTTTTTGGTGAAGCAAAACAAAATAAAACACAATTGGGAGAGAGGAAGTAGCGGCACAAGACAAAGAGAAAGAAGAGAAAAAGCAAAGAGAGGAAAGGGAAAGCGGGAGAGGTAAATATCAGAACAAATTTCTATCATTCTCGGCCTCTTTGTCTTGGTGATAATCTGGTTTTGGTTGCTCTGGGTTTTGTTCTCTGAATGCCATGATTTACTCCCGGTAGTAGCTCTGAATCCTTCGATACATGCAGTAGTATACATCCTTGGTTAATGTCCGTTTGTAATACTTTGTTTGGATGCTTGGGATCCTAGTGTTTGATATACAGTGGCTATTCCATTTCTTTCAGAGATAAATATATGTATATATATGTATAGTGTATGTATATATAGGTGTGCAGTGTGTGTACATATATATGCAGTGGGCGTGTGTATATGTGTGCATTGTGTGTGCGTAGATGTGTGTGGGTGTGTGTATATATATATATAGTGCGTGCATATATATATATATATACAGTGTGTATGTGTGTATATATATATATATATATATATATTCTGTATCTGTGTTTGTATGTATACATCCCGTTTTGTATATTTGTATAGGTATATTTGAATATATGTGTTTGTATATGTGTGCTTATAATGTATATGGACTTTATTTTATTTGAGTTTCTATGGCATTTGAGCACAATTTTAACCCATTTTTGTGTTTGATGTTGGGTTTGGACTGAGTGGATCACATGGGTCAAGAGGTAACTTAGAGGACTTGGGCCGGGACACATATTTGGAGATTGGATTGGGCTTGAGTAATGGACCGAGCTCTGTGGCCATATTTGTATTTGTATTTTTTTTATATCTTTTTATTTTTTTATCTCATTTTTATGTATACTCTTGTAAATGTAAGCCATGTAATAGGGTAGTGGAAATAATGAAAGGTAGTGTAAAGTAGTGTAGTTTAGTTTATTGCATATTTAATGTGATTAGTATGCATGTTTAGGGGTTTAGTTTTGCCAATCCATCAATTCAATAACCGCATCTCTATCAAATTTTCACATAAACAAATTAATAGATACTACATTAAAGTCAACTAGGAGGAGGACTTGATGACATTCAGCTCCTGCCTAAACTTTAATTATGTTATCTATTCAAATTAAAGTATTATTTGTATTCACAAACACAATGGTAAGTTAATTTACTAGATACCTAAATTAAAGTTCATTAGGAGGAGGACTTGATGATATTCAGCTCCAGCCTAGGCTTTAATTATGTTATATTTTCAAATTAATGTGTCATTTGTATTTCTAAACGTAATGATAAATTAATTTACTAAATACCTAAATGAAAGTTCATTAGGAGGAGGACTTGATGACATTCAGCTCCTGCCTAAACTTTAATTATGTTATCTATTCAAATTAAAGTATTATTTGTATTCACAAACACAATGGTAAGTTAATTTACTAGATACCTAAATTAAAGTTCATTAGGAGGAGGACTTGATGATATTCAGCTCCTGCCTAGGCTTTAATTATGTTATCTTTTCAAATTAAAGTGTCATTTGTATTTCTAAACGCAATGATAAATTAATTTACTAAATACCTAAATTAAAGTTCATTAGGAGGAGGACTTGATGACATTCAGCTCCTGCCTAGGCTTTAATTATGTTATCTTTTCAAAAGTGTCATTTGTATTCCTAAACACAATGATAAATTAATTTATTAGATACCTAAATTAAAGTTCATTAGGAGGAGGACTTGATGACATTCAGCTCCTGCCTAGGCTTTAATTATGTTATCTCTTGAAATTAAACTGTCATTTGTATTCCTAAACACAATGATAAATTAATTTATTAGATACCTAGATTAAAGTTCATTAGGAGGAGGACTTGATGACATTCAGCTCCTGCCTAGGCTTTAATTATGTTATCTCTTCAAATTAAGGTATCATTTGTACTCAAAAAATAATGGTAACTAAATTGAAGTTAATTAGGAGGAGGACTTGATGACATTCAGCTCCTGCCTATGCTTTAATTATGTTATCTTTTTCAAATCAAAATACCATTTATATTGGACAAATAACTTTTCAAGAAAAAGCACATAGATCAATCTAGGTAACCTTTTAGGGAGTTGTGGGGTGCCTAACACCTTCCCCACACTCAATAGACCCCCTTACCTATTCTCTGGTTCGTAGACCATTTTCTAGTGTCCAATTGCACTTAAATCAATTGGTGGCGACTCTAAATCATTTTCCATCCTTTCATCGCCGGTCCGCGTCGTGACCCCGGTTGCGACAACTGGCGACTCTGCTGGGGACATTGGTTTTTATACCAAAGGGGTTGAGCCTGTATGATTATTTTTGTGCTTTTCTTGTATAGTTTTTATGTTAGTTCCTATTTGTATTTGTATGTTAAATTTGAAGAATTTGATGGATTTGTTCAATGTTGTAGATATCTTCATCAGAAATGGGCTTTGTGGAATTTAAATGTTAGGAATATTGGTTTGTATGCCCCCACACACACATTCACATATCACTACACACACATAACCCTATACCCGGGTTACTTAGTGATTAGTGAAGGTTGACCTACCACTTTCATGGGATTCACTTCCCTGTATGGGTGGGGGAAGACACCTTCCTGGATTGACGTCCTCTTATGACATTAAGGGATGGGCTTTTGTGATCCAATGGAGCAAAAGCCACCTGATCCAGAGACCTCGCGATTAGTTAGTTAAACCACCCATATGCACCATAGATAAACCGTAGCCATGGTTCTAAACCTCTAGAAATTTTTAGGCGGTGTTACCCATTTTAGGAACAAAGGGGGCATTCCTATCCTTAACTATTTATTTCACATGCCTATATTCTTGTACATTATATACCATGTATCTTTATCCCTTATTTACATATTCATATGTACTTAATGCATTAGTTAGATTATACTTGTATATATACATTTCTTAAACCACACATGTTCATACACCTGCCATGTATATGTTAGCCTAGGTTGTACCCATGTGCATGCTTGTTAATTATCCATACATGACCATATATGCTTGCACACTCGTTAATCATCCATACATGTACATATATACCTTTCATATACATAACTATTGCACATATAATAGATCAATTGTTTTAAACCGTCTTGTTTAATTATTTCTTAGGATTTGCACAAATAATAACCATATGAACGCACATTTTTGAAAAAAATATAAAATGAGAACTAATGTCGTTGTTTTCAATAATGCACAAAAAATCATAAATAATCATAGCGTCCAAGAAGCAACACCGTCACCCCTATCAGACTCGCCTACAATCAAGAATTACTGAGAATATGGATCATGAAACAGGGGAGCAGAGTCAGAATCAGGATATAGTTGAACTGAAAGAGCAAATGGCCCTATTAATGAAGAATATGGCCGTTGCTGATGAAAGGAAAGGGAGCAGCTGAAAATTCTGAAACACTAGAGATTCCTGAGAATCATCTGCACCAGGAAATACCAACTTACCCACCCGGGTTTACTCCTATTCGTAATCAGCCTTCGCCTGGGTTGCATCAGCATCAGCATGTTTCCCAATAGGCAACCACTCAGAATCCGACATATATTCATCCAGTTGAGACCCATGCGCATGATAATCCCTTCCCAGTCGATGCTAATGTTGCAGAAGCTGTAACCGCCAGAGTAGTGAATGAGGGAGTTCAGAATGAAGAAAATAACTCAATGGATGCCATTAAAAAGTTGGAAAAGAGATTAAGAGCCATGGAGGGTTTTAATGTTTCAGGGATGCTGAATCCGGCCAATTTGTGCCTTGTGAAGAATCTGAATATTCCGCATGATTTTGTACTACCAAAATTCAGTTTGTTTGATGGCACTGGAGTTCCATTGGATCATCTAACGATGTATTGTCGACGTATGCAACCATATGCAAGCGATGAGAAAGTGTTGATGCATTATTTCCAAGATAGTCTGATTGGGGCAGCTCAAAGGTGGTTTAATACTCTTAATCCCTCATCAGTAGCTTCGTGGGAGGATTTGGCTGAAGTGTTTATGAAGCAATATAAGTACAATGAAGAGAAGATCCCTACCATTTATGATCTGCAGAATACAACAATGAAGAGCGGGGAAAGCTTCAGGGAGTTTGCTCATCGATGGAGGGATTTGGCAGCTCAGATAATTCCACCACTGTCAGAGAAGGATTTGTTGAATGCTTTTATTGATGCTCTCCAGGAACTTTATACTTCCAATTTGGCGGGAGGTGGCCACAATAACCTAGCTGAAATGATACAGGCAGGAGAACGAGTTGAACGATGTATGAAGAGAGGTACTCTACATTATCCCACCCATGATAAATCAGACCCAGCTAAAGCAAGTAGAGGCAAGAAGGCTGAAGTGCATTATGTGAATTTTGATTCAAATCCAGCTGTTTATAGTGTGCCTACTTCAGATTATCGCCCTAGAAGCAATGCCCCAAGGATGTCAAGCCCAGGAGCCTACTATAATCATACCCACACCCAAAATCCTTATCCACCCCGATTCAATGCACCATCACCCAATCAATACTCGCAAAACCCAAACACTTACCAAAACTTCCAAAACCCAAACACTTACCAAAACTTCCAAAACCCAAACACTTACCAAAATTTTCAAAACCCAAACACTTACCAAAACCCTCGTCCAAATTTCCAAAACCAAAGACCCAGAAGACCCGTTGAGCATTTCGATCCTTTGCCCATAACCTATGCTGAATGTTTCACGAAACTTCAAGCGCAAGGAGCAGTGGCTCCTGTTCCGGGACGGGTCCACCAACCTCCATATCCCCATTGGTATGATCCTAATGCCACATGCTTATATCATGGAGGAACACCCGGGCACTCAACTGAAGGTTGTTTACAATTCAAAAGGATAGTCCAGGGGATGATTGAGGCGAAATGGCTGGATCTTAGTGCAATCAATAAACCAAATGTCAACAACAATCCATTGCCTAATCATGAGAAGGAGGGGGTGAATGCCATTGAAGAATTTTGTGCTACAAAAAGATGGGTATCAGAGATTGCAATGCCGTTGGGCCAGTTGTTTCTGGTGTTGAGGAAAGAAGGATTAGTTGAGGAAGTGGCAGTGGATACACCCATTCAACGTGGAATTTTTGATGACATGAAGACTTGTGAGTTCCATAGAGGACAAAGGGGACATGCTATTGAGAATTGTTGTGGTTTTCAGGAGAAGGTACAAGAGTTGATGGATTTGAAGATAATAAAGTTTGAGGTGAAAGGCCAATTAAATGAAGTCAGTGTCATAGGAGGATATTATCAAGGGCCTAGGCCGAATCACGCTCCGCAATTTATCTTGCGGTATTATGTGGAAGATGCGCCACCAGTTGGGCCACTCAAACCAAAGATAGATCCTTTGTACAAGAATGACAAGGCTGTGCCATGGAATTATGAGGTTGAAGGAGAAATGGTAGATAATATTTCTGGTGTTAGTGAAGTTACCCGGAGTGGGAGATGTTACATGAGAAATGAGCCAGAAGGGAATCCGATAGTGGATCTTGAAGCTGAATGTAAAAGAAAAGGGAAAGTAATACCTGAAGTTGAAGGATCTGGTTCTATTCCGGAAGAAGGTCTTTTTGTACGCCCAGAAGAGAAAAAGAAAGTTGTAACTGATGTGGAAGTCCAGGAGTTCCTGAAAATTATTCGGCAGAGTGAGTACATGATAGTGGATCAATTGAAGAAAACTCCTGCAAAAATTTCGATCTTGGAGTTGATAATGAGTTCTGAACCGCATCGACAAGTCTTGATGAGAATGTTAAATCAGGCGTACGTATCAGACAAGATTCCTACAGATTCTTTTAATGGCATTGTGGGAAATGTGTTGGCGTCTCATTTGTTGTCTTTTACTGAGGATGATATTCCGCCTGAAGGGATAGGGCACAACAAAGCTTTGCATATTTCAGCCATGTGTCGTGGAAAGGAATTAGCAAGTATTTTGGTGGATAATGGGTCATCGCTCAATATTTTACCAAAGGAGACTTTTGAAAAGCTGCCGATTGACAGATCTTATTTAAGACCAGTACCGATGGTGGTAAGGGCATTCGACGGAACACGTAGAGAGATTATGGGAGAAATTGAAATACCTTTACAGGTTGCAAGCGTAACTTTCAATGTACCATTTGTGGTAATGGATATCTCACCAACCTACAGTTGCCTGTTGGGACGACCTTGGATTCACACTGCAGGAGCCGTTCCCTCATCATTGCATCAGATGCTCAAGTTTGTTCATGATGGAAGGGTTTATATAGTAAAGGGCCAGTCAGAATGGATGGTTGCTAGTTTGTCTAATAATTATCCTATTGATGCTCCGACAGAAGGGATTGAGAGTTCATTCCAATCTTTTGAAATTGCTAGTGCTAGCTATGTGAAGGAAGGACTTTCTCCCTTAAAGCCACAAGTATCCAAGGTTACGAAGAATGTAGCAAAATTTATGTTGAAAAAGGGGTTTCGCCCGGGAGAAGGACTTGGTAAGAATCGACAAGGAATTAAGAAGCCAGTAGAAATGGTGAAACATCCAGAACGTTGGGGCTTGGGTTATAAGCCAACCAGGATTGACTGGAACCGTGTGCAAGCAGACAAACAGGCGAAGAGGTTTGCTCGTTTGGGAGGAAAGGAATTGGAAGTTGAAAAGAAACCGATTCCCTGGCTTTATGACAGTTTTGTGTATGGAGGGATGCAGAACAAGATAAATTTGGCTGATACTGGGGCAGTTTTTGGAAAACTGTCATTTGGAAACTCGACAGATAAAACTGGGGCAATTTTGGCAAATATATGTGTTCAGTTTGAAGAGTTCCAAGTAGCTGTGGTGGAAGAGGAACAGAGTGCGACTGCTAGACCTTGCTTTGTCATCTCGCGTCCTTCAAATTTCAAATTAGGCAACTGGACCTGTCTGGAGCTCCCAGTATCTCTCAAGAACCTGCAAGAGTAATCCCGAGTGCACTACCATCGTGAGCCCAGCTCACGGCCTTCGTTTGGGTCTTTTGTAATGAGCACGCTTTACTTTGCTTTCAATAAATCTTATAGTATGGCGATTGCAAGTTCAATCTTTGTACATATTCCCTTTTCCATGAAATGAAAGTCTTTTGACAGTCATCCATATTCATGTTTCTTCATTCCCATTTGAGTTTTTGTTCTCCATTCTCAAAACCATTTTTATTCATTTCTTTCACAGGATTGAAAATGATGATAACGAAGATGACGAACTTAATGAACCAGATTTTGATGCACCCATTAGCAATATTGAATCTGACTATGAAATAGAGGAAGAAATTGAGATTTTACCTGAAATGTTAAGACAAGTCAATCAAGAAGAGAAACTAATAAAGCCGCACCAAGAGATAACTGAAGTTGTTAATTTGGGAACTGAAACGGAGAAAAAAGAGGTTAAGGTAGGAGCTGCTTTCGAAGGAGAAAGCAAGAAGAAGTTGATAGATTTATTGCATAATTACCAGGATGTCTTTGCATGGTCTTATCAGGACATGCCCGGTCTTGATACAAGTATTGTTGTTCACAAGTTGCCATTGATTCCAGAATGTACCCCAGTGAAACAAAAGCTAAGGAGATTAAAAGCAGATATGCTTTTGAAGATAAGAGATGAAGTGAAGAAACAGTTCGATGCTGGTTTTTTAGCAGTGGCTAGATACCCTGAATGGGTGGCAAATATTGTACCTGTTCCCAAGAAGGATGGAAAAGTGCGGATGTGTGTCGATTATAGAGATCTCAATCGTGCAAGCCCGAAGGATAATTTTCCACTTCCCCATATTGATGTTTTAGTGGATAATACAGCTAGACATTCAACTTTCTCTTTTATGGATGGATTTTCGGGTTACAATCAGATCAAGATGGCACCAGAGGATCGTGAGAAAACGACTTTTATTACCTTATGGGGAACTTTTTGTTATAAAGTCATGCCGTTTGGTCTGAAGAATGCCGGTGCTACTTATCAACGAGCCATGGTCACTTTGTTTCATGACATGATGCATAGAGAAGTTGAAGTATATGTCGATGATGTGATAACAAAATCCAAAGAAGGTGAAGATCATATTGTGAATCTCCAAAAGTTGTTTGATCGATTAAGGAGGCATCAATTGAAGTTGAACCCAGCTAAGTGCACATTTGGGGCAACCTCGGGGAAGTTGTTAGGTTTCATTGTAAGCAGGAAAGGAATTGAGGTAGATCCTGATAAAGTGAAGGCGATCTTGGAGATGCCACCCCCTCGGACAGAAAAGGAAGTTAGGGGTTTCTTGGGAAGGCTGAATTACATTGCCAGATTCATTTCACAGTTGACGGCTACTTGTGAACCTATCTTTAAATTATTGCGTAAGAGTAACTCTACTGAGTGGAACGAAGATTGTCAGATAGCATTCGAAAAGATCAAACAATACTTGAAAAGTCCTCCAGTGTTGATGCCTCCTGTGGCTGGCAGACCGCTTATCCTCTATTTGACTGTCTCAGATAGTTCGATGGGATGTGTGCTTGGACAACATGATTCATCGGGAAGAATAGAGCATGCCATTTATTACTTAAGCAAGAAGTTTACTAGTTGTGAAGCAAATTATTCGATGTTGGAGAAGACTTGTTGCTCTTTGGTTTGGGCTGCACATCGACTTAGACAGTACATGCTTTATCATACGACGTAGTTGATTTCCAGGATGGATCCTATCAAATACATTTTTGAGAAACCTTCTCTTTCAGGGAGGATAGCTAAATGGCAGATGTTATTATCAGAATATGATATTTTGTATGTCACACAGAAGGCAATCAAAGGGAGCGCGATAGCATATTATTTGGCAGATGGAGCAATTGATGATACTCAGTCTATGGATTTGAAGTTTCCAGATATTGATGTCATGACTGTGTCGATAGAAGAGGGGAATCAGAAGGATTTGGCAAAATGGACTATGTTGTTCGATGGGGCTTCTAATATCATGGGATGTGGAATTGGTGCAGTGTTAATATCACCTGATGAGAATATTATCCCGTTTACAGCTAAGTTGTATTTCGAATGTACTAACAATGTGGCTGAGTATGAAGCATGTACGATGGGAATTCAAGCTGCTATTGATATGGGGATTAGGAGGCTACAGGTCTATGGTGACTCACAGTTGGTGATTAGGCAATTGAATGATGAGTGGGAAACTAAAAATGACAAGCTCATTCCATATTACCAACATATCAAAAAGTTAGTCAAGTTTTTTGATCGGGTTGAGTTTGATCATATCCCCAGGGAAGAAAATCAAATAGCAGATGCTTTGGCAACTTTGGCAGCAATGTTTGATGTAGACCCAAAAGGGGAAGTGCAGCTAATTAAAATTGAGAAACAAGAAGTTCGAGGTTACTGTTCAAATTTGGAGGGAGAGCCTGATGGTAAACCGTGGTATCATGATATCCAACAGTACATTGAAAAGAAAGAATATCCATCAGGGGCATCAGAGAATGATAAGCGCACCATCAGGAGATTGGCGGGATCTTTCTTCTTGAGTGAAAATGTTCTTTATAAAAGGAATGATGGGATAGTTTTCCTGCGTTGTGTTGATATGGCGGAGGCTGAACTAATTATGGAAGAAATTCATGAAGGAATATGTGGGACTCATTCCAGTGGATATGCAATGGCACGGAAGATTATACGTGCAGGGTATTATTGGTTAACCATGGAGAGGGATTGCATAAGTTATGCAAACAGATGCCACAAATGCCAGATTTATGCAGACAGGACACATGTTCCCGTTAATCCATTACATGTGTTGACATCACCATGGCCTTTCTCGATGTGGGGATTAGATGTCATCGGTCCGATTGAGCCGAAGGCTTCTAATGGGCATCGTTTCATTTTGGTTGCTATTGATTATTTTACTAAATGGGTGGAGGCTGCTTCGTATTCTAATGTGACGAGTAGTGTGGTCGTTCGGTTCTTGAGAAAAGAGATTGTTTGTCGATATGGAGTCCCAGAAAGAATTATCACTGATAATGGCACAAATTTCAATAGCAAAATGGTGAAGGATTTTTGTGACCAGTTCAAAATTAGTCACCATAATTCAACTCCATACCGTCCAAAGATGAATGGGGCTGTCGAAGCGGCGAATAAGAATATCAAGAAGATCATCGGGAAGATGACAGAGAATTACAAAGATTGGCATGAAAAGCTCTCTTTTGCTTTATATGGTTATCGAACATCAATACGCACATCTACCGGGGAGACTCCTTTCTCCTTGGTGTATGGTATGGAAGTAGTTTTGCCTATTGAAGTGGAGATTCCATCCCTTCGAGTAGTTCTGGAGGCAGGATTGGAAGAATCAGAATGGACTCGAATGCGATATGAACAGTTGAATTTGATTGAAGAACGAAGATTACGAGCAATTTGTAAAGGGCAATTGTATCAAAGAAGATTGATGAAAGCACATAATAAGAAAGTTCGGCCTCGCAGCTTCAGGGGGGGAGAGTTAGTGTTGAAGATGATTTTGCCACCTCAAAAGGATCACCGAGGGAAGTGGATACCGAATTATGAGGGACCATATGTGGTGAAAAAAGCTTTTGAAGGAGGAGCATTAATTTTGACAAGAATGGATGGAGAAGAATTGCCTAATCCGGTGAATGCAGACGCCATCAAAAAGTATTACCCATAGCAAAAAAAAAAAAAAAAAAAAAAAACTCGCTAGATTGAAAACCCCAAAGGGCGATCTAGGCAAAAATTAGAGTAAAAAGCTCGCTAGATTGAAAACCCGAAAGGGCGGTCTAGGCAAAAATTAGAGCAATAAAAATCCCGCTGGAGTGAAAATCCCTCGTGGGCGCTTCAGGCAAAATTAGGGAAAAAAGAAACGTCTCTACTATAGTGAAAACCCTTCCTGGGAGGTTCAAGTAACGTTGATATCAGAAAGGTGTGGTGAAAGCAACTGAGGGGAATGAGGCAGAGGCCTTTTGAGGATTTGAGATGAATATAAGGAAATACAATGAATGACAGATAGCGAGGCTGTACGAAGGTAAATTGGTTATGATCAAAGATATACGTGATGAATTTGTGGGGAAGAAGCTTCATATGGAAATAGTCAGATTCAATAATTGCAAAGTGGGTGCACACAAAACTGGGGCAGTTTTGTGCGGAATCGGAATTATTTCATTTATATCTTGCAAAGATTTCTGCTATTTCCTTTGTTTCTAACCTTCTGGAATCATATACGTACCTCGTCAGTTTCTCTTGTTATCTATCCATTTTAATAAAATGCTCTGAGGTCATTCATTTCTGAGTTCCTAATTCATTGATTGTTTTCATCAAATTTTTGATTGCTTGCGTAAAATTCTCATATAGAACAAGCATCGCCATGCTATTGAATTTATTTGAAATTGAGTAAAGTAATAAGAGAATTATGACAAGTGCATTAGGATATTGTTCTTCACAAGGACTTGAAAGATTTTGGTGTTCTTGGCTATGAAGGAGCTAAAGGAAATTAAATGACGCTAAAAGGCATGGGGGAGTCGGAGAGATTTTGGTGTTCTTGGCTGTAAAGGAGCTGAAAGAAATTAAATGGCGCTAAAAGGCATGATGGAGCCAAAGAGATTGTGGTGTTCTTAACTCTAGGAGGGCTAAAAGAAATTAAATGGCGTTAAAAGGCATTAGTGGAGGCCAGGGAGATTTTGTTTAGCATTAAAGGTATGTCGGATTTGATGGAAATCAGATAATCGATGGGAAGATCAGACAAAAAGAGAATGAAAGATACAAGAATAAGGGTAACATGGCAGATTGAAGATAGGATGGAATCAAAAGATGCAGTCTTCTCACGAGGGATAATGGCAGGATGATAGGGGTGATGGTGCTGACGACAATTAACCGAAGTCGAATTTTCAAAATGAAAAAAATAAAATACAATTTCTCTTCATACATTCATACACTCATGGATATTTTCTTGCATAAAGTTCACACAAACATTGGCCAAGCCGGGAATGGCCTTGTGATCCCGTGCCCTTTATTTTTCTTGCACAGACATTGGCCAAGCCGGGAATGGCCTTGTGATCCCGTGCCCCTTTATTTTCTCGCACAAACATTGGCCAAGCCGGGAATGGCCTTGTGATCCCGTGCCCTTTATTTTCTTGCACAAACATTGGCCAAGCCGGGAATGGCCTTGTGATCCCGTGCCCTTTATTTTTCTCGCACAGACATTGGCCAAGCCGGGAATGGCTTGGCCAAGCCGGGAATGGCCTTGTGATCCCGTGCCCTTTATTTTTCTCGCACAGACATTGGCCAAGCCGGGAATGGCCTTGTGATCCCGTGCCCTTTATTTTTCTCGCACAGACATTGGCCAAGCCGGGAATGGCCTTGTGATCCCGTGCCCTTTATTTTCCTGCACAGACATTGGCCAAGCCGGGAATGGCCTTGTGATCCCGTGCCCTTTATTTTCCTGCACAGACATTGGCCAAGCCGGGAATGGCCTTGTGATCCCGTGCCCTTTATTTTCCTGCACAGACATTGGCCAAGCCGGGAATGGCCTTGATCCCGTGCCCTTTATTTTCCTGCACAAACATTGGCCAAGCCGGGAATGGCCTCGTGATCCCGTGCCCTTTATTTTTCTGCACCAACATTTGGCCAAGCCGGGAATAGCCTCGTGATCCCGTGCCCTTTATTTTCTGCACCAACATTTGGCCAAGCCGGGAATGGCCTTGTGATCCCATGCCCTTTATTTTTCTTGCACAGACATTGGCCAAGCCGGGAATGGCCTTGTGATCCCGTGCCCCTTTATTTTCTTGCACAAACATTGGCCAAGCCGGGAATGGCCATAGTGATCCCGTGCATTTTAATTCCCATACGAAATTCGGTTGACTACGCCTTTGTTTGCCTTTTATTTCGTAAAAGACATACAAAGGGGGGCAGCTGTAGTAACCGGTTTTCGTCTGGCCAAAAATACAAAAAATAAATAAATAAATAAAAAATATATATATAAGAAAAGGGTTTGGAGGATTTCGGTGGAAAAGAGAAAAAAAGAAAAAAGGGGAGACTTTTGGGGGAAAAGTAGGGGCCATGACATAATTAAAAAAATAAATAAAGAAAAAGCCAAGAAATAAGGAAATGGGGGTCATGAGAGAAAAAAGCCAACAAAAGGAGGAAGACAAGGAGAAAAAGAAAGGAAAGTGGGGGAATAAAGGGAGAAATGTATGGCACAAATTGGGGAAAGAAAAAAAAGGAGACAAAGAGAGAAATGTGGCACAAATTGGGGAAAGAAAAAGAATAAAAGAGAGGAGGCGTGAGAGGAGAAGGAGGCTTTGGTTTTTGGTGAAGCAAAACAAAATAAAACACAATTGGGAGAGAGGAAGTAGCGGCACAAGACAAAGAGAAAGAAGAGAGAAAGCAAAGAGAGGAAAGGGAAAGCGGGAGAGGTAAATATCAGAACAAATTTCTATCATTCTCGGCCTCTTTGTCTTGGTGATAATCTGGTTTTGGTTGCTCTGGGTTTTGTTCTCTGAATGCCATGATTTACTCCCGGTAGTAGCTCTGAATCCTTCGATACATGCAGTAGTATACATCCTTGGTTAATGTCCGTTTGTAATACTTTGTTTGGATGCTTGGGATCCTAGTGTTTGATATACAGTGGCTATTCCATTTCTTTCAGAGATAAATATATGTATATATATGTATAGTGTATGTATATATAGGTGTGCAGTGTGTGTGTACATATATATGCAGTGGGCGTGTGTATATGTGTGCATTGTGTGTGCGTAGATGTGTGTGGGTGTGTGTATATATATATATAGTGCGTGCATATATATATATATATATACAGTGTGTATGTGTGTGTATATATATATATATATATATATTCTGTATCTGTGTTTGTATGTATACATCCCGTTTTGTATATTTGTATAGGTATATTTGAATATATGTGTTTGTATATGTGTGCTTATAATGTATATGGACTTGATTTTATTTGAGTTTCTATGGCATTTGAGCACAATTTTAACCCATTTTTGTGTTTGATGTTGGGTTTGGACTGAGTGGATCACATGGGTCAAGAGGTAACTTAGAGGACTTGGGCCGGGACACATATTTGGAGATTGGATTGGGCTTGAGTAATGGACCGGGCTCTGTGGCCATATTTGTATTTGTATTTTTTTTTATATCTTTTTATTTTTTTATCTCATTTTTATGTATATTCTTGTAAATGTAAGTCATGTAATAGGGTAGTGGAAATAATGAAAGGTAGTGTAAAGTAGTGTAGTTTAGTTTATTGCATATTTAATATGATTAGTATGCATGTTTAGGGGTTTAGTTTTGCCAATCCATCAATTCAATAACCGCATCTCTATCAAATTTTCACATAAACAAATTAATAGATACTACATTAAAGTCAACTAGGACGAGGACTTGATGACATTCAGCTACTGCCTAAACTTTAATTATGTTATCTATTCAAATTAAAGTATTATTTGTATTCACAAACACAATGGTAAGTTAATTTACTAGATACCTAAATTAAAGTTCATTAGGAGGAGGACTTGATGATATTCAGCTCCAGCCTAGGCTTTAATTATGTTATCTTTTCAAATTAAAGTGTCATTTGTATTTCTAAACGTAATGATAAATTAATTTACTAAATACCTAAATTAAAGTTCATTAGGAGGAGGACTTGATGACATTCAGCTCCTGCCTAAACTTTAATTATGTTATCTATTCAAATTAAAGTATTATTTGTATTCACAAACACAATGGTAAGTTAATTTACTAGATACCTAAATTAAAGTTCATTAGGAGGAGGACTTGATGATATTCAGCTCCTGCCTAGGCTTTAATTATGTTATCTTTTCAAATTAAAGTGTCATTTGTATTTCTAAACGTAATGATAAATTAATTTACTAAATACCTAAATTAAAGTTCATTAGGAGGAGGACTTGATGACATTCAGCTCCTGCCTAGGCTTTAATTATGTTATCTTTTCAAAAGTGTCATTTGTATTCCTAAACACAATGATAAATTAATTTATTAGATACCTAAATTAAAGTTCATTAGGAGGAGGACTTGATGACATTCAGCTCCTGCCTAGGCTTTAATTATGTTATCTCTTGAAATTAAACTGTCATTTGTATTCCTAAACACAATGATAAATTAATTTATTAGATACCTAGATTAAAGTTCATTAGGAGGAGGACTTGATGACATTCAGCTCCTGCCTAGGCTTTAATTATGTTATCTCTTCAAATTAAGGTATCATTTGTACTCAAAAAATAATGGTAACTAAATTGAAGTTAATTAGGAGGAGGACTTGATGACATTCAGCTCCTGCCTATGCTTTAATTATGTTATCTTTTTCAAATCAAAATACCATTTATATTGGAGAAATAACTTTTCAAGAAAAAACACATAGATCAATCTAGGTAACCTTTTAGGGAGTTGTGGGGTGCCTAACACCTTCCCCACACTCAATAGACCCCCTTACCTATTCTCTGGTTCGTAGACCATTTTCTAGTGTCCAATTGCACTTAAATCAATTGGTGGCGGCTCTAAATCATTTTCCATCCTTTCATCGCCGGTCCGCGTCGTGACCCCGGTTGCGACAGTGTGCAAGTTGCACAAGTCTATTTATGGGTTGAAACAGGCTCCTCGTGCCTGGTATTTGGCTCTGAGTTCATGTCTGACGGCAATGGGGTTTACTAACTCCAGAGCAGATCCTTCTCTATTCATAAAACATACTTCTCATCATACAATGTATATACTTGTCTATGTAGACGATCTTATACTTACTGCTTCTGATCCAACTCTACTTTGCAGGGTCACTAAGGATCTCGTTGATAAATTCTCTCTTAAAGACCTTGGTGATCTTTCATACTTTCTTGGCGTGGAAGTCCTTCAAACTCCAAATGGTCTTTTTCTCTCCCAACAAAAATATATCAGGGACTTGCTTGAACGTGCCGATATGGCTGGAGCCAAGGCCGTCAACACTCCCTTACCTGTGCCCTTCCGGACAAAATCCACAGATGGACAACCCTTATCTGATCCCACACTCTATCGGCATCTTGTTGGCAGTCTACAATATCTAAATCTCACAAGGCCAGATATCTCTTTCTCCGTCAATAGATTAGCTCAATATATGAGTCAACCTACTGATCTTCACTGGACTCTCCTCAAAAGACTTCTACGCTACATCAAAGGAACTTTCAACCTGGGCATCACCATCAAACCGTCCTCCCCTCTTGCCTTACATGCCTACTCTGATTCCGATTGGGGCGAACATCCTGATGATCACTCTTCCACCACAGCCTACCTCGTTTTCCTCGGATCCTCTCTCATCTCATGGAAATCTCAAAAACAGAGAGCGATCGCGCGCTCCTCCACCGAAGCTGAGTACCGCTCCTTAGCTTCTACTGCTTGTGAAGCTATATGGCTTACACATCTTCTTAAAGAATTGCACTGTCCTCTTCCAACTGTTCCCACACTTTACTGTGATAACCAAGGGGCAACCAGTCTTAGTCTGAATCCCGTTCTCCATTCCAGGATGAAGCATATCGCCGTCGATTTATCTTTTGTCCGCTCCCTCGTCAACAACGGCACCTTAAAAGTTCAGAAAATATCTACCATTGATCAACTGGTTGACCTATTGACAAAATCTCTACTTCGAACCCGGTTTACAAGTCTACGGTCCAAGATTGGTGTGTTAAGAGAACCCACCATCTTGAAGGAGGGTAAAAAGGAGAACCCAGCCCAATCTCAATCAAATTCAAGTCCATTAGTATGAGGCCCATTCAAGCCCGTAATTAGTTTTATACTTTCATGTTTTCAAATGAGTTCCGTGTCTCAACGGATCTCTGTAAAAAGGCTTCTCCCATAATTAGTTTTATACTTTCATGTTTTCAAAAGAGTTCCGTGTCTCAACGGATCTCTGTAAAAAGGCTTCTGGTCTTTCAGTAGTTGTCAGAGAGTAGCCGTTACTCTCTTCTTATCCTTGTATAAATACTTGTATTTCTATCTGTGTAAATTAAGGAAAACAATATCAACAAAATTCTTTTAGTACAAACGCTCGATGCGATGCGTATTGTAAAGTAGTTGACAAGAATCCACAAGCACGCGGATATTGCACCGGTGGTTCGGATGGTTGTACTTGTTTCGTCAAATGCTAGTTTTATATGTGCTTCTCCTAATAATTCAATAAAAAGAGAAAATATATACGTATTTCTCTTCTTTTCTTAGACTTTCTTCTCATAATAATTCAATAAAAGCTAAAGATATGTATTCCTCTTATTTTCTTCTTAATTTATTTAGACTTTACTTAAGTTTTAAAGAATGTGTAATCAAGTACCCACAAACGACGCCTGTTAGGCAACTCAATTGTTGGTGCGATTTTATGCCTAAGCGGCGGTTTATGGGGATGGATAGTAAATTCGTTTGCAATATGTCTGTGCTAGTTCAAATTCAGCTCGGCTCAATAATTCGCTAATCCGCACACATGAAATGATATAATATCTTTATTCTCCAAAAATGCTCCAAAATGCCTTATACGGAAGAGGGAAAAAAAATAATTTGTCCCACCTGCTATTTTTTTGTTTCGCTCTTTTCTTTTTCCTTTTTCAATAAACTATGATCTTGTTGATGATCTAGATTCATATCATGATATGTTGTGACGTCGATGATAGGGTTGGTAAAAAACCAATCTATGCACTACTTGCATGGTACCCGAGTCTTTTAAAACCTGAAAACTGGTCTTATAGGATTTGGAAATAGTTTTGTTTTTTTATTTACAAACCCGTCATGGACTTGGAAATGATTTTGTTTTTTGATACCGAGTTTAAGGTATCCGAACTCTTTGATAAAAAAATGATTTATAGTAATAACATTTTAAATGATTTTTTAAACGATATTGGAATGATTTTTGTATAAGTTACCTTAAATGAAAATAATTTTGGTATTCCCTAGGGGTGTGCATCGGTCGGTCGGTTCGGTTATGGACATATTTTTAACCTAACCAAATTTTTTCGGTTAATTTCATCCATTTAACCGAACCATCATTTTTTAGACGGTTAACCATCGATTCGGTTAACCTAAAATTTCGGTTTGGATTTCGGTCGGTTCGGTTAATTCCAAATATTTTGGGTGAAAGTCAAAGCCCAAAGCCAAAACACAAAAGCCTTATATTTTGGGTCAAAGCCCAAACGTCATTGATTTTTTTAGATCAATGGCCCATAATTATAGTACATAAATATATTTTAATAAATAATAATGACATATTAATAAATAATCTCATCTTTTAATCATTTTATCATTTATCACCTAATCAATAATAAATAATAGCATATCGTACAACATGATCTTTTAATCATTTATTATATATTTATATTATGTGGAATGTGTTACTAATTTAGCATATAATATGATTTATAACATGACTATAGTTATATAGTTAATAGGGTTTAGGGTTTACATTCATAAGGTTTTATAGGGTTTAGGGTTTCCATTTAAAAAAAACAAAAGGTTTAAGGTTTTATAGTGTTAGAGTTTAGGGCTTATATTATTAGAGTATAATTTTATAGGTTTAGTGTTTTATCGGTTAGGGTTTAAGTTTATAACATGACTATAGTTATATAGTTAATAGGGTTTAGGGTTTACATTCATAAGGTTTTATAGGGTTTAGGGTTTCCATTTAAAAAAAAAATAAAAGGTTTAAGGTTTTATAGTGTTAGAGTTTAGGGTTTATATTATTAGAGTATAATTTTATAGGTTTAGTATTTTATCGGTTAGGGTTGAAGTTTATAACATGACTATAGTTATATAGTTATATAGTTAATAGGGTTTAGGGTTTACATTCATAAGGTTTTATAGGAATTAGGGTTCCCATTTAAAAAAAAACAAAAGATTTAAGATTTTATATTATTGGGACCTTTAACCTTAGGATTTAGGGTTTAATGGTTTATAGTATTTGTTTTGTCATATTATTAATTTCATCATCATATTTAATCATGATAAATATAAATATATAATATATTGAAGGTGTTACATTACATGGTAAGTTACTAAGTTGGTACTTGGTAACATGAATTAATACTTATTAATTGATGTATATTATATTTATTTTGAATTTTTTATACAAGTATTAGTAGATTTTTTTAGAAGAATATAAGTATTAAATTATTAATATGTGGAAAATTAATAACATAATTATATATTTATAAGAATAATCATATATATATATATATATACACATATTATTACATATATTATATATTTATATAATATCATATATTTTCGGTTCGGTTCGGTTAATTTGGTTAATTTTTTATGTTAACCGAACCATTAACCGAAAACCGAAATACTAACAAATCTCTAACCGAACCGTCCAATCGGTTAATATTAACCGATAAATTCGGTTAACGGTCGGTCGGTTCGGTTCGGAAATTCGGTTACAACCGAAATTTGCACAGCCCTAGTATTCCCTAATTAGAAGAGTACCCAATCCGTTGTCATCCATATTCGATGATGAACCTCCTGAATACTACAAGAACAAAAGGAGGGCAGGACTTGGCTGCCTGTTAGCACTCCGATGCTCATGTCCATATCTTTTGTGAGTATCCTAGATCATGTCTAGAGTGTGCGGAAGTATGCTAGAATCGTTCTTAGCATAGTCATAGCAAAAAGAAAAAACAAATACAAAAACATCATACAACATAAAGCCCTAGGACCAATTCGGATACAAAATTTTCAACCAGGCACTTTACTATCAAGGTCCAAGCTAGATTCCTTGATCTTCACTTGGGTAATACACAAATGACTTCTCTACTGTCCGAAACATTTCTTTCTTATTCTCAAAGCCTCATTGCACAAGAAAACCAACATACTTCCAAGGATGGTGAATCCCTATCACAGGGCAATCGTTGGTGCAGATATGGGCCGAGTGAACAATAAAGGAGGATGGTTTGAAGAGCCCATGGAATTACAAGAGTATAAAGATCTTCTCACCATTTTGGAAACAACTAACAAAGTCAAATACATTGAAGGATAAAATCTCAGTTGATGCGGTTCTATCCCGTTGATCCAGTCATCATGATCAGCTACCTGATTAATGGAGAAATATTAGCATAAAATTGCCAGCTACGTTATAGGCAAGAGTCAAGCAACAACAATAGGAGAATAATCCTTATTTAAGCTAATCTTTTCTTCTTGTTTGACCAACTTATTTGGATTTGATTAATTATCTTGTATTTGGGAGAGATTCCTTGGAGTGATTCCATTTTCTAGAGAGTGATTCTCATATTTGTGTTCCTAATATCATATTTCCTTTCATTCCATCTCTTGTTATCTACCCTATTCACATCAATCGTAGCAACTAGGGCACGGCTAGGGTTAGCTTTTAATTTTTCTTTCTCTGACTTTTTTGGCTGAGAAATCACTATCTAATATTTCTAAAAAAAAATAGAGTTTTAAAATACCGGTTGGGCTGACCGGTTCAACCGGTTTGACCGTAAACTAAAGGAGACACCAGTATAATTTAATAAAATATCAATGAGATATCAGTCTGGTCAAATATCAGTTCAACCGACAGTTGTCTGGTTTGGAAAAATTCAAAATTGAGAATTTTTCAGTAAAAAATAACGAAATATAAACAAAATAAATAAATAATTAACTAAAAGAGTTAAAGTTGAACCTAATTGAGATTTAAATGGTCATGTTGGACTTGGGCTTTATCATTTATATGGTTAATTATGTTGACTTTCTTATAATGATGTTTGTTAATTTGAGATTGAGTTTGGTAATATTGTGTTTAATTTGAGATTGAGAGTGTTATTATTTGTTTAGTACTTTATTTGGATGGATTTAATTTATAATATTTTTTCAAAGTTTTATAATAATTTACAGGATTTTCATAATTTATTATGAATTATCAAAAATTTTAATTAATTAAATCATACCAGTCGACCCGTCAAACCGGTTGAACCGGTTGTCTGTGGTCCAACCAATATGATTCGAAATCTAATTTTTAAAACAGTGCAAAAAACTACCAAAAACTTGGATAAAATAAGTTATTTATAAGAAGAAAAGCAAGATCTCATGAAGGGATTAGAACTGCTACTCTAATTCGAAGCAG
The DNA here is from genome assembly GCF_013401445.1 of Tripterygium wilfordii. Taxonomy (NCBI): domain Eukaryota; kingdom Viridiplantae; phylum Streptophyta; class Magnoliopsida; order Celastrales; family Celastraceae; genus Tripterygium; species Tripterygium wilfordii. The sequence continues at coordinate 3,583,934 of NC_052232.1, read as the reverse complement.
CAGTTCTTGTTGGACTCGACTAAGGCAAAGACAGTACATTCTATAGAGGTTGGCAGTCTCCTTGCTTCTTAATTAAGGCCTTAAGGCCTTACTTAGTTCATGATTGTCCCGGCTTGGCTTCCCTATAAGCGCTAGGAGGAACGGTCTAGTCCATTGATAAAAATGCAATATGAATGAATACCAAAATCATTAATTATCATCATTTAAATTACTTTTTAGGACACACTCCCAACACCTTTTTTATAGTTGAATCAATAATCAAATGTTGCAATTCAGAGCGCATGCCTTATGTAAGTCTGATAATTCTTTTTATAAAGATTGCAGTATCGTCGTTGAGATTGTCATACCTACAATATTTCTATTTCTTTTTTTATTTTCTTTCTCATTTAGCGCACACCGACCAGCTGGTGTCGGTCAGCGATGGCGTAATCGGTCAGTGCTGACCTCTTATGGCCAACCTGCGCCGACCTAGTGTGGTAAGCAACGATTGACCTAGCATGGTCGGTGAGGGCCAACAAGGTGTGGTTGGCCTGCCCGACCTGGCTAGTTTCAACCCCTCCTTTGTTATTTTTTATTTTTACATATATATACATATTTTATTTTATCTTGACTTTAATTTTGTTTCTTTTAAGACTTCTTTTTCCGCGACAACTTCATGGGAAAATTCAGGAATATCTTTTCTACTGTGGGAAAAAAGATCCTTCCAAGTTACTTATGGAATTCCACATTATGTTGAGATTTGGGAGTCGTTTTGTAACAGCCCGACCCACTAAAGCCCAATCTCCCCACCAACCACTGAACTTGGCCCATACCAAGCCCAGCCTGGCAGTTCCCAACCCTCCTGGCCCATACCAGAAAAGATTGGACAATAGTTTAAGGTCTGCAGCATGTTATATTCTGCACCCAAGACCCATCCCTGGCCGATGTGGTATTTCATCCAGAATAGTAACCCCCACACCTCGCCTCATATGACGCAGAGCAGGGCATTACAGTGTTGGTATCGGAGCCGACCTGGTGGGTATGTGGGTTTCGTCCCTCACGTCTAACCGGGGCGCGATGCCCGTGTCTGGCGTGACCCACGGGGACGTGGGCTCCTAAGGGGGGTGGACTGTAATGCCCTGCTCTGCGTCATATGAGGCGAGGTGTGGGGGTTACTATTCTGGATGAAATACCACATCGGCCAGGGATGGGTCTTGGGTGCAGAATATAACATGCTGCAGACCTTAAACTATTGTCCAATCTTTTCTGGTATGGGCCAGGAGGGTTGGGAACTGCCAGGCTGGGCTTGGTATGGGCCAAGTTCAGTGGTTGGTGGGGAGATTGGGCTTTAGTGGGTCGGGCTGTTACAGACAGTTGGTATCGGAGCCGACCTGGTGGGTATGTGGGTTTCGTCCCTCACGTCTAACCGGGGCGCGATGCCCGTGTCTGGCGTGACCCACGGGGACGTGGGCTCCTAAGGGGGGTGGACTGTAATGCCCTGCTCTGCGTCATATGAGGCGAGGTGTGGGGGTTACTATTCTGGATGAAATACCACATCGGCCAGGGATGGGTCTTGGGTGCAGAATATAACATGCTGCAGACCTTAAACTATTGTCCAATCTTTTCTGGTATGGGCCAGGAGGGTTGGGAACTGCCAGGCTGGGTTTGGTATGGGCCAAGTTCAGTGGTTGGTGGGGAGATTGGGCTTTAGTGGGTCATGGCTTAGTTGGTGACATAGGTTGCCACAAGCGCCTATGTTAAAGGGTTGTGAGGTCGGGGGATCGATTCTCACAATCAACAACCTACCCGCTGTGATAACCTCAGGGGTGAGGGGTTGGAGGTAGCGGCCCATGGGCCCGGCTTGGAGATGGGCCGTTACACGTTTAATGACGATAGAGACTTTCAGCTGCAATATATCAAGGTTCGTATTATGATTTTCGTGGAGTACAAAATTTGCTTTCCACTCGATCCTTTCCTTTAGGAATTCTTCTGGGTTACCCAGCTGCACCCATTTCAGCTAAGTCAAAACTCTTTCAGCATCTTCGAAGCTATAATTAGTTAATTACTTGCCTGAATCAAAGATTATCGTCGGTGATATTATTTGTTGTGTGAGTTTTATAGGGCGGTACCACAATAAGAAAACAGCTTTTTTACGACGAAAGTTTCCGTCGCAAAACATCAAAATTCCGTCGTTAATATTTTTTGCGACTCAATTTTTTCTGCTGCAAAAATAATCGTCGCGAAACTTAGCAACGGGAAATTGCGACGGAAATTAACGACGGACTTTTAGCGAAAGGAATTATTTTGCAACGGCATTTATGACGGAATATTCCGTCACTAATTGATGAATAAAAAAAAAAATCGGAGTATTTACGACGGAATATTCCGTCGCTAATTTGCCACATATTTTGCGACTACATATTCCGTCGCAAAATATATTATTTTTTAAATTTTAAATTTTTTGTGAAGCAAAGTTACCACAACTTTTGCGACGGGATTTCCATAGCAAAATTTGTATTTTCTAAATTTATATTTATTTAAATAAATATATTTTATTTATACTATTTTTCATTTTATGTTTTATAATAATGATTTTTTAAATTCGATATTATTATAGTTCAACTATAATTATCAATTTAATAATTTCATTAAAAATATATTTAAAATGTGCAAGAAATAACATGTAATAAAATTTAATATTATACATAAGTGGTTCAGTATTTTTATGAAATACAATCTAATTTTCATCATAAAGGTGTCCACGTGAAGCACGATCATCTTCAGGGTTGTTTATGGGGAATCGCATATGCATCTGAGAAAATAATTGCTGCACCATTCGCTCATGATCCTGCATCCGTTGCAGCAAGTCATCGACCTCATCCAATAACTCAGAGTTCACCCGAGCAATGTGCTCCTCTAACTCTTGCTCCAACTCCGCCTGAGTATATAATCTAGAATGTTCACTGGAGTAAGATGAAGAACTAGGCATAAAGCTTGCCTCAGATCCAAGCTTGTAGATGCGATTTTTCTTATTCTTCCCACCAGTCGCCATAAGGAATAAAGGATCCTCGTCCAACGGTTCAAGAGGTGACTCACTAGTGAAGGAGACTGATCGCTGTGTCCGAATGTCCTCCTTCAGCTTGTTAAATTTTTCCTGTAAAAGAAGATACTAATGCTCATGAATACTTATAAGAATAAAACAACCAACAACACAATATATTGAAGGAAAAAAAGAGAGAATATATATCAACAAACTTTTCAACTAAGCTAAAATAAATATATCAACAAACTTTCTGTCGCAACCGGGGTCACGACGCAGACCGGCATTTGAGGATGAAAAATGTTTAGAGTCGCCACCAATTGATTTAAAGTGCAATTGGACACCAAAAAAAACTTGCGAACCAGAGAAAAGGGTACGGGGATCGATTGAGTGTGGGGAAGGTGTTGGGCACCCCACAACTCCCGTTTGAAAACGGTTACCCTAATTAATTTCATGGCTATCTTATGGATACTTGCTCTTTGCAAGATATAATTGTTAAAGTTTGAATTATTACTTTCAACACACTTATCAACTTATGATAGTGTTCGAAAAAAAAAGCTTGGAATATCACTATCAATTTATGATGGTTTTTACTTGGAAATGGGTTTGAAATAACACTATCAACTTATGATAGTTTTGGGAAAAGATTTGTAAAAATACTACCAACTTATGATAGCATTAAAAAAAAAATTGTAATATTACTAAAACTTATGATAGTTTTATTTGGAGCCACACTACCAACTTTTGGTAGATTTAATTTTAAACACCAACTTATGGTGTTAATGATAAAATGTCCTACCAACTTTTGGTAGGTTTAATTTTAAACACCAACTTATGGTGTTAAATGATAAAATGTCCTACCAACTTTTGGTAGGTTTAATTTTAAACACCAACTTATGGTGTTAAATGATAAAATGTCCTACCAACTTTTGGTAGGTTTAATTTTAGATACCAACTTATGGTTTATTCAATAGAATGCCCTACCAACTTTTGGTAGGTTAATTTTAAACACCAACTTATGGTGTAAATGATTATTTGAAAAAGTGTCATCTATTATTGCCAACTTTATGGCAAATTCATAAATGAAATCAAATAAGGTCCATAATTCAAATAAAGGGAACCAACTTATGATTTCCTTAATTGAAATGACCTATATTCAATTTTAAACTCATATACTTATAATAAAATAAATAAAAATCCAAATAATTAATGTCCAAGTTATACATGTTAATGGGGGTGATATATCCAACATAAGGGCCAAATATACATACTTAAACAAAGAATAAAGAATATCTTAAGCAAAATCCTAAAATTATTCAAGCTCTCCTTGATCCCGGCCCAAATGATGTTCAACTCAATCCAAACCCAACAAACAAACACAAAAATGGGGTCAATATGGGTATATAATATCAAACCAAACACATACTTAAAGATTTACATATACATATAAACATATATACAATATATGCATATACACATCCAAACCATGTATACATACACATACCATACACATATAAACATAAATCTCTAAACCAAAAAACCTATACAACTGATTCCTAATGTTGCCGGGTTTTGAATAAAAACATATATACAAAACATCAATTATACTCAAGCCGGACATCAAAATATACTCAAACAAACAACAAATATATTCAGTATATTAGCATGCCATATTGACTAATTATGAACGAGTCAAATCCGAATCCCATATTGCAAAACCAAGTCCAAATCCAGTACCAATACCACCGATTATCATTTTATATAGAACTTGAAAATTACAAGACCAAATCCGGCACAAAAACCAGCAAATCTATTACAACTAGCAGGGTAAAAACAAGGAATAACCTCAGTCAATCATCATCAACATCGAACAAAACAAAAAAACCCATGTCATGAACCAAATCTACGAGCAAAAGGTTTGAACAATAACGTAAACATATTGGCAACGAGTCCGAACAAACACATAGAATAAAACCCAATTTGAATCAAGGAATTTGAGTCCTTACCTTCTCAAGGAGACAAAGAAAACCAAACTTCTTCTTGTTTTTTTTTTTGCTCGGTTGCTCTCTCCAAATCTCCTCCTTTCTTCTTTTTCTCCCTTTTTTTTTGTTTTTCTTCTACCTTCTTTTCTCACGCCTCCCTCCTCTTTTTATTCTTCTTTTCTCCCCCTTTTTTCCTTTTCTTTCTCTTTTCCTTCCCCTTTTCACTTCCTTTTTTTTTTACCCTACTTTTGGCCACTTTATCTTTTCCTTCTTTTTTATTTTTTTTTATATATTTTTTTTTATATTTTTTATATGATATATATATTTTTTTAATATATTTGTTTTTATTATTATTATTTTTGTATTTTGTATTTTTTTGGCCGGACGAAAACCGGGTACTACAGCTGCCCCCCTTTGTATGTCTTTTATGAAATAAAAGGCAAACAAAGGCGTAGTCAACCGCGTTTCGTACGGGCCTGAAATGCGCGGGATCATTGTGGCCATTCCCGGCTTGGCCAAAAAGTTTGTGCAAGAAAATAAAGGGGCACGGGATCACAAGGCCATTCCCGGCTTGACCAATGTTTGTGCAAGAAAATAAAGGGGCACGGGATCACAAGGCCATTCCCGGCTTGGCCAATGTTGGTGCAAGAAAATAAGGGGCACGGGATCACAAGGCCATTCCCGGCTTGGCCAATGTTGGTGCAAGAAAATAAAGGGGCACGGGATCATTGTGGCCATTCCCGGCTTGGCCAATGTTTGTGCAAGAAAATAAAGGGGCACGGGATCACAAGGCCATTCCCGGCTTGGCCAATGTTTGTGCAAGAAAATAAAGGGGCACGGGATCATTGTGGCCATTCCCGGCTTGGCCAACTGTTTGTTTGAATTTTATGTAAGAAAATATCCATGAGTGTATGCATGTATGAAGAGAAATTGTATTTTATTTTTCTCATTTTGAAAATTCGACTTTGGTTAATTGTCGTCAGCACCATCACCCCTATCATCCTGCCATTATCCCTCATGAGAAGACTGCATCTTTTGATTTCATCTTGTCTTCAATATGCCATGTTACCCTTATTTTTGTATCTTTCATTCTCTTTTTGTCTGATCTTCCCATCGATTTACTGTTTACATCTGATTTCCATCAAATCCGACATACCTTTAATGCTAAACAAAATCTCCCTGGCCTCCACTAATGCCTTTTAACGTCATTTAATTTCTTTTAGCCTTCTTAGAGTTAAGAACACCACAATCTCTCCGGCTCCATCATGCCTTTTAACGTCATTTAATTTCCTTTAGCTCCTTTACAGCCAAGAACACCAAAATCTCTCTGGCTCCACCATGCCTTTTAGCGCTATTTAATTTCTTTTAGCTTCTTCACAGCCAAGAACACCAAAATCTTTCAAGTTCCTGTTAAGAACAATATCCTAATGCACTTGTCATAATTCTTTTATTACTTTACTCAATTTCCAATAAATTCAACAGCATGGCGATACTTGTACAATATGAGAATTTTACGCAAGCAATCAAAATTTTGATGAAAACAATCAATGAATTAGGAACTCAGAAATGAATGACCTCATAGCATTTTATTAAAATGAATAGATAACAAGAGAAACTGATGAGGTACATATATGATTCCAGAAGGTTAGAAACAAAGGAAATAGCAGAAATCTTTATAAGATATAAATGAAATAATTCCGATTCCGCACGAAACTGCCCCAGTTTTGTGTGCATCCACTTTGCAATTATTGAATCTGACTATTTCCATATGAAGCTTCTTCCCCACAAATTCATCATGTATATCTTTGATCATAACTAGTTCAACTGTATACAGCCCTGCTATCTTTTATTCACTGTATTTCCCCATATTCTTCCCAAATCCTCATGAAGGCCTTTGCCAATTCCCCTTAATTGCTTTCTCCATGCCTTTTTTGATCTCAATGTTACTTGAAGCTCCCAGGACGGATTTTCACTCTAGCAGAGACTTTCCTTTTTCCTTAATTTTTGCCTGAAGCACCCACAAGGGGTTTTCACTCCAGCAAGATTTTTGTTGCTCTAATTTTTGCCTAGATCGCCCTTTCGGGTTTTCAATCTAGCGAGCTTTTAATTCTAATTTTTTGCCTAGGTCGCCCTTTCGGGTTTTCCACCTAGCGAGATTTTTTTTTTTTTATGCTATGGGTAATACTTTTTGATGGCGTCTGCATTCACCGGATTAGGCAATTCTTCTCCATCCATTCTTGTCAAAATTAATGCCCCTCCTTCAAAAGATTTTTTCACCACATCTGGTCCTTCATAATTCGGTGTCCACTTCCCTCGGTGATCTTTTAGAGGTGGCAAAATCATCTTCAACACTAAATCTCCCTCCCTGAAACTACGAGGTCGGACTTTCTTATTATGTGCTTTCATCAATCTTCTTTGATACAATTGCCCTTTACAAATTGCTCTTAATCTTCGTTCTTCTATCAAATTCAACTGCTCATATCTCGTTCGAGTCCATTCTGATTCTTCCAAACCTGCCTCCAGAACTACTCGAAGGGATGGAATCTCCACTTCGATAGGCAAAACTGCTTCCATACCATACACCAAAGAGAAAGGAGTCTCCCCGGTAGATGTGCGTATTGATGTCCGATAACCATATAGAGCAAAAGGGAGCTTCTCATGCCAATCTTTGTAATTCTCTGTCATCTTCCTGATGATCTTCTTGATATTCTTATTCGCCGCCTCAACAGCCCCGTTCATCTTCGGTCGGTATGGCGTCGAATTATGATGACGAATTTTGAACTGGTCACAAAAACCCTTCACCATTTTGCTATTGAAATTCGTGCCATTATCAGTAATAATTCTTTCCGGGACTCCATATCGACAAACAATCTTTTTCCTCAAAAACTGAACAACCACGCTACTCGTCACATTAGAATATGAAGCAGCCTCCACCCATTTGGTAAAATAATCAATAGCAACCAAAATGAAACGATGCCCATTAGAAGCCTTTGGCTCAATTGAACCGATGACATCTAATCCCCACATAGAGAAAGGCCATGGTGACGTCAACACATGTAATGGATTAACGGGAACATGTGTCCTGTCTGCATAAATCTGGCACTTGTGGCATCTATTTGCATAACTCATACAATCCCTCTCCATGGTTAACCAATAATACCCTGCACGTATAATCTTCCTTGCCATTGCATATCCACTAGAATGAGTTCCACATATCCCTTCATGAATTTCCTCCATGATTTGCTTAGCCTCAGCAATATCAACACATCGTAAGAAAACTATCCCATCATTCCTTTTATAAAGAACATTTCCACTCAAGAAGAAAGATCCCGCCAATCTCCTGATGGTACGCTTATCATTTTCTGATGCCCCTGATGGATATTCTTTCTTCTCAATGTACTGTTGAATATCATGATACCATGGTTTACCATCAGGCTCTCCCTCCAAATTTGAACAGTAACCTCGAACTTCTCGTTTCTCGATTTTAATCACCTGCACTTCCCCTTTTGGGTCTACATCAAACATTGCCGCCAAAGTTGCCAGAGCATCTGCTATTTGATTTTCTCCCCTTGGGATATAATCCAACTCCACCCAATCAAAAAACTTGATTAATTTTTTGATATGCTGGTAGTATGGAATAAGCTTGTCATCTTTGGTTTCCCATTCGTCATTCAATTGCCTAGTCACCAACTGTGAATCACCATAGACCTGTAGCCTCCTAATCCCCATATCAATAGCAGCTTGAATTCCCATCGTACATGCTTCATACTCGGCCACATTGTTGGTACATTCGAAATACAACTTAGCTGTAAACGGTATAACATTCTCTTCAGGTGATATTAACACTGCACCAATTCCGCATCCTATGATATTAGAAGCGCCATCAAACAACATAGTCCATTTTGCCAAATTCTTTTGATTCTCTTCTTCTATCGACACAGTCATGACATCAATATCTGGAAATTTCAAATCCATAGTTTGAGTATCATCAATCGCTCCCTCTGCCAAATAATCTGTTATTGCACTCCCTTTGGTTGCCTTCTGTGTGACATATAAAATATCATATTCTGATAATAACATTTGCCATTTAGCTATCCTCCCTGAAAGAGAAGGTTTCTCAAAAATATACTTGATAGGATCCATCCTGGAAATCAACCATGTAGTGTGATATAGCATGTACTGTCTAAGTCGATGCGCAGCCCAAACCAACGAGCAACAACTCTTCTCTAACATCGAATAATTTGCTTCACAACTGGTAAACTTCTTGCTTAAGTAATAAATGGCATGCTCTATCCTTCCTGATGAGTCATGTTGTCCGAGCACACATCCCATCGAGCTATATGAGATGGTCAAATAGAGAATAAGCGGCCTGCCAGCCACGGGAGGCATCAACACTGGAGGACTTTTCAAGTATTGCTTGATCTTTTCGAACGCTACCTGACAATCTTCATTCCACTCAGTAGAGTTACTTTTACGCAACAATTTAAAAATAGGTTCACAAGTAGCCGTCAACTGTGAAATGAATCTGGCAATGTAATTCAATCTTCCCAAGAAACCCCTAACTTCCTTTTCCGTCCGAGGGGGTGGCATCTCCAAGATCGCCTTCACTTTATCAGGATCTACTTCAATTCCTTTCCTGCTTACAATGAAACCTAACAACTTCCCCGAGGTTGCCCCAAATGTGCACTTAGCTGGATTCAACTTCAATTGATGCTTCCTTAATCGATCAAACAACTTCTGGAGATTCACAATATGGTCTTCACCTTCTTTGGATTTTGCTATCATATCATCGACATATACTTCCACTTCTCTATGCATCATATCATGAAACAAAGTGACCATGGCCCTTTGATAAGTGGCACCGGCATTCTTCAGACCAAAAGGCATGACTTTATAACAGAAAGTTCCCCATAGCGTAATAAAAGTTGTTTTCTCGCGATCTTCTGGTGCCATCTTGATCTGATTGTAACCCGAAAATCCATCCATGAAAGAGAAGGTAGAATGTCTGGCTGTATTATCCACTAAAACATCAATGTGAGGAAGAGGGAAGTTATCCTTCGAGCTTGCGCGATTAAGGTCTCTATAGTCGACACACATCCGAACTTTGCCATCTTTTTTGGGGACAGGTACAATATTCGCCACCCATTTTGGATATCGAGCCACTGCCAAGAAACCAGCATCAAACTGCTTCTTCACTTCATCTCTTATCTTCAACAACATGTCTACTTTCATTCTCCTCAATTTTTGTTTCACAGGGGTACATTCTGGAATTAATGGCAACTTATGAACAACAATGTTTGTATCAAGATCCGGCATGTCCTGATAAGACCATGCAAAGACATCCTGGTAACTATGCAATAAATCTATCAACTTCTTTTTGCTTTCTCCTTCAAAGGCAGCTCCTACCTTGACTTCCTTTTTCTCCGTTTCAGTTCCCAATTCACGACTTCAGTTAACTCTTGATGCGGCTGTATTATTTTCTTTTCTTGATTGACTTGTCTTAACATCTCAGGAAAAATCTCAATTTCTTCGTCTATTTCATAGTCAGATTCAACATTGCTAATGGGTGCATCAAAATCTGGGTCATTAAGTTCGTCCTCTTTATTATCATCATTTTCAATCCTGTTAAAGAAATGAATGAAAGTGGTTTTTAAGAATGGAGAATAACACTTGAATAGAAATGAAGAAACATGAATATGGATGACTATCAGGAGATTTTCATTTCATGGAAAAGGAAATATGAACAAAGATAGAACATGCAATCGCCATACTATAAAATCTATTGAAAGCAAAGTAAAGCACTCATTACAAAAGACCCAAACGAAGGCCGTGAGCTAGGCCCACGATGGTAGTGCACTCGGGATTACTCTTGCAGGTTCTTGAGAGATACTGGGAGCTCCAAACTGGTCCAGTTGCTAAGTTTGAAATTTGAAGGACGCGAGATGACAAAGCAAGGTCTAGCAGCTGAACTCTGTTCCTCTTCCATCACAGCAACTTGGAACTTTTCAAACTGATCACATATATTTACCAAAATTGCCCTAGTTACACCAGTCTAGTTTTGAAATGACAGTTTTCCAAAAACTGCCCCAATGTCAGTCAAACTTATCTTGTTTTGCATCCCTCCATACACAAAACTGTCATAAAGCCAGGGAATCGGTTTCTTTTCAACTTCCAATTCCTTTCCTTCCAGACGGGCAAGCCTCTTCGCCTGTTTTTCTGCTTGCACACGATTCCTGTCAACCCTAGTTGGCTTATAACCCAAACCCCAGCGTTCTGAATGTTTCACCATTTCTACTGGCTTCTTAATTCCCTGTCGATTCTTACCGAGTCCTTCTCCTGGGCGAAACCCCTTTTTCAACATAAATTTTGCTACATTCTTCGTAACCTTTGATATTTGTGGCTTTAGGGGAGAAAGTCCTTCCTTCCCATAGCTAGCACTAGCAATTTCAAAAGATTGGAATGAACTCTGAATCCCCTCTGTCGGAGCATCAATAGGAGAACTATTAGACAAGCTGGCAACCATCCATTCTGACTGACCCTTTACTATGTAAACCCTTCCATTATAAACAAATTTGAGCATTTGGTGCAACGATGATGGAACAGCTCCCGCAGTGTGAATCCAAGGGCGTCCCAACAGGCAACTATAGGTTGGTGAGATATCCATTACCACAAACGGCACATTGAACGTTACACTTGCAACCTGTAAAGGTATTTCAATTTCTCCCATAATCTCTCTACGTGTTCCGTCGAATGCTCTCACTACCATTGGTACTTGTCTTAGATAAGATCTGTCAATTGGCAGCTTCTCAAAAGTCTCCTTTGGTAAAATATTGAGGGATGACCCATTGTCCACCAGGATACTTGCTAATTCCTTTCCACGGCACATGGCTGAAATATGCAAAGCTTTGTTGTGCCCCATCCCTTCAGGCGGAATATCATCTTCAGTAAAGGACAACAAATGGGAGGCCAACACATTTCCTACAATGCCATTGAAAGAGTCTGTAGGAATCTTGTCTGATACATATGCATGGTTTAACATTCTCATCAAGACTTGTCGATGTGGTTCAGAACTCATTATCAACTCCAAGATCGAAATCTTTGCAGGGGTTTTCTTCAATTGATCCACCACCATGTACTCACTCTGCCTAATAATTTTCAGGAACTCCTGAACTTCCACATCAGTTACAACTTTCTTTTTCTCTTCTGGGCGTACAAAAAGACCTTCTTCTGGAATAAAACCTGACTTTTCCACTTCAGGTATTGCTTTCCCTTTCCTTTTACGCTCTGCTTCAAGGTCCACCATTAGATTCCCTTCTGTCTCATTTCTCGTGTAACATCTCCCACTTCGGGTAACTCCACCAACGCCAGAAATATTATCTACCACTTCTCCTTGCTTTCCACTAGCTCCTGCTTCATAATTCCATGGCACAACCTTATCATTATTGTACAAAGGATCTATCCTCGGAATCACACTCACTGGCTTGTCCTCTATAGAGTATTGCAAAACAAAAGGTTTCACGCAATTCGGCCTTGGTCCTTGATAGTAACCTCCTAGGACATTGACTTCATTTGATTGACCTTTCACCTCAAACTTTATTATCTTCAAATCCATCAACTGTTGTACCTTCTCCCGAAAGCCACAACAATTCTCAATAGCATGTCCCCTTTGTCCTCTATGGAACTCACAAATATTCATGTCATCAAAAAGTCCACGTTGAACGGGTGTATCCACTGCCACTTCCTCAACTAATCCTTCTTTCCTCAACACCAAAAACAACTGGCCCAACGGCATTGCAATCTCTGATACCCATCTTTTTGTAGCACAAACTTCTTCAATGGCATTCACCCCCTCCTTCTCATGATTAGGCAATGGATTGTTGTTGACATTTGGTTTATTGATTGCACTAAGATCCAGCCATTTCGCTTCAATCATCCCCTGGACTATCCTTTTGAATTGTAAACAACCTTCAGTTGAGTGCCCGGGTGTTCCTCCATGATATAAGCATGTGGCATTAGGATCATACCAATGAGGATATGGAGGTTGGTGGACCCGTCCCGGAACAGGAGCCACTGCTCCTTGCGCTTGAAGTTTCGTGAAACATTCAACATAGGTTATGGGCAAAGGATCGAAATGCTCAACGGATCTTCTGGGTCTTTGGTTTTGGAAATTTGGACGAGGGTTTTGGTAAGTGTTTGGGCTTTGAAAATTTTGGTAAGTGTTTGGGCTTTGAAAGTTTTGGTAAGTGTTTGGATTTTGGAAGTTTTGGTAAGTGTTTGGGTTTTGCGAGTATTGATTGGGTGATGGTGCATTGAATCGGGGTGGATAAGGATTTTGGGTGTGATTATGATTATAGTAGGCTCCCGGGCTTGACATCCTTGGGGCATTGCTTCTTGGGCGATAATCTGAAGTAGGCACACCATAAACAGCTGGATTTGAATCAAAATTCACAGAATGCACTTCAGTCCTTTTGCCTTTACTCACCTTAGCTGGATCTGGTTTATCAAGGGTGGGATAATGCAGAGTACCTCTCTTCATGCATCGTTCAACTCGCTCCCCCGCTTGTATCATATCAGCTAAGTTACTATGACCGCCTCCCGCCAGATTAGAAGTATAAGGCTCTTGGAGAGCATCAATGAAAGCGTTCAACAAATCCTTTTCTGAAAGGGGTGGAATTATTTGGGCTGCCAAATCCCTCCATCGATGGGCAAATTCCCTAAAGCTTTCCCCATTCTTCATTGTTGTGTTTTGCAAATCGTAAATGGTAGGGATCTTCTCTTCATTATGCTTATACTGCTTCATAAACATTTCAGCCAAATCCTCCCACGAGGCTACAGACGAAGGATTAAGGGTATTGAACCACCTTTGAGCTGCCCCAGTCAGACTATCTTGGAAATAATGCATCAACACTTTCTCATCACTTGCATATGGCTGCATACGTCGACAATACATTGTTAAATGATCCAATGGAACTCCAGTGCCGTCAAACAAACTGAATTTTGGTAGTACAAAATCATGCGGAATATTCAGATTCTTCACAAGGCACAAATTGGCCGGATTCAGCATCCCTGAAACATTAACACCCTCCATGGCTCTTAATCTCTTTTCCAACTTCTTAATGGCATCCATTGAGTTATTTTCTTCATTCTGAACTCTCTCATTCACTACTCTGGCGGTTACAGCTCCTGCAATATTAGCATCAACTGGGAAGGGATTATCATGCACATGGGTCTCAACTGGATGAATATATGTTGGATTCTGAGTGGTTGCCTGTTGGGAAACATACTGATGCTGATGCAAACCAGGCAAAGGCTGATTACGAATAGGAGTAAACCCGGGTGGGTAAGTTGGTTTTTCCTGGTGCAGATGATTCTCAGGAATCTCTAGTGTTTCAGAATTTTCAGCTACTCCCTTTCCTTTCATCAGCAAGGCCATATTCTTCATCAATAAGGCCATCTGTTCTTTGATTTCAGCTATATCCTGATTCTGATTATGCTCACCCATTTCCTGCTCCATGTTCTCAATAATTCTTGATTGTAGGCGAGTCTGATAGGGGTGACGATGTTGCTTCTTGAAAGCTATGATTAATGATGCACTAAAATCCCCTAGTTTGAAAAAAAGTAACAAGGTTAGTTTTCTTGTTTTGTTATTTTTCTTATGCATGATTGTGTGTGAATCCTATATAGTCATTGCAATTTAAAAAGACAATAAAAACAAAACATCATTTCATTAAAACGACTTTTACTTTTACATGATAGTCCAATAAAATTAATCCCTAGTTTGGAAACCCTCCATGCTGGAGCACTCCAATTATCTCTAGGTCCTTGCGAAGATTGGCCAAGAATTGTAGGACTTTCCCGAATTCTGGCCCCTGAAGCACTTCAGTTTGGCTCAACTTTGCAGCTTCTTCCTCAAAAGCAATAGCCCATGCAGACAACTTTGTCACTTGGCACATTGCTATCCCAATCTGACGGGTAAGTGTAGATCGTGCCTCACGATTCTCTACAAGTCCATCAAGTAATGCCTCATTCTCATCTGCTAGCCTGACCATCTCAGTCCGGCTATGGTTTAGCAACTCTTAATGTAACGCTCTTAGCCGCTTAATTTCTTCATTCGTTCTTCTCATGGCTACTTCCATTGTGACATTTGCTCGCTCAATTCTTTGGAGTTCAAATTGCATTTGTATGTTGTTTTGTTCCAACTGCTTCCTCTTTTTACTCACCCTTTCTAGTTCTTTCATTTCCTCCATCTCTTGTATCTTTGCTTGAGAGAGCTCTTCTTGTGTTAGCTCATACTTCCTTTTATAGCTTTCGGCTTCTTGAGTCATCCTCAGTAACGCTTCTTCTAAATTCTGAATCTTTTTCACAGTTAAGTCCTCGACTTCTTCAGTGTCAGGCCCTTTCCTTCTGTGACCCGTATGCTTATTTCCTTGAAACCTCAATTCATTTTCCCCTGCTATATTCTGAGGTACCCTTGCTCTTTCCTTATGGGTATTTCCTCCTTGGATATGATCTTCAGAAATAGTTTTGCCCCTCTTCTCATGCCATTTAAAGTAAATTAGGGTACCATCTGATGTGTGTTTGCCTCGATTCGTAATCTTGAGATTTTTCCATGCTTGAAGTATCTTTCGTACCCTAGGTACAATCAACTCCAAATCTTCTCCATCATCATAAGAAAAATTAAGATCTAACAACCCATGTGTTGCTGGAATACAAGGATTAGACCCTATTTGCCTAAATACTAATGCTGGTGCTTGACTGACAGCTCCCCACGGGCCTAAAAGAGGGAACCAAGGAAAATCTCCACACCTATATAGAAATGTGTCAGGCAAAAACCAAGGTGATTTTCTTTCTACACTGCGAACATCCAGGGATTGCAAGATCTTTTCCCATTCTCCAATATTCGGGTGGCCAGGTTTCCACTTTGCCTCTGTGAACTCCAATATCGGTCTTCTTTCTGGCCGCGTATGATCCTTAAAGCCAATCTTTGGAAAATCAAGCTCCTTACAGTATTTAATGTGACTTACTAACCAGATTCCGAGCAAAGCTGAACATCCATTGAACCTTGCTTTTATATTGCGACGACAAAAGTTGAGCGAACGAATTGTTTCACATATTATTGCAGGAACTGGGTTCACACCGCGATCTACCTGATTAAAAAGCTTGATCACTCTCCCTTCCACATATCCTTGAGTGCAAGGAAATAATATAGCTCCATATATTGCAAGTGCCAATGCTGACTGTCTCAATGTTGTCTTCGGCTTTCCCTCCACATATTTCATCAATTCCTCAATTGGAAAACACCACTTGCTCCCTTTGAATGAACCCATCCTCTTGACATTCTCACTCTCACATCCCAACATCTTGGCAATAATTTTTTCAGCTGACATGTTTTCCTGGAAGTAATACATTTTTGTATTATGAGGCTCCAATTGTAGTAACTGAGCATATTCCTCAATTGTGGGTGAGAAATCTATTTGCCCAAATGTGAAGCACCTATATGCCGGATCCCAATATGAAATGGCTGCTTGAAGCAATGTCACTGGTGTATCGACCCTTAGCAGACTCCCTATGAGACCATATTTTTTTGAGAACTCCGGGCTTAACTGCGGACTTTCCTTTGCCCATAAACTTATCAGACGTGGCAATGTGTGACTCTGAAATTCTGTCTTCATTACCCTTGGTAATAAGACATCCTCTTTCAAACTATCTCCATGCTCGGATTGCATTCTGCTCAACTCATCTCTTACGTCATAGATGTCCACCTTTTCATATACGGACACCCTTGACGCCATCCTGTTTCAATTGAAAGATGTTTTGACAATATTATCAAACCAAATTGCAATGACTGTGCCTATGTGAATTCCATGGGAAAGGAAACCAGTAATGGAAATTACAATTAAGAATGTGTACAACAAAACATCAGCTGCAAATGAATAAATCACACAAAAATAAAACATGCCATTACATGGGGTAACCTAAATTTCTGGAGGTTTTCGGCCATGGATCTAGGGCTTTATAAAGTGCAGGGGTAAGTTTATCTAACTACTCCGCGAGGTCCCAGATCATGTTGCTTTTAAAATCCCAACTATTGGGACAAAAGCTCCTCCCTTAACTTTTAAGGGAAGTCGATCCGGTGAGGATATCTTCCACTACCCATGCGGAGACAGAATCTCACGAGAATAGTGGTCAACCCTCTCTAATACTAAAGGCAAAGCCTGGCTTGTAGGCTACAGTGAGTGTAAATGTATGAGATGACAGATACTTTACCACAACAAAATAAATCCACATCTCTAACATATAAAGGAAACAAACAATTAGTCATACAAAAAGAAGTAACCATAGCCAATCAATTAATCATATGGGCTTGACCCTCTTAGGTTTAAAAAACCTGATTTCCCCAGTAGAGTCGCCAGTTGTCGCAACCGGGGTCACGACGCAGACCGGCATTTGAGGATGAAAAATGTTTAGAGTCGCCACCAATTGATTTAAAGTGCAATTGGACACCAAAAAAAACTTGCGAACCAGAGAAAAGGGTACGGGGATCGATTGAGTGTGGGGAAGGTGTTGGGCACCCCACAACTCCCGTTTGAAAACGGTTACCCTAATTAATTTCATGGCTATCTTATGGATACTTGCTCTTTGCAAGATATAATTGTTAAAGTTTGAATTATTACTTTCAACACACTTATCAACTTATGATAGTGTTCGAAAAAAAAAGCTTGGAATATCACTATCAATTTATGATGGTTTTTACTTGGAAATGGGTTTGAAATAACACTATCAACTTATGATAGTTTTGGGAAAAGATTTGTAAGAATACTACCAACTTATGATAGCATTAAAAAAAAAATTGTAATATTACTAAAACTTATGATAGTTTTATTTGGAGCCACACTACCAACTTTTGGTAGATTTAATTTTAAACACCAACTTATGGTGTTAATGATAAAATGTCCTACCAACTTTTGGTAGGTTTAATTTTAAACACCAACTTATGGTGTTAAATGATAAAATGTCCTACCAACTTTTGGTAGGTTTAATTTTAGATACCAACTTATGGTTTATTCAATAGAATGCCCTACCAACTTTTGGTAGGTTAATTTTAAACACCAACTTATGGTGTAAATGATTATTTGAAAAAGTGTCATCTATTATTGCCAACTTTATGGCAAATTCATAAATGAAATCAAATAAGGTCCATAATTCAAATAAAGGGAACCAACTTATGATTTCCTTAATTGAAATGACCTATATTCAATTTTAAACTCATATACTTATAATAAAATAAATAAAAATCCAAATAATTAATGTCCAAGTTATACATGTTAATGGGGGTGATATATCCAACATAAGGGCCAAATATACATACTTAAACAAAGAATAAAGAATATCTTAAGCAAAATCCTAAAATTATTCAAGCTCTCCTTGATCCCGGCCCAAATGATGTTCAACTCAATCCAAACCCAACAAACAAACACAAAAATGGGGGTCAATATGGGTATATAATATCAAACCAAACACATACTTAAAGATTTACATATACATATAAACATATATACAATATATGCGTATACACATCCAAACCATGTATACATACACATACCATACACATATAAACATAAATCTCTAAACCAAAAAACCTATACAACTGATTCCTAATGTTGCCGGGTTTTGAATAAAAACATATATACAAAACATCAATTATACTCAAACCGGACATCAAAATATACTCAAACAAACAACAAATATATTCAGTATATTAGCATGCCATATTGACTAATTATGAACGAGTCAAATCCGAATCCCATATTGCAAAACCAAGTCCAAATCCAGTACCAATACCACCGATTATCATTCTATATAGAACTTGAAAATTACAAGACCAAATCCGGCACAAAAACCAGCAAATCTATTACAACTAGCAGGGTAAAAACAAGGAATAACCTCAGTCAATCATCATCAACATCGAACAAAACAAAAAAACCCACGTCATGAACCAAATCTACGAGCAAAAGGTTTGAACAATAACGTAAACATATTGGCAACGAGTCCGAACAAACACATAGAATAAAACCCAATTTGAATCAAGGAATTTGAGTCCTTACCTTCTCAAGGAGACAAAGAAAACCAAACTTCTTCTTGTTTTTTTTTTGCTCGATTGCTCTCTCCAAATCTCCTCCTTTCTTCTTTTTCTCCCTTTTTTTTGTTTTTCTTCTACCTTCTTTTCTCACGCCTCCCTCCTCTTTTTATTCTTCTTTTCTCCCCCTTTTTTCCTTTTCTTTCTCTTTTCCTTCCCCTTTTCACTTCCTTTTTTTTTTACCCTACTTTCGGCCACTTTATCTTTTCCTTCTTTTTTATATTTTTTTTTATATTTTTTTTTTATATTTTTTATATGATATATATATATTTTTAATATATTTGTTTTTATTATTATTATTTTTGTATTTTGTATTTTTTTGACCGGACGAAAACCGGGTACTACACTTTCTCTTGAATTTTTATCATCTTTTACCTACCACAACCAATATATTTCACAGTATATTTAACAGGCAATCATATAAGAATATAGTTTCTTATATTTAACAGAGTAATAACTATTATGTCTTATATGCATTATACGATTTTTGATTGTTATCAACTTTTACCTTTATTCAAATATAAATTTAAATACTTACAATTGTAGTTGTTGCTCGTCCATCGACTAACTATTGCATACTCTTTTTTCAACGAGTGCGAACAAATACCTCTGCCTTGGTGGGATCCCAGCCAAGTTCCACCTTCTACAATTAAAATTGCAAAAGACATATGATATTTAAAGTTTAAATAAGATAAAAATTGAAATTGTTAAATTTACTCAAAATTTATCATTCTCTTACGATACTCCGTGTGAGGAATAGAGCCACCAATGTGAGAACAACTATCCTCAAATGCTCGATTTTTCTTCCCCTGTTCCCTTTTCTTCTTGTACTCTGGTCCATCCCAAATACGTTGAAGTTCAGAAAGGACTGCAATGGGGATCTAGACAACTTTGGTGGGGTTTTCTCGTGCCCTATGTATCATGCCCCGAAATAATTCTCCACTCTTCTTATTCCACAGTTTCTTTATTGCAACATCATGAGAAGGGTCCCATGTAAATTTACTCTGCAAGATAAGAAAAAGTTAACATTGTGAAGCATTGGTGAAAAAATTCATTAAAGGAGAACATTTTCAATTTATATTTTATACTTACCTTGAACTCCTTAAAGTAACATTCTTTTTCCTCGGGAGTAAAATCACTCCATTGTGTCACGGCTCGTTCATACTTGATCTTTATGATCTCGCTTATCTTCCAAGTAACATCAAAAGGATCAAAACTATGAATTAACAAATGAGAACATATTAGTCACATAAATGCTTTTGTAAAAAATGTATACTAAAATAAGAGTAATGAAAAATGTACTTACAGAGCAGCCGAAGCAGGCCGTATCAATATAAGGCTATTTTGAGGAGGCACAACCCCAATATTCTAGGAAGAAGAGCCACTGGCACCCTCTGTGTCCAATGGTGGGCCCTGCGTGCTGGGTGCATGTGGGATATGAGGGATAGGTGGAGGTGAAACCCCTATCAGCATATCAGCAGTGAAGTGACTAGGAGATGATAAAGTATGATGATATTGATTGGTTGGTTCAATAGAATTCACAGAGGATGGCGAGGAGGCTATGACACTAGGGTGCGAATATGCCACATTCCCTATGATGGGTCTGCCACGGCAAGAGACACGACCTCGACCGGATATAGTATGACCACGGTCGATCAACTGATCAGTAGCCATCTCCTAGTAATGAAAGCTAAACAATAGTTTAGTTATGCAAATTACACTATATCTTAAAGGCAGCTAGTATTCAAAACAGTATATTCATGAAAAAGTAGCAATCATATATATATATATATGTATATATATATAGTTCTTTCATATTTAATTAGTACATATAGGCAGATGAAGAAAACAATATTTTTGATAAGTATAAAATCAATTTTGCAAACTGAGTACCAACACGCAGACCTTTTTCCTAACTAAGAATGATAAGCAAAACGGCCTCCATATATCAGACCAGCTTGATGATCATCAGTTGGTTTTAATTTTAGAAGAACAAGCATAAGAGTATATTATAATACAAACTTAAGGATGGACAACTTGTTGCCTTTGAAGTTTTTTATAAATAAATTATGTTATTTTTTCAAGCCAAAAGATTCTGAGAAGAAGAAGAATGCTAAGAAAACAAGTCCTAGTAATGTCTTAGCGCTTTCCCAAGAAAAATTCACATGAGAAGAAAAAGAAAAACAAATACCTTTGTTTTGCTTTGATGAATTTCAAATCAAAAAAAGGAATCAGTAATCCTGAAATCAATGTAAAAAAACAATAGCTGAAAATAGCTATTCAAATTACTCAAATTCGCTAAATAATATAGTATAACTCACCTTGAAGAAGAGAATGGCACTGTGCAAATGATCCTTCTGTAATATTAACTCTTTATTGTCTTGGGCAAATCAATGCATGCACGTGAGAGAGAGAGGGCAAGTGCAAAAGAAGGGCCAGAGAACTTGATTTGAAGGTGGGAAAAAAAATAACAATATAAGCAGAAGCACGTTAGCAACTACTAGTAATTCATTTTCATTAGGGCATATAATTATATTTGAGGTGCAATACGGAAAACAATTATGTTTCATGAGATGATGAATGAAAGTGTACCTGAGCATTAGCTTCTGAAACAAACCCACTGTTAGAGGTATCTGAGCATGCCTTCTATTACAAAATTGAGCCAAACACAAAAGGCACAATACAAGTATCAGTCATAGTGAAGGAGAGTTTAACAATAACGTAATTAGGAAGCTCGGCCAAGTGTATTTTTTGTAGAGAACTAAAGTAAAAAATTCATTATTTTAACTAAGGGAATAATTCGTATCTATTATTGCAAGCAGATCTATATCTAAATTTCCTGACCTTCAACAAGCTACCTCAGCATGTTGCAACACAAAAACTAATGACCACCTTTTCTTTTCTTTTTCTTAGGGGACAATGCCTGTGTGTGTTGGGTACAAGTTTCATATGACAAATAAACCAACCATTACTCACCTAAAGTAGCTTCTCTCTGAAGTTACCTTTTGTATGACAAAGCCCCCCCACCAAATCAATCCTTACAACATGATTTGCCCTCCAAATCAGCAATCTGAAATTAAGCTTCTTAGCTTTCTTTAGATATCATTCAAATGGTAGAAAGACATCAAACGAAAAAAATTAAATGCAAATGAATTGTTGTAAATTCCCAATATTAAGTGGTTACCGTATTGAGGAGAATGACAATTAGGTCCTGTTGGAAGTACTCGAGCAAAAAATAGGGCACAACAGCCTCCCTAGCTGACAGTGGCCAAGAAACCTTTACCCTTTCTTCCAAAATGTCAGGCAAAATCAGAATTCAAATACAATCAATAAATCGAAACAAGATTTAAGCTATAGGGTTTTCAAATGGACAAACCTCACCAAAGATAGTTGTTCACCAATCCGAACTTTTTTCAAGCATTTGGAAGTGAGAATATTGAAACTTGGAAAACTAAATTGAGGCCACCTGGTGAATATTTAAAAGAAGTTATGATGTAAGCTCTTGCCAAATTACAATGGACATTTGGGTTAGGAATCAAAGTGGACATGATGCGAGTGTTGGACCAGTCAGACCTAATCTCTACAATACCAACCAGGAAAAACAATCACGCATCCACAATTTTAATTGACCTAGGTAAATTAATGAATGAAGAGTAAATTAATGAAAACTTGAAGAAACAACAATGCAATATAGGAGTGCAAGAGACACGAGCACATACAGTGATAGTGAACATGAGTGTGCTGTTCATACAAACAGAGAGCACATACCAAAGACGAGAGCATATACCAGTGGCAAAGATACGAGTGTGAGAGACAAGTGCGAGATCGAGAGGCGAGAGCGTCTTCAATGCGAGAGACAGAATGAATAATGGTTTCACAATTTGGGTTTTGAAAATTTGTGAGGGTAAAATTTGTGTATTTGCGGGTATTTGTGCGGGTAAAATTTGAGTATTGATATATATTAAATAATTATAATATATTTTTATGCGTATATATATAATTTATATGTAAATTATATGATATTCTTTATATGTATATATAATATATCTTATATATGCAATCATTCATTTAAACCATCTTAAATTGACGGGGAATTCATACAATTAATAAAAGTCTAATATTCATCAAATAAATAAACACATTGTTAATCATCTTCCAGCTCTTCCTCTGTCTCAGAATCATCAAATTTCGATTTTTCTTCTTCATCATCATCATTTGCATTGGAGAATCATTTTTCTTCCTCAATCATTTGCATTGGAGAATCAGAATCCACTTCATCAGGTTCAACTTCATTGTCGACGAGACTCTATTTTATCAGTATCTCCTCTAACTTGAGAAACTATGACTTCTTCGTCTTGAAAGGCGTCATCCATTTGCTTCAATTCTGCAGTAATTGTGTGCCTCGCTTTCATCTTAATCACGACCCACCAATCTTGTCGATCACGTATCCATTCTGGATAAGGAGCAAAGTATACTTGCTCCGCTTGTTGTGCAATTATAAATGGATCAAACTTTTTGTACTTCCCTCTACGTTTCACATCGACAATCCCATACTGCTTATGGATTCACGTTCCTCGATTAGGAGTTGGGTCAAACCACTCACAATTAAAAGTTACAATTTTTTTTTCAGTAGTCCTAGGAAATCCAATTGAACAATCTCTTTCAGAATTCCGTAGTAGTCATATTATGACTGTCCATAATCGGTTCCCCGTATGCGTACACCATTGTTGGTAGTTGACTTGCCTTCACTTCTGGCATCAGTTTCAAATTTGTATCCATTGACATAATACGTATTCCATATCTGAACCCTCCTCAATGGTCCTTTAGACACGTCTCGTATAAGTTCATCGGTAATCATGTTTTGTGGGTCATAAACCTTAAACATAAAAGGGATAAGTTAATTTATAATATATTAGTCCAGCGAAATAAAATAGTGTCTTGTAACGACAAATGATAGATACTTATATACTGTCTGAACCATGATGCGAAACCTTTCTCAATTTCATAGTCAACTTTGTCGTCTGATAATGTAGGTGTTGATGCTCGCACGAAACATGTAAACAGGCTGCAAAACATATATAGAATTCACATCAATCGTTCGATTAAATTAACATCACTTTATAATTCCAATATAATTTAGTAGTAGCTTACTTTATAAAAGGTTGGACAATATCACAATTCAGAAACACATATAATGTTGTTGCATCATATTCTTTATCAGTGAGGATTATGCCTACCAGCCTTACTAGCAAGATGACCAGGTTGATTGAAGATCGAAATGGTAGGGAATTCCGGGTTGAAAGTACCACCGTCATCATTTCGAGGCACTCTGGTTCATCGAGAGCTCACATGTGGTTCAAAATAATACGAAGCAAATGTTGATGTCTCTTCGACAATATATGCTTCACAAATAAATCCTTCTACACGAGATTTATTTTTAATCTTCTTCTTTAGGAAGTGAAAGAACCTATAACAAAAGTCAATCGAACACAATATTAATTCAATTGACATACATAATAATATGACAAATCATATAATATAAGCAAAAATACCTTTCAAAAGGATACATCCATTTGTATTGTACAGGCCCACCCATCCTTGCTTCGAATGATAGATGTATCAGGAGATGTTCCATAGAATCAAAGAAAGATGGGGGGAAATATACGCTCCAATTTAGAAAGGATCACAGGAATATTCACCTCCATGATGATCAATTGATCCTCTCGCAATGTAGTTGAACATTTATCTCTACAAAAGTGACTCAACTCAGTAATGGTAGCCCAAATGGGCTCCAACAATGCCCTAAATGCAATTGGAAGAAGTCGCTCCATGAAAACATGACAGTCATGACTTTTCATTCCGAACAGCTTTCCTTCTCTCATGTCTACGCACGTGCCGAGGTTGGAGGCATAGGTCTGGCAACTTCAAATTAGAGACCCAATGACAAACAACCCTTTTCTGCTCCATGTTGAGACAAAATTGTGCTTTCGGTTTGAGAGATTTATCGTTGTCATTCTCCACCAACTATAAAATTCTGTGTTTATAGTAAAGGGGAAGGTCCAATCGCGACTTAGCATTATCCTTTGTTTTCCCCTTAATGTTCATACACGTATTGAAAACGTTATCAAAGACATTATACTCAATATGCATGACATCCAGGTTATGTCGTATTTGATTATTATGCCAGTAAGGCAAATCCTAGAAGATGCTCTTCTTGGTTCAATTATACTCTTGGTCATATCTGGGCAATGATAATAGGCCTTATCAGTGATCTTTGGAAAGTTTCAAACTCATGCCAATACTTCTTCCTCTGACAAACGTGGAGGAGGTTCTGATCTCTCAATTCGATTTTTGAAAAATGCATCTTTGTTCCACCTAAAAGGATGTGTCGTATCCAAAGATTGTATGTGACAATCAAACCATGAATTTTTTCTACCATTTTTCAAGGTAAACGCCTTTGAACGCACCATGCAGTAAGGACATGCTAATTTCCCCTGAGTCATCCATCCAGACAGCAAACCATAGGCAGGAAAGTCGTTGATAGTCCACATCAATGCAGCTCTCACAACAAAATTTTCTTTTATGTGCACATCGTAGGTTATCACATCTTCGCACCATAACTGATTGAGCTCATCTATTAGAGGTTGTAGATAAACATCGATTTTGCTCTTGCTCTTTAGATTTTGAGGACCCGAAATGATTATTGTCAGGAACATAAACTCCCTTTTCATGCACATCCCATGTGGTAAATTATAAGGAGTCAAAATGACAGGCCAACATGAATATTTCTTACCAGATTGTCCAAAAGGAGTGAATCCATCCGCACACAAACCTAATCTTATATTTCGCGAGTCTGAAGAAAAATCTTGATATGTTCGGTCAAAGTGTTTCCATGCTTCTCCATCTGATGGATGACACAGGTTCTTGGACTAGCTTCGATGCTCATAATGCCATCTCATCTCCTTTGCTATAACTGTTGAACTATAAAGTCTCTGAAGTCTGGGAATCAGAGGCATGTACCAGATACGTTTAACTGGAATATCCTTGTAATTTCGTCGTCCAATTCTCTGAGGTTTATAATGGTCTGCCTCGCAAAATTTACACTGCCTCTCATTTGCGTCATCCTTATAGTAAATCATACAACCATTCGTACAATAATCGATTCATTGATACCCAAGTCCGAGTTTAGACACCGACTTCTTGGTTTGATAGAAGTCCGTAGGCATCCTATTATCTTCCGGTATAGTCTCTTTCATTAGATGAACAACGTCATCGAAACAACCTTGAGGCATATTGTAGTCAACTTTAATGTTTAATAACCTCATCGCAACTGACAACTCTGAGTGTGACTCACATCCGTCGCCTAGTGAAGCTTGTGCAATAGACAACATGTCAATGAAAGCTTGCGCATCGGGATTAAGAGGTTCCGACACAACATATTGGTTGTTATCTTCTCCTTGTAAGAACTCATTCCCAACCGAAGGTCAGCAGCGTCCATCACCATCTGCTCGTATGGATTGAAATTAACCTGATTATTGTCTTGTCAATAATAATTTATAGCATCTGCTTCAACATCGGCAGTCACCATAGTGGAAATTTCAGGCATTTCTTCACCATAAGCTGTCTAGTAATAATATCCAGGCTGAAAACCTTTTCTGTATAAGTGCACCCTTATACCATTCAACCCCTGAAATCTTGTGCATTTACACCTCACGCATGGACACCTTATAGTTCCCGTCTCCACAAATCTGGATTATTTCCACACCATAAGAAATGAACTCTTCAACACCACTAAAAAACTCATCACTAGGTCCCATTCGATTGGGACCGACCATGTTGTACATCCATTTACGAGACTCAGGAACCTCCATTATCAAAGAAAAAAGATGAAGCAATGAGGATGAAGGGAAAGAACAGAATGAACAAAGAGAGAAATGGGCAAAAAAGAGACAGCAATGATATATTAAAATAATTTTATGACATATTAGCGACGACATTTGCAACGAATTTGAGTCAGTCGCAAACTTTGTGACAGAAAAGTAAATTCTTGTGTCAGAAGATAAAATTTAGCGATGAAATTTGCAACGGAATCATTTCTGTTGTTAATTTGTGCCAGAAAAAGTAGATTATTGTGTCAGAAGATAAAGATTAGCGACGAAATTTGCAACAAAATTATTTTCGTTGCTAAATTGTGGTGGAAAAAGTATATTCTTGTGTAATTTAGCAACGGAATTATTTCCGTCGCAAATGTGAACAGTAAGATTTTTTGGGAATGGTGTCAGAGGATAGGATTTAGCGATTGAATTTGAGTCCGTCACTAAATCCGTTGCTAAATCTATTGCAAATGTTGGCGAGAATTCGCCCCATAAACTGCAATTGCATTTGCGACGAATTTTTTTACAACAAAAACTTCCGTCGTAAAATTTTCTTAAATTTCAACAAACTTTAGCGACGGAAATTTCTGAATATTCCGTTGCAAAATCTATAATTTGCAACGGAAAAATTTTTGTCGCAAATGTTCGTTGCTAAATAGTTGTTTTCTTGTAGTGGGTTGTGTTGATTTTCAACACTACCTGTTAAGTTGTGAGAAAAAAACTAAGCTTAAAGTTATGAAATAAGTTGTGAGTTTTGGTGAAAGTTTTATTGTTGTTAACGGTTAAGCTGTGTATAAAACTTATTTGTATTAATTATTATTAATGAATAAACATAATAATTTAGAAGTATTTTATAAGTATAATTATTAATTTAGAATTATAATTATTAATTTATAAGTATAATTTATTTGTATTTTTTAATTTTAATTACTTTATTTCAACAAAAATATTAATTATTATAATTATAAATGAATAAATATAATTAATTTCTAATTATTATTAATTTTTATGGAGATATTAAGTTTAAACCCAATTTTTTATTAAAAATTTATTAAGTATTAATATTTTCTAAAATCTGTTAACTAATAAAAACTTTAATTTTTGGATGGGTCTCACGTTGAAAATGAAAATACTTTATACAAAAGGTATGGGACCCACACAAAATATTTTAAAATAAAAGGATTGTAATTTTTGGTGTGGGTCCCAATGTTGTAAAAAATGTTGTAAAAGAAAAGGCGCATTTGGCACAGATTTTTACATAAGTAAAATTAGATAATTGAGTGAAGATGAAACAAATCTGTGCCAAAGGCACCATTTCCGTCCCTCAAATGTTCTCTTTACATTTTTTACAACAAAGATTGGCTTAGATAAAATTGTTTCAATAGCCAAAAAAATGTCCAAATATTTGTTCGTAAAAAAAATAATGAGTTATATTTTTCCGTACAAAAAGAATGAGTTGGTAAATCATAGTAAATGACAATAAAGGAAACCCTAATAAAAATGAACCTCACTTTCATTACATAATTGTCTTTGGTTTGGTTTTGATTTCTACACTTTATGTCTTAATGTGATTTTAAGAGATAAAATAATTATTTTTTGCATAGTTGAGAGATGAAAAATGTTACATTTGTATAGTTTATGAACATAACGTTGAAGTTTGTCAAAATTTGCCACATAAATTTTTTTTGATGTGCTATAGATGTCACGCAAGATTTTCTAGTCAATTTTTTACTTGAATGATGAAATAGGTACTTTCTCATAGTTGAATAATGAAATTGGGAGCAAAATAGTTTAGAATGAAAACGAAACCACTTACATATAGTTGAGGGACGAAAAATTATATTTAGTGGAAACAAGTCATATTGAGATGAGTAGACATGGCATGGGTGTCCACTCTCATACTGGTTGTCGAAGAATTACATATATTGTTGTCAAATTCAAAAGAATTTACTTTGTTTCTTAATCCATAAATTATTTAAAAAACCATGAAAGAAATAAACAAAATGCTGCTAATGGTATGTACAACATTAGTCCTAAAAGAAAATTATGGTGGTTGGTTAATAATCCAATTTTCACCATCAATGAAACTTGTGCTAACCAATTCATACAATTCCTTCAAGTCCAGCTTTTTTTCCCATTTCACTCTGGCAAAACTTGCAGATCCGAGTCCGAAGTTGCCATGCTCCGCAAAGGTTAATTGGTTCCTACCAAGCATATATATAAGCAGATTAGTAAAAGAATTAGGCATAATCCACTCTTCCTAAACACAATAATTAACTTGTTCTTACTATGATTAATCGTATATAACATATATTAAACGTCTAGTTTCAGTTGATCATATATTTTTCCATCACAAAGCCAATGCAAAATCCTTCGTAAACATTCCGTCACAAAAATATTTGATGTTTTCTTGTAGTGATTAATTCAAAGAATTGGTTAATGATGAGTTGTGGCAAAGAACTCACTCATGACCAGCAGAATTCCAAGCATCCCAACCTTGAGGATGAATAATGTTAGTGAGATTTGAATTGTAGAACAAGACTCTTGCATAATCTCTCCATGGCCTCCCCAAGTATGCTGAACCACTCCCAGTAATTATACATTCTTTGAACACAAACCCATTTGGATCATTTGGATTGCTTCTTCCTTGTGCTGTGATATACCCTTGAAGACCAGGCTCCAACTCGCTTCCAAGCACTTCTATCTCGCAATTCTACGAAATATAAAGTCAATCAAATGCAGAATCATGCCACTCTATATATAATGTTGGAGTAAGACTGCGTACATCTGTATTTTCAAAGTAAAAATGTACCTCGTAAATTGACTGGCCATTGCCGAAAATAAAATCAACGGCCCCCTGGATTGTGCATTTCTTGAAGTAATGTCGACCTTGAACGTCCCACAACGTGTCTTGTAGGCCGGAGAACCGACATCTGTAGAAGGAAGACTTGTCACCGGCTATCAAGGCTGCCACAGCTGGTACTCTAGGGTTTTTGCTGTAGGGACTGTTGTATGAGTTCTATTCAAAAATTAAAGCAAAAAATTAAGTCCATACACACACAAAAAATCAAAGTTAAAATTAGATGACTTAATTTCTTACCACAAAGGAGATTCTTCTGACAACAATGTTATCCGCACGAGAAGAGAAAGTAGGGCTTTGTTCAAGAGATTCATGATCATTCCAAACAATCATTGTACTCTGTCTTCCTTCTCCTTTGAGAACAATATATGGCTTGTCTCTTGGGATTGAAACCTTCTCTCTATACACATACACATATCCGTATCCGTAAGAGTCTAATTAAATAGCCAAAAAAAATAAGAATTATGGAGAGATGTATGTATATATACAAACACAAACATTACCTGTATATACCAGCCTTGATATTGATATATGTCCAATATTTGTTGTTTGGTTGGACGGAATCTATGGCAGACTGGATGCTTGAGAAATTTCCATGGCCTGAAGGATCCACACGGATTGATTTGAAGTTTCTGTTGAATTCACCATTAGCAAGTAAAAGTAGTCCTGATTGAAAACCCATCAAGAGAACAAAAGATAAAAATAAGTACCATTTCAAAGAAGATGAGTACATGTTCAGAAAATCACAAAATGATCAAGAAGAAGAATAAGAAGAAGTCGTAACTGATTGAGAGAAGAAAGAGAATATGTAATGTTTTGGGTATATGAAAACAAAAAAAGAGAGAGACTTTTTCAGGCAAATTAACCATGGAAACTCAACAGTCCTTAATTTATGGGTTTTGATGATTAATCATGTTTAATTTGATTCAATAAATATTCCATGAATTAAGGGATTAATTAGCCTGAGTGTGAAAAAGTGTCTTGTGTGTGAAATGAAACAATCGTTTGCTCCTAGAGGCATAATCCATATATAGAATAAGCACAAGAATTTTTAAATTTTAAATTTTAAATTAAATGAGAAAAGACAATATAGGTCATAAATGAGTTAGGTAAAATTCATGAAAAGACGGTTACAAAAAGTTGAATGGACTTGGAGCTTTTAGGTTCCAATAGTTAGAATTTTGGATATTGGCCATATTAATGGGCCTAAAACATGGGGGTCATTGACTTATTAGATGGTATTGATCAATTATGGTCAAAAACCATGATTTATTCACTTTTAATATATATTTAAGTTTTTGTCTATATATAGAAATTATCCTGTATGCACTTAAAATGCGCACCACTTTTTAAGAAGTGTGTGGATAAGCGAAATGACAAGTGTGACCCACTACTTTGGATTCTACATGTTTCAAATCAATAGTGAAAATATAGATATGCAGTTTAAATGATTAATTTAAAGTACGCATATAATATAGAAATTCTCCTATCAGGCGTATATGTATATTGGTGTGGAGGAAAAAAATATTTAAGTGGCCTTTCTAATTAAGCGATTGCACTTAATAACACTTTTGCCTTGCACCAAAAAAAAAGTGATTGCACTTAATTCAATTGTCATGCAAGTATATATATTTAGTTATTTAAACATGTACATTTGGTTGGAGTTTAGTATAAATAGGTCATTGAAAAATTTAAACGTTTGCAATTAGGTCACTTAAAGGTGAAAGCCATTGATGTGGCCGCTTAGTTGTACATGGATGAAGTGGAAAAGATGCCTAGAAGTTCTTGTAGTATTAGCTTCCAAAAGGACTTTAACACACACATGGAAGTATTGTTGCCCTGGCTATTTCAAAAACGATGCTCTACTGTTTTGGAGCAATATTTACGACTTTTTGGAGTCTGTATACTATGTACTATACTAGCATGTTCGCTGCACCGATGATGCAGCTCAATGCTCTCAAAGATATGAATTTTATTTCAAACTTTAGCTAATTCTCCCCACCCCAAACTCTTGATCATATAAGATTGATACAACCAAACTCAAAATAATCTCACTTTTAAAAAGTCTAAACTACTCTCCACCAATTCATTAAATACCAACCAAATCTCACTCAGAAAAATATAAGACAGGTGTCAACAAGTTGGCTAACCACGTGTCGACAAGCCAGCTTGCCTCACCCACTATATATAGTATATAGATAGATAGATAGATGAAGGTACTCGCATGTGTGTGTGTATATCTATATATACCTCAATTTTGATGCCACTAGACCAAAGATGAGTAATCACTCTATATTTGGCTGTGTAGTCAGCAAACACATGCACATGCACAAGAAAAAGAAAAAACAAATTTTTTTTTCTTTTCTTTAATTTTCTTTTTGTGTTTTATGCCATGTTGTTCTCCACTTTTTACATAGTTTGCACAAAACAAATTTCTCTCCTTTCTTGTATTTTACGTAATTTCTAAAAATATAGCACTTGGCTGCTTTGCATTATTCTAACAAATATTTTGCTACATACCAAAAAACAAATATCTACTTTCCTCTGTGTATAGAGCCTTTTCACATTTAAATATTAAAAAGTTAAATTATTATTTTTATACCATACATAAATTTTTGTGCAGAGTTTCCTATCATGACAGTCTTTTTTAAAACGGAGAGGGTGATTCGAATCCTAATTATCAAGATAATACACACCATCATTATCATTCTAACTAATGATTCGGGTGTGTTTGTCTTGCCAATCTTGGTATCTAAACCAAGTAGGCAACCAATACCACACATATTCCAACCTTCGTACACACACATAAAGTTGTGACGAAAAATAGGATGACAATTAGGGGTGGAGGTGAATGAACCCAACTCAAATCCAAAAATAATTAATTAGAGGACCCAAAAAAAAAAAAAAACACTCTCTCTATATATATGTATGAGCATGCCAACATATACATAAATATATTTGATGGGAGCAGCCGAATACCTCCAAAATGTTTTGAAGAATTTGCGACAAGTCAACCGACTGCAAGAAGGTACGGGACCCGTTGACCTTTTACTGCATAATCGTTTTGTACAAATCATTCCACTACATATCTCTCTCTCCCCCCCCCCCCCCCCCCTCCATATAAATCTGTGCATAAAAGTTTTATGATAAAACAATGACAAACGAGAGATTGAGATTGCACATAAAAAAAATTCTCATATTAATTTGATAGAAATTAGATTGATTTTACAATTTCCCAATTAGCCCAATTTAATACACGTTTCCTTTAATGGAAACTATATATAACGTATATTTCTATCTATTTAATTTCTCAAAATAGAACTGAAAAAAATATTTCAAATACAGAAATCCACAAAAAAAAAGAGAGAGAGAATCCAATAAAATTAACAATGTACTTATCATGATGAGACAAATAATCCAACAAAGATAGATCTTGGACAAGAGCATTTATGCAACAGCTCATCATCCTATGCTGGTGTTTGCATGTATGAAACTGAATATATGTTGAACTGAGCTTGCTATATCTTCTGCTGTGAACCTTGATTCACTTGTCACCTACAGAAACACAATTCATTAACATATATTTATAGACACACACACACACACATATATATAAGTGAAAAAATGGTACAGATAATTAATATATACATACATATATATATACCTTGACATTGAAGGAGTAGAGAACAGTTTGTTCGATAGTGGTGATATTGGTGTGAAGTATACTAAGTTGCAAATCTTCAAGTGCTGCAATGGTCTTGACAAGCTGCCCTGGCCTCCTCCTTGATAGAATCTTGATTATGGCATCAAACCCTAACACCTTCACTTCAACATCAGCCAAACATGATTTACTCTCCGCCTTCTCCTCCCGGAGTCCGATCTCAAAATTCATTGCCTCTTCATTAACTTGATTTGTAAGAGGCATTGGAGGTAGAAATGGTGTTTGTGGTTGTTGTTGAATGTTTGCAAGCTGAGAGGTATCTCCTGAAGCAACCATATGTCTTGGAGTAGCTGCTTCTCCATAGATTCTTCTTCTTTTCTGTGATTCTAGGCATTGAAGAAGTTGCTCTAACTCTCTCACAAATTCAATTGCTCCTCCGATAATCGATGCTTGATCTCCCTACAAATTAATTTAATTACCCCAATTGATCATATTCAATCATAGAACAAGAAACGAAATATCTGATAAGTTTACCCTTTGAACATACGAGCCAGGCATGAGGGATCTCAAGACGCGAAGATGCTCATTCATTTGCTTCCTTCTATTTCTTTCAACAGCAATATGAGTCATTCTCTGGCTCTCAACCTCTTCACTTGTTTTTATACTTCTTGGTCTTTTTCTCTTGTTCTTCACTTCCACAGGCAAAGGATTAATAGTATTCTTCTCTGGATTCGAAACCCTAGCTTCATCATTCATCTCTTTTGCATCTTCTCCTCCTTCCATATCATCATGACCATTAATATTCAATCCTTGAATCAACCTCTCTCCATTGATCATCTCTCCAATAACTGATTGAGGATGAGGCACCATTAGAGATGATGGATCTTCTTCCTTTTCGTTCAAGACTGGAAACTTGAGGAAGCAAACCGGATCAATCATTGCAGTTTCTTCTTCTTCGGATGATACTTTGTTTTGATGATTCACACCCAACTTGGATCCGAAATCTGCGAATTGCATCACATCCGCAAAGCTCAACTTATCAAGAGAATTACTTGGAGTACAAAACCCAGAAGAATATATTTGTTGTTGGTCATGAGGTTGATTTAACATGTAATCAATCATTCCACTATTGTTGTCGTCGTTATTCTCGCCGGAAGTTTCCCCGATTCGCGGCTTAATGAGGTTGTTTTGATGGTGGTGGTGGTGGTCTAGAGAGTAATCTAGACTACCCATAAAACTTGCCTGTAAGAGCATGTTGTTGATGATGAAAAGATTTATCAACAAACACAAACAAACAGTGCCAAAAGATGATGATGATAAGATATAAGCTAGCTTACAATATATATTACCTGGTATTTCTCTTCTTTCTCCATTACTACATGTACCGATAACTTTTATCGAAAACCCTAGTTGAGCTCAATTCATGTAAGGACAAGCCCTAGTGAAAATTTCCCCCAGTTTGGTCTTCCCCCTGAAACACAAAGTAATATCAGAGATATTGGTAAGTTTTGGACAGTATTGATGTAGTTGTAGTCTCTTATAAGACAAATTAAGGTGAGAAACAAAGTGGGTTTCTTATATGTGCATGTATGTATGTATATGTGTATGTATATAATGGACCAGGGGTTGCATATGAGAGTTGGGTTTTGAGATGAGGAGCCTTTTGGAGTAATGTCCACCTCACAATCACATTATTTGTGTGTGTGAGACTCAACATTCACAGGCAAATATACAACCAACCGCTCTCTCTAGATTTACTTTACCACTACTTTTCATGACTCTAATTAATTAAATCATGGAGGCTGCTGCACTATATATCTATACATTTTGATAAAACTTTCCAACTTTTAAATTCAACACATTAATTGATATGTAATTTGGTTTCCGTGACATGAGTAATTTTTTTACTTGTCAACATCTTTGATTACGGATTTGGGGGCTCGACAATTCCTTAGAGTCTACAATTTCAACCTAACGGTGGAGAAAAAATCATACATATTTTAAAAATGAAAAAACAAAAATGTGGTGTGATGTGGTATACCTCCCAAAATCATTGAATTCAAATTATAGACTCTACAATTTTAAGTCTATTGCGGAGCTCCAAATCCGTTCATTACTTGCTTTTTTCTGAAATTCATTATTTAAACAATAGTACAGGATTAA
This sequence comes from Tripterygium wilfordii, assembly GCF_013401445.1. Taxonomy (NCBI): domain Eukaryota; kingdom Viridiplantae; phylum Streptophyta; class Magnoliopsida; order Celastrales; family Celastraceae; genus Tripterygium; species Tripterygium wilfordii. The sequence goes on along the minus strand of NC_052232.1, from coordinate 3,548,238 downwards.
AATGAAATTTAAATGATGTAATTAGTCCATATTGACTTTGTCTCCGTTTGACATTCAACTAGTTGCATGCCCGCGCTTCGCGCGGCACATATTTTGATTGGAAAATAGAGATGTGTGGAAGCTTTTCGATACTTTGTTAACATGAAGAGTAGTAGAGCTTTAATTGTAGAAAATAGAGATGATTGTGAGATGAAGATAAAATATGTACAATACTTTTTTAATTTGCGAAGAAAAAATTTTTCTAATAGGGTGTAAGAAATTTGATGCATAAGGAATAAGTATGCTAAGAGTTTATCAATTTTTATTTGCGTCGCTAGTATTTACAAAGTGTTATAGGTCACCAAAGACATGTTTATGAGACAATATTGTATGGTTAGTACAACAATCTCTACAAAGTGACATTTAATATCGAGAAGTACAATATAGCATAAGTAGTATTTTTGAAATGATATTTTTGGAATAAAATTCTTAATATTTTTAGAATAAGATTTTTTAATTTATATTTTTGAAATGTTATGTATGACTGGTAGATTTGTGCCTATAATCACTTTGACCTTCAACAACTCATTGAATTCTACCGTGCTTTCCTATCACCACTTACATGTTCCAATACCAAATGGGCTGAATTTACTTACATATTAGAACAATATAGGCATATAGCATGAGAAAAGCCTCTCATGTTGTGTATGTTGCAATCCAAACAGACTACTAAACCTGACCAAACTCTAAACATGCACAATACATCAACTAAATATTACAAAAACACACAAAATACATCAAAAACACACAAAAATTCCCACAAAATGATGGTAATCAATGCCAAAAACACACAAAATATTTTCAAACTAAATACTACAAATGAATTTCATTAATTGAGTAATATCAAAAGACTCTCATAATTAGCAATACATGACCTTTGAGAAACCAAAACAACATCAAACCACTCCTATGAAACATTAAATTCTCATACAATTCAATATAATTTTAAAATTATTTGAATACTATTAACTGTATGAGTGTGGTTATGGGTCTTAAAGTGTATGAATGTGGATGTGGGTATTAAAGTTTTGCAATATATTTATGTGTGTGGTTGTGGTTCTTAAAGTTTTATAATATATTTTAAAATTTTCTTTTGTCTATGTAGATTTTTTTGTAAAGACGTCCACGTGACACCTTGAATTAAGGAGAAGCCTTGTGGATCCTCAGTTATATATATATAAATTGACATGTCAAAGACCTATTTGAAAAAATAGGACATTTTCGTCCCATATAAATGTTTCTTAAACACTTTTAAAAGCCGTTTGTTTCGTTAATTTCTAAATTATCGTTTAGGGTTTAAAAATGGAAGAGGATAAGGCATCTGACTCCTTAATGCATGACTCATTTAGCTTGGGGAATATAACTCAATTGGAACTTGGAAAAGCTTCGCTCTTGTAATTGGGTTAGTGGCAGAGTCATGAATTTATGGGGACAAATATTAACGGGATTTCGGGCAGCATCCCAAATTTTTGTTTAGGGCTATTTAATGAAAAATACCAAGAATAAGCAAAGATCTATATAGTCATTAAATTATACATCACAAATTAAAACATAAAATGTTCAAGATAACAAAAGAAATAATCATTTAAGTTGTTCTCGACAATCTTTCTTTGAATATAAATCATCTATCATCATAGTGAATCAATATTTGTTCTCCTATATTAATACGAGTGTGTATCAATTAATAACTATAATTTCTATATTAACCATACATATTATATAGTTATTATAAATATAAGTATTTGATAATATACTGTTAAAAGGTGTTAAAGGGATAAAAAATCCCACATCGATTGTTGAGGGGCTTGGTGTCTAGTTTATAAGCTTGCCCAAGTCTTCAACTCATTGTCCAGCCTTTTCCAGGAAGGTGGGCTGGGAACTGCCACGGCCCAATGGGCTGAGATGGTGGGGAGGCTGGCTCTGGGTTGTGCCATCGTGGGCATTTTCTTCATGGTATCGAAGCAGGTGGGCTCGTCCCCGATAAAAAAATTTCCACTCGTTGGGTCGTGGGCTTTGGTACCCAGTCCACGAGTCCGGGGGAGTGTTAAAAGGTGTTAAAGGGATAAAAAATCCCACATCGATTGTTGAGGGGCTTGGTGTCTAGTTTATAAGCTTGCCCAAGTCTTCAACTCATTGTCCAGCCTTTTCCAGGAAGGTGGGCTGGGAACTGCCACGGCCCAATGGGCTGAGATGGTGGGGAGGCTGGCTCTGGGTTGTGCCATCGTGGGCATTTTCTTTATAAACACAATATATATGATGTATAAAGAAAAATTTTCAAAAATTTAAGGGACTAATGAGGAGAAATACACGTATCTGGAAAAATGTATAGTTTATATCACATTACAAATATTATATATTTATATATATGCAGTAAAGAATGTTTTAAAATTTAGAGGGCAAATTAATGTGTATTTTAAGAAATATGTATTGTTTATATGACACTACAAAGTTATATATGTGTATATATATACACATTCAAAAATTCAAAAATTTAGGGGGCGTGTTATAGCAATTTTTGATCACTCAAAAAAAAAGCAAACAAAATCTCAAATTAAAATACTCGTAAATGTACAAGACCGTAGTAAAATAGGTTATGCAAGTACGAGGTCGAACCACAAGAATTGGACAAACAATACGACTAACTACTACACTAAACTTAGCAAAAGAAACGATTCTTGAGAGATGGTTGATTGTAGATAGCAAGCAATGAAATTAAAGTAACGAAGAAAAGAAAACACAAACTTGTTGATTTTGGTTGAGAAAACAAATTTATGAAAGCACTAGGACAATGAATCCATCTTAATAATCCTCTCTAGTTGTTGATTACCTCACCTTTAATCTACTCAATCAATGTTGTTGATGAATCCACTAAGACATGAATTACCTATGGTATCTAGGCTAATTCGTTTAGCTTAACATGCAATTTGGTTATGGTATCTAATATGAACATGCAAGATATCCTTAAGTTCAAGAATTCATTAACATGCCATGGAAACCCTAGGAGTATGGCAGGGGTGGATGCAGGATTTTAACTCAGGATGGACAAAATCATATGGGGGTTCGGGGGCAACGCCCCTGAAATTTATTTATTTTTTTGCTTGTTAATTATGACTTCAAAATGATGAAAAACAACACTAAAAATCAAAAGTTGTTATAATCTGATAAATAATAATTGAAAGTTGATTTACTAATTGTGCTCCACAACTTTTCACATTTTGTAATCGTTCTATGATATTTTCATTTGGAATAGCATCAAAAATTTATTTATCAAAGTTCACAACTAAGTATCCGACCAGATCAAGAGGGTCCTCCAGTCCATCTTATATGACAGCTCCGACCAAAGCTCCATAATTTATAAGTATCATACTTTCCACAAGTCGCATTATGATTGTTAGCATAAAAAGGGGTAAACTCTAGATAAATTTTTTAAAAATGTGTAGTTGATTTAAGTTGTAATTTTAGTGAAAGACATGGATAGTAGGATCTTTTGGGTAGAAGATGAAGAGTTTGGTTTGGATTTCTAACCCATCCTTTCAAGTATTGATGGGCTAAGATTTCAATAGGCCCAATTATTTTATAATCCATGATATATCATTAATATAGAACAAAAAGTCCTAAAGTTAGGGTGGGCAATTAGGCCCAATTTTTTAATGATGCATGATCTATCATTAATATTAAGAAAATCCAATAGTGAGGGTGGGTGATTTCCTGTTAATACATCCGCCCTTGAAGTATGGTATCTACCCTAGGCATTCACAATTTCTAATCACAAGAAGCTGGTCCTAAACCCCATATGGTATCTACATGAGCTTGCATCAAATTACTTAATTAAGAACTTAGTTGGTGGCCAATCATCCAAGCAATCAAACAAGTATATAACACGGTGATTAGAAATCCAACATCAAAAGAGCAAGCAAAGATAAGAATAATAAACAAACTATAGAATCATATAAAGACTTCATCACACCCTAGCAAAAGCATTTAGTTACACATAATCATAGATGAAAACCATAAGAAAGGTTGGAGAACACCCTAGAAAAGTCGGTTGAATGTCCGAGTGTTGAACATCTAAACATGTGTGAGAATTTATGAAGTCCTCTTTAAATAACCTCTTTCAAACCCTAAACTTCCTCTAAAACAAATACTAAAACTCCAAGGAAACCTCACGTTACCCTTGGTTTCCAAAACAATAAACCCAACAAAAAGGAAAGAGGTTGTCTTCTTTTTTGATTAAGAAACTATATTGCTGGATGTCTCGAACGTTTTTCCCATGTTCCGCCATTCAGACAAATCTCCAAAAATAATTGAAGTCTGATGTCTTACCTTTCTAGGGCTATCTCATACGTCTAGCAAAATTCTGTGAAAACTTCTAGACCCACTTCTTTACAGGTAGCGCAGTTCTGCCGAGATCATAATTCAACTCAACTTTTCTTCAAATTCTAGGTCAATTGACTTCACCGAAAATTTTCAAAATATTCTCCAACATTCTTCAAGGTCTTGGCTTCATTCTCCAATTGACGGTTCTTCAAAATATACACAATCAACCGTTTTTCATCAAAAACCATCCACATGCTCAAGAAAACTAAAAATGAAGAAAATAAAGTAATAAGTCCTTTTTAAAATCAATCATCTAACAAAAACCAAGTTTAAAGAGTAATAAAATGAGAGAATATATGGACTTATCACCATGGCCCTCCCCTCATCCCTTAATGGCTCCACCACTAAATTGGGTCATTGCGATTACATGTTGGATGTTTAAACAGTAATGATAGTATCTTGTGCTTGAACTAGTGTCTCACTTTTTCTAAGTAATGGGGAAGGGGATGAGGGATCGAAACATTCCATGAAAAAACCTACATATGCCAGTTGATCAAATCTAATATGGATCATACACTGACAATAGTTAGAGTCGACGAGTATCCTAGGATTCTCTTATTTGGGATCGCCGGGAGGATCAAGCTGCGAATAGTTTGATGCACAATCTCCCTTTCAACCCTTAGAGCAAATTTACAACAAAAGAGAAGAAAATTCATGTACCAATCCCATCATCTCCACCTATAGGAACTTCCAAATCACCCCAAGAACGCCTTGGGCATTCAAGGGCCGCGAATCAATTGGTCAACCTTGTAAGTATGAATGCAAACCAGACTTTAACCAAATACCTCATATCTGCCAATTCTTCAAAGCAAAACACTAGTTTACCGGAGCAACGTGTTCAAATTAAGGAGTAAAAAAACATAATAACATAGTACAAATGTGAGATGCAGCCCCTAAAATCGAATACAATTTAAGAATGTTCTTTAAGTTACACAATAATTAAAACCGCGCAGGTATCAATCACCGTCAGCTAGGGCAGAGAAACCACTGCCAATGGAAAACCACCACTAAGCTTCTAGGAAAGGAGGAAAATATACTTGAAACTGGATTTGAAGCCAAATCAATGACCCTTACAGGAAAAGGTATTACTAAGAATATCACCAAGTCACCTGACAAACTGCCGCTTCCTCCTTTCAATTCAGACATGAAAATGAAACAGTTTATGAAAGTGGTTGGTCATATCTCTGCTAGATTCCGACTCCACGAAGTAAATCATCGTTTTTAGTACAGAAACCACCACCAGAATCAAGATGTGTACTCAAAGGGCTGAGGAGGCTGAGGTTCATCGTCGATGGCCATGGTCGACGCAGAACCCTGTTGTCCTGTAGCTGATCCACCACCAGGTGTTGCAGTAGATGAAGGTGAATCTGTAAGAGAAAGTACCTCAGGCTCAGTAGGTCGTAAGTCCCTTAGGAGGACAAACCCTGAAGGCGCCAACTTCACTGGCACATATCTGCTGTCTTCTAGAAATTTAACCACTTTCTCCTGAGCCGGAGTCACCCTGGCTGGGTTGGTCAAAATTTCAAAAGAAGGCTCAGGCTCTGCTTTCTTCTCTGGCTGGCTGTCAACCTGTTTAAATAAATTGGACAGCATTAAAACGTGTTATGGATCTTTTTTTGCCAATTTCAAGTCACAAGTAAGAGGCACAAGAAGTTCAATCTACTTTCAAGATTATATCATTAATACTTCTGAATTTTATCGACAAAATAAGGCCCAAACTTGTCACTCAGAACTACAAGAAAGATGTGATTATAAAATCTTTAGCAAATCAATAGATAGCGGCATGTGCGTATACATGCATGCACACAAGTGCGCGCGCACACAGAGAGAGGCACAAAAATATACATACCTGCATGGAGTCTCCATCTTTCTCACTAAATGATTTTCCTTTTCCAGTATTTGGGCCAGCAGATGAAGACTCCACCGCTGCTGCCTTTTCAGCATTAGCCTTCAGGTCTGCCTCTTTCTTGGCCCTAGCTTTGGCCTTTGCTGATGTTGACAAAACTGCAGTGGGGAGTTTTACAGCCGAGGTGGCGGTAGGTACAGTCGTTGGTTTTGGATACTCAAACAGTGACGGTTTGGCATGTGATAAAAACTCAAACTTTGGAACTTTCAGATCAGAATTCAGTCCAATAAGAGCCGTAGGAGAGAAAGAAAGACTTATGAAATAGATAAGGGGATACCAGTACCAAAACTGGCTGAAGACAGCAAGGCCAACAACAGCAGTAATCTTATTATGTTTCGCCTTGGAAAGTAACCTAATAGTCACATTCCTTCCTCCAGCATCAAGGATTCCCGAGGCTAGGATTGCTCCCATCTTGCTCATAGTGTCTTCATGCTTATCGAGAATAATTTTTTCCAATTGTCGCCTATAAGAAAAGACCCAAAATAAAAGAAAACGATAACAATAATAGAAATTTCAAGCAAAATTTTCAGAAACGAGGGGGAAAGCCTGTAAAAATGAATACCTAAATGCTCCAACACGAGAATCACTAGCTTCATTTATCTGGACCATGACCATTGCCATTGCAATGAGGGCACCTTGACGAACAAAATCTACAACATCTGAAGTTAGGGGCTCCAGCAATGCTATAGCCTCACGGAGACCGGTGCCCGCACAAGAGATACCTACGGCAAGAGCAGCGCCATATCTAACATGTGGGTTGTAAGACTCGGACAGTAGAGAAACAATTCGAGGGGTCTGCAGTTTTAACAGCTTTGTGAGATCTAAAGCAGTTCATATACTCCCACCATTAATACCCACACATATCAAAATAGCAGATAAAATGAGCAGGACATATTATATTGGATCAGGAATGGAAAATATGGGGATAGGGGAGTAGATACGCAAGTGAAAGAGACACAGGCACCAACCTGCTCGGGCTCAGAATAAAGTACAAACCCAAGTGCTAGTACAGCAGTCCTCCTGACATCGTCACTAACATCAGATACAGCAAAGTGCAGCAGCTGCCGGATCGCCTTGTTATTTGCTGTTCCACTGTAGGCCAGCGCCAGGGCATACATACCGCCATAACGCAGAATGGGATCTTGATCCCGAGTCATCTGCTCAATTAATGTGTCTGCTTCTTCTTCTCTACCATAGACAGTAAGGGCTATCCCCAATGCTAAACCTCTACAACATATAAAAACTGTGTAAAGAAAGGGAAAACAATGCTAAATTTAAGTCTTGGAGAAACATACAGACCACAAAAATCAACTTTACCTAATAATCTTCTCGTGTTGTGTCTCATGAGCATAAGCAAGCATCTCACTGGCCTTCTCACTGGCAGTTCCAACCATAAGTAGGCCCATACTAATGCCAGCAGCTTCGCCAGCAACAGCACTGTCAGTATAGAGAACGCTTTTGATGTCATCATAGATATCTTCATCAGCAGTTCCTAAAGCTGCCAAACCAAGACCTAAACATGCACCATGTTGAATAACCTGCACAAAAGAAATTACATAAGATATCTATTTCCTAAACCTGAACCAACCAGCATTTGAACTTGGAGAAATGAGCACCTCCACACTAGCGTTACGGAGGCTATCTCGAAGAAACTGTTTGATTCCCTCCCCATGGTTTGCATGAATGAGACCCAGTGCATAGAGGGCACCACCTTCTGAATAGGGACTACCACCACCACCAGCCCCAGCTTGGGGCAAGTACGGTGCCATCAATGACCTCCCCTGCTGCAGATGGCCTCTGTGAATAACACCAAGCCCAGCTGTTGCACTAAATTTTGCCCAATTTGTAGCTCTGCTCAACCAGTCCTGAAAGTTGATTCAGGCGGTACAGGTAAAAAATTAGTTTGTCTACCATAACAACGTAAACATATGATGTGCTTTATGTGATGTGCTTTAATAAACAAATAAAAGAAAAAAAAATAATGAACTATTTCTCACCAGATTCTCTCTGAGAAATGTATCTACAGTTGTTCCAGCATGCATAATTGCATTAGCATAAATTGTTGCACTGTGACACACACTATTTCTCATCTCAACAGACTGCTTAATTGTCTTCAGGATAAGAAGATCCGACCTATAAGAAATCATAAGATCAAGTATTGACTGTTTATTAAGGATGAAAACTTATCTTACTTAAATAGCTTTAGCAACCATAAATAAATCAATCACCATACTTGTTATGACTGTATAAAAATTGTAGCGCCAACTGTATTGCTGTCTCTCCAGACAAGATTGCCTTAACTTTGGTCAGCCTCTCACCATATATCACTTCTTTTGGATCTGTTTCACGTGAACTCTCTGTTGAAGCAGGAGTCCCATCTATCATTTGAACATCCTCTGGAGTGGTTGCATTTTCACTTTGAACAGCATCTGGATTGGTCGACCCTGGCTGCACAGCTTCCAGCAGTTGAGACTTTGGTGCCGAAAGATGATCTCTCACATTTAGAAGAAAAGACTGGTGCTCATTCTCCAAAAGATCAAAGGCTATTTGAAATGCTAGGAGAGCATCGTCCTTATTTTCAGAGCGCAGAAGCTTTTCCAATATGTTTGCAACACCTTCAGGTTCACCCAAGAACATCAGACATTGGCAAATGCTCAGATAATCAAGAGAAGGCATTTTTTTATGCACTTTAACAAGAAGACGAAGAACCTGTAGGGGAAACAAAAAAGAAGCAACCATTTGGTTTATCGAAAAAATTCATCAAAAAAAAGCACTACTAATGTATACAGGTAAGATGAAGAGAACCAAAAGAAAAAATGGAGAGAATTTATCCACCTCTCCATCCAGAAACATCAATAAGACATTCCAGGACATATTAAAAAGCAAAATGCTCTTGCTAATAACTTGCAAAAGTGGAATTCATTAATCAACACAGCTGCTAAACATATCATCTAAGTAGCTCTAGCAATTTCATGTCGGTCTCCCTATCAACTGATCTATGTATCTTTGGAGTGATTTGACAGGGATATTCTTACCTCATTACGGTATTCCCTGCGATTGACAAAGGAATGAGAGACATTAATACAGTAAGATAGTGTTCCGTGAACATTATCACTTCTTGTTATTGCTTCCTCAAGTTTGTCCAATCTTCGACATTCAATTGCGATCCCCATGGCTTGTTGGTACTTTCCATCAAGAATACAACTAAAGAAGTATGGTAAGAGAGGGGGAAGACCAAGAAGACCAACAAAACCAAAAGACAATGGAACAGCTCTACATACTTGTCCAGCATTCTCTCCACAATCGCCTCCAACCTGGGGTCTATGTTTACAGCATCACTGGACTCCATGGACTTAGTCTTCAGACTGGCATATTCATCTATAGCCTTTGCTGATGATGGAAACAGAACCAAAAATTTCAGGTAAGTGAACAGACAGCAGTCCAATGCAACTTCATACTTCCGCAAAGCAATAAACACACTAAGAAATTAAATTTATACTGAACTATAAAATGTAATCATAATGAAACATTTTAACAAATAATCAGTTGGATATTTTCCTTTGATTGGGCTTTCTTAAACTCCACTAATATCTAAACACAGCACAACCAGACCCAAAGTTCTGACAATAATCAAGTAAACAAACTACCGACGAAACAATAATGAACAGAAAAGCCAATAATTGTACTTACCAAGAAGAGTGTGAACATAATCAGAATCCTCAGAAACATCAAACAGGGAACCTGCTCCAAGCGCATATGATAATGAATCGTTCAGTTCACCCAAGTAATAGAAGACCTGAGGAAAGAGGACAGTAAAATTGAAGAAAAAAAATGTATTAAAGGAGCGGGGAGGTGGTAGGGAAATAATATAGCAGAATTAAAACTATTTCTTAAGCACCAACAAGAAAAAGATGCCTCTGCAGGTAACAAGACGATAAAGTTCACACCTAAGAATCGATATGTACAGTGAGACATTTACACTATCCTAACATAATAAAAATGACAGAATTGTAGAAGAAAGAAGAAAATTTTGTTAATGACCTTAGAAACAAGCAATGCAGCAAGTTGTCTTTGATGCTGGTCAAACTCTTCATCTTCATATAAGCTTTCTCTGTTTAAAAAAAGAGGGGGAAAATGCTGTTAACATCCCATCCCACAAAAATGTCCTATTAACAAGAACATCCACCGTCAGAAATTAAACTTCACTGTCATTAGAGAGCTCTAGTAGCCAATCAATTAAAATTAATATTTAAGCCACAATTGGGCCCAGTACACTGAAATATATGAAGTTATCTCGGCACAAGTAAACAATCCAAAATCCTTAGCTAATATTTTCAAAGTAACAAAATATGGAATTCACTGCAATGGGTGGATCTCTAAAGTCTAATCCAAAATGGGAAGCCCATAGCACTGGTAACTGGTTTACAGATTTAAATTTGGAAAGGTTGGGACGACTCAATTTCTCAAGTATGTTATAGCTTATAACTTATTAAGGTTAGAAGAGGGAATCTAATCTGGTTCTGGTCGAAACACTGGTTAAGCCAACAGACGCTCAAAAGGGAATTTCCCAATCTATATTTTCTTCCTACTTATAAATGTCAACATCAGGTCTTTATATAGCCACGTCCTTAACCAGAATATCAATTACACAAGAGCTGCGCAAGACTGGGAAGTTGACTACCTTATAACCTTCTAGAATAATGTTAATAAAAGTTTCTTGTAACCCTGAAGTGGTGAACAAGCAATACTGGAAGTACCCCAAATATAACTTTTTCTTGGGAAACTCTGATGAAAAGGGGGTTCAATGTAAGTTAAAACCATGATCATTGGCATCAGATTTGGAAGTCGAAAGTCCCTCCCAAGGTAGTTTCTTTCCTTGGGAAGTTCTTTTCAGAATCCTAATTTACAAAGGAGAAGTTTCTCAATTGTGAAGAGATTCAGCCTCTGCAAAGGAGGTCTCTGTTAAACACATCCTCCTCAGCTGCTCCGCCACTGAAACTGGTTAAGGGATCGATTGGGTTACTAGTAGTTCATTGGAGAGACCTGTTAGCTTGGAATTCCATAGCTACAGGGCCGTCCAAAAGGAAAAGCATTCAGCTAATTCCCTTGTCCACCCCATTTCTGGCATGGGAGAACCAACAGAATTTTCAATTCCTAGGGTTCATCAGTTGATGGTTTCCTGATAATTTGTTTTACACTACCTAACTATGGTCTTCCCCAGTTATCCTATTTGTAACTATTTTCAGGAGGCCATTGAGCTGCCCTCTCTGTAGTTTCTTTTCACCTCCTTATTACCTTAATAAAACTTCAACCATTCCAAGAAAAAATAATTTCCAGACAAGTTTAGACCATCCTAGGATTGATCACTGATAAGGACCCCTCCATACCAGTTTTTCCCCACCCTATCAGTTCAACAGACCCAACCCGCATCCATGGGTGCACGCGCCCACAAACCGGCTGTACTCCAATGGGCATCCACAATATCAATGTTTCATGGGCTCTTGTGAAAACCTATTGCACATGTTAAGGAGTGGCATTTGTCCTCCTTATAAACAGCACTTAACTCCCCTATCTTTCCGATGTAGGAGTTTCTATCAATAACCCCCGCTTTACTGAGCCGACGCCCACGAACCGGCTGTAGTCCAATGGGCCCCCACAATACCAATGTTTCATGGGCTCTTGTGAAAACCTATTGGACATATTAAGGAGTGACATTTGTCCTCCTTATAAACAGCACTTAACTTCCCTATCCTTCCGATGTGGGAATTTCTATCAATCACTTGATGGTTTCGTGATAATATGTTTTACACTACCTAACTATGGTCTTCTCCTATTTGCAGTAACTATGGTCTTCTCCGGTTCTCCTATTTGTAACAATTTTCGGGAGGCCATTGAGCTACCCTCTCTGTAGTTTCTTTTCACTTCCTTATTACCTTAATAAAACTTCAACCATTCCAGGAAAAAATAATTTCCAGACAAGTTTAGACCATCAGCAAAAAACTGAGTTATCATGCAAGTGATAAAAATCTTTCAGCAAGGAAGAAAGGTCTAACCAAGAGGCCTCACGTATTAGCAAAACAGTATTAATCCATATATACTACCCTCAGAAAATCCCAAATATGAACTACAACACCAGAGCAGAAAAGTAGACCTTGATAGAGAAGAATGTAAAATGCTATGCACAATCTCAGCAAACCCATAATATTTCGACCAAAACAAAAGAGCCAAACATATGTATAAAAAACTAATATTTTGAAATCATGATACCACACAAGCTTGACAAAGTAAAACGCTTTTTAATGTTCAAGCGGCTGATTAATTGACTTAAAAATCATGACTGCCATTACTAATTAGAGCTTCGAACACTTAAAAAACTCATTGCGGCCAATAAATTAGTATTTCCCGTTCCTCTACAAACAAAAATTTATAATACAAACAGCGAACATGGAAAAATTAACAAAATTTCACAATACAAACGCACTTTTGCCCGAACACTCCACACGTAGAAAGTCAGCCCAGTGAGTAAACTCCATGATTAGAATCAGTGGTACAACTTATTTCTTTCAAACCAAACGCGGAAATACCCATAACAAAGTTCCAAAATTTCACAGCCTCTCAGATCGAGTATACGCAAAATCCTAACCCTAACAAACAAGAAAGTAAGAAATGTTGGAGAGCAAGATAGATTACATGATGGGTACGCTGGTGGAGATCTCAGGCCAGAACTGGTCGACACAATTGTTTAGGTTAGAGAGAGCGTGCTGCTTCAGCAAAGGATGGCTTTCGTTGAGCATCGCCAATAGCCCACCGGCGGAGGTCACCATTGCTGTCGCCATGTCGGACCTGCCAAAGATTTACGGAGCGTCTCTTGGATTTCGATTTCGTCGACAAGATTGCTTGGAGAGGAGGTTTTGTAGAGAGTGAGAATTCTGTGTCCGATTCAGATTTTATATTCGAGAGCGAGACTATTGATAGGTGGCGCTTTCCTTTTTTTTTTTGAACAGTATTTCCTAAAAAAAATTTAAAAAAATGATCTACAAAAAAATTACAACAATTTAACTGTTTACAAAAATCTTACATATTTTATTTTGGGTACCTGTAAATAAACCTACTCTAAACTGTATGTAAAACCACTCTAAAATATAGCTACATCACCCTATGACTTGTCAACTCACTTGTCAAATAATAAAACCACTCTAATGTAGATACATCACCCTATGACTTGTCAACTCACTTGAACTCATAAAAAATTACATGATTTCAGAACCACTTTTTTTTTTGGCTTTATCTTGCTCTATTTGCAACGGCTCTATTTGTTTTAACGTTCAAATTTTAACGGTTATAATTTTTTCTATTATAAGTAGAGTTGCTCTCCACTTCTTCCATTCTCCCTATCTTATTTTCGCCATTTCAGACAAAAATGAATTTGGATCACTTACGAAGTTGGGTCGAAGATCTGCAATTGTCAAATGGTTCTAGTGACGGTCAAGTAAATATACATATTTTTTTTACTTTTTCATAAAATATTTTTATTAATTGCATATGATAAGGTGAATATCTATTATTGGCAGGATGATATTTTCATAAAACAAGAAGACGAACATGTGGAAGAAAGTGAAGACAATATAGACGTTGATTTTATAAATGAATTTTTCACTAACATGGTATGATAATGCTGCGATTTACCACGAAATTTATTGGCTTTAAGATTCAATTTTAGGGTTAAATTTCACACATTAACATTTCATTCCTGACTAACTTTCTTAATTTCTATATTAATTACTATATCATCAGGTATTCAAATCGCGTCAATCCTTAATTGATTGGGTTCAAGACACTGGACGTAATTTGGGATTTATCATTGTCATTAAAAGGTCAGAGATTGGTGGATTCGGAAAAAGACCCAAATTGCAGTTACATTGTGATCGCGGTGGCACATACAAAAATAAGACGTTGTCGACAAAATTTACTGGCACCAAAAAAATAGATTGTCCTTTCAGACTGAAAGGAGTGAAATTGAAAACAGATGATGATTGGATGTTAAGGGTGCTATGTGGAAAGCATAACCATGCTGCGACATTATTTATGGAGGGACACCCGTATGTCGGTCGATTATCTGCTGTTGAAAATGAGATACTCGTAGATATGTCAAAGAATTTCGTGAAGCCCCGAAATATATTGAATTCGTTGAAGAACCATGATCCCTACAATGCATCCATAATTGATACTATATACAATGCACGCAAGAAGATTCGGGCGGCAGAGAAAGCTGATAGATCTGAAATGCAGATTCTTATGAGCTTCCTACACGAGTCTGGGTACATTTTCTATCATCGTACCAATGCTTTAACTAATGAGCTCGAAGATTTGTTCTTTGCATATCCAGGCTCGTTGGAATTATTGCGTGCATTCCCGCATGTGTTATTGATGGATGCAACGTACAAGACAAACCGGTTTAGGATGCCTCTCCTCGAGATTGTTGGTGTGACTTCCACAAATATGACATATTGCATAGCGTTCGTGTACTTGAACTCAGAAAAAGAGGAGAACTACACATGGGCTTTAAGGTGTTTACGGTCAACAATGGAAGAGTGCACTGCTCCGAGAGTTATTGTCACGGACAGGGAGTTGGCGCTTATGAACTCGTGTGCAGTGGTATTTTCAAATGCTACGAAATTACTTTGTACCTGGCATATTTATAATAGCATCGTCAAGAACTGCAAGTCATTACTAAGAGAAAAGCAATTGTGGAATTCTTTCTACTCCATGTGGAAAACGTTGTTGGAATCAAAAAATGAGTCAGTGTATCTATGCAACTTGTCATATATGCAGGTAATTTTACAAAACCATCCAACTGCGGTTAATTACATCGAAACCATATGGTTGACACCATATAAGGAGATGTTTGTAACTGCTTGGACCGATAGCTATTTGCATTTCGGGAACCAGATTACTAACAGAGTGGAGAGTCAGCATGCCAAGTTGAAACGCTATTTGGGTTCAACACAGTCGAACTTGAAGTCTTCGGTATTGTTCATTCATGAGCTCATTCGAAATCAAATTTCATCGATCAAAGCTAGTCTGGAGAAAAGTAGAAATATCATACAACATCGATTCAGAACCCAGCACTTCCAAGAATTATGGAGTTTTGTTTCCATCTACACATTGGATCTAATTTTGACTGAATTTGAGCGGTATGAAGTTGTTGGATGTTGGGTCTAAATTAACCTTACTAGCAAGTGTACTAGTCGACGACTACAGCACAATGATAAGCAAGGGTCGAATCCACAGGGACGGAGTTATGTCTAATCCAAATGTATACTTGTATGTATGTATGTACAATGCAAACAAAATAAAGATCAACTCAAGTTTGTTTGGTTCAGTAATTAAACTAAAGACAAGCAAATAGTAAAGTGTTTTTGGTATTTTCTTAGAATAAGGATGAAAATTACACTAATGCAAACTATCACTAATGCGACTAATATGAATGAGATGAGTTAATGAATATGAGATGAACACCAAGGCTTCGGAATCCCCCTTGGGAAATGACTTGCAATGAAACAAATTCACACACATATTTGCTAATTCGGGCATAACGAATCCGTACCTAAGACGGCTTTAGCGCACTTAAGCCAAATCTCCCTAAAATCGATTACTAGCCATCTTATTGGTTTAGGTCGGATATTCCTAAATACATTCTAGCCATCTTATTGGTCTAAACATGCAAAGGAATTCATGAAGTTCCATGGAGATTAGGATTCATATAAATTGTCACCTAATTAAAGGGAGACACATTCATAATCAAGAGTTTCAAGAAGCATAATCTACTTGACATATTATCGTCTAAGCAAATTCTTCAAACAATTTCATCCAAAAACCTAAAATGTTGGCCAAACACAACAAGCGTGAAGAAATTGCAATCAAACATAGAAACACAAGATTTATACCCAAATCAACTCATATATATATAAATCAAGTCATACACAAAGTCATCAAACTCAAGGCTTCATCCTAGCCTTGGCAAAAGTGGTTTAGTTACACATAAGGAGAGAAAAACACAAGAAGATAGATGAGAAAAACATGAATAAACCCAATGAGTTGAGTAGATCCAAGTTGAGCTGAAGAATCTCTCCTCCTAGCTCCAAGAATCACCTTCCCCCTCTATTTTCACTCTCCAGAAAATCTGTTCGAAGTCCAAAAGTTTTTGTACGGCTAGGGCAAATCGCAAATTAAAACTTGTCCAAAAGCTGTTTTGTGCGCCTAGGCGTGTTGAATTCACGCCTAGGCGCACGCCCAGGCACACGCCTAAGCGCAATCCTAGGCGTGGTACATACTTTCAATCATCTTCACGTCAAATGCTCTCTGGACTGGGCGTGCAGAAATGATTCTAGGCGTGCACAAATGGTGCGCCTAGGCGAGCCACGCCTAGGCGCACGCCTAGGCACACTTCACCAAAATTTCTAGCTCTGCCCTGGGAATCTTCAAATGACCATAACTTCTCCATATGACCTCCGATTTGCATGATTTTAGAGTTTACGGAAAGCTTGAGATGTCTAGTTTCCAATACCTTTTATGTCGCTCGATTGCAATAACTTGATAGAAAGTTATGACTATTTGAACACACGAAGGTCGGTGGACATTTTCTTCAATTCAGCCCCTTTTCCATCGCTTTTCATCCAAACCGCAATCAACCTATCAAAATACAAATCAACACATAAATACACTCATTATTTATCAAAAAGAAGCTTAAGAGGGGGAGATTTCTACAGAAAACAATAGGTATTATCATACCTATCATTGGACAAGATTCATATGCCTGCGGATGCAGGTATAGAAAATGCTACGGTCTACCATGTGCCCACGAGATTGCAATACATGTGAATGATGGTCGACCTATACCACTTGCTTCCATTGATGCATTTTGGAGGAAACTTGACTTGTCGCCATGTGTTTCTCTACTCAATGATGACATTGATTGTGCCATCGAGGTACAAATATTCACAGAACAATTTAAGAAGCAGTCCAGACCGGGTAAATTCAGTCTACTAAGGAAGCTGAGGGAGATAATCAAACCGTCTACAACTTCTGTTCAAGAACCAGCTGTTAAGACAAATACTCGTGGACGCCCACCAACGAAGAACAGGGTGGTGAATACCAAGCAAACGACAGTTATTCATGATCAAGAACCAAATAGACATAGTTATTCATACGACCGCCCCATCTCAAAGCAAAAGGCAGTTATTCAAGATAAAGAACCAAGTAGACACAGTTATAGATACGAATGTCCTATCTCGAACTTGAAGTCAGGCACATCGATTCAGGGAAATTTGTCTGCACAAATGAGTTCAAGGTCTGAAAGGATAAACTACTCCGTAGATGGCTATGTTCGTCAATTTTCACCTATATTGCAAGATTACATCAAACAAGTAGAAGATGTAATACCTGATGGAAATTGCAGCTTTCGAGCAATAGCTGTCTGTCTTCGTCTTGGCAAAGATGCATGGGCTACCATCCTGTATAACTTGATGGAAGAGTTGAACACATTCTGGGATCAATATGTTGCAATATTTGGCAGTGAAGAGCGAGCATATCATATTCAAAACTCATTGAACTTCTTTGCAACAGATAGAGGAGCACCGATTGAGCACTGGATGACAATGCCAGACAAGGGTCTCTTAATTGCTTCGAGGTATAATGTCATACTACACGTTCTTAATCAGTTACAGAGCTTGACATATTTGCCACTTCGATCAACTCCTCCACCGCTATACCAACATGTTGCTATAGCTATTGGGCACGTAAATAATAATCATTACGTTCGGGTTGCATTGACAGAGGGTTATCCGATGCCTCCCATTATGTATCAATGGAAACACTTTCGGTATGATTGTGCAGCTACATGGGCTACATCTTATATGGAACAACTTGATGCGTATATACAGCATACTCGTTCTAGGTTCCCTCCCGAAACTATTGTGTTAGAAGATTAGTGATGTAACATGTATTAATGTGATTCAATAAAATAATTATTTTACTTTATTATAGTAAATAATTTTTAGAGAACTTTATTTGTCAAATAATTTCGAATTAAAAGAGATGTCAAATAATTATAGAGTTGTGAAGCCTACAAATGATTATGTTAATTGAAGAGGATGATGATCAAAGGGTTGGCAAATGTTCAAACGTAAGCAGCATATGATGTTTTTCTTTGAAGATAAACAGGATTGAAGGAAGGGGATATGAGGGATAATTTATCAATTCATGTCAAATTGATATGGACCCCACTGAACTGATAATCAAAAGAAGAAGTGGCATGGAATCTCTGACATGAAGTGTCATTCAAACAAAAAAAATATTTAAAAAATAAAAAAATTGTCTGCAAAGGGAAGAAGTGACATGGATCTCTGACATGAAGGGTCATTTAAACAAAAAAAATTTTAAAAAAAAAAAAATCTGCAAAAGTGAAATATTATAAAGGAATCTCTGACATGGGGGTGTATTTACCGAAAAAAGAGGTTTGAATACCAAATTCCTTTTATTTTTATGAACGATTATTCTCTCTCTTATCTCTCTCCTAAATTCTCTCTACCTAAAGGAAAAAAATTTGGAGGAGAGGACCTTTCTCTTCCTCCTCCTCCTTCTCCCCCACTCATCTCCACCTTCACCTCCATCCCCACCTCCACAACCATGTCCACCTCCACCTCCACCTCCACCTCCACCTCCACCTCCACCTTGTTATTTTCTGTGTGTTTTTTTTCTTTTGTTTTATGGTTTCTTTCTAGATTTGATGGTCCCTCCTCAGATATGATGTTTTCCTCCATCTATTGGGCGTTTTGGCCCCTCTCTAGCTCATATTTGATTTTTTTGAGCGTCTGTGAGGTTTTATCCGACGTCAACAACGATGGCCGCCTTTTGGCCACTCTGATCAAGTTTGTGAAGGATTCATCTCAAGGCTGCAAAACATACTCTATTCTCTGGCAAGGTTCTAATGCATTTCCTAATCGTAATTTTACTACTCCATGACCCCTGCCTGCCTCTTCAAATGAGATTTATCTCTATTTTAATTGTTTGTGGCACCTATTATTGTTTTGGGCAAATCATTTACTCTTGATTTAGGAGTGTTTTTATCTTGTAATGTCTCTCAAGGAGGTTACTCCTCTTTTTATTGTGGTGTGATGCTTTAATACAATGGTATTTTATTCTAAAAAAAACAATCTTACATATTTTAAGATTAATTTATTTATTTTATTAATAAATTAAGGGGTTTTTATTAATAGACTAAGGGGTTTTTACCTATAAGGTCAAAAACTAAAAGTTGTATTTCGACAAGGACAGTCTAAAAAAAACTTTAGAAAAAAGGACAAAACCTACCATATTGGAAGTTGGCCGTCCAGCCATCGTTTTCGACGAACCGACTACTGAAATGAAGCTCTAGGTCAGCCCGATCAAAGCTCAGCCATCACCCATAGTCGATTGTCACTTGAGTCGCCGGAAAAGCTTCATGAAATCACAACCACCGTTTGAAAAAGAGCTAGACTGGCCAATATGGCCAACGCCGACGACTACCAACGCCTCCAATCAACTCCACAGACAAAGGCGCATCATCTTTAAGGTTTTGTTGCTTTTTCGAACTCTTTTTTTCCTTTTGAAATTTGATTTGAATCTGCAGATATTATATTTGTTACGATTTGTTTCGACATGTTATCTATTTCGAAACTTCAAACAAATAACATTTCATTAAAGACGGATAATATTTTAACAAGACAGATAACATTCAGTAAGACAGATAACATCATGGCAGATATCAAATTAATCGAAACAGATAACATATCACTTGTAGTCTGTAGATCCCAAAAAACCATGAAAATCACCATAAAAAATGTCAAAAATAATGATGTGATGAAAGATCAAACGAAAACAACAAGATCTATAGGTCTCATGGTGAGTATAAGTAGATCTAGTTCAAATACAACAAAAATCGGGATGAAAAATCACTAAAAAATGCCATAGAACTCTTGAATAAGCCATGAGGGGCGGAGAAGAAGTTTCTGACGACGGAGACGAAGCTTCTGACGGAGGTCAGAGATGAATCATGTGAAGGAGGCATGTGTCATGTTTGAGGATAAAGATGAGGGTATTTTAGACAATAAAACCATATATTTTAACTTTTTGTCCTTTTTGGAATATTAGTTCAAATTACATGAACTTTATGCAATAAAACTTTTAAGAGTGTCATTCTTGGAACAAAACTCTTCAATAAGAGACCAATATTTAATTTTCTCATAGATTAATAGCTTCTTACAATTTATTTTAAGATTAATAATTTCCTCTTCTCCTTTTCCAATAAATGTAAAGAAATTGATAAACAAAGTCAACAACTCATGAATCTTTCTTTCCCACTAATATGATCCTAGGGACCTAGGGTTATATTGGTCATTTTAGTTAATTGGCACATGCCTCTCATGTGGGGTTTGTTCTTCTCTTAAGGGCAAAGTTGGTTTGGTGTTTCTCATAATTGATATTGTGAATGAAATTACACACTGTCTCTCTTTCTTTTTCTTTGTATTTCTTTCATCTGTCATTTCTATCTTCTTTGCAAGGTTAAGGTTCAAACGGGGTTCGTATCAATTGGTATCGGAGCCTACGATTTCCTTCCTGTGCATCTCACTCCTCCACACACGCCATGGATAATCAAGTATCATTTGTTGATGAGATTCTTGAAAATCGAGTTTCAATTCTCGAAGAAAAAGTTGCACAAATCTCTGTCACTTTGGAAAACTTGCACACCTTTGTTCATTCTAAGCTTGCTAATGTGCTTGCGATGATTGATTCACAAATTGCTTCCAGGTTGACTAATAATCTTGAAAACAAAAACCTAAGACAAGTTACCGAGATCAGGGTCTGCTAAAGGATTTGGACCGATCTGTGTCAGGGCTTCATGGATCTTCTTGACGAATGGATAAACAGGAGTCCACATGTTTACTACTGACATTAGAGTTTTTGCTAAGTTTGATTATCAACTAGACATTTGTAAGGATTACAAAGAGAGAGGTTATTTACTTATGGGAGGAGTTAAGGATCAAAGGGTTCTATATCAATGTAATGAAAATAATGAAGATGAGCTTTTGTTGGATATTTTCAAAATAGGAAGAGTTTTTATTTTGAATAAAGGAAAAAATATGTAGAGAAGGTTGTGACATGCAATGGGTTGTGACCCATCCGAATGGACACGACTTTTAAAGCTTCTGGTATTGTAAGCCAAGAATGCAAAGTAATGGTTGCTTTCATATGGAAATTGTTGTTAGTTTAGAGACAACCACAAAATACTCACTCTCATATTGGTTTATGTGCTTTTGTTGGGACTATAGTGGATGTGTTGGACAGAAGAGAGGATCCTTCTGGTGTATGGAGTCCTGCCAAGATTATCTCTGACAATGGACACTATTCATAACTATGGCGCAGACCCTTCACCTGAAGTCATTTTACAAAAAAGAGAAGCTCCACAACTACTCACCACCCAAATCCAACCCAGATTCCGACGAATCTTCAACTTGTTTTTCGACTAGGAAGAGTACTCCTAAGTTGAAACTTACACACACTTCATTGTCTACAAAAAGAGAAGGATTAAGGTAAACTATTGGCTCTAGGGTTAGGAGTTAAATGGGTTTTGGGGATTTTGATTCAATGAGAGTTTATTTGTCCAATAACTCAAAATTAGATTATAATCTTCTTATATTACTAGATTTAGTGTGGTTCTTGAACTAATCCAAGAGGAGACTTGGAATTCTTGATTTGGTGGCACTAACAAGCTTCAAGCTAAGGGTAATTGATTTAAATTATTCTAATTAAGGTTGGGTTGAGATGAAAAATAATATTGTGATAGGATTTTAATTGTTTAACCTTAGAGAATTAAGGTAGAATATGGATTTTGTGGAAATTGATATATTTTCGAGTATGGAATTTTAATAGTATTTATTTTATTGAATAGGTTAGTGAATTATTGTGGAGTAGACTTTGCTTTCTTGGTGAGAATTGGGAGTTCACTTTGAGGTAGGGATTTCTCATCCTTTTTATCTCGAAACACTTTTGAGCCATCAAATTGCTTGAATGGTAAGCTTTGGTTTTCATCTCGATCCTTTCCGAGGGGAAACAAGCCTTGAAGGCTTACCATCATTTCTTCGTATTATTGTCAATGACAATGTTATTGGTGATTTAATTTGGTGAATGTATATAACCCTTGAAATGCTTGGTCATAAATAAGACATTGTGTGGTTCTTCATGTGTCGTGATGAATATTATTGTATAAAAAATTACAACAATCTTACATATTTTAAGATCAATTTATTTATTTTATTAATAGATTAATAACTGATAGGTATGATAATACCTATTGTTTTTGATAGAAATCTCCCCCTCTTAGGCTTCCTTTTGATAAATAATGAGTATATTTATGTATTGATTTGTATTTTGATAGGTTGATTGCAGTTTGGATGAAAAGCGGCGGAAAAGGGGCTGAATTGAAGAAAATGTCCACCGACCGTAGTGTGTTCAAATAGTCATAACTTTCTGTCAAGTTATTGTAATTAAGCAAAACAAAAGGCATTGAAAACTAGACATCTCAATCTTTCCGTGGACTCCAAAATCACTCAAATCGGAGGTCATATGGAGAAGTTATGGTCATTTGAATTTCCCAGGGCAGATCTGGAGATTTTGGTGAAGAAGTGTGCCTAGGCTCACGCCTAGGTGAGGTGCGCCTAGGTGCAGAATTTATGCACGCCCAGAATAATTCCATCCACCCAGTCCAGGGAGCATTGATTTGAAGAGAACCGGAAATATGAGCTTACGCCTAGGCGTGGCACGCCTAGGCGCAAAAAATAGCTTTTGGGCCAGCTTTAATTCGCGGTTTGCCCTAGCCGCAGGACACTTTTGACACTTCGAATAGACTTTCTGGAGAGCGAAAACAGAGGGGAAAAGGGATTCTTGGAGCTTGGAGGAAGAATTCTTCAACCCAACTTGGATTATCTCAATATTTGGGGTTTATTCATGCCACTCTCTTAACTCTTTGTGTCTTTCTCTCTCTACGTGTAACTAAACTACTTTTGCCAAGGCTAGGATGAAGCCTTGGGTTTAATGACTTTGTGTATGACTTGATTTATATATATATGAGTTGATTTGGGTATAAATCTTATGTTTCTATGTTTGATTGCAATTTCTTCATGCTTGTTGTGTTTGGCCAACACTTTAGGTTTTTGGATGAAATTGTTTGAAGAATTTGCTTAGACGGTAATATGTCAAGTAGATTATGCTTCTTGAAACGCTTGATTATGAATGTGTCTCCCTTTAATTAGGTGACAATTTGTATGAATCCTAATCTCCATAGAACTTCATGAATTCCTATGCATGTTTAGACCAATAAGATGGCTAGAATGTATTTAGGAATATCCGACCTAGACCAATAAGATGGCTAGTAATCGATTTTAGGGAGATTTGGCTTAAGTGTGCTAAGACCGACTTAGGTACGGATTCATTATGCCCGAATTAGCAAATATGTGTGTGAATTTATCTCCTTGCAAGTCATTTCCCAAGGGGGATTCCGAAGCCTTGGTGTTCATCTCATATTCATTAACTCATCTCATTCATTTTAGTTACGTTAGTGATAGTGTGCATTAGCATAATTCGCATCCTTATTCTAAGAAATACCAAAAACACTTTACTATTTGCTTGTCTTTAGTTTAATTACTAAACCAAACGAACTTGAGTGAAACTTCACTTTTGTTTGCATTGTCCATACATACATACGAGTATACATTTGGATTAGACATAACTCCGTCCCTGTGGATTCGACCCTTGCTTATCATTGTGCTGTAGTTGTCGACTAGTACACTTGCTAGTAAGGTTAATTTGGAACCAACAATAACTTATTACAATTTATTCTAAAATTAATAATTTTCGCTTCTCCTTTTTACGATAAATGCAAAGAAATTGATAAACAAAGTCAACAACTCATGAATCCTTCTTCCTATTGATATGATCCTAGGGTTATATTAGGTATTTTGGGTGATTGGCACATGCCTGTCACGTGGGGTTTGTTCTACTCTTAAGGGCAAAGTCGGTTTGGTGTTTCTCAGAATTGATATTGTGAATGAAATTGCACATTGTTTCTCTTTCTTTTTCTTTGTATTTCTTCCATCTGCCATTTCCATCATTTTTGCAAGGTTAAGGTTCGAACATGGTTCGTATCACCCACTACTCCCAACAACTTGGCTACATCGTCAGAGAAGTGTAGTGGGGCCGATGCCACCATAGCCTATGCTGAACAACACCAACATTTTTGAGGCACTTGGGAGTTTAAAGAGGAAGAAGAAGAGTTCTGAGAAAGAGGATTTGTCAAAGACCAAAGACTAGAGGGGCACTGTGTCATCAGAGAAGGAGCTCGCAAGGTTGCCATGACTGCCTCTACCAAGCCCTATGGTCGAGATGGTCGGGGTTGGCAGTGAGTCGCTGTGGATGATGGTATAGGGATGGTAGTTTTGGAATTTCATTAATAAGGGGAAGGTAGATGATTGTTTGTTTGGTATTGGAGTCAAAAAATGACTATTTATTTGGTTACTAACATATGCTATGGTTTGCCAAAATGACTTGCCAAACGGGCTCATCTTATAAAATTTGGGCAATTACATAACAAAACCAATAAGATGTGTTCCAATAAAGACCGCTTGAAAAAAATTAAGAATAAGGACAGAGATTGCAAAGTTACATATATGCCATTTACATTTAAAGAAATTACATCATATGCATAGGCACCTTTCTCACATTTTTCACAACGCATGACATCATTAGTTTTGTCTTTTTTTCTTTTTTAAACGAAACTTAAAAATGATTTCTCTCAAAATACATGACGCACTACAATGAATTTATCTACACTGCATGTAATTTATGCATGACATAAAAACTATTTATATGCAGAGCCAAAGCATTTAATTTATATACAATGTATATAATTTATCTGCAATGTAAATTTAGTGCAAATAAATTTCAATATATACTAACCAAAACAAAACTACAACAGAGATTGCATACAAATTTCAATATATATTAATAATAACAAAACCACAACATATATAATGTAGATAAACTAATACGAATAAATTTAGTGAAGATAAATTCCAATGTGCACTAATCATAACAAAATCACAAACAACATATAATGCAGATAAATTTTAATCTCTACATGTTGATAAAATGTTATTGTTAATTCACTCATTTAAGGTAATTAATCACAGTAGACCAATGAAAGAGGAACACTTAAAGCTAAACTAGTCAACTAACAGCAAAAGTATGTCAAATCTCACCGTAGTAATATGCAACGTTGTGGGGTCCAATATTCTCTCCCACAATTGTGTGACATCACACATGCATAGAAATCCAAAAGAATTTATTTATTCTGTGTTTATACTATGTATATATGATGATATATTTCAATGTATTTGACTTTTTCAATTTTCGATAAGTCTATTACATTTGGAGGATTGCAAAATACTATACTGGTATGCAAGCTTCTAGAAAATATATCTTCTAAATATGGTTGGTATATAAATTAAAATTGGTGAATTTTACCAAAACTCTTGCACCACCTACCCCCTACTTTATACAGGCACAAAGTCGAACAAATTGTCATTTACCACATGCGAAACCTTTACTAATAACGGGACAAGTATGTGAGAATTTACCCAAAAAAATTTTCACGTAAATATTTTTTGTTTGAGGCAAGAACAAAAGAAGAATATACTAATTAGTAACTTTATTACAAAAATTATTCAAAAGAAATTTATTATATGATTATAATTTGTACGTAATCGTAATGGTAAGTAACATCAAAGAGTGAAAACTTCACTTTACATGAGGCTCGGATACCTATTGATTTTAAGCAGAATTTTGAAATGAACGCAAATATGGAAAATATAAAAATTGCCTCTTTAATCTACCTTTCTTGTAGTATTTATACAACAACTAAACCAAAAGGAACCATCACATCCATTCGTTGAGGGAAGCCTAGGAGAGGTTGTGGAAAGATTGAAATTGAGAATGGTTTCATTGCCTTCTCGAAACGAAAAGCAACCATCTATAAGAAGGCGAACTACTTGGTCACTCTAAGTGGTGCTGAAATTAGCATAGTGATGTTTTCATCATCGGGAATACCTTTCTCTTTTGGCCATCACTCTATCAAAAAAATTGCTAACCGATTATTGGGACAAAAACACTCCAATAAATTATAATCTTAACCCTCTCAGGGACGCTAATCAATGTGTTAGGATTATTACTATAATTTGCTGGAGTGTTTTGTCGTATAAATATCTCGGTGGGCAATTGATTTGATGGAGGGAAGTCCAAAAGAGAAAGGCATCCCAACTGCTGAATAAATCACTATGCCGATTTCAGCATCGCACAGTGTCACAAGTCATTGGTCTATTCGGAGATACTTATTTTTCATTTTGAGAAAGTATCGAAGCAATCTTCTTCATTTTCTATCTTTTTCCTAGTTTGCCTATAGTTTTGGAGGTACTGGTTGAGAGTACTGTAAGGAGAACACATGTTTTGACTTATTTACAACTTCTTGTAATAGTTCTTCTAAGATTATTGGTGGATCTAATTAGCAGCATAAACCTGATTGAGAACAAGTTTCGGATTGTAATACCGTTAGATGACGCCTCACTCACCCAAGAATGTGATTCTGATATATCCCTGAATCATTGCATTCTTTGAAATGCTCCTATATATGGTTTATTGATTAGAATTTACATAATTTGCAGTAGTAGATCATATATATACAGAAATTCTCCTAAGTGGATCAAAAAGTGTGGATCAAAATCCAATGATTGTAATAAAGCAAAACATAAGTGGGGGCCACACATTTACTCTAGAACCCACCGCATCTACGGTTGAAAAACAAGTCCACAAAATTGGTCAACATTTTTTATCCACATAGGAGAATTTCTACATATATATATATATATATGAAAAGTACCACTAATTGAAGTTTAGCTCATTAAGGACAAATTTAACTATATTATAAAGTTAATGATAATTTTACCCTCAGATAGAAAACAATAAATACGTTACAAATTATTCTCCTTGGTAACGTCCAAAACCTCTACTTGGACAACTTTTTCACTTCTTAATATTCAGGGGACTAATTCCCTCGGAATAATTCCAAAACTATTACGAAATCAATTACTACATCGTTGAATTAGATGTAGCACTGCAAGTTGTCACGCTTCTAAGGTCTGTACTTTGTTCTTTAATTGAAATAATCCTGTAATTCTAATTTTTATGTAAATTTTCAATGATTGGAGAAATATCTGATTGAAAATTATATTTCAAATTGAAAGGATGCGTAAATTCCTCTGGACTATTCAGAGGAAATGTATTAAAATTAAACTGTAGTTTTTAACATTCAAAGGATTTCTTATTTTCTTTATATTTTTGTAAATTCCTCTGGACTATTCAGAGGAAATGTATTAAAATTAAAACTGTAACTGTTAATAATCAGAGGATTTCTAGTTTTCTTCATATTTTTATAAATTCTTATGGACTATTT
Organism: Tripterygium wilfordii; assembly: GCF_013401445.1. NCBI lineage: Eukaryota > Viridiplantae > Streptophyta > Magnoliopsida > Celastrales > Celastraceae > Tripterygium > Tripterygium wilfordii. Next base: position 3,520,318 of record NC_052232.1, on the reverse strand, counting down.
AGATGATTTCTGATTTGAAATTTAAATTGTAACTGTCAACAAAAGGAGAGGATTATTGATAATTCATAAGATTTATGATTTTCTTCATATTTTTGTAAATTCCTATGACTCAAAATTTAAATTGTAACTGTTAACAAAAATAGGGAATTTCTAATAGTTCAGAGGATTTATGATTTTCTTCACGTTTTTGTTAACAAGCGTAGGCTCAGTCAACTAACACATGCAATCATAAAATTCAACCAAATAATGTATGTATATCATCACAATTAATAAGGATAATAAAATAGCACAATGAATTAATTATTAAAATAAAAAATGTAGGACTTATGGTCGAGCAGTTAACGTGTCTTAGAATTACAATCGTAATGTTTTACTAGGGAACAACCGCTTTTTTGAAAATCGTCAAATTGTAAGTAAATAAATAATAGGCTCTACACAGATTTTCATAGTATAGGTAATGCAACAAAGAAACATCATTTTTTAATTAGAAAAAATTGGCATACCATTTTTTGAGTAAACAATTTCTTTTGTTCGCATGGGTTTTTCGTATTAACTTTCATAAGTTAATTCTTTACTTGCTGATAGTTTTCCTTAATTTTCTTTTCTTTAGCTGCATTCTGAAATTAATTAATCAATTTAATTACAAAAGTCTCAGCTTAGAGCATTTTCTCACGCTTTTAATAACGACACATAACATATCAAAAAGTTGCACACACTTATATATTATTATAAATTAAATCCAATAAGACTGTGTACATTGAAACAAGACAATGGGCAGAGACAACTGACACAACAAGACAATGGATCAAGTTTCTTTTAAATGAAAATATTTTTTCCCTGATGAGAATATTATGACAGTATTGTCAAATAGAGTGTAAAGTTCGCTGGCATTCTTCAGAACACCATTTATGTGATTTGAGAAGGTTACTTGGAGACTTGACTACTTGTTTCACTATCCTCCGCCTTTTTCTTTTTGTTTTTTTGATACTAGGAGGGGGAATACCCACAAACAAACCAAAGGATTAAACCTCTACTTGTAATACCCGCCTAGGCCAAGCAACTCCAATAAAATCCTTCCAAAGCAGACCCTGAATGCCAACAATAGGATGCTGAAGAATCGTTAGCCCATTGCCATGGTTGAGAGACTCAGATGCAACAATACCCGCCTTCTTCTTTATCTCTATCTTTTGACGACCCTTAGTTTATCTCACATAACCTTTAACGGTAGCTACAATGCCATATAGAGTGAAAAGTTTACAAGTCTTTTTTTACAAACACCACTTATGTGTGAAACGATTACTTGGAGATCGTTTTCATTATCCATCTTCTTTCTCTCTATCCTTGGATGACCTTTACCATGTCTCACCATATCAACAATTAGCAACAGAAGTATTGAACCTTATAGCTATGACAAATATAAGAAGTTCATTATGTGATGTATGGATGTCATGGAATGAGAAGAGTTTTATAGGAGTTGATATGTCGAAACATATAGAATTTGTTTTAATCAATTACTATGTTTAGAGGCTACTAAAATATGTATCATATTGTAATATTTGGTATGAAAATAATGAATATTTAAATATTGGATATACCTACATTACAATAGAAAACGCCTCAACCTACGGTTATAACCACGACAATACATGTAAAAATTCGTAGGTAACAATTTTTTCCGCGGTTAGATAACTGTTGGTTGTGAAAATGTGGCTAAGGTTTTATCCGCGGTTTATGTGACCGTTGGTACAACAATTTTGATCGTAGTTTTAATGAAATTCATAATTGCAGCTAAAGTTTTATCCGCGGTTTATATAACCGTTTGTACAATTATTTTGAAAATTTATTATAGTGCTAGATATCTCATTGCCAACATGATAGATAAAGTGAGAAATTTATTGAAAATTTTTAGCAGCACAAATGAGCAGAGTCTAGCCGAGCTTAGCCAAACTTAATTTTTTCATGTTTGAACTTGTTTGTTAAGAAATTTATAGAGTTCAAGCGTATACGAATATTTGAAAATCTCTGAAAACGTTGATGTTAAAAACACAACTCCGACGTATACATTTTGAGTCTCGATTTGACCTTTAAAATAGTCGAGTCTCCAAAATTATATTAGATACAATTCTATGGGTCTTCAAGCATTCTTTTAAACGTTATAAAAATCGTCCCAATCATAGCTCATAAGAATGAATTATGGCTGTCCGAATACATTGACTTCGAAAACACAGTTCTGATATGCATACTTTTGTCTTGATTTGACCTTTAAAATGTTTTAATGTTCAAAAATGTATTAGACAAAATTATATGGGGTTTTGAGTATTCTTTCGAATGTTTAAAAATCATCTCAATCGAAACTCGAATGAATGAGTTATTATTATCCAATCACATTGACGTCAAAAAAGATATTTAATTGTTGAAATTTATAAATAAAACAATGGTTACTGGTAGTATGGTCGATAAAATATTTTTTTAGATAATTTGTCGTTAATGGAATAAATCTTATTCACTTACAGAATTATGAAGCTTATGGGTTGAAAAAACTTATAGTGGACTTATTGGAATAAAAATTTCATTTAAGGGAGTTATTGCTAATTAATCTTAAAATTTTTGTCCTTATTTCTAAATTTTGTATTGATGGCCCTATTGGAACTTGACATCGAATTTTGTCCTTTCGTCTAAATTTTTATATTAATTTCGTCCGGCCGGGTTCGGGTTCAACCAAATTTAACTTTTGAAAATTAATAAATATATAATTCTATTTATCTTAAAACAAGTTTATTGTTGCAAATATAAGCATCCTAGATCATCCCCTGTAAAATCCGACGGTTAATAATCATTAAACTAATCATCCAATTTTCAGGCCTGCACCGTTACTGCCAAACCAAGGGCAACGAGCCTCTGCTTCGGACTACGTAGCAGAGCTTCGGATTTTCAAACCTCAGCTTCGGAACATTTCAAAAACTCCCCCTTGTGATTATCCTTCCGTGCTGCTCGAAGACCCAAATTCCCCGATCACAAACCCTAATTTTTTCTGGATGTTCCTTTCTGCAGAGAATCGAACACCTCCGATAGAATTAGGGGTACAAAAATTAATATATCTTCTTATTTTCATGTTTTAATTCGGGGATCGTCGACGCCATAAGACCGATTTTTGATACAAGGTTTGATCCATTGGAGTCGCAGGCCGTAAGGTTAGTTCTTATCAATGCAGTTTCAATTTATTCATCTACCATTTATTGTATTTATGTACCTATTATCGTTTGAGCATTCAGTGATTATAGTAAATAAAATTCCAATTGCGAATCTAATTGAGAATTTGAATTTTATTTATGGAATTATGAGCAGTTCGTTTGTTTTTTGAGCTGAATCCATGGCGCAGAGTAATTGGGAAGCTGATAAGATGTAATTTTTTCAACTTCTTTTTCTCAATTTGGTTGCTTTTTTGATTGATGATTCTTCTGATTAATTCTCTTTGATGGAAATTTATCGTGTCTGTTATTTGATTTATTGCGCAGGCTTGATGTGTACATTTATGATTACCTGGTGAAGAAAAAATTACACAACACTGCAAAGTCCTTCATGAACGAAGGGAAAGTCTCCCCGGATCCAGTTGGTAATATTTGCATAGGAATTTGACTCAAATTATTTCAAGTGTGATAAAATTGAAAGCGCAAAAGATTTGTACAAATTCATGCATGCTAGATATGGTGAATTTGTTTTTGGGGAGTATGACAGGCTACAAAGGGTTTACTTGTGCTTCAGACTGTTTTCACTTTTGTTTTTCCAGCAGTACTAAGTTATCTCAGGATCTGTTTTACATAGCCTAACGGGTAGAAGTGTCTGAAGGTTTTTTAAAATGAGGTTTTTTTCTTCTTCAAAAAAGTTATTTGTGGGATTATTATAAGCTTGTTTGGGAGGAAGGAGAGGCTAACTGAGGGTTTGGTTAAAATCTTGTTTGGGAGGGTAAGGGATTAAGGCTTTTTTAAAGGAGAAGGTATTCTTGAGCCTCCCAATGCCCAGTTGGGTGTGTTGGAAAAAGCTTCTCCTAAGAGTTTTTTGGAGGTTTACCCAACCGCGCTACACCTCTCATGATTTTCCCTAACGTTCAACTCACACCCCTACTTCCACAACCAGTGACCACATATCCCCCCAACCCCCCACATTTGATTAGGGACAGTTTTTTTAACATATATCCATAACTACTTTATTTATATATATATGTGCAGCGATTGATGCTCCAGGTGGCTTCCTTTTCGAATGGTGGTCTGTCTTTTGGGACATTTTTATTGCAAGGACAAATGATAAACATTCAGAGTCTGCGGCTGCTTACATTGAGGTGGCATTCTAGTTTATAGCCATTGCATAGTTGATGTCCTGTGATGGAACTTAAATTGGTTTTTTCTCTTCCTGTCTTCTCATGTTGTTGATTTGCAGGCACAACAAAACAAAGATAAAGAGCAGCAACTGCAAATGCAACAGCTGCAACTAATGCGTCAAGCTCAGTTTCAGCGAAGGGATCCTAATCATCCAAACCTTGGTGGTCCCGTAAATTCTGTTAATTATGAAGGAATGCTGAGCCAGTCAAATGCCAGTGCATTGGCTGCAAAGATGTACGAGGACCGCATGAAACACCCTAATTCAGTGGATTCTGAGACATCTCAACCGCTTCTAGATGCTAGGATGGCCCTTCTAAAATCTGCAGGAAGCCATCCTGGGTAAATTTACCCTTATTTACTCTCTGTATTTGCTGTTTTCACTTCTTTGAGGATTTTAACCTTTGTTGTGTGCCAACAGTCAGTTAGTCCAAGGAAACCCTGGAAGTGTGACTGCAGCATTTCAACAAATGCAATCTACTCAACAGACCACTGTAACCACTACATAACATCTCATTCCACTGCATTATTGTTCATTTTATTTTTCTTTGCAATTTAGTTTCTGATTGCTTTTTCTAGGACATCAAAGGTGAAATGAACTTGGGTGCCACACAGAGATCTTTGCCTATGGATCCTTCCTCGATTTATGGGCAGGGAATCATGCAATCAAAACCTGGGATTGGAAATACAGGTAACTTACTGTGCCCTGTTTAGATTCTGTAAGTGTCTTGTCCTGTTTAGAGAATAAAGATTATGATGAGAAAGTTGAAGTGAAAGGGTGGCTATCTGTTATATCTGATTAGTAAATGTGAGCTGAGTAATTAATTTTTTAGGGCTGAATTTTGCAATTCATGTAGATGCTATCCGCATCCTGAATTGATATTCTGGGATCTCAAATCTATAGTTTGTCTATGAAGAGAAGATATAATTATATTAGCCAGGAGGTTTGCCTAGAAGCAGCCAGCCAATATACACCTCTGGAGAAAGCGCAAGCGCAGGTCCTTACCTCATTCCCAGCATGCTTCACAGCTTTTAGGCTTGGGGAATGTTTGATTGATCCCACCATTTGTCTAAATTAACCAACCTGTAGAGGATTTATGGCCCTCATAAGTGAGGCTGTCATGTATGTTAACATGTTCTGGTTTTGCCCACTCAGCTGTCTAAAGGGTATGCTAGGTTGGGTGGTTCCTCGGTTACGAAAAAAATGTCCTGGTTTGTAAAGATTACGACAATGTACACTACTCGTCTTCTCTGTTAATTTATGGAAGGTATTAGCGATATAGATTGTTCTTTTGTATTATAAAATTGGAGAAGTTCCAGCCACATGTGATGCAGCGAAAAATTGAAGATAGCAATAAGAGATCGCAAAATAAAGATTTGAAGTGTAGATTAGAAGAAGGGACGATAGAATCGACTCAATGGAGTCTCTAGGGTTTAAACCCAACAGAAAATTCTGTTGTATTATTATTGAATAAAAGTCTAAAAAGTCGTCTATAGCACGAGACGTTACAATCCTTAAATAGAGAAACCCTAAACCACTCCTATTGGGAAACCAATATTAAAAAGAAATCAAACAGACTCCTAATTTACCCCTAAAAGATACTACTTGTTCACCAAGAAATAGACTTCCTAAAATATCATAATAAAATACAAGTAAATAACTAATCTCGTTTTTCCCACTAACCTGAAAATTACGATAATGCCATCGAGTCTAAAACTTAAATAAAACCCTATAATATTGTCCTAACAATAATACTAACTTAAATAAAAAATAAACAAGACCTAAAACCAATTGAAAAGGACCAAACTTCTAAATAAACTATAATTCAAAATCCCATGATTTTTGATCGGCATCAACATGGCTGGGTCAGCTTACTCAAGTTGTAGAACAAGGTCACTTGGACCACTGACAAAATGTGGCCAAGCATTTTCTTGGTCTGATAATTTCATTTCCCTACAGTTAAAACTTATATAAATGGCGTTTTAATGGGACCAAGGGACCCTTAACTGATTCCAATTGAAATTCTGTTCTTTGCTCATTTCTTATCAGTGGTGGAATAGTAAAAGATTGTTCCCTAGAGTTGATAGAAAGCCACAACTTCTTTGGTTGACATTTATACTTGATCCAGTATGGTGGAGTTTAGAGATTCTGTTCCAAATAAAGAGATCGTCTTTAGATTCAACACAAGAGTGCATTTAAGTTTATCCGTTCCATTTTACAATGTCTTTTAAATCACTTGTTAAATTTTCATGAAGTAGGGTCCTTTGTTTGAAACCAGGGTCTAGATGAACAAGACTTCTTATGAACTTTTCTTTCAGGACTTAGCTTGAGATCAAGCTTTATTTTAATTCTTGATATGTATGGTCTCTGTTATTCTTTGTCAATCTTGAAGATCCCATCACTATGTGAAGGAGCAACCTTACTATTGAGCCAGGAAAGGATTTGTTGAGAACAATAACTAAGTTTGAGGAAGTGCTTGTTTAAGTTCTGGCCTTCTCTTTAAGTGCAAACCTATGATGGTGTAGTATGTGATTTCTACTTTCATTGAATTTTTTTCCTTGTGTTACATGCTATTAGAGTAGCTGTAGCAGATTATCTTAACAGATTCCCTAAAATACCGACAAAATGCAACTTTTCCCTATTTTACATATTCTCTATCCATCCAGCACTGCATCAAATTACCTATCATATGTAGAGCTGTTTTTTGACTAGTTCTCTATATTTGTTCCCTATTTTACAGAAAGAACCATGTTTAGGTAATCTGATGTGGATGCTCTTAATATGTCAAAATATGAACATCCAATGTTTACGAGTATTAACTTGCTGTCCTGATTTTTACGGTAAAAAGCATAGCTTAAGTATGGCTTTGGGCTCAGTGTCTAATTGTGATAACTAATCTAGAATGGGATTAAAAGTTTCATATCATTTATGTGCTAGAATAGGACTAGATGATCTCGTGGAGCCAATTCTCTCACTTTTTTTCTTCCTGCCTTCCTAACCACATAGAAGAACCAGTGAACCTGCCCTTGACTTGGTACTTAAATATATACTATAATAGCTCATGGGACCTGCCTTGCATATTAGGTTCTTGTTTGAATATAGTTGTTCTGTATGTTAAGAGTTTCCTAACAAAACTTGTGCAGTTCTGACCTCATGACATGTTATTTTAATGTCCTTTTGAAATATATATTGTTATCAAATTTTCTCCAGGATTGAGCCCTGGATCTGGTGGACTTCCATTGAAAGGGTGGCCTTTAACTGTATGTTAAAATAGACTTATCTTTCCTGGAACATTTTTTCATAATAATTAAAATAGTCTTATCATTTTTTCATAATAATTAAAGCTTTTGCTGAATCCTTCAGGGCATTGAACAAATTAGGCCAACTTTGGGAGCACAAGTTCAAAGGCCTTTCCTACAAGTACAAGGTTCTAGTCAGTTTCAGCTTTTGCCACAGCAACAGCAGCAACAGCTCTTAGCACAGGCCCAGGGACAGAATAATCTACTTAGTTCACCAGTCTATGGAGATATGAATGCTGGAAGGTTTAGGGGACTATCCAGGGGTACTTTGAATGCAAAAGACGGCCAACCAAATGTAAATGATGGATCTATAGGTTCTCCAATGCAATCGAGTTCATCGAAGGTAAAATTCCCATAAGTTCAAGTCTAAGATACTTGTATACATCTCGACTCAGATTCATAGTATATGACAATGATACAACTTGTTCTTTATTTCTTGGTTGACAGTTCTGCTTTGGACAAGCTCATTCTATTTCCGTTGTTATCTTTTAGATATATCTAGCATTTCCTCTAGCTCCTTGGCCCAGTAGGATATGCAAGGTGTTGGTTTGGGTGCATATACTCGTAATCTGACTGGAATTGGTATCTCATATGTCTGCTTAAGTGGTTAAATTTATCACTTAGTTTTGAAACATGGATATAACTGCTATTTTGCGGAAGAAATTTCAGTGTAGTATTTTCTTTTTTAAGTAGGGTTATCAACAATGATCAAAATGATGGGAATATTCATTTTGAAGGTGCAAAGTAGCAACAGTACAATTGGTGAGAAATTTGTGTTGATGGTATTTATTTTTTAGTCCTTTATATACAGCAGCGAATTTTATAAGAAATTTGGGCCTGTTGAATGTCAGTCCTTGACAGCAATTAGGCACACAAATGAGTTGTTTATCAGATGGCAGCAACAATAAACATTAGAAACACTATGAGCACATTGATAAATTGAGGAAATATAAATAGCTTAATGTTCAGAAGAAATGAGAACGATATTAACTTGAAGTATCAGCATAATAAAAGCATTACGTGCTCTGAGTGAGAGACCTAAAGGTCATAGGTTCAATTCCTGGAAAGAGCCTCTCCACATAGTGTGTGGGGTCAAGGTCTATGTACATTCTTTTTGTTTACCATGTTAACCTTTTACCTCTTACCAACTCTCTTACCTCTTGAGGAACATTTGATTCTATTGATTTTTGTGAAGCCCTCACATAGAATAAAATTCTTATTATCTTGAGGATATGTGTTTCGGTAGTTAAGAGATTTAGTTAGAAATTGGATTTGACTATTCAAACTCCAATTGCTATACTATTCTTAGTTCTTACCTTTTGCATTTGCTTCCATCCTCGTGACTTTCCTCTCTATTGCTCTCTCATAGGCAGAGTTTGATTACTAATCCACTTCATAACAACTTCTATTTTAGCTTAACTATGATATACTGTCTATTCTTCTCTATATTTTTCTGTTCAATTTTGAGTATTTTAGACCCTCACAGCTTTCCCATGAATTTCCTTTGCACTTGTCACCATCACATCTATTTTCCTGAAGTCTCTTTACATCTTTGCTTAACTAGATCTGATCTTCAGCTCCTTACAACTTCCCTTCTTCCTTTGGATCTCTAATTTCTTCCTGATCATCAAAACAAAATGTTTGTGCAACGACGCCCCTTGCACACATCATGACTGGTAAATTTTTCAAGTATATGCAGATGTGGCTGGCTGTCTCTTTGCCCCAGTTGTGCGCAATTGCCCATAATTTCCATTGTACACTTATGTATGCTTTGCACGTAATCCCATATACTATGTGCAATTCTATAATCTGACGATATGCATGTCATTTCCTATGTTGACTTGGGAATTTTAATTTCTGACTTCATTCTTTTCTACGTCTTTTTGGAATCTGGTTTGTCATGTGATGCTGGTATGGTACAATGGGAACAAGTTGCGGTTTAAATTATTGACAATTCTTAATGTTTTTATTTTTTTATTTTACATTTGCGACATAACTTTTTGGTAATTTTTTACTTTGAGCAGATGAACGCACCGCATATGCAACAATCTTCCTCTCAACAACAAGATCCTTTACAGCAGCAACAATCACAACAGGTACTGTTCACTTCATTCATTTGTTACAAGGATATGGAGTATTTTTTTTTTTCCTTTTGCCAATGAAATATAAAATTTGTAAGGAACTCAATGTTCCATTGTTAGGACTTGGGAGGTACATCTTTGAATACCGCTGTAGCCATATTAAAAAGAAAACCATTAAAGTAAAAGTTCCCGATTACTTTTTTCTTGTAATTTTCAACCTTCGGTAGTGGTTCGAAACATAATGACTATTTCATGCTTATGGTGTATTAGAATAACCGAAAACGGAAAGGAGCTTCATCTTCAGGACCAGCAAATAGTACTGGTACAGGAAACACAGTAGGTCCTTCTCCAAACTCTCAACCATCAACTCCATCAACTCACACTCCTGGTGAGGGCGTTGCTATTGCCGGCAATTTGCAGCATAGCAGTAACATGTCAAAAGGTTTAATGATGTATGCTGCTGATGGAGCAGCTGCTCTTGCATCATCCACAAACCCTCTGGTATGTACAGCTGCAAATCTCTCCTCTCTCTAGAAGCACAGGCTTTTAAAATAGTCTCTATTAGTTTGACAAATGTACTTCTTGAGTGTGCACACCATTGACAAGTGTCCCTTTTGAGTATTTATATGACATGTGTCCTTCAACGAATTAAAAAATAAGTGATTAAATATAAGTAGTTCATTTTATGGAATGAGTTAGAACCATAATACAATTGAAATACAATTTTTAGTACTCTTTCTAGTTTATTAAAATTAATCTAATACACAAACAATAAATTAGATAAATGATGTTCTCCGAGTACATGTATCAAAAAAATAGAAGTTTCAAAATTTAAAATTTAAAATTTTAACATATGATATATTATTGGAGGAAAGAAAATTTTGTAGTCTTAGTTGCAAGTCCCAAGTTCTTGTTTGTTTTGTTTGAAAACCCAAAACTTTCTTGTTCGTATTGTTTGAAACCCAAAACTTGATGGTCAAGATTGCACTGCATGGTCAATGAGTTCTATGGTAGATCCATCCGGTTGCTACCAATGTTGATCATATATTCATGTGTCCAATTCAACTATTGAATTCGTTGCTTTGAATTTTCAGCCTCATAGATTCTATTTGTCCTCAGTGAATATTAGCATTCTGTGCTGAGATCATGGCGTAATCATGTAACCTGTAATTGCAGGAAGACTTGGAACATTTTGCAGATGTTGGTTCCTTGGATGACAATGTGGAATCTTTTCTCTCACATGATGATGGTGATGGAAGGGATGTGTTTGGCACGTTGAAACGCAACCCATCTGAACATAATGCTGAAGCCTCAAAGGGTAACCACTATATGCTTAGAAAATTTTCTTTGTTGTGTAAACTTCTAACTGACCACAGCTTTTGTCATCTTCCATCCATTTCAGGTTTTAGCTTCAGTGAAGTTGGTTCTATACGTAAAAGCAATGGAAAAGTTGTCTGCTGTCATTTCTCTACAGATGGGAAGGTATTGGCTAGTGCTGGGCATGACAAGAAGGTATTATTGCGTTGTTACATGCCAATTAGCAGAAGCTTCTCGTGCATACTACAAATAGGGCAGAAATAATTTGCAAGTGGAAGCTTGATACTTGAAAAATAATTTTAAGAAAAAAATTATATTAAAAGCTACTATCTTCTGCACCTAATATTCCTATAATGTATTTGTATCACATCTGGCTTGTGCCGTGGAAGCATATCCTATTTTCAGTTTTCTAACACAGAATCAACAGCTCATTGTAAATTGATTTATGAACAGGGACATGTAGGTTTAATAATAGTGAAGCTTGAGCCTGAAAATGTTTTGGGTTCTGCATATTTTTTTTGGCAGTTCTTGTTTGGAATATCTTAATTTCAGTATGCGAAACAATTTTGAAAGCCCTAAATGATCAAGTTTTTGCCAATAAATACTTGCATGCTAATGATTTTTGTCACTAGGTTGTTCTTTGGAACATGGAAACTCTGCAAACGGAGTTCACTCCAGAAGAACACACTCATATAATCACTGATGTTCGTTTCAGACCAAATTCAACTCAACTTGCAACATCATCCTTCGATGCTAGTGTACGACTCTGGGATTCTGCAGAGGCAAGTTTTTAGTCCAGTCGTTAATTTCCTAGCCCTTGTTCATATTCAACATAATTTTCAAAGAAATAATTTTTGTGACAAAATCACTTGTCTCATCTTCATTCATATTTTATTAGCATCCAGTAACATTAACTACAGGCGAACATGTGGCCCAGTGATAGAGTTGTACGGGTGCAACCTAGAGGTCATAGGTTCAATTGATGAAAACCTCTAGACATTTTATGTGAGGGTTAGCCTGCGTACATCCAGCCCTGACCCCACCCACTTCGGGAGCCTTGTGCACTGGAGTTGTTTACTTTTTTTTTTAACATCACATTAAGTGTGCTCTTTTTCTAGTCAAAACAATACTAGTTTGTTTGTATTTGCATTTCTTACCGCCTTATCATGTAGATTAACTTTCTGAAAGAGTAATTTATCTTTTTTGTATATTCTCGGATTGGAACCCTATTTAAATTATTGTCGCTTTGACATAACTACTCACCTATTTGCTGGCCCAATATATAAACGAGAGAGTAGTCCCTTCCAATTAAAAGATTCTTTGCACTATTGGTATTTTGAATTCCAAGATTTAAGTGATGTTATTTGAAATATTTTTGATTTCTTTCTTTTTTTAAATATCTTTCGTCTGCACATTCATTTGTTTATAAGGTAGTTCAGTTAAGCAGCTCGAGATCAATAAGTGAGCATCATGTGCCTCATTCTATTTCCTTGCTGTATTCTTGTTTTGGTCTCACACGTGATACGAGAAACTCAAATTTTTGTATCTTATGAGGTTTTGTCATTCCATTTTTCTTTCCAAGGGCTTAGAATCTCTCTAAAATTCCTTAATAGTAATAACTTATTTACTTTCTCTCATATCTCCGAAATTTTAGGGAGGCCCAGTTAAGACAAATATTTGATGCATTTATTGCCAAACTTCTTTTTCCTCCCATTAGACCAATCATAAGGCCTAAAACCTCACCTTGCGACTTGCTAGAGTGTTTGGGGAGAGTAGGACAATCCTGGGAATGTACATGGAGTCAAAGGCACGCAGTTACCTTATTACTCCCTCCGTCCCAATTTCTCTATCATCCTTTGAAAATCCAACTTTTTATGGAGACATGATTTAATGCAATTCAACCACACAAAATAACAATGTTATTCCAAATTTGCCCTTATTTATGGGGGTACTTTTTTTCCCTTGAAACAAGAATAATTAAAGTTAACAACAGTAATTTTGAAATACAACAACAAAATTGTTAATTAATGAAGAAAAATGACACTAGTTTTGGGACATCCCAAAATAGAAATAAGGACAACCAATATGGGACGGAGGGAGTATTAAAAGGAAAAAAAGGCCTAAAACCTCTAAATTTTCCTAAAAGATTGCCACTTTTGCTTTTACTTTAACCATCTACCTGTTACATATTCTTTCTTTTTTCTTCTCACACATCATGTCTCTACTTAAGTTGATTTCTCACTTTCTTATCTTTATATCCTCAACATTGCTCCAACAGCGTTATAAAAAAAAATCTCTAATATTGACACTTTGTTCAATCGTTCCATAGTTACTCTGATGCAGCACCGACAGAGAATCTGCCAGAAAATTATTTTGAAGAGTAATATATCTGGATGAGAGAAGAATCAAGAAAGAAAACAATTATTTCTGAAGCAGAAGAAAAAGAAGCAAGAACTAGGAGGAGGCAACCTGAGCTTCAATTCAACCATCAAGACGTTCATCATAAATTTTCCTTCTACAATCTCCCCTTATAGTTAAATAAACAAAATGCATAATGGAAAGACAAAATAAAATGTCCCAAATCTGAAGATGACAAGATAAGAAAAATAAAATAATAAGTTGCCTGGTGGCCCAAATTATCATGATCTGGCCCTGATGCTCTGTTGCATGCATTTTGTTTCTTTTGCTTACTCTTTTGCTTAGTCTTATTATTGTTACATTTATTGTGGACTGGATTTACGCAACACTGCTGATACTTATTGTGTTTGGGATGCCCATCTTGGGGAATTGCACTAAGTTACTTTGTCAGTCACAAGTCACCGAATTCCAGTTGTGCTTTCTGGACCATAATTCCAGTTGTGCTTTCTGGACCATATATTATTGTACTTACAAGGTTGTTTTTTCAGCCAAGGTATTCGTTGCAGACCTATACAGGGCATACATCACACGTGATGTCACTTGACTTCCATCCTAACAAGAATGATCTTTTCTGCTCTTGTGATGGTAACAATGAGATTCGCTTCTGGAGTATCAGTCAGTATTCTTGCACCCGCATATCAAAGGCGAGCATTGAAACTTGCATGTTACTTTAGTTTCTTCTTTGTTCCTGATTCCCAGGTAACTCTAATTCTTATCTATTCTAAATGGCATTTTCCTTGGTGAATCAGGGAGCTACTGCACAAGTGAGATTTCAACCAAGACTTGGACAGCTACTAGCTGGCGCAGCAGAGAATGTTGTGGCCATCTTTGATGTTGAAACTGATAGACAGACGCTCACGTTAAGGGTGCGAGTCTTTTTTCTGTGGTTCAGAAGTTCAAAAGAACCAAACACCACCCCTTGCTCATTGTTATGTTCGTGGGTATTACTTTTTGTCTTGAATTCCTGAGTAGACCATAAAGCTTTCTTCTTTTTCAGGGCCATTCCACACAGGTTAATTCCATTTGTTGGGATGCAAATGGAGATTATTTGGCATCTGTTAGTCAAGAGTGTGTCAAAGTTTGGTCATTGACCTCGGGAGATTGTATTCATGAAGTTAATGCCAGTGGAAACAAATTCCATTCATGTGTTTTCCATCCAAGCTATTCCTCTCTTTTGGTAATAGGGGGTTACCAGGTGAGAGTTAGCATTGCAGCGCTTATATTTTGATGTTCTAACTAATACATTTTGGCTGTCAAATTTTTTTTTCTTTGGAACAGAGTGTTGTATACTGTTTTGCTGTCTTAATTTCCATTTTGGTTTTCCAACAGAGATGAAATCGGTCCTTGTGACTACATCCTAAAGCACAACCAACGATAAATACTTGATTTTGTGTAGTCCTCTGTATTCTTGCATATGTGCGTCATCATCCTAAGAATAATTTTTTTGATTGAATTTAACTAATGATTTTGGTGTCAGTTCCATATTTTGTAGTAAACAATATACTAGACATCTTTTTGCCCTGTTTTGTCCAGGCAACTTGAGAGCCTTGTTTTATTTTTACATAATAAACAACGGCAATACTTTATGGAACTTTCTGATGTCGACTATTCTGATTCTAACATACATATAAATGATAACTATTCTTTTCTTTCCTTGCTTGGTAACTTTGTCTATACAGTCAATGGAGGTGTGGAGCATGGCTGACAACAAGTTCCTGACAGTTCCAGCACACGAATGTGTGATAGCAGCTCTGGCGCAGTCACCAGTAACAAGCATTGTTGCCTCTGCGAGTCACGACACATCTGTTAAGATCTGGAAATGAGTTTGCTTCCATTTGTTGCTTCAAATTCTGCAAGTTTTAGGCGTGGCAAAGTAATGCTCAAACTCCATCAAATTCAATTCTCGACTTTCCACATTTTCATTTACCTACTTTCTTAATCATGCAATAAGGGGAGCACAATGTTTCCGAAGAGGAAAATTGACGGTTTGGTTATGTTTCATTTCTTGAAGTTGATTATGCATAATGCTCCAGTTATTTTCTTTTATGCGTGTGGATCGTTTTGTTGAACTAGAATGGATAATATGGCGAAAGTTGTGCTATTTACTAAAGGGTATGTACCTCAATTTTAAGGACTCATCCTTTACTACAATAGTCCTTTCGAATTCCACACATTACTATATACATTTTCTCATGCGCGAATGATTTGTGAGTTATTGCGCGAGTTTATTGATTTATCCAGACTATATATTTTCATTATAATGAATAGTATCAAGCGTGGTTTATCTAGACTATGCTTACACATGGTATCAAGTTACAACTGGGAACTGACATCTCTTGTGAGAACCCGAATAGTTTTTTTTATCATGTTTACACATGGTATCAAGTTACAACTGGGAATTGACATCTCTTGTGAGAACCCGAATAGTTTTTTTTATCATCGAAAATGGAAAAGAAAATTGAAATAGTGATCTGAATAAAGCCTTCATCAAGAAGGTGAAGAACAATTCGTGGACGAATTCTAGTACGACATTTCCTATAAGCCTCTATTTTGATTACATACTATTGAAATTGAAATAAAGCTTTTAGTTTTCAAACTTTGTAACGATTACTTTTTTTTTACCTTATTTGTCATTTTACTTATCTACACTCTTAAAAAGTGATCCACATTTAATAGTCGTATAGGAGAATTTTAGTGTGTGTATATGTATGTATGTATGTATAGGCACCAAATCAAGTTAACTCCTCCCAAACACCGAAGGCATCAAATCCAGTAAACGCCTCAATGACATCAACCTTAAATCAACACTTTCAAATAGAGATCATATCCGATTGAAGTAAAAGAGATGTCAAATCCAAAATCAAATAAAATCAAACTCAAGTTCAAATCAAGTCAAATATATCCCAATCGTTAGTAATGGGATAGCGCACAGAGAAGTGTGCGAATCAAAGGAATGCGAACCCAACTTTCCATCTAATAAAAATTGTTTTGAAATTTTTTACAATTTTAAATTTTGCATGAATTATTGTCTACAACTTGACATGCTTAGTTGGACGCCACAACTTGACATGCTCAGTGGGACGCTCATTTCCTCTCATTTCTTGATTGGGATCCTTATATTTCAAATATGTTGCAATAGTTGCTAACAACAAAAATGGCAAAAATAGACATTTGGTCCCTCAACTATACACTTATTTCATTTTTGTCCTTAAACATTTTTTATTTTTAAAATCATGCCTCAACTATTCAAAGGTACCCCGTTCGTCCTTCAAATGATTCCGACATCAGAAAATTCATACGTGACATTCCAGTTGACATAATTTTTGCACCTGTCATCCCACTTGGCTTGAATTTTGCACTTGTCATCTTACAAAATCCCCAAAATACCCGACTCTTCAAAATTCCCAAACTATTTTGTTGTCTAGTTTAAATACTAAAAGTGCTAGACATTAATAGTTTAGTGATAATATCATTCCCATTTGTCAAAGTTTGTTAGCTAGGATTACTCCGATATGTCAAATAGATGTAACGTTGGATTTTTCCGGCCACTCTCTAACTTGAAGGATGAAATATATACTTTTCAATAGTTGAAATACGAAGTTAAGAGTAAAAAAAGTTTGAGGACGAAAGTGAAACTAGGGATATAGTTGAGGGACCAAATGTTATATTTTGCCCAACAAAAACACAACTCCTTGTTGGAGAAAAATACAAATACCCAATGAGTGCTCTATTGAGTACTGACATGCGCAAATATCTGTGCTGATAAACTCCACAAAAGGGGTAAAAAAAATCATCGTTTATTTTTGCACCCTCCTTTTTACTTGTTGCACCCCCTTTGTCAGAAACATGAAATGTGGGGTCCAGCTCTACCACACTTGTACACATCATTCTAGAAGGTTGACCCGGCATAAGAAGGGATGCATGATGTTTTTGGATCTCTGACACTGCTTCTTGCCTATTATTGACATGACAATGTCTTTTTGTTTAGATAATTAATGTGTTTTTTTATATTAATTTGTCTTTTGGAAATTGTGTCCAAAATTAAGTTCACTTGTGCACTTGTCCAAAATGAATGTATGATGCAAGTTGTTCTGCATACGGTGTAACCCATGCAGCTGCGCAATCGTACATGTACCTAAACCATTGAATCATAATGGGAGGCATCGGGTAACCCTCTGTCAAGGTAACATGGACAAAGTGGTTATTATTAATGAACCCGATTGTGATAGTAACATGTTCATGCGACGGTGGAGGCACTGATTGCAGTGGCAATAATATCAAGCACTGTTCATAACTAAGAAGACGTAATATGACATTGTAACTTGAAGCAATCAAGCGACCCATGTTAGGTATTGTCATCCAGCTCTGAAGTGGTGTTGGTCTATCTGATTCCCAAAAGTTCAGTGACTTGTAAATGGAACATGCTCAATCATAACTACCAAATAGATCAATATACTCTGCCCATAACGTTCTCAACTCGTCAATCAAGTTTTGACGGACATGCATCCATGCCTCCTCGCCAAAACCAAGCAACCCAGCAATAGCCCGAAAGCCATAATTTCCATCAGCTCTTACATTTTTGATGAACATAATGTAAGGATGCAATGTAGGTGGGAATTGACTAAGATATACATGCTTATGGTTAATTGAACTCGATCTTGAAATCCTTTGTGTAGTGAGTGGTGGAGTATTATAGAGAGATGAACAACTGTGTCTACCTGGTTCCTGAGAATGAAGAAAATCATGTTGAACAAACTCATACGTTTTACCATGAGTAGATCTGTCTATTTTCTTCTTTGAGGAGGAGCGTGCTAATGAACAACTGTGTCTACTTGGTTCCTGAGAATGGTTCAAATTATGCTGAACGAACTCGAATGCAGAAAGATTGCCATGAGAAGATTTATCTACTTTCTTTTTTGAGGAGGGGCGTCCACAAATATTTGTCTTAACAACCGATTGAAGAAGTGCAGTTATTGATGGATTAATTAGCTCCCTTAACTTCCTTAGTAGAATGACTTTGCCAGTCCTTGACTGATGCTTAAATTGTTCTGTGAACATTTGTAGCTCGACACTACAATCGATATCATCATCTTCAGGAGAAACACATGGAAATAAGTCAAGTTTCTTCCAAAATTTATCAATGCAAGCGAGTGGTATAGGGCGACCTTCATTTGTATTTATTACAAGCTCGTGCGCACATGGCAGTCCATTACTCATATGAAGTTTACATCTGCAAGAGTAGACGTCTTCTCCGATAACTTTAGATTGCTCAAATTCCAATCAAATCAGATTCAATGCGTTAATTGAAACAAAACCCCGCAATTCTCAGAATTGCTCTATTTTGAATCGATGTTGGACAATATTTTTGCTTTTTTCCAAACTAGCTTTTATTGATGTGAACTGACCTAGGAGGAGCTGATGAATAGATGACATTGTTGACTCCAAGTCCGACTGTGATGTGCCCAAGTATCGTTTCAACTTAGAATGCTGACTCTCAGCTCTGTTAGTTGTCACATTTTCGAGATGCATATACGTATCTCTCTAGGCGGATATGAACATCTCTTTATATGGCGTCAACCATACATCTTTAATATAATTTATGACCTTGGAGTAGCTTTATAAAGTTACGTCAAGAGCAGATAAATTGTACAGATACGAATTTTTCAGTTTCTAATTCTAGTAATGTGTGCCATATGGAGTAGAATGCATAGCAGGATTGCTTGTCTTGAAATGATTTTTTGTAATTGGCTATAACAGCTCTGTCAATGTGCCATGTACAAGGGAAACACTTGGGCACACGACCTCATCAATGCCAAATCTATATCGATGACAATAACTCTTGGAGTAGTGCATTCATCCATTGTTGACCGCAAACAATTCAGTGCCCAAGTATAATTGTCCTCTTTTTCTGATTGCAAGAATACAAATGCAATGCAAAATGTCATCTTTGTTGAAGTCACACCGACAATCTCAAATAGAGGCATCTTGAACCTGTTAGTTTTATAGGTAGCATCCATCAGTAACACATGCGAGAATGCACGCAATAGTTCCAACGAGCCTGGATGTGTAAAGAATAATTCTTCAAGCTCATCAGTATGAGCATTGCTTCGATTAAAGAAAACATACCCGTACTGGTGTAGGAATGACAGGAGTTGTTGCATTTGGGATTTACCAACTTTCTCTACAGTCTGAAACTTCTGACGTGCATTGTATATAGTGTTAATAGTGGACATGTTGTTCGGATCCCTGTTCTTAAATGTATATAAGATGTTCCGTGGCTTAACCAAATTCTTAGACAAATCCACCAATATATTATTTTCAGTAGCAGAAAGCCTACCCATGTATGCATGACCCTCCATATATAATGCCGCAGAATAGTTATGCGTTCCACATACCACACTTACCATCCAATCGTCATTTGTGTTCAATTTCAACCCCTTCACTCTGAATGGACATTCTATTTTTTGTGTGCCAATTAACATTGTGGAGGTTTTCTTATTTTTGTAGGTGCCACCACGCTCACATTATAACAATAATTTATGTCTCCTCCAAAATCCATCAATCTCTGACCTTTTCGTAACAATAACAAATCTCAAATTGTGTCTAGTATTTTGAACCCATTCAATTAGTGATTAACGTGAATTGAATACCTGAAAATATAATAATTTAGGTATGAATTAACCAAAATAACATATATGAATTTAGTTATGTAGCATATCATGTCGGTGGAAAATTCATTCATAACATCAACTTCAATATTTTCTTAGCTCGCATCCAGAAGTTTCTCTTGTTTTATTCATCTAAGATAATATCAGAATCACTTAACAATCTTAGATCTTTACCCCAAAGTTTCTGATGATCCATATTAATGTGGAATCTCAATTAGTAAGTAGATAAAATGAGTGTCTAATTGTTTCTACTAAACATCATACAAAGACCCCTTTTAAATTAAACCAAAGAGAAGATTAAAGAAGATATACCAAGCTCAACTATCTCCAAACTCAGGAAGGACCTCTAGTGATAATGAAATCAGTATTGATGTTGCAGGTTGAAGTAGAAGTTTTGGCTGGAAAAGTAGACACTGCTCTTGTTGTAGAATGATGAAAATGTTTTAATAGAAGAGATATTAGGGGTTTTATGGGAATAAAAATATTAACTCTAAAATTATAATAAAAAATAGGAGTATTATCAAAAGAATCTTTGAAAAGTAAAAGGGATCTCTAAAAAAGCAAACAAAATATACCTGACAAAATTTTTATCATCATTAAAAATTAAAATATCTGATTCACGTGCATCAACCGTCCTTTTTTTATTATGCCACTTCCAAAGGGGGTGTAACAATTAAAAAAAAGGGTGTAAATATCAACACCTTAAAAAAATTCTCACAAAAACAAGTCAGTCAAAATTGCATCTACTATTCAAATAAAATGAGATGAAAGAAGAACATTATTTTATATTCATAGATCATAAATCAAAATCTGGATCAAATTCCATAACTTTATCACGTCAAACATAGGGTGATTATGTTTTCTCCTTAGAGTATGAAACACTTGTGCGAGTAATGATGACTACGACAACCAAATTTAAAAGCGAGAACCATGTGCAAGGAATGGCTCTTATCATTGAAAAGCTCACGAAATCTTTTGAAGAAAAAAGATAAGTATATAGTTACATTCTCAAACTAATTAGACTCTTGAAATCTACCTGGAGAAAGCAATGTTAAAGTTTAGGGTGATAGTTGAACCTTCTCGAAGAGTAGAAAAAGAAAGAGGAATGCAATAGGGTGATAGCTAAAAACACGACTTGTGAAGCTGAGACGCTCGGCCTGGTTGAGATTGAGACACTCGGTCTGATTGGTCCTTTGTCCGATCGATGCCCATTGTTGTCAGGTCAGAATCCAGTTCTTTCTCCTTTCTGGCTTTGTCATGATGAACACCCCCTCGATGTCTAAGTCAACAGTGTCCTGCACAGGACTATAGTCGAACCAGCTTTAGTCTATCCTGTGCGCTCATCGTCTGGTTTCTTCATTGGCCATTGATACAGGTCTTGTATGTACCAAAATTACATCTTTTTGACATCGTATCTTGTTGGTGATAAGAGCTATCCTAGACACCTCGGGTCTTATGTGCAGTTGGAGGTGATTGATTTGGGTTATTTTCCTATCTTTTGGCCTCCCTCCATCAGTGAGATTGTCCGTTTGAATTTATCCAACTCATCCAAGTTGACGTTTGTAGATGCTAGAATCTATAATTGTTGAATAGTCAACGTAATTTATCTTGAGCCTTCTACAACGGGATCCTATGGAACAAAGCAAGGTTGAGGGTGAAAGACTTGGGCATTGGTGGGGTACCTACCAAAGAAACTCCGACGATCAAGTTAGTTAATCGGAAAGAGATTGATCAAGACAAGTATGTAAGAGTCGTAAATTATGGATGCTAATATGAAAAATTATAGTAGGATTGCTTGTCGACCAATACTGACATTAGAAGTACAAGGGGTAGGTCGTAGGTGGTTGTGGGAAGGTGATGTCAAGTGTCAGGGCACGTGGCTTATTTTGGTTGGTCAAGGACGAGATGGTACAGAAGTCAAGCGGCTCAGTGCCAGATAATGGTTGCAGGTCTTGCAGGTCTTTTGACATGGCATGTTAGGCTGTCTGTTTTGTGGTTCAGTTGTACGATCGATATGGTATGGACATATGCATGTATGAATATGATATGTAGCTGGGTTGAATGATTAATACCTGAGGAGAACGTGACCATTGTTCATCATCGATTGATGGCGTTGAACATCTTTGATTTGAGCGCCTATCGATGGGTCTCCTAAAGGTGTTGAGCCTCTTTGGTTGGGGCACCCCTTGATGGGCCACTGAGGATGTTGGGCATCAGTGGGTTGGTCCGCCCTAGGCTTGTTCTGATCGAGTTGTTTGATGTAAGTTGGTTTTGACAGTCATGTGTATGTTGACGATGTTCAACCTGGCTGATTAGATTGTGTGTTGACTGATAAGTAGGCTAAGACGATTTTTGGCCACTTCAGTTTGTCCTCCCACTCTTGGAGTCGAACAAAATTTGGTTGCGAGAGTAGTTTGTTGTTACTATTAGAAGGTTTGTTTGAGTAGTCTCCATGATTGACTTGGGGTTAAGCGGTCTTTTTGATCGTCTTGGAACGTTACTCAAGTGATCGCGTTGTTTGATTTGGTTTGCTCAAGTAGTTGTGTTGACTGACTCTGATATGCTCAAGTGATCGTGTTGATCGACTTTATTTTCTTAAGTAGTCAAGTTTGACTGGCATGGTTTGCTCAAGTAGTTGTGTTTGACTGACTTGGTTTGCTCAAGTGATCGGGTTAATCGACTTGGATTTGCTCAAGTGATTGCACTAATCGACTTGGAATGTTTTCTAGTAGTTAAGGCCTAATGGTGGTAATGATGAGCATTGAATATCCTATGTTACGTAAAGACGAGTATTTAATGCTTTGAAAGGTTGTGTCTTACTGGGTTGCGTGAATTGGGGGTGTTGGTGAAGAGGTCAGCTGACGTGACGGGTTGTTGAAAAGACGACTTAGGGAAGATGAAAGTTTTTGTGGTGTGATTGGTGGGCACTGTTTCGTGAAATGGCGCGCCCCATCATGTGTGACGACTTAAGACCATTTTGCCCCTGATTTACCTAGTATAAATAGTGGGGTCCTCCATTTGTTTTTTATTCCAAGCATCCTAGTTTCCAATTTTTAGAGAGAGAAGGGGAGCGTTCTAGTGAGAGAAGCTCTTCTCCTTTAGGTGTTGTTTGAGTTTCACCTGGGCTCGGCTTTTGGTTCCTGTGATGGGAAAAAAGGCGTTGACGTTCAAGAGAAGTTCATCTGTCAAAGGTGTGATGTTCGCCAAGGCTGGTGTCATTTGTCCCCTAGTAGTTTGAGTGTTCTTTGTTGAAGGCACTATGCTTAAATTTGATGTTACTTGGTGAATCGTTTCGCCTTCTATTGGGCACCGTTATTATGGAGCTTGGTCCACTTTTTGTTCCTGCGCTAAAAAACAAAGGTGAGGGTTGGTCGACAGCGAACCGTCGCCCCTCCGATGCTCAAGTCAGTATTCGCACGAAATGAAATTGGAATTAAAAAATAAGTTAAGGGTTAGGGAAGATACTATTTGGCGTTATTGTTGTTGAGCTTCTTCTGTTCTTTATTTCTGTGCTAAAAAACAGAGGTGAGGGTTGGTCGACGACGAATTGTCGACCCTCCGACGCTTAAGTTATTATCCGTACAAAAATGTAAATATAATTAAGTATGCATGCATATACTCTCTGTTTTTTTTTTAGTTTAGAGTTTAGGAATGATATAACTTTAGATGGGTGGCATTCCAGTTGTTGGGAATGTTGCGACCGTCTCTATCTTGAAGCCTACAACTTTAGTGACTTGGTATGGGTCTTCCCAATTTGGTCCCAATTTTCTAGCTCCAACCTCTTTGGTATTCTAAATGACTTTTCAGAGGACTCAGTCAGCGACATTGAACTCTCTGGTGCAGACATGTTTGTTGAAGTGTCGGGCGACTCTAGTTTGATAGGCCGTCATTATGGTAAGTGTCAATTCCCTTTGATCGTTAATCGTATCAAGCTGGTCATTCAATTGTTCTCAGTTAACTTCGGCGACACTTCACTTTGTCTCCCATCCCTTTAAGTGCAAGTAAGTTTCTTCATGTGCGATGCTCAAGTTGTACTCGGGTGCATTTTCAAAATATTCTCGTGTATTGAATCCTTTATTGGGCGGTCGAGATTGCGTAATGGCGCTCAATAGAGGGGGCGCCAGTTGGTCATCTTTTCTGCCGCACTTCTCCCTATCGTTGTTCTGCTGAGTTGGGCATCGCCGAGCGTCTTCTCGACATCTAATTTGAATGATTGCGAGAGTGAGAGCGGCTTCCATATTTTTGACAATCATATTTGGCTATTTCTTCGTACAATCCTCTATCGACAAGTAAGCCATTCTTTTCTTGGATCAAAATGTAAGTATATTGAAGATCAAAAAGTGAAACAATACTAGAATGTCCAGAAAGTTTATATACAAACAACAAACCCTGACAAGCCAGGGGAAACCAAACTGAGCAGAAAAAAACCCAGGAGAAAACCTACCTAGTTAGAAAGACAAACTAAAAAGGCAAAATCAGAACATGAGGTTAGCCAGGAAAACCACAAGGAGCATACACCAGCTCTAGGAACCACCAGCAAAGCAAAACTAGCTCCAAAAAGACATCAGCAGAGCCACCTTTATCAGTAACCAACTCCATAAAAACCACCGGAAGCATAACCATATAAGGGGTCAAGCAAACCAGCAAAAGCTGCATCAAAAACAGATGGACCTGAACCAAGTACCAAACCAAATCCAGGTCCAATAACCCACCAGAAGGTTAATAAAGGCACCAGAAACAATTCTGAAACCCTGCATTCTGAACAGAAAGAAAACTAGGGAGCACAATCCCACTATCAATAAGAGTGAAGAAATCACCAAAAACACCAGAGAAATCAGTAGCATTAGAAGCACCACTAGCTTCACCATAATCTCTACCATCCTCCTATACTAACATTTGAGTTTTTGACATGAAAGGAAAAACACCCAAATACTTAAAAGGAAAAACACCCTCCCTGAAACCAGTGTCTTGCAAAATATTTTGCTTGGAGTTATCACCAACTCCACCAAATAAATAGAAAACTTCTCTGCATTAATTTCCAAACCAAAAACTCTCCCAAAAGCGGTCCTTGAAAGCCGTAAAAGCGGTCTTAGGGTTGCATCGAGGAATTGACACTCTCTCTTTGTTGAAGCAGGCTATAAAGTCTCTGGTTGACTCCTCACGGTGTTGTATGACTCTAAACAAGTCTTCAGAGTACCTTTTAATCTTCTTGCTACTGGCAAAGTGTATGAGGAAGATATCCACTAATTGGGCAAATGATGAAATATCACCATTGGGGAGGTTAATGTACCACTAGAGAGCTGGTCCTGTCAAGGTGGATCCAAAGCCTTTACACATGCATGCCTACCTTAGATCCAGTGGAATCGTGGTGGCAAACATCTTTTGTTTGTAGTGTGCCATGTGTTCTTCGGGGTCTTCAGTCTCATCGTACAACCTCATGTTGGAGCGGTGAACCTTAGTGGTGCTTCTGTCATGGTGATCGAATTGGCGAAAGGGCAGTCAACGAAGTTGTTTTGTGGCGTCTTTTTTTACGGTGCCACCACTCCTGGGACTTTTTTATTCTAGATGTATGGCGAGCCTTCGCGTCCATTCTTCGAACGGTACTCCCATATATGAGTGATTGGAAGAGGGTGAAGTATAGGAAAATGTTGGGAACAATGGCGATGGCCGTTGTTGATTAGAGCTTTCAGGTTGAGCATCGGCCGTCGGAGTGGGACGGTCATGGGTCATCTTAGTAGGTTGGTCGTTCTGCCTTGAACTTTATCCAGGGATGAAGTATCTGTTTAGGTTGGCGCTTAATGGACGGACATATTGGTTGGAAGCTCCTTCTGGTGTGCTTTGCTCGAGGGATGGCATGGAGCGCACAACACTTCTATCAAGGGTGGTTTGTTCATTCAACTCCATGAGCATCGCATTTTCGACCTTTACGACAACGTTCTCCGCCTCCAAGGCCGCCATCTTAGTAGAGTTTTCCCTTAGTTCTTCTTTTATGGCCGTCACTTGAGCTAATACATGGACCATGGGGTCTGTTTCTGGGTGAGACATGGTGTTTCAAGGTGATTAAGGTTATGGTTTCTCGCTTCGTCAGGCAAAAGGCTGTAGAGGCCCCATAGTGCGCGCCAAATTATAGGTGCCTGAATCTACAATCGTTGAATGGTCAACATAATTTATCTTGAGCCTTCTCCAATGGGATCCTGAGGAACAAAGCAATGTTGAGGGTGAAAGGCTTGGACATCGGTGGGGTACCTGCCAAAGAATCTTCGATGATCAAGTTAGTTAATCGGAAAAAGGTTGATCAAGGCAAGTATGTAAGAATTGTAAAGTATGGACGCTGATATGAAAAAAGATGCAACGAGATAGGATTTAAGGTGCAAGAGGGCTGAAAGTTAGCTGAAGGTTGAAGAAGGTGAGAGCTTCGGCTATTTGAGTATCAAAATGAACGTGCCTTCTTTGGAGAAAGAGGGAGGCTTTTATAATAGGGTTGCTTATTTTGGTTGTCGAAAGGTGGTGTCGAGTGTCAGGGCACATGGCTTATTTTGGTTTATTAAGGACGAGATGGTACAAATGTCAGGCGGCTCAGTGTCGGATATGGTTGTAGGTCGTCTGACATGGCGTGCTGGGCTGTCTGTTTTGTCTGGGTCAGGTTTTGACAATGATCTCAGACGATTGTTGCCTTAGGGCGGCTAAGTCAGAACAGGGGATTGTGGTCCACTTGTATGATCGATATGGTATGGGACATATGCATGTACGAATATGATATGTAGGTGGGTTGAATGATTAATACTTGAGGCGAACGTGACTGTTGTTCATCGTCGGTTGATAGCATTGAACGTCTTCGGTTTGAGTGCCCATTGATGGGTCGCCCAAAGGCGTCAGGCCTCTTTGGTTGGGGCGCCCCTTGATGGGCTACCAAGGATGTTGGGCACTAGTGGGTTGGTCCGCCCTATGCTTGTTCTGATCGAGTTGTTTGACGTAAGTTGGTTTTGACCGTTATGTGTTACGTTGACCGATGTTCAACCTGGCTTATTAGATTGTGTGTTGACTAACAAGTAGGCTAAGATGATTTTTGAAAACTACAATGTTATCTAACTCGATTGTGCGGATTCCTTCCATGGAGTGCATCTCACTGGATCGATCTCTCCCTAGTGCCTTGGCAATTTCAGATCTTCACGAACAAAGTTTTTGATCTTGTGTTGATGATCGTTATGGTGATCATTGCATCGAATGTCGCCTAGCCAGATGTTATAAATTTTTGTTTGCCTTGTGATGTTGCTAACACCTATTGTGATTGCTGAGGGAGCAGTTTCTCTTTGAATTAGATGATGAAATCCGTCCAAATATCTCCATCGCTTAAATACTCGCTGGATGTTTCTGCCATCATGAATTTTGTTTCGAAAAAAATACCGAGTCCCCACAGTGGGTGCCAAATTATGAAAATAAAAATTTCACAATCAAGATTTAAGATAGGGGGCCATCGAAAATCCTACAAAATCCACAAGTGACATTAGAGGTTCATTGACCGGAGGGGTTCTAGCCAAGGAAATTCTGACAATCAAATCAGTCATTTGTTTTTTCTCAAGTGAAAGTGTAATATTTAGTATATGGGTAACTTGTCTTTTACCTGATGTCAAATGTTTCCTTTTATAGTGAAGGATGGTTCGTAACACCCAAGATAAGGATCTTGGGAATTGATTAGGTTCAGAGTATTTTAGGCATGTGTTAGAGTAAATCTAATAGGTTTGATCTTTTTTCAGATAGAGGTTAGTTGTTTTGGATCTATTGTCATAAATGATGGGTGTCTCAAGAAGATTATGAGATTATTTATAGAACATAAGCTTTAAAGGGTATTGACCAAGTAAACTGATGATGTTTTGTTACGTTTGGTGAAGATAACTTCAAGGTATAGTCAAGGTGGAGAGGTAAGAGATCTCATATGGCTTTTCTTGAGGGGATCGATGTAGGCATGGTACTTAATGTGGTCGACATGGAGATATAATGTCGTCAACTTGGGGTATAATGTCGTTGACTATTGGTTTGTAGCTGCATGCTTTTGGACTTTAGGTTTCATGGGTCATGTCCGGATGTATATACTAGAAGTCAGTAGCAGTTGAATGATAAATTAATAGTGACTACGCTATACCTGATGTTGAGATGGGTGACGATTTTTTGTCATAACAATATATAGTAGCGAAGATCCTATTATAAATGATAGAGATAAAAAATCCGTTCTTGGTGTGACAAGTTCGAATCAAGTCAAGTCTTTCTCAATTGTTAATCAAAGGATAGCGCACGAGAAGAGTGCAAGTCTAGCTTGTTTCTTTAGCATGTTGCAATGTTCTCGTCTTTCTTTTTCTCATTCTCAGTTTTAGTCTAAAGTCTAAATACATTGATTGAAAATTTTGGAAGCATAATAATATAATAGTGGGAGTACCCAAAATCTTTTTTTTTTTAGAAAAGAAGAACCCAAAATCTTGTGTAGAATTCTCTATTTATTGGACTAGTTATTAATTGAACAAAAAAAACTATAACTACTCAAGAGTACATCATACTCATATTCCTCGTATCTCGTTTATCATGTGGATTGTTTGTTTGTGGAGATTATATACTATGGATAGGCTGATAAGTTTTGGTTTGGACTTTTCTCCTGCTTGTTAGTTATGTGGCGCATAACTTGAGAAACATGAGCACTTGTTCTTTGAGTGCAGTTATTCCATGGAGGCTTGGCACACTGTAAATGCTCGTTCAGGAATTTATTGGCTTATGCTTCCTTGGGTTGATCTAGGTGCTTGGGCAAGTGCCAACCTGAAGGGTATGTAAATGTTTGGTTAACACTACTATGAAGCTTTGTTTCTCAGTGACTGTTTATGGATTCTAGTATGAGAGGAACTCGCGTTACCAAAACGAAACTGCAAGGCCTGTGGGGTTTGTAATTGATTTTATTATTGAAAAAGCGATGAGGAAACTATCAAGTATGTTGTCGTTTAAAGACAGTATATTTCCGTTCGGCCTTCATTGGTTGATGTTGGTGTTGTTGCGTTTGGAGGAATTTTGTACGTTTGAAGTGCAATATGGTATCCACTCATTTGGAGCTGCAAGGTCCATTTTTTAGAGCTGCATGATAATGCTTTTCCAATGCTTTTACGTTTTTGATGGTTTGGTTTTCTAGAGTTTCGATTTTTTTTATGCTCTAGTTCTTTGTTTATTTGTTGAGTTCTTTACTCTATGTTGTCTTTTGACCTTTCGTGGAATATGCTATTCGTATTTGTATTTTTTTTCTCCTTTATTTAATTTCTTACTTATCAAAAAAAGAGATTACACCATACATAGAAGAAAATGACAAAGCTGCTATTAATTAAAATTTGAAACATGAGATGCATGAAATTATTGATTTTGTTTTAGTGTAAAAAAAGTATACAAGATAGTTTAGGAAGTATAATTAAATAGTTGCCGATCCGATCCAACCCAACCCTCCCTAGGACCGCCAACATATTTAACCAACCGCATACCCTAAATCTTAGAGTTCATATTTTAAACTAGAGGGGCATTATTAGTCTTTTTGAGACTCTCCAAATGAGAACGTGTACTTTAGAGTGCGTTTGGTTTGTTTTTTTTTTTTTTTTTTTTTTTATTTTCATTTTTTGTTTTTCATTTTTCATTTCTATTTTCTAAGGGGCATAAAACGTGTTTGGTTTGAAGTATTCTATTTTCCATTTTCATTTTCTATTTTGATCATATTACTTGTTAACTAATTATGATAAAAAAAAAAAAAAAACACAGATGACTTTTTTTCTTCCCCTTTTAATACTCAATTGTCCATACTATGTAAGTATTGACTATATATGTGTGTATATATATATGTATATAAGGATATATGTGTATATATATATAAGGATATATATAGTCAATACTATATAAGGATATATATATATATATATATATATATATATATATATATATATATACATAGCACAACTACATAATATTTGCATAGCTAATGGGGGTATTGGTCGCCACTTTCGGAAATTTTGACGGAGCAAGCTCCATGTTTTCAATTGAAAACGTCTTTTATATGTATTCTATATTTTTTGAAAATGAGAGTTCATTTTCTGAAAAAATGAAAATGAAAATGATAAACCAAAAATCATTTCTATATTTTTTATATTTTTAAAAAAGGAAAATAGAAAATGCTAAAATCAAACAGCCTCATATCTTTTCTATATTAAAATCTTCAAGGGGATTTTTTAATCCTTTTTATTTTTTATAAACCACATAATTATAATATATTATTAATTTTTGACGGAAAAGAAGTAGATAACTCAAACTTTGCTTATCCTACCATGAGAACTCCAACTTTGCCTATCCTACCATGATGAGAACTAGTAATTATATTATAGGGATTTGAACAGCGATTATCCTAACTGTTGAGTTGAGATTCTTGTGCATCACGTGGGATATGTGCGTTCAACTCAACAACTTGGATAACAAATGTTGGATTCTCTACATTTTCGGACCAATAATTTAGGGTTTTATGCAAGTATACCCTAAAATAATCCAATCTGCTAGCATAAATACCCCTTTCATTTAGTAAATCAACCAAGTTTCAGGGGTACTCATTCTGCATACTACCCAATAATTTAGGACATCGGCAGAAAATTTTCAATTATTTTTTTTTTTATGGATGTGTACAGGGGTAGACCTAGTTTATGCGTACTGAATCAAAGCTTTAGGGCTTGCTTGAATTAATGATCTGTAGAATTAAGTGAGGAAGGTTAAGGTGGAAGAGGTAACTTCACCTTATTTGAATTGTATGAAGGAGAGTTTAGTGGGGTGAATTAGGGAGAATTTTTCCCCCTTACTTGACTCTCCAACTCAACATTTCGTTACCCCTCAATATGGAGGGTTTGCGAGAAGAGAGAAAATTTTGTTTAGTATTTTCTAAATCTTCCCATTAACTCACATATCTTTTACCTCTTATTAACTCATATTCACTCTACCTTCTATCCAAGTAAAGGTGATTCAAGATAGTTCCCTCCCACAACTCACCTCAGATAACTCTCCTTCTATTAAGTCTACTCTACTCTTCATTTTTCAATCCAAGAAAGGCTTAAGGAGTGGATGACAAGTTTTTTTTGGGAAAAAAAATATTCTTTGGAGAGGAGAAGAATTGCATCCTATCAATTGAGGTGGATATCCAAGCTGTTTTGGTGGATTCACCCGAAAAAGGGGGAAAGAAAGAAGGATGCCTTTGAAAGTCAAAATTTTGGGTTTGTTTAATAAATAATTGATTTGATGAAAAGTTAATCATAATTAACACTATTGAGGGATTCAATTATTCTATCCTCTACTACCACCATATATATGATTGTCAAATCATATCTACCATGACTTTTTTTATTTGGTGTGTCAGTATCTTTGTTAAAGTGACTTGACAAGACAATTGCAGCAACAACAAAAAAGTCCATGGCCTACCTTGAACAATTTCAAAACATGAAACCAAAACTTAATTGAAATCAGAATGACAAATCTGACTACAGCTTTCATCGGCACACTGCATTGCCTTACACCTCTCTCACTTAATTTCTCTCCTGGAAATATATATATATATATATTAATACTAGCTAGTCATTTACAGAAACATTTAATATGGTAAACAATAAAAATGAAGCCTCTGAATAGATTTGTGTTTCTCAATACAAATTTACACCCCCACACCCTTACCATCATAATATGAAATGAGCTGAACTAAGCATATTCATACAACTTACTATATATAAATACTTGAAGTCTATGTTTTCTGAAATGACTTGCACACCAAAACATATGCATGAGCACCCACTTATACTCCAATCCGCCACTGTCGTCCTGAAAATATATTAACTAAGTAGTGTTACACAGAGGATCTGATGATGCGGAACAAAGACACTCGATTATCTTCAAAATTGTTATAAATCGGATACTCATGAAAACATCGTTTTGGACCTAAGGTTCACACGATTTTTTTCTTAAAAGGACTTTCTTAGTTGAGAGGGTTCAAATTTTACTTATAAATCACATCGGTAGTTTATACTTAACCGATGTGGCATATGTCTTAACAAAAAAATATTTTTTAACACAGAATATAAAGGGAAGAAGGTGTGTATATACCTGTTGATTCACTTGTTGGACTCAGGATTAGGACCGCTAGGGACTTGATGGGCAGCTGCAGCAAATGAAGGTGGTGTTTGTTGTGCTTGTTGTGGCTGTAACTTTGTGGTTGTAGTAGTTGCTGTGGTTTTAGAAGAAGAGGAGGATAAGAGTTGCCTGGAAGGGAATGATGGGGAGGAGTCCATGAATAATTTTCTGGAGAAATCTGGAGAATGATGAGAAAGCTGGAGAGGAAGAATAAAGAGAAGAGCAAGAAGAATGATAGCAGCTACAAGTACTTGTGATGACTTTGTTGATGAGGCTTCCCAAACTGATGATTTAGTAGCCATAAAATGAATTCCAGTTGTAGTAATTAACCCTCCCCCAGTTACCCACAAGAGATCAAAATCCATTAACCACTCCAAACCCACCACCAAGCCTGGGTTAGGAAGCTCACAAGAGAGAGGAGAGGAGAGGAGGAAGAAAACCTGAAACAAAAGGAGTAAATTCTTAATTTAAGGTTACTTTAAGATTATCTAGTGCAATTTATAGGAAGCTAATGCAATGTAGTATTTCTTTCACACATACCATTTTTGCCCCCTTTCTTTGCACCAAATATCAAGAAAAGACTGTTGAATGACTAAAGTTTTATAGTTGCGTATTATGGTCATTTTGGTCAAAGTCTTGAAAACCCTAAAATAATCATTGATTCAACTATGGGGAAATGTGGCAATGGACAAATTAGAAAAAGGAATCTGGATTAATTATAAAAGCAGGTGAAGAAAGAAATGTGGCCTTTATCTGGCTTGGCTGGTTATGCAAGAAATCTCTCCCTTTCTTTGACTTTGAAGGGCATTTGGAAAATTACAGTTGGTGTTTTGTTTGAGGTGGTGGTGGCCTTTACTATGAAATAAAGAAAGAAAAGCAAGAAAATTCACTAAAAGAAAAGAAAGAAAAGCAAAGCATTATGATATCCTCAATCAATGCTTTTTTCTGTGGTAGTGAAAATCCATGGGGTCTTGTCTCCATGATCTGATGCATGCGGGTCCCCAGCTCCTTGCTTATGCTGCTCACACAACTTTTGGTTTAACATGTTACGTTAAGGTTATATTTGTAATTTAACAATCAATTACATTTACTCTTTTTTCGTTTACTAATTCTAGCTAGCTAGCTAGCTAGCAAGTTAAGGAGTATTTTCGTACTAAACTGAACGATTGAACACACGAGATTTAAATGACGTCAGAAATCTAACCCCACACATGCCAATATACATGTCAGTAATATAGTCCGCTTTGTGTTGTTGAATTCTAACGATACGTCAAGCCCGCATGATTTTATTCTGACCCTTAATAGTTGGGTTTTGTTCCTCCTTAGTCCGGTTATTAGGGGTCAAAACCCATGGATCAAAGCCCAACTCACTTGAGAGGGTTTATCCTTATAAAGTGTATGAAATTTTCCACATATTTCGATGTGGTGCTTTAACAAATGAGCCAAAGGGTTCATGATTAATCGACATTAAAAAAAATAGTGTTTTCATTACATTTTCAAGAGAGAAACCCAATGTCCTTCAATACGACCAATAGTTATTTTAGAATTTGTTTGTACCAAAACTAATAATCTCCAGTTACCTGTTGACACGTGATAGAGTGGGACCCATAATTGATAATGATTAATCAATCACCGGTAGACACGCGACAAGGGCAAGAGGATTTCAAATTAACTTTTGTTCATTTTACAAGAAATTTGGTGTTATATGAGCTTAAATCCAAGAGGTATTTGTTGGAAATCAAGGATGTCTGAAGAACCATGTCCAAAAGGTTACAATCAAGGGATTCGTTGTCATAATTATTTTATTCTGATCTAAAATAGTTTGTTAAATAGAAGCCGAGATTTCAACTGGATAAGCGTAGAGGAAGTTCAGGAGATTTCAGAGTTTGCATGTTCCTAAAAAGTCTCAGACACGTCTCCAGTAACTACACGCCAACCAAAGATTAGAACCACATTCATCTTGGATTTTGAGGAAGAAGAACCTTCCCACGTTCAAACATACAGGAGCACTATCAATATAGCAATTGTTAGCCATTTTCCCTCAATTGCAAGCACAATGCCAAAAATTTAGGAGAGTGGAGCAGGATGCATGTTTCCAATACTCCAATACCCACCTTGAAGAAGGAGCATGACCTGGATTCTCACCATCATTACCATGAAAAAGTTACGGTTATGAAGAGTTTTGACCCAACAACTCGAGCAACAAGCAAGAAGATTGTTTCCCACTAGCTTTTACGACAAAACATGTCCAGATCATGTCAAGGAAATAGGAGATGAAAACCACCGTGATCACTACGAAGACTATAAAAATTAGGGTTGTGAATCCATTGGTTTGGTTGGCTATTTTACATTTGAACACCTGAGCCGAAATTTTGGTTTTCTTAGATATAGAAAACCTGTAACTGATGGTCTTGACATGAAAACCATTCAACGGTTTTTGGTTATTATGGTCGGTTTTCGATTTTCGGTTTTTGGGTCAAATTAAACATATGGGCTTGACACACTAACTCAGTATACTTGCTAAATATGTGAAGATTAAATAGCCATATGGCCAATGTCAAATGGCCCATAAGACATAAATAGTGCAACCTAATACACAGATTCAATATCCACGATCCAAAGAAGCAAACAAAGATTGAAAGACCAAAGTCTAAAAAGGACTTAAGCTCTAAGGACGACACTTGGGGCATTAATTCAAAAATCAATGGTCCATATTATAATTATCCTAATAATATATTTAAGTATTTAAGTCATTAGTGATAAGAAATTATTAAGAATATAAAATTATAAATTTGTAAGTGAAACTGTAAATTTGTAAAACTTAAAACAACAACTTTAAGTTACTTAACTATATATTATTAATATTTATAAATATATAATTTCGGTCGGTTCATCTCGATAAATAAAGGGCCAACCAAACTTTCAGTTTTTTTAATTTAACATAATCGATTGGTTTAGTTTTCACTTACATGTATTATATGAACCGCCCAATCGATCGATTTGGTCGGGCAGTTCGGTTTTCTCGGTTAATTTTGATAGCCTTAATAAAAAGAAGAAGAGACATTTGCACTCACCCTGCGTCAAACACAGACCCCGAGTCTATAAAACTTTACGATTTTGTTAGGGAATGTCTGTAATCAATTATCTTTACAATTATCATGACTCCGATCAACTAGTTTTTAGCCTAGCTATTTAGTTTTCAAGCCTCCATGGCTATGTTTTTATTTTATCTTGTAAAGTACGCCTCTCAATATATTTTAAGATGTATTCTCAGTTAATGAAATCTCAAATGCATTCCAATGACGTGCTATTTTTCAGATTTGGTACTCCCCTCAATACTTTGTGTTCTCAGACTGCACGCAGCTCAATTAGTGACATGTCAGATTTGGTGTAATCCCATATCAAAATATTTGAACTGACAACAAGTCCAGACCGCACACCTAAACACAAACATCATCCACAATTCATACGCTCTTAT
This sequence comes from Tripterygium wilfordii, assembly GCF_013401445.1. NCBI lineage: Eukaryota > Viridiplantae > Streptophyta > Magnoliopsida > Celastrales > Celastraceae > Tripterygium > Tripterygium wilfordii. Next base: position 3,484,512 of record NC_052232.1, on the reverse strand, counting down.
CCCTAACTGCAATAAGCAACTAATCTCCTGTTCAGCATAGCAGAGAGCAAACAAAATTCAACAATTTTTTGCGAATTAATATTGATGGGTGCCATATAACTCTAGAGATATGGTAGGTGAACCGTCATGCATGCATGGTGGTATGCAATCAACTTTCTTGTCATTTTTCATTATTATTATTCAAAGAAGAAGGATAAGCTTCCCCTATCCACGTGGCAGCCATCCATTATTTTTTTCCAAATAAAATCTCTAGTAATTAGTCAAGATTTTACAGTACTGCTTTATCAAATTATTTATTTCATTCTTGTTTATCAGATCAAATTATTTATTTATTTTATACAAAAGGTGGACAAAAATTGTGCTCAAACCTGATTGATGTTGACTCTCAATCTTTCCGGGGTTGGCTCAAGGAAAATATCTTCTTTTTTATTTTTAATTAATTAAGGAATTTTAAAAATTTAATTAATCCAATTAACTGTTGAGCACGTGCATTTCTTCCATCTCATAGGCATGACGCAATTTATATTGTCACCCCGAATCTTACACATTTGAAGAAATTAATGAGAAATCATGTAAACTATTAACGTGGACTACGCGAGGTGTTTATCAAAACTCAATGTGTCACTTGGACTTTCTTTTTTTTAAAAAAACCGTTGTAAAAAGAGCCAAATGATTAATATCATGATATTAATTAATTTTTGAAGTTCGTAAAACTTATTATTATTATTGATAAGGTCCTCGTTAAATCTTTTTATATATATATATTTTAAAAACTTTTAAATCTTATTGTATTAATTTGTGAAGTTCGTAGGCACTTGGGGTCGCCATAAAGATTGAATACAATCTAGAGAACTAAAAAAACAAGAACAAATTAAAAAAACACAAACACTAAAATGGACATCGTCAGACATTGTTGGACGACACCGTATTACAGCAGATATCGTCGAACAATTACCGAACGAGTCTAACTCCACTGATGTATGCTGGGTAGCAAAAATTAAACAGAAAAAAACACACATAGAAATTGCAACTTGGATTTATAACAAGGATCTTGATTTTCCCTTCAACAAGAGAGGTCAAACTCCTTTAAATCTGAAAATTTCATCATTAAAAATTCGAATATATGTCCTTGGAGCACACCGAAACCGCCAATGATCGAAGATCCGCGAGAGAGGGAGGAAATCGAAATCCAGAAAGAAAAACCTTGCAAAATCCTTATTCAAACACAAAAACATTAAAAAAAACATAACAAAATTAAACAGATCTAGATAGAGAAATGACATATCTAACCCATGAGAAAGAAAGGGAGAAGACGAGGAGGAGGAGGAAAGTGGGGAGAAGTTGGGAGAGGAGGAGAAGAGAGAAGAGGAGAGGCAGGGAAGAGGGAAGCGGTGGGGGAGGCTAGCCTCCTCCTCTCCCACAACTTTGCAAAACTAGTTTGTTTTCTTCGGAGAGAGAGAGAGGGGAGTGATCAACCCTTGGAGAAAACTAATTTTTATATCTAATATATTTTTTAATGCGGATGTACAAGACTACGAACACATTTATCAGTTCAACAGATTTTCTAAAATACACACAAAATGTCACTGTTTTTTATTTTACGGATTCTTTACCCAATAAATATTGTATCAAATTAACTATCTATCATATTATTTTTATTTAAAACAATGAGTTTTTTTTTATTGTTTTGTTAATTTTTATGATAAGACACCAAGTGATTGTCTTTATCGATGATTGAGTACATATTGATTACAAATAATAAAAAACATTAATATGCATCAATTTTATTGAAAATCTAAAATAATTTTAAAATCTCTATAATTTTAAAATATTATAGAGATTTAATAATTTGTTTATTTACTAATTATTAATTATAAAAAATTAAAATACGTAATACAAAAAAAATCATAAAATATAAAATAATAGAATATAAACTAAACCAAAGAAAAAAACAATATACACTCATGTCACAAATTGAAGTGGTATATGTATCAGAAGAACGGTGTCATTTGTGAGTGAGTGGTGATAATATGTGAGTTGTTGAGAACGAAAATAGTTTATCTATGGTTCAAATTTTTAAAAATCAACTTTTCTTCCCAACCAATCATGAATTGACAACTGGTTCAAATGCATCACATCAGCATATGATATGGTACACCAAGACTATTGAAAGTTTTCTCAGGCCATATATATCACTCACTCAATTACATATTTATTTACTTTTTCTTATGTATATAAAAGCACTATTAATTATTACTAAATTTTATTTGATAATATTTGATTACATACATATATATGAAAAGCCATAACATAAATATGTTAAATAATATAAAGAATACATGACACAAGTTGGTTTAACAGGATATAACAAATTTAGTTGGGTTAAAAATCACTAGTATATATAATGTTGATGCATGATTTATACCCTTAAAATTTTTAAATATTAAAGATAATTTTACAATCCCTTTAAACTAAAATTCTGGATTCATACCAACGAGAGGTGGCTCGGTTGACAATCGACTGTGTTAGACATATATGTACCTAATATTCAATTCCAACCGTAAACATATTTTTATACAGTATTTAAAAAAATAAATAAATAAAATAAAATTCTGACTCAATCACCTTATCACCGTGTAAACTAATTAATTCATAGCTGTGATTATTGTCGTTGATGATGGAGAGTGGTGATGGAGACCTAAAGGAAGCGCCCGTCACGCTTTATATTGGGGGTCGACTTTGGTGACGTGTCATGGAAACCTTTTTTGAAATATTGGAAAAGCCGGAAAGGAATAAAGCATGCATGGAATTAAAAGTATTTTCACGTTAAGCATTCACACACATCACAAGTCTGTACCTTTGTATTTTCACGTAGACACCTTTTATTGCTTCTTTTCCCTTCCAACTTCCATTTAGACTATGCTTTGATCGAAAAATAAAGAGTTAAAGTGGGGTTAAGTGAGGACGAGATATTGAGGAGAACCATTTGTACTTATCATTGTTTGGATACCTCGTGAGGTTGTGGAGAGTATTCAAAAATTGAAAGGGAAAGATAGAAATAAATTTTATATTTTTTCTAACCTCAAAACTCCCAATTTGGGCGTTACAAAGTGGACAAATCAGAATAGTTGAGGGGAAATTCCCCTATTCATCATAACCCTCCTTAACCCTTCCCTCCCCACCAATCCAAGCATTGTGAAATTTTTGACCCTCCATACTTAACCCTTAAAAAATCTAATTCAAGTAGGGCTTTAGAGTTGGCCAAAAATCCTTCAACCTCTTCATATTTCCATTTAGTTCTCTTTTTCTAAAATAAAATGGTGGAGGATTGATGACACAAATTAATTGAGCTAGTTATTTGTGAAAGGGATTTATTTTACTAATTTTTTGCTTATTTTTAAATTATCAATATTATCATATTGAAAAATAAATTAGCTTTTGTACTGAAGTGATGGCTAACTTCTTACATTCACACAAATGTAAAGTTTCACAAAGTTGCAAGATCTATCCGATTATCTCATTTCTAAAAAAGTTAATAATATAAAATAGGGGTGACAAAACTTTATCCAATCCAGATGAGCAAATTTTTTCGACCTAAACTAAATCAAGTTTGGACATAAGTTAAATGTCCAAAATCCAGGTTCTCTGGATCTCAATCCGGATTAAGTTATTTTCTGGTTTGCTCAATTAAATACATTCGAAATCTAATCCAGGTTAGGGTCCGGACATATAAATATTTCGTAAACACGTGATGTTGTTCGACCCAAAACCGATTTTTTTTGCCATTTCCTAATATAACCTCATAGTTTATCAAAAGGACAATGCTACATCCTCATTTTGTGACTCCCAAACTTATGTGGTATTAAAATAACCATTGATTAAAAACACACATGTAGGGACCACTTCACATCCAACCCTCCATATTAAATGGGGGTCTTTTAGGATCATATTTTAGGGGTCTCAAACATTATTCTTGTAAAAAAAAACAAATGCATAAGCTCGTCCAATTATTCCATATTTTGAGTAAAACCATGGTTAAGAAAGATAACTAGATCCATGGTTTCATATTTTTGAGACCCACTTACATGTTACCCACGGATGAAAGGAATGAAAAACAAAAGGATGGAAAATGATTATAACATTATTATAATTGGCCTTACTATAATGTCCTTCAAATTCAACCTTTGGAAAAGTCAACATGCTAATCTGATTAGTCAAATGTGTATAAAGCAAGGTCTTAATAAATGGTTTATGCGAGTGTAAAAAGTGGCCTTTCAAAAAGAGGCCAAAAGTTGATACTTCCTTTTAATGGGATAAATCTTTGCATAATCTACATGTCTTCATTAGGACATCTAATTAACTACCTAATGACAATTATGCAGCTAATAATTGTGGACCTACTTAAATGCTGTAATTTTTAATGTTAGATGCATTATCAAGACTAATTAAGTAATAATTGTTGGAACCATTAACGGTGAATGACTTAATATACCAATAAGAGAAGTGTGTGTTGTATGTGCGTTGTAAAAGTCTCACATTGAAAAGTTAACAACAAGATTGCTAGTTTATAACAGGGAGTGTTGGACTACTAATTTGGGCCTAAGGGCACTCAAGATTTTGTGTTGTAAAGACTCACCACAACATGAACCATTAATGGTTAATCCTAAGTAACTATACTTAGAAATTGGTTAATCTTCCACTTAGACATAAATCAATTGGATGTGAATGAGTCTTTAGGAAAAAGCTAAAGATTGATGGTTCCATAAATAAGTATAAAGCAAGGTTGGTTGTAAAAGGGTTTAGACAAGAGAAGGTTTATACTACTTTGATACTTATCATTGTTAACACGAATTACATACATAAGAATGCTAATTGCTATAGCCTCGTTATACAACTTACAAATCCATCAAATGGATATAAAGACTGCATTCTTGAATGATGATTTCAATGAAGAGATTTACGATGCCTCGTCGACGAGTTAGGTAAGAGGTCAAATACCTCTTTGACATACGATTTTAATGTGAGGAATTTTCATGGTGCCTTTCTGACAAACATACGCGAGGTTGATGATGTGCCAAATATATACATACATTTGTACATCTTTTACACATAAGTTCATCCCATTTTGAGTTGATTAAGAGTTGATATTGCCTAAGAAAGCTATATTTGCATATTGTAGGTGCCAAGGCAAGAAATGGAGGAAAAGAGTGCAAAATGAAGATTTTTACTCCAAAACTGATTTCTGATCGATCAGAGCTATTCCCGATCGATTGGACCTGCCAAAACACCCAAAAACTTATGGAGACAAATTACATTTCCTATCGATCGGAACAGTGTCCGATCGATAGGAGTTACTATTCACAGCATGCGCAGTTTCACGAAAAAGTTTCGAATTCACTTATTTTTGTACCAAAACGACCCCAACTTGTTTTGGAAACGACATAAGAGTTTGGGGAAGTATAAAAGGGCATAAAATAGGGTTTTGGGGGAGTTCTTGGAGCTGTGATTCATTCTCTACCTTGGAGGCCACCATTGGAGCTTGGAGAAGAAGAGGGTTCACAAGGGGGTTTTCTTTCTCCTCTTTTATATTAGTTTTTATGGTTGATTTCCATTGCTTGATGATGTATCTTGACTCTATGAGTGGCTAGATTTCTTTTCTAGGGTTCTAATGTAACCAAACCTTGAAGATTCAATAAACTTAGTTTTCTTATTTCTTGATTTCTCTCTCTTATTGACTGTCTATGAGTTGGATGCTTGATCACCATCTAAATGCTTTGTTGCCTAGATTGAGACTGAAAGGAGATATCTAGGGTTTGCCTCAAACCATAGATGACATAGGGTGTATGAACCATAGGAGTATAGGTTTGTGAGTTATGCAATCGTTAAATGATTTCCATAATTCTTAATGGGTTTTCGATATATTAATCCGATTGTTAAGAATAACAGGAAATTATATTGAAAATATGTTTGATGTATCTAGGAATAGAACATTGAATAGGATGGGAAATCGATTGTCATTATTGAGAGATGAATTAGGGATTAAGGGACCAATGGAGTTGAATTGGATAGGTGAGGTGAAATTAAGTACCCTAGTGCTTCCATCTTTAATTAGATTTGAAATTACTTAATTACTCTTTTGTTCTTTGCTTTAGTTTAGTTTAAAAACAAAACCAATCACAAATCCTTTCCCCCAATTTACATAGTTGTTACTTAATTTGACATTGATTTCTATTGCCAACATATCCTCGTGGGAACGATAATTTACTCATCTCTTTATTACTTGTGCGATTTGTGCGCTTGCAATTAAATCCACATCAGTTGACCTCATCTTTGGTTTTTGCCTCTTTGGTAATTTCTTTCAAGGTTATTTTACGATGCATCTTTGGTATATTATCATGCGAGGTAAGACCCTCGTGGAGTCTTTCTACGCAAGGGTGGGCCTCTTATTTGTTTTATGCCTCTTTGACAATTTCTTTTCACGGTTCTTCTATGATGCCTCTTTGGCATATTCTCATGCAAGGTAAGACCCTCGTGGAGTCTTCATACGCGAGGCAGGGCCTCGTCTTTGTTTATGACCTTTTGGCTGTATCTATTTCTAGTCTCCTAGACTAGTGAAAAATGCCTCTTCGACTGTCTAACGATCTTCATTCTAACTGAAACAATGCTGAAAAAAGATCTTTTATTGAATTGAAAGATAAAAGGAGGATCTCTTTATTGATTTGACATAGCCTCCACTGGCTTAAGATCTTTAATACATCGAATTCCTTAAAATTTGCAAGAATCCAGGATCTGTGGACTATCTTGCCATATAACGTCTCCAACTTCCTTTAGTAGTGATCTTGTGGGGCTTTCCCATCTTGCCCCCAGCTTTCCTTCAGTACTGGTGCTCTTTCTTCCATCATCATAACATCCTAGGAAGACGCAGACTTTGACTTAGTCGTTGACACAAAACATTCCTTGGAAGTTGCCTAATCCCCTCTGAGCTCTACTACCCCCTTCCTAGTCGGAAACTTTAGCATTTGATGATATATATTGATGGTACTCCATCATATGCGACCATGTCCAGGCTATTATTGCATTATAAGAAGATGGTAAGTTTATAACCGGAAAGTCTACCTCTAGAGTCTTTGGTCCAGTAGTGATCAGTAGTTGTGCACTTTCTATTGGCCACACAAACATTGCATTCAATCCTACCAAGTGGGTAGGGACTATGATGAGGTCAGCATGAGTCTTCCCCAACTTCTAAAAAAGGGAGTAGTACATTATCTCCGCTGAGCTTCCTTGATCCACCATCAAACTCTTCACATCAACATTCTCCATGCGCAAAGTGATTACTAGCACATTATTGTGCAGAATACACACCCCTGCTGCATCTTCTTCGAAGAAGGTATCTACTGCAGAATCATTTCTTGGTCTCTTCCGTCCCATTCGAGGGTGTAAGTCAAGACTTAACACCTCTTGTTGATGTTGCGTCTTTCTATACTCCGCTCGAAGGTATGCTTCTGAGTCTGAAGCACTTATGAAATTTATCACCTAAGCTGGAGGTCTATCTTCTCTTTTTGTCTAGCATCGCTATCTTTCGCTTTCTTCTATTTATCTATGAATTCTTAGAGGTGTCGTTGACGAACCAATTCCTCCAAGTCCCGTTTGAAACTCTTACAGTCTTCAGTCCTATGACCATTATCTTGGTGATAGGTGCAGAATTTTCACTAATCTCGTGTGGATGGATCTCCAGCCATCCTCGGGGGTCGTTTGAAATACAGATTCTCTTTTATCCGTGAAAGGATTCAGTAGATTGGCTCTTGAACACAGTTGTAACTACCTCGTAAGTAGTCCTCTTATCCTTCTCCCGATCAGTCCTCTCTACATTCTTGTCTCCTCATTGCGTTCCTTTTCATGGGGACACATTATGAAGATCTCCTTGTTGTTTATCTTCTTCCAACTTTATGTACGACTCTATCCTGTCCTGAAGAGCCACCATACTCTTTGGTGGAGCCATGATCAAGCTCTCCAGTAGCTTATGATCTCTGGGCAGTCGTAGCCAAAAGGTGGCGACTGTAGTCTTCTCATCACAATCTTCAATATCAACATATGTGTCTGAATAACGAAATGCATACGCCCTTAGTGTCTCTCCCTTCCTCAACTGTAAGGGAAACAAAGTGTCTGGAGTTGTCGATTCCTTACTATTGGTAATTAATCTCGACACAAAGGATCACACTAGCTCCTTCCAAAATGAGATTGAATTCTCCGAAAGTAGGTGAAACCACTTCATTGTTGTCCTCCCTAGCCTAGAAGGGAACATCTTGCACATCAACGCATCTCTGTCTGCCCACAGTGCCATCTTATAGGTATAAATGGCAATATATGAGCCATAGGATCAAACTTTCCATCGTATGCTTTAAATGTTGGGGGGCAAACTTTGTTGGTTGATCCTCGCACCTGATGGATTTCACAAAAGGTGTTGTAGTCATTCTCTTTAAAGTTTGCTCAGGTTTCTTCTGAACACTCTATAACGCCTCACTGGTTGCCTTCCTAGCACTCTTCCGAGACTTCTCCATACTTCGAGAACTGGATCGGCAAACCCTGGACCTTCTATACCTTCTTGATGGACTCAGAGATGTGGAGCGACGTCGCTCCCTTCTGGTTGTGGGGGAACGCCCACGCCTTCTCCTTGGTGAGGGACTCTTTCTTTTTGTAGGTGAGGGACTCTTCCTTTTCCTTGGTGAGGGGCTTTTCCTTCTCCTGGATCTCCCAGTGCTCCTACTCTCATGTTTTTGGAGCCGCTCTAGGCCGTAATCCTCCACTATTCTTTCCCTGCTTGGATTCGCTGGTTCAATGATGCTTGCGAGTAGCTTACCCTTTCCTTTGATTGACTTGAGGTCCTCCATCTTCATCTTGAGTTCCTCCTGCGCTTGCTGGAGTTCTTCTTGGTTATGACATACTATTTCTTCTTCAAGAGAAATCTATCCTCCATGTCTCTCTTGATAGCTTCTTTGCCTCACCCCAACTTCTTCTGGTGCAGACTTATCCTCCAGCCTTGGCTCTCTCTCTAGGATTCCCATGTTGTAGTGTAGAGATTCACCAGATCAGAACTCTCTGTTTCCCACAGACGACGCCAAATTGTCGATACGATTTTCTACATGACTGACACGTCAACTCCCAATCTCGAGGAATGACGTGGATGGTGAACCTCCATGCTTGCAAAACGAGAACCGATGACCTTTCATGAACCGGGGGCACTCCGACACTCAAGTCAAAAAGCTTTTCACATAGAGAAATCAAGGAGCTTTAGTATAGATTGATTTTGGAAATACCTAATATTTAAAAGAAAAAAAAATCAATCATGTAGACTTTAGTGTTTGGATTTTGTAGTTCTCCATGAACAATTTTCCAATACATAAAAAAGTTGGCCCCATTTTGCCCAATTGTATCATTAAAACTAAACTATAGGTTCTGCCAAATTCACATCACATTCTTTAGTAACTTATTTTCTAGGACTGCTGAAGTTATTTTTAAAAGAACAAAATTAGTGTTGGGTACTTAATCTTGCCGTCATCCAATGAGTGTTTCCTTATAAGATTTTTCAATAGTTATAGAAGCTTACTATCTTCTTCATTGAAAGATAAAAAAAATAGAAAAAAAATTGAATCATTGGTGCAAATGTTAAAACCTTAGGGGAGGATAAGAGGTTCTAATCAATTGTCTCAGCTAGTTTTTAAAAAATATGGGAGTTGGGGTTCTAATAAATTGTTCTGATTTTCAACTTGGCTTACTGAATTCAAGTATAGTGAAATATTGACAATTCTACCCAATCAATTTTTATTTCTTTTGTCTTTTTAATTGAGTTTTTGAGACCAATAATTAAGAAACAAGATTCCACAACAAGTGCTCTACGTTACTAGTTAGGTTAGATTATAACATTAAATTAATAATGTTGATAGTGATTTTAAAAAATCATAATCGATATTCAAGATCAATCAAGGGTGGCCATGAAAAGAACACATAAAATAAAATATGCAAGTGGACATTATATACTAAGTGACTTGCACGCCTCAAACAAGTATATAAATTGGTAGTGCAAGTGTGTAGGGTTGTGAGGAAATAATCTATGCTGCCGCAGATAGTCCTCCAGGCTATGTATGACGTCGCAACTGCATGCAACAGGTTTCTTCACAAGAGCTGTGCCAGCAATTTGCGCAAGGGAAATTAAACACGTTTTCCACCGTAAACACCGTCCTTTTTGTCTTCCCATTTGCCATAGGTATGGCCTATATGCTCACGTACAATGGTTCCTTTGTTTACTACTGCTATTGTTGCAAATTCAGCCTCGACATGAAGACTGCGTGCTCTCCACCAAAGACCTCTATGCTTACAGGAACCAGAAAATCATAAACATCAATTTATTCTCCATATGAGGTCAGAATATTCTTATCCTTGTTGTGACGCTCGTGGCTTCAAATTCAAACAGTTTGGGGGAAAAAAGACCTTTTCTATGCACCATTTGTAGTATCGTTGGTCACAACGACTGCAGCTCACTCCCACACACAATCAATATATTACATCATAATCACCCCCCTCACCCATACTTTCTTCTTTCTACTTGAATAAGACATGCCTCCTGTTGATCAATTGAATTGTCGTGTTTGTCATATCAAGGTGGAAAAGGATTTTGGAGGTTACTATTGCGTAGACTGCAAATTTGCTACCCATATGAGTTGCGGGATCCAGAATGATCAGATCTCACCAAATAACCCAATTGTGCATGGTCAAGATGTAATTGATGATCCTCCCAAAGAGATTGAGCTGACAGACGATGAATTGTCCGTAGAGATTAAGCACTTCAGTCATGAGCACAAATTAAGCCGCAGTGATGAAATAGAGGAGTCTAATGTTTATAAATGTTGTGATGGCTGCATCCGACCTATCTCACTTCCATTTTACAGGTGCGTGGAGTGTGACTTTTTTTCTCCACAAGGCTTGTATTGAATTGCCTAACCAACTAAGACCTCTTTTTCATGATCACCCCCTAACCCATCTTCCAAGTTCACCCGATGACTATCCTACTTTCCTTTGTTCTTGTTGGTTTTTGAGACTTAAAGTCTGTCATGTTTGTTATTCTACTTATGTCTAACTTAGTCAATGTTTGATCAAGACTTGTTTTACTTATCTTTGTTTATGTGTAATGTTGCTGCCAGGTGAGCTAGTCTAGTTTATGAATTAGGTCGTTGTCTTAACCTTGGCTTTATCTCTTTGTGTGTAAGAACTAGTACGATAGATTGAAGTTGTTCTTTCTCTGTGAGAATACAAAGATTGAACTTGCTCTATGTTATTGTGACTTTCTATTCAAGTACTGCATCTGTGTGAGCTACAAGCTGGAAACTTTCTTGTACTCTGAAAGTGATTGAAGTGCAGGTACTTGATCAATGTCAAGATAGAAGACAATTACTTGAGGTTGATCTTTGTGTTTGATTTCTACAGTTGGTATCGGAGCCGTACTTCTTTAAGGGTCTGTGGTCTTGGCAGAGGTCGATTGAAGCTTGGAGTAAGTTTTACTTCTTTAGTTGTTATTCGGAAAAATGTCTCAATCTTCACTTCCTCCCCCCTGTTTTCAAAGGTGAAAACTTTGATTACTGGGTAGCATGGTGATCGATACTTTTTATCGCAAGAAATACTTGCGACTCAATACCGACGGGTTTAACCCACTCGCAAGTGTACGTGCCGAAAGACAGTAAATAGTGAATGGGGTCGAATCCACGAAAATTGTATTAATTACCGATTATAACTACTAACAATAGTGTAAAATAAATTTTAGATGCTACTAATATTAACTAGCAAAGTAAAAGTTGATGAAAAATCAATGGATGAGAACTTGCTTGGGTTTGGCTTGCCAACTACCTCCACCTGTGCACACAAATTAATACGCAATCACACAATTTAAAAGTTTAACAATGTCAATTGAAAGGCCTTGGTCCAGCTGCAGTCAATTAGATTTCCCTAAACAACGATCCTGACTTGGTCCAGTTGCAAGATCTTTTCTTATCGAAGGAGTCTTGGTTGGTCTATCCTAAGAGTTTCCTAAGATAAGCATAAGCACTAGGAAATCGACAGTTGCACAATCTAGGATAATGGTCTATTACCCAATCAATTATGTTCTATGTTCCCAAAACTTGGATCTTACGTAAGTTCTTGTTACTTCGTCAAACACCGGGTCATGGTCAGCCGAATATGTTTAACTAACAATTCCTAGAATTATGATGTTGATCAAGCATGCATAACAATAGGAAATAAACAATTAATCCGGAGAACAAAGAATTAAACTTAGTCTGATTGTCAATCAAATCTGTGCACCAGGTTTATGGTAAAAGAACTACCAAACCCTAGCTAGAAAAGAGTTTAGCTATACATAGTCATAATTAAAACCATATAGCTACTCTTTAACAACATTCAAATCAATGGAAGAGTCGAAATTTGTTGAAGAAATTGGTCTGCTGAATTTGATGTTTCTTCTCCTCCTTCTTGCCATCACACTCTCTCCAATATTAGCTCTTTTATCCTGCAGCCAAAAAGCCCCCTTTGTCTCAGCATAACACTGCTTATATAGTCCTTAGCAGGCCCTAAACTGGCCCAATTGTCCTTGCCACATCAGCAACTTAATCACAGAAGTCTGATTCCCGTGTTCCGCTGGCGCAACAGGTTGCAAAACAGGTTACAAATTCTGTCCAGTAATGAATTTATTCTCCATTAGTACCTGTGCATAAAAACACCAATCTGGATAGTATTTTGCACTAATCAACCCAGAAAAATAACAACTTTAAGCCCAGAAAAAGATGTGTATTTTACACCTAACACAAGGATGAAGTTCTTTTTTATGGCCCATAATCTTTGGCATTTGATTGAGGAAGGGTTTGTTCCTGATTCCTTGTCAGACCACCTTACTGTGGAAGAACTTAAAGATTTTAATGAACCGAAAACTAAGAACTTTAAAGCTTTCATTTTCCTGCAATCTGCCATAGATGATAAAATCTTTCCTAGAATTGTTGATATCAAGGTAGCTAAGGTTGACTGGGATAAACTCAATGAAGAGTTTCAGGGGAGTCCAAGAGTAAGGCAATAGAGGTTGTTAACTCTTAAAAGAGACATTGAAATGCTAAAAATGAAAGATTCAGAGACGGTAGGTGATTACTCAAACAAACTGAGTGAAGTTATTAATAAGATGAAGTTACTTAGGGAAGCTGTCTCAAACTACAAGGTAGTTGAGAAGATGTTGATAAGTTTACTTGATAGGTTTGAGGCTAAGGTCTCAGCCATTGACGAATCCTGTGATTCGACCAAGCTCACTGTTGTTGAGTTGTGTAGTGAGTTGCAGGCTCAAGAGCTGAGATTTTCTAGAAAAGATGAAGAGGCTTCAGAAGGTACATTCCACATGAAGCGTAAGGGGAAGCAGTTTCCTGGTTCTAAAGATGGTAAAAAGAAGAAATTATTTGACAAAGGTGGAAAGGGGAAGTCCAAATAGGGTTCTACTGCTAGTGATCAATCCAAGTCAGGTTAGGGCAGTTTTCCACCTTGTCCTCACTGTAACAAGACTAACCATGCTGAGAAGTCCTGTTGGCAGAAGTATGGTAGAGAGAAGCAGAATCGAGGGTAGTCTGGAGGTTCTACTGGCTTTGGTGGTATTAGTGGCTCACATGAGGCACATTATTCAAATGATCTACATAAATCTGGGTAGGATCATCTGTTTATGGCTATTAGTAGTTCACATTCTACTGAGAAGGATGTCTGGCTCATTGACAGTGGTTGTACTAGTCATATAGCCAAGGACATCAATATGTTCTCTTCTCTGGATGGAAGTGTCAGAACTAAAGTTGTTTTGGGTAATGGAGATGTGGTGCAAGATGAAGGCAAAGGTGTTGTGGCTTTGAGTACTAAATAAGGTACCAAATTCATTCCGGATCTGTTATTTATTCCTAAATTAAAAAAGAATTTACTGAATGTTCCACAAATGATGAAGAAAGGATATTCACAAGATTTCAGTGATTTTAGTTGCACTATAATCTCTCCTACTGGTTATGCGATTGCTAAGATGGAAATGGTTAACAACTCATTTTTATTAATTGCAAACTCTGTTAGTCATAGTGTTTATGTTATACAAGCAGATGAGTCTTTGTTATAGCATAGCAGGTATGACCATTGTAACTTGAAATCTTTGAAGTTAGCTTGTGATCAAAATTTTGTTAGGGATATACTAGTTTCTCATGTTAGTGATGAGGTCTGTGCTGCATGTCAGTTTGGAAAGCAATATAGACAATCATTTCTAGCTAATTCTACATGGAGAGCTAGTGAGAAGCTGCAGTTGATCCACACTGATATGTGTGGTCCAATGTCTATTCCTTCTATTAGTCAGAACAAATATTTTGTTTGTTTATTGATAATCTCACCAGAATGACTTGGGTTTACTTTATTTCAAGTAAAGCTCAAGCGTTCTCTATGTTCAAGAAGTTCAGGTGTTTGGTTGAAGCTCAAAGTGGGATAAAGATAAAGTGTGTTACGTCTGATAATGGAAAGGAGTATACCTCAAATGAGTTTGATAAATTTTGTGAAGATATGGACATTGTACATCAGTTGACTGTTAGTTATTCTCTTTAGCAAAATGGAGTGTTTTAGAAGAAGAATAGAACTGAGATGGAGATGGCTAGGTGTATGCTAGTTGAAAAGAAGGTGTCAAAACAATTTTGGGCTGAAGCTGTGTATACAACTATTTATCTTCTAAACAAACGAACTACAAGGTCTGTGTAGGAGATGACACCAATTGAAGCTTGGTTTGGGATTAAACCCTCAGCTAAACATCTGAAGATTTTTGGTTCAATCTGTTATTCACATGTTCCTTCTGTCAAAAGGAGCAAGTTGGATCAAAAGGCTGATTTGGGAGTTTTATTGGGTTATGCATCTAAATCCAAGGGTTACAAGATTTAAAATCAACAAACTGAGAAGATCATAATGAGTAGGGATGCAATTGTGGATGAATCAACCTACCGGGATTGGGAGAATCAAAAAATTGTGAAGTGTTCTGGGTTGCAGCAGCTGTCTGACACTAATTGCAGCAGTGATTCAGTTCCTAAAGTTCATAATAATAATGTTATTGATGATAAAGATGAGTCATCTGTCAAGAAGATGAAGTCTTTGGCAGAAGTGTATGGGCAGTGTAATGCTACAATTATAGAACCATCTAGTTATGCTGAAGCTGCAAAACATGAAGAGAGGAGATTAGCTATGAAGGAGGAGTTAGACATGATTGAAAAAAAAATCAACTTGGAAGCTCACTTCTAGAGCTAGTGACAGAAATTTTATTGGTGTAAAGTGGGTGTTTAAAACAAAACTAAATCCAGATGGCTTAGTGTTCAAACACAAAGCCAGGTTAGTTATGAAGGGTTATGCACAGCAACCAGAGGTAGATTATTCTGATACATTTGCTCCTGTTGTTAGGCATGATACTGTGAGGCTTCTCATTGCACTTACAGCTTATCATGGTTGAAAATTTTTTTCATTTAGATGTTAACTATGCTTTTCTGAATGGGGTGTTAAATGAGGAGATATATATTGATCAGCCTGAAGGGTATGTTGCTGCTAGGAGTGAAGAGAAGGCGCTCAAGCTCAACGAGGCTCTTTATGGCCTAAAACAGGCTCCTAGAGTATGGTATAACAGAATTTATTCTTTTCTGCTTGATTAAGGATTCAGTAGAAGCAAGAATGAAGCAACCTTGTATGTTAAGAATGGTGATGACCATTTGATAGTATCTTTGTATGTGGATGACTTTCTGGTGACCAGGAGTAATCTTAATTCCGCGGAGGCTTTCAAAACTCAAATGAAGAATGAATTTGAGATGTTTGACCTAGGTGTGATGAAGTGCTTTCTTGGGATGGAAGTGCATCAGAAAAGTTTAGGTATTTTCCTTTCCTAGAGGAAATATGCTTGGGACATTTTTTAAAATTTCAATATGGAGAAAAGTAAGCCTGTTGCTACTCCACTTGCCTTGACCTGCAAGTTATCTCTAAATGAAGTAGATCTAGATACTGATGCCAAGGCATATAGGAGTTTAGTTGGGAGCTTGCTGTACTTGACAGCTACTAGGCCTGATTTGATGTATGTAGCTAATTTGTTGTAAAGGTTTATGAATTCTCCAAGTCAGGTGCACCATAGAGCTGCCAAAAGGATTCTAAGATACCTCAAAGGCATTGTGGACCTTGGAATTTTTTGAAGGGTATTGGTTATGTTCTTGACGGTTATGTGGATAGTGACTATGGTGGTAGTGCAAATGATTTCAAAAGCACAACTGGTTTTGTTTTGTCATTTGGTTTTGGTGCAGTTTCATGGAACTCCAAGAAGCAAGATATTACTGCTCAATCAACAACACAAGCTTAGTATATAGCTACTGCTATCGCATCAAGCCATAATATGTGGTTAAGGAAGCTTCTGATAGATTTGGGGCATGATCAAGATGATGCTACTCTGATATAATGTGATAGTAAGTCTGCCATTGCTATTGCTAATAATCCTGTTTAGTTTGGCAAGACTAAACACATGAATGTCAGGTTCCATGCTGTTAAAGAAGCACGAGAAGTTGGTTCTATTCAAATGATGCATCACGAGTCTGAAGAGCAACTTGCATATTTGTTTACGAATGCCTTGCCTAAGGGCCAGTTTGAATTTCTGATAAAATTTCTTGGAATGTCCAGTCTTAATCTCAAGGAGGAGTTTGTTGGCTTTTGAGACTTAAAGTCTGTCATGTTTGTTATTATACTTATGTCTAACTTACTCAATGTTTGACCAAGACTTGTTTTACTTATCTTTGTTTATGTGTAATGTTGCTACCAGGTAAGCTAGTTTAGTCTATGAATTAGGTTGTTGTCTTAACCTTGGCTTTATCTCTTTGTATGTAAGAACTAGTATAATAGATTGAAGTTGTTGTTCTTTCTCTGTGAGAATACAAAGATTGAACTTTCTCTGTGTTATTGTGACTTTCTATTCAAGTACTGCATCTGTGTGAGCTACAATCTGGAAACTTTCTTGTACTCTGAAAGTGATTAAAGTGCAGGTACTTGATCAAGGTCAAGATAGAAGACAGTTACTTGCAGCTAATCTTTTGCGTTTGATTTCTACAGTTCTCTCTGTTCAAAGGATTAACAATGGCTTAGTATATTCTTGTGAAGAATGCAAATACTTCTATGTTGATGTTCGTTGTGCGTCAATCCTGCTAAACTTTAGACATCCTGGTCATAATCACATACTCTTTTTCACTCATACACCCCGTTCTAAAATGTTTTGTGACTCCTACAATTTAAAAAATATATATTCATTTGAATTTCAACGCAATGAGTGTCCATTTGGCATAGAGTATAGGTGTGGGACACTACCATCTATAGCTAGATATTGATTTCATGATCATCCTCTTTTGCTCACCTATCATACAATTGATGACGGTTCTGATTACTATTATTGTGATATTTGTGAAAAAGAGAGAAATCCAAAGCATTGGTACAACTATTGTGCTCAATGTGACTATGTTGGTCACCCTGATTGTGCTCTTTGTAAGTATCCATATATTCTTTCAGGACGATTATACAACATATCACAACGTTTTTTCATCATCCGAGGATCTAATTTTGAGCATCGCATTAATCCATGTAGTGAATGTCGCTCACCCCCATTGATTCCAAAAACATTTAGTGATCACAAAATACATAAACATGTTATCATCTTCGCCAGCCATGACTCGATAGCAGAACCTTGTGGTTTATGCCAAAAATATGTACATGGAGTTTGGTACTTTTGTGAAAAATATAATTTTTATGCTCATCCTAAATGTTTTTTGGGAGATGACTCTGATATTCAACCTTGCAAAATGAGTCTTAGTATTGTCAAAAGAACAAGTTGGGGGTGTCTTCCATGTATGGTGTGCGATTACGATCGCATAGACGCATGCCTCCAATGTCCTAAAGTTGGATACAGGTTTTGCGTTCATTTAGATTGTACATCTCTTATGTCACCAATTGGTTTTGAACCAACGAGATTTGCTTTGATTGGCAATCGGCTGGGTTAGGCATATGTGTGTCCAAGATTCGATTCCAACAATAAACATAATTCTCCGTGTTATTTCAAAAAAAGCAATTGGTTTTGATTAGTACAACTAATACTATTCTAGTATATCTTTCAAATTAATAAAAGATTTTAGCGGAACAAACAGTTGAACTATATTTCTATTCCCTTTTATTTGTCTGTTATGTTTTGTTCTTTTACTTAAGTTGTTTTCCTTTCTATGATACGATGTAGTATCATATGGTGTGTAAAACTATGTCGATTAAGACGTTTATGTCTTAATATTTAAGTCTTGCTAGGGTCTTGTTAAGCCTTAAGTTTTCTCCCTAATTTTGACTCTCTACTGCCGCCTCTTTTCTTCTTAATCTTAATGTATTCATTGATGCTATTTGTCTGATATTGCACATTGAAATCAATCATGGTATTGGAGCGGAGATTGTTTGGGTCTTTCAGCATTGTCTAATCTACCTGGTTCCTTCCTTCAAGTTTGTCTAGATTACAGATGTCAAACTCTGTAAATCCTACAAATCTTGTGCCAGCTAGTCTACCCACCTTTGCTGGTGAGAAGTATGACTACTGGTCCACCGTTTTATGCACCTATTTCAAGTTCAAAGGTCTTTCGGAGTTTATTGAAGAGGGTTGTCCGATTTGTATAATTGATACATCTGATGATGATGCCTCCTCTGGAAAAAGGGAAAGTGTTGCCAAGGTTGTTGCTGATGATTCCAAGATCAAGAAGGAAATTGAAAAAGATAATGATGCCTTCCTAGTCATTCAGACTACCGTTACTGAAGTGATTTTCCACAGATATCTAGTGCAATCTGTGCGAAACAGGCTTTGGACATCCTGAGCATTGAATATCAGGGTCATTCCAAGGTAAGAGTTGTCAAACTCCATAGTCTTCGTAGAGAATTGATGAACCTAGTGATGAATGAAGGAGAATTGATTAAAGACTATTATACCAGAGTCATGGATGTTGTTAATTGTCTTGGAATTTGTGGTGATGACATGCCAGATAGAAGGGTTATTGAGAAAATTCTCATTAGTCTGACACCAAAGTATAATCATATTGTAACTACAGTTGATGAGACCAAGGACCTGGATGCTCTGACTATGAGTGACCTCATTGGGTCCCTTGAGGCTCATAAGACTAGGGTCAAGATCGAAGGGTTGAGTGTTTAAGCATCTAAAAGTGCTTATAAGATGAGAATGGGTCAAGAAACCCAGAAGAAACTAGGTGTTGGTTCATCAGCTGGACGTGGTAGAACAAGGACTCAACCTATTTGTACTTTCTGCGATAGGGAAGGTCACTTGGAAGACTCATGTTGGGCTAAATCTAAGCCTTAGTGTTCAGTATGCAAGAAGGAAGGGCACACTGAGGAACATTGTTGGAAGAAAGGTAAACCACAATACAGAGGGTATGGCAGGTATGGCTATACTCAGAAAGAATATAGGGTGAAGGATAAGCAGCAATCTAATTTCGTGCAAGAGACTGATGATGAGGATGAAGAATTTTTATTTGTTGCTCGACTAGGATCCATTTAATTGAAAAACTCAGTGTGGTTTCTAGATTCATGTTGTAGTAATCACATGACTGCTAACATCCATTTGTTCAAGGAGATAGATAGATCAATTACAACCTGTGTTCATCTTGGAAATGGAGAACTAGTAAAGGTTGGAGGGAAGGGTACTATTTCCATTGCTACTCCCAAAGGAAAGTACTTAATTAGAGACGTGATTTATGTACCTCAATTGGACTAAAACTTGCTTAGTGTGCGGCAATTAATGGAGAAGGGATTCAGACTTGTTTTCCAATGTGATACATGTAAGATTTATGATGTAAATAGAGGAGAAGATTTTGTGATTTCTATTAGAATACATGGCAAAAGGAGCCTTCTTCAGGATTATGGTGATCCAGTCCTGTCTTAGGGGAAGTTAGAGTTGGCCTTGAAGACTTCTGTGGAAAATTCACTGTTGTGGCATCAATAGCCCCAAAAATTCGAAGAAAATTTAGAAACAAAAACTTGTTTCAGATCTTCCAAGTTTTGATCCTAACATATTGTTTTGCAGTAGTTGCATGAAAGGAAAGCACAAAAGAAAACCCTTTCACAATGATGCTATTTGGAGAGCCAAATATTGTCTAAAACTCATTCATACTGATGTTTGTAGTCCCATAAACACTCCCACAGTTGAAGGTAATAAATATTTCTTATTGTTTGTAAATGATATGTCTAGAATGACTTAGGTCTACTTTATGAAAGAAAAGTCTGAAGTTGTTAGTATATTTAAGAAATTCAAAGTTTTTGTTGAAAACCTGTCTGGTAAGAGAATTAAAATGATTAGAAGTTATAGCTGATTTCAAGAAGAATATGGAAGAAAATTTTGAAATGAATGACTTGGGTCCTATGAATTATTTTTTGGGTATTGAGGTTGGACATGTGTTTATATGCGGCACATGCACACAAAAGACTTACTTGCCAAATTTAACATGGAGGGATGCAAACCTGTGTCCACACCTTTTGTAGCTCATGAGAAGTTTTATAAGGAAGATTGTTTCTCCAAGGTTGATCCAGGAGAGTCTTGTTAAGCCCAATATATCTAAGGGCCAGATTTCAAGTAGTCTGTCAGGCATGATTTCACAAAAAGATATTTGTGCAATACATTAGTCAAATAAAAAGTCATTTTTATTTACCGATCCAAGACGGGAGAGTATATTAAAATAGTCACACCAAAAAGAATGACAATTTATATTAGGCCTCTACCAAACCCGACTCATATCCGATTGAAACTGAGAGCCCACCCAACCCATCTAAAACTGAACCTTACCCACAACCCAGACAGCAAATACAATTTTAGAATTATGACATGTTCTTTATACGGATTGGATAAAGTAAAATGAATAAGCTGATCCGCATAAGACCCGACCTATTTTTAATTAAACTACACCATTTTAGACTTTATTTACACTTCACACACTTACGGAAGTGTCAATTAAACTACACCTTTTAGGGGTACGTTTTGACAATGATGTCTGATTCGTTCGATTTCCTTTGTATAAAGCACCGATAATTAGATGTGGTTTATTGTCTACGGTTTCTTCTCATATTCCTTGTTCATTTTTGAGTTATTTAGGGACACTCATTATCATATGCAATGTGTAGTTAGATATTACATGATCCAGGAAAATGAAGAAAATGAGGGAAGAAAATGAGGTTTTCTTATCGGTTTCTTAGCTCAATGTATGTAAGCTCTACTACTACACAGCTTCAAATATTTTTTATTCTTGATTTGTTGAGATGTTACTACGGATTAAAGTACGTGTATAATTTTAAAAGATTCTCTTATGATTTGATATTTATACAACAAAATGGAATCTCTTCATGTTAGAGGGAAAAATTGAGGAAACACGAACTAATTTTTAAGGTTGTCTTTTGGGTCAGGTGACTTTCCATAGGAAATTGATAGAGAGAAGTATTTAGACAGTAATTTATCGTGAATGGAATAAATGAAATATACAAATCTGAATAAGGCAATTAAAATATGATTTTCTTCTCGAAATGTCTTTTGGCGATTTCACCAAGAGTCTTGTCGGGCCATGTGTGGCTTGATTGGTTGAGTGACAAGGTGTGTAACTCCACCAAAGGTAGAGGTTACAAGTTCTACTCTCACTAGTGCTCCCTCAAGGTATATTCTCACATGGCTACTATGAAAACGGTAAGTAAGCCCAGTCACAAGTTCTACTCTCACTAGTGCTCCCTGAAGGTATATTCTCACAAAGTGGCATGCTAAGCTGGGGGTTCCCTCGGATATAAAAAAATCTTTTAAAGAGGATTTGGAATTATCATATGCTTTTTCAGTATACTTTGATTAGATCACTTGAATACTTGAATATTGAACAGTGTGGTGACACAAATACACTAATATCTCGTTTTTCTTCTTTTTGGATGTAGATTCTCTTTCCTTTTGAATATGCCACTCATAAGGGACACCCTCCTGTATTCTAATGTCAAGCTGGATTAAGCTCAAAACTGCATGCTGATTTTTCATGAATGTTTCAACTTACATAAGTGTTGAGAATGTGAGCAAAGCCGTTTTTGCTCTGTTTACTTGTGCATGTATTATTTCCTGAGTGTCTACGTGGTTTTGAAGCCCCTTTTTTTGGTTTCTACTAGGTTGCTCTAGCCAATCAGATGAACTCTTTTTGGATAGTTGTAGACTCATGCCTCAAATGTCAAATAAGGTCTTGAATTTTGTTAATTCTGATTCCTTAGGTGTATGCAAGACACACAAGACTCTGTTGTTCTTTTTAGATGGTCTACAGGAGGCTAATCACTCTTTCTAAAAGGTTGACATTAGACAAAATGACTACAACACTATACAATGGGCATCTAATGTTAATGTTTCTTGGCATAATTACATCGTCGTAGGCAGAAGAAGATTTCTTCATTTCTTTACATTGGAAGTGATGTGCCAAATATATACATACATTTATGTATCTTTTACACATAAGTTCATCCCATTTTTAGTTGATTAAGAGTTAATATTGCCTAAGAAAGTTATATTTACATATTGTAGGTGTCGAGGCAAGAAAGGGAGGAAAAGAGTGCAAAATAAAGATTTGGACTCCAGAAGCGATTTTCGATCGATCGGACCTGCCAAAACAACCTTGAATTCGTGGAGACAGATTGCATTTCCGATTGATCGGAAAAGTGTCTGATCGATCGGAGTTACTATTCACAACACGCGTAGTTTCGTGAAAAAGTTCCAAATTCACGTGTTTTTGAGCCAAAATGACCCCAACTTGTTAGGGAAATGACACAAGAGTTTGGGGAAGTATAAAAGGGCATAAAATAGGGTTTTATGGGTGTTCTTGGAGCTGAGATTCATTCTCTACCTTGGAGGCCACTATTGGAGCCTGGAGAAGAAGCGGGTTCACAAGAGAGTTGAATTGGATAGGTGAGATGAAATTAAGTACCCTAGTACTTCCCATCTTTGATTAAATTTGTGTTTACTTAATTGCTCTTTTGTTCTTTGTTTTAGTTTAGTTAAAAACAAACCAACCACTCATCCTTTTCACCCAATTTACATAGTTGTTGCTTGTTTGACATTGATTTTAATTGCCAACATATCCTCTTGGGAACGATAATTTTCTCATCTCTTTATTACTTTTGCGATTTGTGTGCTTGCAATTAAATTCATATCAATTTTTTGGCGCCGTTGCCAGGGATTGAGGCAATTGTTTTTTTTTTTTGTCAAATTAGGTTTTCAATTGTGCTAATTGGTTTTTAATTTTTTTGCAGAAATTCTTTCTCTTGTATGAGCTTGGGAAGGCGTACTCTTAATTCAAAATTGATTGATATTGATTTGGAAATTGAAAGGACACTTCGCAATCTTAGGCGGGAGCATACTAATAATATCATGGAAGGTAGGGGAAACAATCAAGCAAGGAGGAATGTTGGTGAGCTCGGTGGTGGTTTAAATGTGAATGAAGGCAATGGTAATGGTGGAGGTGCTAATGGAAGAAATGGTGGTGGAGAAATTGACAACCCTCATAGGCAATTTGATCCTCGCTCTCTTAAGGATTGTGCTAGGCCTACTTGGGATACAAATCCTTCAAGCATCCGCTATCCTCCTATCAATGCTACTAATTTTGAGATCAAGCCGGCTATCATCAACATTATCTCGAACTCGGTGAATTTCTATGGTCTTCCTAATAAAGAGCCTAATGTCCATCTTCGCTCTTTCTTGCATGTGTGCACAACTTTTGGGATTAACGGAGCTTCTAAGGATGTTTTCTTGTTGAGGTTATTCCCATTTTATTTGAGGGACAAGGCCAAGGGATGGTTGATGTCCTTGCCTCCCAATTCTATCACCATTTGGGATGAGATGGCGGAGCAATTCTTGACAAAATTCTTTCCTCCGGCTAAGGCGATGCAAATTAGGGCAGATATCATGTCTTTTGCTCAAAAGGATCTTGAATCATTTTATGAGGCTTGAGAGCGCTTTAAAGGCATTATTCGAAGTTTTCCAAACCACGGACTTTTGGAATGGGTGGTATATTGATGTAATAATTCTCGCAAGTGCACAAAAGTCTACGAATAGTACAATGTATGCAAGTATGAGGTCTATCCCGCGGAGACTAGTTAATCTAATTAAGGTACCTAACTTGATGAATGATTGAGATTTGGGGAAAAAGGAAGAATGATTGATGTAAATAAAATAAAATAAAAACAAAGAAATAAAATTCAGATTTTATATCCAATAAGAGAAGAATACTAGGGCAATGATTTCACCTAGTAATCCTATCACAAGCATTCAATTAACAAACACACAATCATGGTTCCGATTCAAGGGTTGATTCTTTCTTAAATTTGTTGGTTCGTTCATTCGCGGTGCGAACAAATATTACTAACAATGGATTAATCCTGTTCGGTTCGCAGTTTTTAACCCAATGCTAACAACTCATTACGATCTAAAGAACTATAACAACCAATCAATCCCCTAAACCTTGTTCATGGCAGTCGACAATTGATTTCCTTAATTTCAGTTCCACTAAGACACGTGAATTCGGTTCGTTGCTTAGTCCTAGCTAGATGAATCTAATTGAGCATTCAATTGGTGGCCAATCAACCAAACAAACAATAGATTATAAGCATAGAAATTAAAGACAAGAATCATGAACCAAAATTATGCATTCAATTAATTGAAGCACTTGCAATAATCATACTAGGCTACATTAAGCCCTAGCAAAGAGGTTTAGCTACTCATGTTATAAGAACACAAGGAAACTAAATATGGGAACGCCATGAATCAAGAACAAGAACAAAGAGAAAAGCTAGAGACAAGAACAAGAACAAAAGCTAGAGAATGTGGCTCTCCAATTCGTGTTTTCTATTGTGCTAGAGGACTCCTTTTATAGTGACAAAAGCTTCCTTCAATTAATGCCAAATTTCAAGTCCAATTCCTTGTATGACTCGGTCTCTTTGTTTCCTTCTTTCTTGCCGAAATATTTCGTTCAAAGTCCTTCACACCAAAACTTCCTTTTTTGTCTTGTCTCACGTTTCTTTCTTCCTATTGTCAAGAGGTGGCCCACTTCTTTCACTCTTCAAAAGATTCACTTTCCTTGCTTAATTTGCTTGCCCGAGAAGTCTCTTTGAGTTGAACAACAAAAGTCCTTCCTCCGTCCTTTCCTTGCTTAATTTGTCTTCTTTTGATTTTCTTCTTATTCTTCTTTTTAGGAAACCTTACAATGCCCTCTTTTCTTGTTTGATTAGGATTGAACTTGAAATAATCCTTGAATTTGTGGGCTTCTCTGTTGGGCTTAAATCATAGGTCCAAGAAATACTTTTTTTTCACCATTTTGTGCAAATTAACCTACAAACCAAACCAAAGATAAATTATGCAATATTCATGTCCATTCCCATAAATAGAGACAAAAATAAGTGTAAATTGAGGTATAAAAAATATGTAAACTATAATACGATCAAATACCCCCACACCTAGCTTTTGCTCGTCCTCGAGTAAAACAAAAATAAAATAAAATAAAAAACCTAACTCACTTTTGCAAGAATCGCGGTGGCACAAGCCTTTAAACCCCTAGGTGTCCCTAGTGGACGAGTTATAGTCTCGTGAGGGTTTACCAGAATGACACCCACAAACATTTAAAATAGTCCTTCCAATCTCGATCAGAATATCCCTTTTCTCTTTTACCGAAAACCACTTGTTGGAGGATTTTAGCCTGCGGTGCTTTCACAATGGAGGGAAACAACTTGTTAGTGGATAAAGGAAATGACTCAAAGAAGGGAGTATACTTACCTCTCTCATATGGCATGACTCTAGGTAGATTCATAAACTCAACCTCAGTTGGATGTCCTTCTTTCTCCACAATGTAATCTTTAATTGTGAGCACTTTCTCCATTGATTTCTCACCTTGTGC
This sequence comes from Tripterygium wilfordii, assembly GCF_013401445.1. Lineage (NCBI taxonomy): Eukaryota > Viridiplantae > Streptophyta > Magnoliopsida > Celastrales > Celastraceae > Tripterygium > Tripterygium wilfordii. Next base: position 3,458,485 of record NC_052232.1, on the reverse strand, counting down.
TACCTTGGGCTGGAAGGTCACTGTTTCTTTATTATTTGTCATTGTCAGTGTGCCTTCATACACATCAATTGTCATCCTTGCAGTCTTCATGAATGGTCGCCCCAAAATCACTGGAATTTCTTCTCCATGACCTTGGCAATCTCGCATATCAAGTACTAGAAAGTCAGCGGGAAAAATTAGTCCATGTATCTTAACTAAAACATTTTCTAATACTTCCTTATGATATCGAATAGATCGATCAGCCAATTGGATGCCCACTGAGGTCTCTTTGAGCGCTCCTACATTCAAAGATTCAAAAACAGAAAGAGACATTAGATTAATTGATGGACCCAAATCCAATAAAGCATGATCAACATTTTGATTGGCTATGCCACAAGGTATAGTGAAACTCCCTGGATCCTTAAGCTTTGGCGGCAACTTCTTTTGTGATATGGCACTACACTCTTCAGTTAGTTGAACCACCTTATTCTCATCTACTTTCTTCTTTTCTTGCACAACAGAAGGTTCCACATCCGTCTTTGGGATTGTCTTTTGCAATGATGACATTTCTTCTTTATTTCTCCTAAGACGCCCTGGAAACGGGATTGGAGGAACATAAGGTCTCATAGGTGGAGCAGGTTTATCGGGGTCAGGCAACCCATACATGATTGCACGACGTGACTGTTGAAGTGGCTGCTCTTGTGCTTGAACTTTCTGCTCTTCCAATTTTGTAGCAACTCGGCTTTGTTGCTCATCACAAAGTGTGATAGCCATGGCATGCTCCCTATTGTTCGGATTGATCTCAGTTTGGCTTGGAAACTTTCCAGCCTCCCTTTGACTCAATGCTTCAGCGATTTGACCCACTTGTGCCTCCAATTTCTGATGGTTAATTGTCAACTGCAGCACCATGTCCTCCAATGTGGTGGTTGGTGGATTGGCTTGGTTTTGGGTGTTATTCCAAGAAAAGTTTGGATGTACCCGAAAACCTAGATTGTAGGAGTTAGAGTAGGGATCAAACCTTGGATTCCGATTATAGGAGTTCATCATATTTGCTTGCTCTTGCACAAACTCTGGGAAATCCACTCCTTGAGTCGTATGCCTATTCATTGCTAGAAGCATGTCCAACTTGGTAGAGATGGCATCAACCTGCGATTTTGGTGCAAGAGAATTGGAAATTTCATACACACCTGCTCTCTTACCTCTTACTTCCGAATGTTGTGTCTCAATAGCAAGTCTCTCAAATAAAGTTTGACATTCGGTTGGAGTCATATTCCTAGTCGATCCCCCCGCATAATTATTAATTGCAGCTTTGCTAGAAACTGTCAGTGCCTTGTAGAAAATACGCATCAACACTAATAAAGGCAAAGCATGATGGGGATACTGAGTTAACAGGTTATTAAACCTCTCCCATGCCTCAGAAAATGACTCATCAAGTTGTTGTTCGAACTGCATGATTTTGTCCCTGAGAGCATCAGTTTTCTGAGTTGAGAAAAATTTTTCTAAAAATTTATTTTGTAGCTCAGTCCATGTCGTCAATGAACCCGGTCTCAAACTGTTGAGCCATGTCCTTGCTTTGTCCTTCATAGTGTAAGGGAAGATCTTCAACCTCAAGTGCTCCTCAGTAACTCCTGTAGACAAAGACATGCTAGAAACCATATTAAATATTTCACGAATGTGACTAAGTGGATCCTCCGAACTTAGACCATGAAAAGAAGGCATCATGTTAAAGTGTATGGTCTTAAGCTCGTAGTTCCTAGCTGCCGTCGGAAGTACAATGCAAGATGGGGATTCCGGAATAGTGGGGATGTCAAGATCACCCATCGTTTCAACTGGAACTTTTGCTGCCATCTTCTTGTCTTCGGTTGAGGATTCTTCGTTATTTTCACTACCTTGATTCTTGTTCCTCAACAAACTTTCAATGTTGTCTATGTAAGGTTGTAGCTATCCTTTCAAAGAGCGTCCACCTTGCATAAACCTGAAAAAAATAAAATAAAAAAATTAAGTACACAATTAAACTAAACTAATCCCCGGCAACAGCGCTAAAAACTTGATGTAATAATTCTCGCAAGTGCACAAGAGTCTACGAATAGTACAATGTATGCAAGTACGAGGTCGATCCCGCGGAGACTAGTTAATCTAATTAATGTACCTAACTTGATGAATGATTGAGATTTGGGGAAAAAGAAAGAATGATTGATGTAAATAAAATAAAATAAAAACAAAGAAATAAAATTCAGATTTTATATCCAATAAGAGAAGAATACTAGGGCAATGATTTCACCTAGTAATCCTATCACAAGCATTCAATTAACAAACACACAATCATGGTTCGGATTCAAGGGTTGATTCTTTCTTAAATATGTTGGTTCGTTCGTTCGCGGTGCCAACAAATATTACTAACAATGGATTAATTCTGTTCGGTTCGCAGTTTTTAACCCAAGGCTAACAACTCATTACGATCTAAAGAACTATAACAACCAATCAATCCCCTAAACCTTGTTCATGGCAGTCGACAATTGATTTCCTTAATTTCAGTTCCACTAAGACACGTGAATTCGGTTCGTTCCTTAGTCCTAGCTAAATGAATCTAATTGAGCATTCAATTGGTGGCCAATCAACCAAACAAACAATAGATTATAAGCATAGAAATTAAAGACAAGAATCATGAACCAAAATTATGCATTCAATTAATTCAAGTACTTGCAATAATCATACTAGGCTACATCAAGCCCTAGCAAAGAGGTTTAGCTACTCATGTTATAAGAACACAAGGAAACTAAATATGGGAACGCCATGAATCAAGAACAAGAACAAAGAGAAAAGCTAGAGACAAGAACAAGAACAAAAGCTAGAGAATGTGGCTCTCCAATTCGTGTTTTCTATTGTGCTAGAGGACTCCCTTTTATAGTGACAAAAGCTTTCTTCAATTAATGCCAAATTTCAAGTCCAATTCCTTGTATGACTCGGTCTCTTTGTTTCCTTCTTTCTTGCCGAAATATTTCCTTCAAAGTCCTTCACACCAAAACTTCCTTTTTTGCCGTGTCTCACGTTTCTTTCTTCCTATTGTCAAGAGGTGGCCCACTTCTTTCACTCTTCAAAAGATTCACTTTCCTTGCTTAATTTGCTTGCCCAAGAAGTCTCTTTGAGTTGAACAACAAAAGTCCTTCCTCTGTCCTTTCCTTGCTTAATTTGACTTCTTTTGATTTTCTTCTTATTCTTCTTTTTAGGAAACCTTACAATGCCCTCTTTTCTTGTTTGATTAGGATTGGACTTGAAATAATCCTTGAATTTGTGGGCTTCTCCGTTGGGCTTAAATCATAGGTCCAAGAAATACTTTTTTTTTCACCATTTTGTGCAAATTAACCTACAAACCAAACCAAAGATAAATTATGCAATATTCATGTCCATTCCCATAAATAGAGACAAAAATAAGTGTAAATTGAGGTATACAAAATATGTAAAATATAATACGATCATATATCAAGCCCTTTATAATGCTTTGAGTATGAATACAAAGGAAACTATTGATGTAGCCAAGGGAGGTTCTTTTATGATAAAAAATCAAGAGGAGACTCGGGAATTACTTGATAAAGTGGCCAAGACCACTAACTCTTGGTCCTCGGTGAGGGGGAATCCAAAGCAAGGGGGAAGTTGTAGAGATGATGAAATTATGTCTACCATGATTATCATGGCGAAGAAGGTTGATGCATTGACGCAAAATCAAGCTCAAGGAGTGCATGCTATGCAAAGCACACCTTCCCATATGTCTTGTGATTATTGTTGTGGACGTCATCCTACGGGGGAGTGTCTTATTGCTTCTTCTTCTAACTCTGGTGAGCAAGTGAATGCCATTGGTAGAGGTAATTTCAATCAACCCCGAAATGATCTTTATTCCAACTTCTACAATCCAGGATTTAGGAATCACCCCAACTTCTCTTGGAGCAATACTCAAAATGTGTAAAATCCTCAACATCTAGTGCAACCCCAAGAGAAGAAGAGAGATATTGATGAGATGTGCTCATAGCTAGTAGGAGGCCTAGATACACTTACAACTCATACCTCCCAATTTATGACAAGGACGGATCAATACATGAGCAAAACCGATGCCACTCTACAAGCTCAAGCAAATTTGATGCAAAATTATGTAGCTTCCATCCGGAATCTTGGGGTACAAATGGGGCAAATAGCTAACACTTTGTCATACAGAGAAAGAGGTACATTGCCAAGCCAATCGGAGGTGAATCCCAAAGGGACGAATAAGGAGCAATGCATGGCAATCACTCTCCGGACTGGTAAGGTGGTTAAAAATGCTTCTGATCTAGATGCCGAAAAGGCAAAAATTTTGCAGTAGGAGGAGAAGTGTAGTAAAATAGGGGAGACCCAATCTGAAAAATGTCCCGAGGCTAATTCCGATCAATCGGAGGTGAATCCAAAAGGGAAGGATAAGGAGCAATGCATGGCAATCACTCTCCAGACTGGTAAGGTGGTTAAAAATGCTTCTGATTTAGATGTCGGAAAGGTGAAAATTTTGCAGTAGAAGGAGGAGTGCAGTAAAATAGGGGAGACCCAATCTGAAAAATGTCCCGAGGCTAATTCCGATCAATCGGAGCCCTAACCGATCAATCGACATGTTCCAGTTCCTGTGAAAGTGAAAGATGCGTAGCCATGATATGCAGTTTAGCGCGATTGGCCCAATAGTTCTCTTCCTGCACCACCAATCAAGGCTTATGTGCCTCCAATTTCATTTCCTCAAAGGTTAAAGAGTAACAAGAAAAATGATGATCAATTCTCTAAGTTCTTGAAGGTATTCAAAAAGCTTTAAGTGAACATCCCCTTTGCCGAAACTTTAGAGCAAATTCCTAGCTATGCCAAGTTCATGAAGGAGATCTTATCCAAGAAGCGGAGATTGAAGGAGCATGAAAAGATACAATTAACCGAAGAATGTAGTGCCATTATGCAAAGGAAGCTCCCAATTAAGCAAGATGATCCGGGAAGTTTCACAATCCCGTGCACTATTGGAAACACCTTGATTGAGAGATCCTTGTGTGATCTTGGAGCTAGCATAAATTTGATGCCATTTTCGGTTGCAAAGCAAATTGTGATGAAGGAGATTAGTCCAACCACGGTATCTTTGCAAATGGCGGATACATAGATCTATAAAGTACCCTCCTGGCATAGTGGAGAATGTGTTAGTGAAGGGTGTAAGCTCATGGTCCCCATTGACTTTCTCATTTTGGATATGGAGGCCAACCCTACTACTCCCATAATCTTGGGAAGACCATTTTTGAGCACCGAGAGAGCTTTGATAGATGTTGAAAAATGGAAGCTTACTTTGAGAGGTGCGGGAGGTGACCAAATCACTTTTAAAGTGTTTGGAACTAGGAGGCAAGAAGAGATTTCTCAACAATGTCTCCAAGTGGAGCACATTGACATGGTCATCCCCGACACTCTTGAGAATGAAGCTCCATATATTCCGGTGGAAGTTTTCCTATGCCAAGATTGAAAAGTTGAATATGAAGTTCCCAAGGCAGCCTCCCAAACTGAAATTGAAGTTCAAAAGTCTCAAGTTGAAGATCTCAAGGAGAAGAAAAAGAAGAGCAAGAAAAAGAAGAAGAAGAAGACCAAGAAAATGAAGAAAAATGTATTTCCTAAGGAAAAGGTGGTGATGAAGGCTTGTGCTCCTTGCATGGCACCTAAGAAATCAAATGTCAATCTCAAGAAGCCATCAAGGGGAGTCTACACCACAACCCTCAAGGATCCCGATTGAATTCACAAAGGGAAGTCGGGCTGACGACTTTAAACCAAGAGTTTGTGGGAGGCAACCCAGGTTTTTTTGTTCTATCTCTATCTTTTTATTTCTATTTTCACCTATTTCATGCATTGAGGACATTGCATATTTTAAGTATGGGGGTGAGAATTTAGGTTTTTCTAGTTTTTGCTTGAAATAAAAAAATAAAAAAATTTGACTTCAAATGTCTTATGCCATGTCATTCCTAAGTATATTTGGATGAATTTTGTGATCTTTGGAGCATTGATGGATCTTGCTATGGACATTCTTTCCAATTGAGTTTTCCTATCTTGAAAATTGTTTTGTCCATTGTGTTTTTGTGATATGGAACACTTGATTGTGGGGTATGAAATATGACTTGACTTTGGCATTTGTGGTTGTTTGAGATCAATTTGATTCTAAGTAGCACTACTTGAGCAATGAAAAAAAAAAGAAAAAAATATATATAGAAATTTTGTTTTGTGTTTATAAATAAATGGTTTCTTTCATAAGTTTTCCGCTGAATAGGCAGGCCTCTTGCCTAGCAAGCAATGAGTTTCGCGTAAAAAGGTAGGAAATGAATGTTAGAGTACCTTGATGACTAGTTTAACCTCGTAGCCTTTTTGATTCAGGTAATTAGATTCATTGTGGTGTCTTAACACCTAGTGCCCCAAACCAACTGGATTGGGAGACATTGGTCGAACGCTCGTTACATGGGTCATTTAGAAAGCTTAAGGAGGTTGAGCATTGCACAAGTCACCTTTGAAAAGAAAGGGAAAAAGAAAAAGACAAGAAGAATGTGAATAAGAATGAAGTTTGAATAAATGCTCATTGTATTTTGCTCTTTGATTCTTATTGTTCTTGAAAAACTACATGACATTTGTTTATGTCACTTTGAAGCCAAATATCAAGTGAAATCCATTATGTGCATTAATTCTTGAAATTTTAAGCAAATGGATGAGAAAAGATTCTTGAAGGAATGCTTTTATTGGTTTGAATGCCCTAATGCTTGGTTTGTTAGAGTGGATAGGGTTGCAATTGTGAGTTCATTTTAGACTTTTGTTGATGACATGAATTTTTGCATTGAAGTTGTTTAATGTTTTTAGGTATCATTCTTGTAAACCCTCAGGAGACACAACTCCTCCTACTAGGGACACCTAGGGGTTTAAAGGCTTATGACACATGCTAAGTGTCATCGTGAGCCCTACGAAAGTGACATAGATTAGTTTCTTATTTAGAGTTGGTCTTAGTTATTTTAGTTTTCATTTGAGCTTAACAGAAAATACTCTTTCCTTCTTTTATTCATTCTCAATTTGCTCGAGGACGAGCTAAGGTTAAGTGTGGGGGTGTTTGATGTGTCAAATATATACATACATTTATGCATCTTTTACACATAAGTTCATCCCATTTTTAGTTGATTAAGAGTTGATATTGCCTAAGAAAGCTATATTTGCATATTGTAGGTGTGTAGTAACCGGATTTCGTCCGATCCGAAAAAGAAAAAATAGAAAAAAGAACACAAAAAAATGCAAAATCTCATTTCTTTGACCTATAAGCCCATAGATATTCATAATCCATTTCTTGGATCCTTAAATACTCAAATCTTGACCCAATAAGATCAAATCTTAGAAAATATCTAAAAATAAGAGAATTGTTTTAAAAAATGTCACATCTTTTTATGATTTTTGCTAGAAGAATGGAAAAGTAAAAAATAAGAAAGAAAAAGCCAAGAATAAAAAGAAGGAGACAAAGAGAGAAATGTGGCACAAATTGGGGAAAGAAAAAGAATAAAAAGAAGGAGACAAAGAGAGAAATGTGGCACAAATTGGGGAAAGAAAAAGAATAAAAAGAAGGAGACAAAGAGAGAAATGTGGCACAAATTGGGGAAAGAAAAAGAATGAAAAGAAAGAGACAAAGAGAGAAATGTGGCACAAATTGGGGAAAGAAAAAGAATAAAAAGAAGGAGACAAAGAGAGAAATGTGGCACAAATTGGGGAAAGAAAAAGAATAAGAAGAGGGGAGAAGAGACTTTGGTTTTGGGGAGAGGAAACAAAACAAAAAAAAAGAAGAGAGGAAGAGAGGAGGCGTGAGAGAGAGGAAGAAAGAAGGAGATTTTGGCTTTTGGGTGAAGAAAAACAAAAAAAGAAGAGAGGAAGAGAGGAAGAGAGGGGAGAGGAAGAGAGGGGAGAAGAGAAGGAGAGAAGGAGAGAAGGAGAGAGGGGGAAAACCGATTCTTTGGATTTTTTTGGTAGAAGCTTCATACCCCTCATATCTTTCACTCAAGTATTGCTCTATTTACACTTGATTTCAATGTTTGATTCATTTTTAGCATCCTCGGATGTTGACTAAGAATAGACATGGTGTTTCTTGCATTCACCTTAGACATATGTGATGCTTGGGAGTGTTTTCGATACTAATATGTTGAACCCCTTCCCTTTGCATTTTTTTTCTTCTATTTCTTGTTGGAAAAAGCGGGAGAGACCATATTTGGATTTGATTTTCTTGGTTTGGATACGTGTGAATCTCATAATGTGGTCTTGACTCGATTTAAATCTTGATTTACATTTGAGTATTCTATTTTTCCCTCTCTTTATGTTTGTTTTGTTGGACGAGGCTCGGGTTTGGATATTATTTGGACGAGTTGATGGAGGCTTGAGCAATTTCAAGATTTTGTTTGGTTTATTGCAATTTGTGTATATTTGGCCCCCCATATTGTGTAATTTATCTTATTCATGTCGATTTGTATAATTTCGACATTTATTATTTGGATTATTTGTACAAGTGTGAATTATGAATATATAGGCTTAAAGTTGAATATAGGTCATTTCAATTAAAGAAATCATAAGTTGATTTCCTTTATTTGAATTATGAACCTTATTTGATTTCATTTATGAATTTGCCATAAGTTGGCAATAATAGGTTAAATTGATAGATGACACTTTTCCAAATAATCATTTATACCATAAGTTGGTATTTAAAATTAAACCTACCAAAAGTTGGTAGGTCATTTTATCATTTATGCCATAAGTTGTGTCGCAACCGGGGTCACGACGCGGACCGCGTTGGAGGATGAAAAATGTTTAGAGTCGCCACCAATTGATTTAAGGTGCAATTGGACACCGAAAAGACCTGCGAACCAGAGAAAAGGGTACGGGGATCGATTGAGTGTGGGGAAGGTGTTAGGCACCCCACAACTCCCGTTTGAAAACGGTTACCCGGATTAATCTAATGGCTATCTTATGGAAACTTGCTCTTTGCAAGGTGTAATTGTTAAAGTTTGAATTATTACTTTCAACACACTTATCAACTTATGATAGTGTTTGAAAAAGAAAGCTTGGAATATTACTATCAATTTATGATAGTTTTTATTTGAAAATAGGTTTAAAATAACACTATCCACTTATGATAGTTTTGGGAAAAGATTTGTAAGAATACTATCAACTTATGATAGCATTAAAAAAAATTGTAATATTACTATCAACTTATGATAGTTTTTTTATTTGGAGACACACTACCAACTTTTGATAGATTTAATTTTAAAACACCAACTTATGGTGTTAACGATAAAATGTCCTACCAACTTTTGGTAGGTTTAATTTTGAACACCAACTTATGGTGTTAATGATAAAATGTCCTACCAACTTTTGGTAGGTTTAATTTTGAACACCAACTTATGGTGTTAATGATAAAATGTCCTACCAACTTTTGGTAGGTTTAATTTTAGATACCAACTTATGGTTTATTTAATAAAATGTCCTACCAACTTTTAGTAGGTTTAATTTTAAATACCAACTTATGGCATAAATGATAAAATGACATACCAACTTTTGGTAGGTTTAATTTTAAATACCAACTTATGGTATAAATGATTATTTGGAAAAGTGTCATCTATCAATTTAACCTATTATTGCCAACTTATGGCAAATTCATAAATGAAATCAAATAAGGTTCATAATTCAAATAAAGGAAATCAACTTATGATTTCTTTAATTGAAATGACCTATATTCAATTTTAAGCCTATATATTCATAATCCACACTTGTACAAATAATCCAAATAATAAATGTCGAAATTATACAAATCGACATGAATAAGATAAATTACACAATATGAGGGGGCCAAATATACACAAATTGTAATAAACCAAACAAAATCTTAAAATTGCTCAAGCCTCCATCAACTCGTCCAAATAATATCCAAGCCCGAGCCTCGTCCAACAAAACAAACATAAAGAGAGGGAAAAATAGAATACTCAAATGTAAATCAAGATTTAAATCGAATCAAGACCACATTATGAGATTCACACGTATCCAAACCAAGAAAATCAAATCCAAATATGGTCTCTCCCGCTTTTTCCAACAAGAAATAGAAGAAAAAAAATGCAAAGAGAAAGGGCTCAACATATTAGTATCGAAAACACTCCCAAGCATCACATATGTCCAAGGTGAATGCAAGAAACACCATGTCTATTCTTAGTCAACATCCGAGGATGCTAAAAATGAATCAAACATTGAAATCAAGTGTAAATAGAGCAATACTTGAGTGAAAGATATGAGGGGTATGAAGCTTCTACCAAAAAATCCAAAGAATCGGTTTTCCCCTTCTCTCCTTCTCTCCTTCTCTTCTTCTCTTCTTCCTCTCCCCTCTCTTCCTCTCTTCCTCTCTTCTTTTTTTGTTTTTCTTCACCAAAAGCCAAAGCCTCTCCTTTTTTTCTTCCTCTCTCTCACGCCTCCTCTCTTCCTCTTTTTTTTTTTTTGTTTTTGTTTCCTCTCTCTCCCCCTCTTCTTATTCTTTTTCTTTCTCTTTTCCTTCCCCTTTTCACTTCCCTTTTTTTTTACCCTACTTTCGGCCACTTTATCTTTTCCTTCCCCTTTTCACTTCCCTTTTTCACTTCCCTTTTTTTTTTACCCTACTTTCGGCCACTTTATCTTTTCCTTCTTTTTTTCACTTCCTTTTTTTTTACCCTACTTTCGGCCACTTTATCTTTTCCTTCTTTTTTCACTTCCTTTTTTTTTTACCCTACTTTCGGCCACTTTATCTTTTCCTTCTTTTTTATATTTTTTTTATATATTTTTTTTATATTTTTTTTATGATATATATATATTTTTAATATATTTGTTTTTATTATTATTATTTTTTTTATTTTGTATTTTTTTGGCCGGACGAAAACCGGGTACTACAGCTGCCCCCCTTTGTATGTCTTTTATGAAATAAAAGGCAAACAAAGGCGTAGTCAACCGCGTTTCGTACGGGCCTGAAATGCGCGGGATCATTGTGGCCATTCCCGGCTTGGCCAAAAAGTTTGTGCAAGAAAATAAAGGGGCACGGGATCACAAGGCCATTCCCGGCTTGGCCAATGTTGGTGCAAGAAAATAAGGGGCACGGGATCACAAGGTCATTCCCGGCTTGGCCAATGTTCGTGCAAGAAAATAAAGGGGCACGGGATCACTGTGGCCATTCCCGGCTTGGCCAATGTTCGTGCAAGAAAATAAAGGGCACGGGATCACAAGGCCATTCCCGGCTTGGCCAACTGTTTGTGCAAAAAAATAAAGGGGCACGGGATCACAAGGCCATTCCCGGCTTGGCCAACTGTTTGTGCAAGAAAATAAAGGGGCACGGGATCACAAGGCCATTCCCGGCTTGGCCAACTGTTTGTGCAAGAAAATAAAGGGGCACGGGATCACAAGGCCATTCCCGGCTTGGCCAACAATAAATGAAGTGCATGGGATCACTATGGCCATTCCCAGCTTGGCCAACAAAAAGAAAGTGCATGAGATCACTACAGCCATTCCCGGCTTGGCCAAATGTTTTTTTTTTTAATCTTTGATTTTTTATTTTTTTTTGGTGAAAAGGTGCTCCGGATCACTGTAGCCATTCCCGGCTTGGCTGAAAATTTTTAATTTTTGATTTTTTTTAATTATTGTGAAAAAGGTGCTCGGGATCATTGTAGCCATTCCCGGCTTGGCTGAAAATTTCTTATTTATGCAGTGATGATGCATGCACCGACCTATTTTGCTCAATTATGAATGTCTCATGAATGAATGGATGCATGTTTTCTCATGGTTTTGCCATCCTCCAACAAGCGTACAATTACGAATTGCTAAACCAAATTTGTTTCTCTGTCAGGGTTGACTTTCTGACTCACTGAGCTTTCAATGTATCTTCTCTAATCTGATTAGTGAAGGCCTTTTTCCGTTCTGGATCCCAGCTCTTGAGCTATCTCTTTTCCTTTTCCAATGTGCATTCCCATAATCAATTCATTTTCCCTGAAATTTGCATGTTCGTACGCTTCTGAATTCAAAGCTACCCATTTATCTGAATTTCCTTATTCAAATCTTTTTTTTTTTTTTTTTTTTTTTTTTGGCACGGCTTAGGAATGTGAGCTTTTTTTTCCTGCTAACACCTGCTTCAGCTTCAGGCTTTTCACTCAGATCCTTTCCAGCTTAGGATGCCAAAATCCATCAACTTCCTATCAAAAGTATTGTCCTGATGCACTCATTATATTTCCTGTCAAAACTTTGTCAGTGATAAATTCAAAAGTACAGCCATGCTTGTCAATTATTGAAAGCAAATGATAATAATTTGTTTTTGGAGTATGAGATGAGAATTGAATTGGGATATGGAAAAAGATGCCACAAGTGACAAAACCGAAGAAATGAATTTCCTCACAATTTTTATTGAAAAGGATAGGTGGTAATAAAATATTTTAGAATGAAATATGTACAAGAAAGCAGAGAAATCAAAGGCAGAAAGGACAAACCGAGCTTCTTCAAGATGAAATATGTGATAATTCAAAGATTGTACCAAAATTGCCCCAATTTTGGTGTGCACCCAATTAACAATAATCAAATCTGACTTGTATGAGCCTATCTCTGAACCTTCCATTTCTGCCAACAAACTTCTTCTTCTATGTAACAGACTAACACCTTAGCAAGGTAAAATATCTGATGGTATCAAGAGCACCCCAAAATCTGCCCCAGTTTTGGGTACATGTCCAATTAACTGTTCTCCAACCCTTCAATTACGAAATTAATTTTGCACTCCCACCTATGTCAATGTGAGACAAGTTAACAGCCAACTCAGGCACCACTCATCAATTCAACAAACTCGTAATCCAACCATCCTTCTTCAAACAATCTGAAATTTGAACTTGCAGCCCAAACTAAAATGCCCATAAGGGTTTTTTTTTTTTTTTTTTTTTTTTTTTTTTTTTTTTGCCCCTAATTTTTGCCTAGAGCGCCCTTGCGGGTTTTCACTCTAGCGGGTTTTTTTTTATATATTCCTAATTTTGCCTAGAGTACCCTTTCGGGTTTTCACTCTGGCGGGAATTTTTTTTTTTTTTTTTTTTTGCTACCAATAAAACTTAACAACTTCATTGAAATTATCCCGAATGTGCATTTTGAGGGGTTCAACTTCAACTAGTGCATTCTCAACCTCTTGAACAATTTTTCCAGGTTAATCATGTAATCTTCCTCTTGCTTGGAATTAGCAATCATGTCATCCACATACACTTCAATGGAGGATAAACTCTTTAGTGACAATCTGTGGACCACTATGTTCTTATCAAGTTCTGCATACCCTGATATGATCATGCAAAACATCTTGGTTCACGCAACCACTTTATCAATCTCTTTCTATCCTTTTCTTCCAGTGCTGCATCAATTCAAAGTTCTTCTTTCTGATCTTCAACTTCCGAATTAACAACCTTAGCCATTTGAATTACCTTTTCTTTTTGGTTAAACTTGTCTCAACATTTCTGACTATATCTCAGATTTATCCTCAATGTTCAAGTCAAATTCGACATTGTTAATGGGTGCCCCAAAATCTGGTTCCTTCGGTTCATCTTTCCATTATCATCAATTTCAATCCTGTCAAAATGGAATTTGCAAGATTTGGAATTTGCAAGTGATGGACAAATAAAGGCAAATAAATGTGGGATGATGAATGTAACAAAGGCATCAAAAACACGGGAATTGGGCAAATAAATGTAGGAATGATGAGTGTAACAGAGCATCAAAAACATGAGAACTGGAAGCATTGAACATGCAAAAGCTGTACTAGAGAAATTTATCAAAGTAAAGTAAAGACATGCTCATTATTAAAACCCAATCAATGGCCGTGAGTCGGACCACAGATGGTAGTGCAGATGGATTTTACTCTTGAAGGCTGCTGACAGAATTTGGCAATTCCAAATTGGTCCAGTTACTGAGTTTAAAACATAACTCCCCAAAATTTCTAGTGTTTGGACTTCCTTATCATGTCCATGACTGCGACCAACATGTGCTCCAGCCTTTGCTGTCCATCTTCTAGTGTTTGTAGCCCCATCTCTAGCCGGGCTATCGCTGCATGCATGCGATCTGATTGTGGAGATGCTGCAATTGCTGATGAGGAATCACCAGGTGGTGATGCTGAGTGACCTTCTTGGGTCTGCTTCTTTCTAGTAGCAGTTGTTTTCAAATGGCTGATGCTCTGACGCCATGTCCTTCTTTCTAGCAAGGTGACTTGATATCCCAAAGATGCTCGAGGCTGAGGAGGTCGAATGCCTTTGAACAAAAGCAACCTTATGATAAGCCGTGGGAAAAATAACTTCCCCGCCTTTATTGGCTTCTTCTCGACAAAATCCTTGGCTTTGAAGATCGTGGCCAGATAGATCTTCCCAATATCAAACCACTGCCCTTTATACATAGAGTATAAGACTGACAAGAATTTTCCTCGTCGTTCTTGCTCATGGCCAATAGGGCACAGATTTTTCCTGACAGCATCATCCAGCAACCACATCTTCGAAGGCAAATAAGCACGGCGTGTAGCGTTGCTGAGCCTATTCTTTTTTCCTCCACACATATCATCAACAATTTTCTGCTTTGACGCACAGATTGGTTGTTGAGATCCAATGGGCTTATCATCTACTGGTGGATATCCCAAGCAGCGACATAGATCTGCTGTCGTGAATTGAACTTTCACACCAGCTAGAATGACCTGATAAACCAGTTGATTCCTAGTCCGCTCACTTCGTGGTAGCTCGATGAGAGTGTGATAGAAGGAGCGAACGATCTGAGGATACACCAGTAAGTCATTTTCTGGATCTGGATCTACTAAAAACAGCAAGGAATGCTCCCTCAAGCAGCGTATCGCCCATTTGTTGATTGCTTCTTGCTGTACCGTTTCATCAATTCTACACTCCGGAATAATTTCAGCTTCGTTGAACAACGCAAGCCTGGATTGCAATCTTGAAGCGATGGTGCGTGAGCGTCTCGGCATAGCTCTTGATCTTTGTGAGAGAAAACACACTTTTACCACAACTAATGGAGATGAAGATGGAGACGGAGATGAAGATGGCTCAGAGAGAAAACCCGCTTTTGTCAGAAATGATTGAGATGGAGATGAAGACGAAGATGGCTCTGCATATGCGAAGACATTCGCGGTGCCTGTCACATCAGTACTTACTTTACTGTCACCTTCCACTGTTATTTTCCCGCTTGAGGACAAATTTTTTTTCTTCCTGCTTCTCTTTTCAACCAGATAATAATAAAAAAACAAAACTGTCACACTCAACTGTTCATTTCCCCGCTTGAGGACAACTCTTTTCTCTTTTTTTTTTTCAACTAGATAAAAATAAAATAGAATAATAATAAAAAAACTTTCACACTCCCCGAGAAATTACGAATATTTGCACAGTGAGGCAGGGTACATAACAGACGATCAGGATTTAATCCAAGCAGGACCTTTTAAGCTGTCTGATAAGAGATTCCAACGGTGGTGGAGAACATGGCTCTGATGGTGATGGTGGTAATAAACATAGATCACAAGTCTCCGGAAGCTTTCTCTTGTTGTTGATGCATCTCTCTTGGTTTCCGTCTCTGGTCATGTAACCTTTCAAGCGCTTCACATCTGACAACTTCACTGACTTTACAATAAAATCCTTTGCTTCTTCTCCCAAGCATCTGTTGATCGAGTCACTACGTTCTCAGATGACATGATTACCACTGGAATCTCTCTCAAGGCAGACGATCCCTTGATTTTCTTCAGCAACTTGTATCTTGTCATTCCAGGAATACAGTAATTGGTGATAATTAGATCCACTTTCAGACTATCAAACCCAACAAGACAATTATTCTCCTCGTCTAATCCCAGAAACTGAAGTATTCTTATTCCACTATCCACTGCAGTTACTTTACAGGAAGTAATCTTGAGCAACCTTTCAATGACTGGCCTATTAACAAGGTTGTCATCGACAGCCAAAACGTAAACCTCCTCAGAATCAGACATAGAATGATCCATTCCCACTTGATCAACAAGAAAATTAAGAGTCAATTCCCTCACAAACTGCCCCATTATATTTTTTTGTTGTTCATTTTCATTGTTTTAGCAATTCACAACTGTAATCTTGTACTATAAGGATGGCAAAGACATGAGTGAATTGGTGTTTTTTCTTTTTTTTTTTGTTTTTTTTTTTGTTTTTTTTTGTTTTTTTTGTTTTTTTTGTTTTTTTTTTTCATGCATGACTATGAACTTATTTAGTTTGACAAAATGCAATGACTGTGCCTACGTGAATGCATGAGAGAAGAAACCGATAATGGAAATTACAATTAAAAATGTGTAAAACAAAACATCAACGACAAATGAATAAATCACACAAAAATAGAATATGCCATCACACTGGGTAACCTAAACTTCTGGAGGTTTCGGACATGGATCTAGGGCTTTATAAAGTGCTTGGGTAAGTTTATCTAACTATTCCGCGAGGTCCCAGATCATGTTGCTTTTAAAATCCCAACTATTGGGACAAAAGCTCCTCCCTTAACTTTTAAGGGAAGTCGATCCGGTGAGGATATCTTCCACTACCCATGCGGAGACGGAATCTCACGAGAATAGTGGTCAACCCTCTCTAATACTAAAGGTAGAGCCCAGCTGGTAGGCTACAGTGAGTGTAAATGAATGAGATGACAAATACTTTACCACAACAAAATAAATCAACATCTCTGACATATAAAGGAAACAAACAATTAATCATACAAAAAGAAGCAACCGTAGCCAATCAATTTAATCATATGGGCTTGACCCTCTTAGGTTTAAAAAACCTGATGTCCCCAGCAGAGTCGCCAGTTGTCGCAACCGGGGTCACGACGCGGACCGGCGTTGGAGGATGAAAAATGTTTAGAGTCGCCACCAATTGATTTAAGGTGCAATTGGACACCGAAAAGACCTGCGAACCAGAGAAAAGGGTACGGGGATCGATTGAGTGTGGGGAAGGTGTTAGGCACCCCACAACTCCCGTTTGAAAACGGTTACCCGGATTAATCTAATGGCTATCTTATGGAAACTTGCTCTTTGCAAGGTGTAATTGTTAAAGTTTGAATTATTACTTTCAACACACTTATCAACTTATGATAGTGTTTGAAAAAGAAAGCTTGGAATATTACTATCAATTTATGATAGTTTTTATTTGAAAATAGGTTTAAAATAACACTATCCACTTATGATAGTTTTGGGAAAAGATTTGTAAGAATACTATCAACTTATGATAGCATTAAAAAAAATTGTAATATTACTATCAACTTATGATAGTTTTTTTATTTGGAGACACACTACCAACTTTTGATAGATTTAATTTTAAAACACCAACTTATGGTGTTAACGATAAAATGTCCTACCAACTTTTGGTAGGTTTAATTTTGAACACCAACTTATGGTGTTAATGATAAAATGTCCTACCAACTTTTGGTAGGTTTAATTTTGAACACCAACTTATGGTGTTAATGATAAAATGTCCTACCAACTTTTGGTAGGTTTAATTTTAGATACCAACTTATGGTTTATTTAATAAAATGCCCTACCAACTTTTAGTAGGTTTAATTTTAAATACCAACTTATGGCATAAATGATAAAATGACATACCAACTTTTGGTAGGTTTAATTTTAAATACCAACTTATGGTATAAATGATTATTTGGAAAAGTGTCATCTATCAATTTAACCTATTATTGCCAACTTATGGCAAATTCATAAATGAAATCAAATAAGGTTCATAATTCAAATAAAGGAAATCAACTTATGATTTCTTTAATTGAAATGACCTATATTCAATTTTAAGCCTATATATTCATAATCCACACTTGTACAAATAATCCAAATAATAAATGTCGAAATTATACAAATCGACATGAATAAGATAAATTACACAATATGGGGGGGCCAAATATACACAAATTGTAATAAACCAAACAAAATCTTGAAATTGCTCAAGCCTCCATCAACTCGTCCAAATAATATCCAAGCCCGAGCCTCGTCCAACAAAACAAACATAAAGAGAGGGAAAAATAGAATACTCAAATGTAAATCAAGATTTAAATCGAATCAAGACCACATTATGAGATTCACACGTATCCAAACCAAGAAAATCAAATCCAAATATGGTCTCTCCCTCTTTTTCCAACAAGAAATAGAAGAAAAAAAATGCAAAGAGAAAGGGCTCAACATATTAGTATCGAAAACACTCCCAAGCATCACATATGTCCAAGGTGAATGCAAGAAACACCATGTCTATTCTTAGTCAACATCCGAGGATGCTAAAAATGAATCAAACATTGAAATCAAGTGTAAATAGAGCAATACTTGAGTGAAAGATATGAGGGGTATGAAGCTTCTACCAAAAAATCCAAAGAATCGGTTTTCCCCTTCTCTCCTTCTCTCCTTCTCTTCTTCTCTTCTTCCTCTCCCCTCTCTTCCTCTCTTCCTCTCTTCTTTTTTTGTTTTTCTTCACCAAAAGCCAAAGCCTCTCCTTTTTTTCTTCCTCTCTCTCACGCCTCCTCTCTTCCTCTTTTTTTTTTTTGTTTTTGTTTCCTCTCTCTCCCCCTCTTCTTATTCTTTTTCTTTCTCTTTTCCTTCCCCTTTTCACTTCCCTTTTTTTTTACCCTACTTTCGGCCACTTTATCTTTTCCTTCCCCTTTTCACTTCCCTTTTTCACTTCCCTTTTTTTTTTACCCTACTTTCGGCCACTTTATCTTTTCCTTCTTTTTTTCACTTCCTTTTTTTTTACCCTACTTTCGGCCACTTTATCTTTTCCTTCTTTTTTCACTTCCTTTTTTTTTTACCCTACTTTCGGCCACTTTATCTTTTCCTTCTTTTTTATATTTTTTTTATATTTTTTTTATGATATATATATATTTTTAATATATTTGTTTTTATTATTATTATTTTTGTATTTTGTATTTTTTTGGCCGGACGAAAACCGGGTACTACAAGTTGGTATTTAAAATTAAACCTACTAAAAGTTGGTAGGGCATTTTATTAAATAAACCATAAGTTGGTATATAAAATTAAACCTACCAAAAGTTGGTAGGACATTTTATCATTAACACCATAAGTTGGTGTTTAAAATTAAACCTACCAAAAGTTGGTAGGACATTTTATCATTAACACCATAAGTTGGTGTTTTAAATTAAATCTATCAAAAATTGGTAGTGTGTCTCCAAATAAACACTATCATAAGTTGATAAGTGTGTTGAAAGTAATAATTCAAACTTTAACAATTATATCTTGCAAATAGCAAGTATCCATAAGATAGCCATGAAATTAATTAGGGTAACCGTTTTCAAACGGGAGTTGTGGGGCGCCTAACACCTTCCCCACACTCAATCGATCCCCGTACCCTTTTCTCTGGTTCGCAGGTCTTTACGGTGTCCAATTGCGCCTTAAATCAATTGGTGGCGACTCTAAACATTTTTTCTCCTCCAACGCCGATCCGCGTCGTGACCCCGGTTGCGACAAGGTGCCAAGACAAGAAAGGGAGGAAAAGAGTGAAAAATGAAGAAAGAAGAAAGAAGCAATTTTCGATCGATCAGAGACATTCCCGATCGATCGGACCTGCCAAAAAAACCTTGAATTCATGGAGATAGAATGCATTTCCGATCGATCGGAGTTGCTATTCACAGCACGTGCAGTTTCACCAAAAAGTTCTGAATTCACGTGTTTTTGAGCCAAAACGACCTCAAATTGTTTGGGAAACGACATAAGAGTCTGGAGAAGTATAAAAGGGCATAAAATAGCGTTTTGTGGGTGTTCTTGGAGCTGAGATTCATTCTCTACCTTTGAGGCCACCATTGGAGCTTGGAGAAGAAGAGGGTTCACAAGGGAGTTGAATTGGATACGTGAGGTGAAATTAAGTACCTTAGTGCTTCTCATCTTTGATTACATTTGTGTTTACTGAATTGCTCTTTTGTTCTTTGTTTTAGTTTAGTTAAAAACAAACCAACCACTCATCCTTTTCACCCAATTTACATAGTTATTGCTTGTTTGACATTGATTTTAATTGTCAACATATCCTCGTAGGAACGATAATTTACTCATCTCTTTATTACTTGTGCGATTTGTACGCTTGCAATTAAATCCATCTCAGGAAGTTGATTGTCAACATTTCTACCCACTTCTTATCAATTGTAGCCATGATGACGACATTTGTGTTGGTTGTTTGTTATATTTGCTAACCAATTAGAAATTATTGTTCCAATCACATTACTTGTTTGTGTTCCTTTTATATTGTTACAATTCCGCTCCATGTTGAAGTTTACATCTCGACGCATGGAGCGGGCTATTTCAATAGAAAAATGAAGTAATGGTGTTGAACATTTACATTGAAATGAAATGCATTTCCTCTCCACACATTGTGATAGATCTAGTTGATAAAGGGTAATATAGTTTGAAACAAATCCTCTAAGTAGACTCACCATTTCAACATGAAAATAAATCAAACAAACCGATAAATGTTAAATAAATAGCTGGTATATGATGAAATGCGAAACCAAGAGAGAAGTATGAATTATAGCATACACGAATTCTAATGCTAACCTCTTTGTCTGTAGCTTGTAGGTTGTTTTGACAAACATATACATGAACATTAGACATAACAGGTAGTTAAACATGCATACCTATCATGGACAAGGAATACAATTCAAATTAGGATGTTAATTTTTATAATAATATATTCCTAACAAGTATAGAACCATTGATGAAAATACAAAAGTATAAGTGAAAAAAATGAGAAATGTTAATAGAAGCAAATCTAAATAAAAGACGATTGCCAAAACATTAAGAGTGGGTGGGTGTCTTAGATCGGTAACCAAATGTGGGTAAAACTAGACCAAATCCAAAGCAATATATACTGTAGTAGCATGTCAATATAACCTAAACAAAAACAGAATTATTGTTCTTTCGAGCATGACTAAAAGTAACATTTAAAACTGACAATAGCTACCAAACATTTTACTGACAATAGCGCAAGGAAGGAGATCAATTCCATAAGAGCCATTTTCTGAAAATTGCAATTCAAATGGAGTGACAAAGTTAAGAAATGAGTAATGTCTTTATGACTTCTACAACATGTTGTTACACCGAAATAAATCCATCATTTACAATATGTTGCTAAACCGAAATAAGTCCATCATTGCTTGCAATGCCAACCAAGTTGTGATTTTTCTTGACCATGCTTTTTCAATTCTTAGTCATACCATTATAACATTAGGGATGTTCTTTTTTGAATGAAAAGTGTGTTAATGCATGAATCTTTTCTCTTTTTTATATGTGAATGATCTTTTCCCTTTTTCATTTGTTCACGGACTCTTGCTTACCAATGCCCATTGTAGATCCTAATAACGATCCTCCAACATTGCCCTTCTCATATGCAACAATAAAGTTTGTAACAAACATATTAGGCAAGTTTTGATGAAAATTAAAGTTAATAAAAATGCGTAAATCTTATACCTGTTGTATAGTGGAGGAATTCATTCTTTCTATATAACTTGGTACTTGAAGAACATATACAACTACAATCTATGGAACATTTACGTTGTAAGTGATGGGGCTCGTTGAGGTCTAAATACTGAGCATTTTGGCACAATAGTTGGTCTATTAGTCCTTCCAGAAGGCCTCACATAGTATCCAAATGTCATGACACCACTATTAGTGTCAAATGGTATCCACTATTTTGTAGCTATCCTTAAAAGTGGTCTAATTGGTTTAACTTATGTCCTACGCCTCATACTACCTCCAACTACTCCAACTGGTCTAACTTCTTCTTTAGGCCTTACACTGCCTTCAACTACTCCAACTGATCTAATACCTGCCCTAGGTCTCACATTTTCAAGAGCCACTACAATTACAGCATTATAAGTCTTTGCATTGTGTTTATCACCACCACACTTGCTTCACCTCATGTTTATGCCAGCCTTGGATGCTATTCCATGTTGTGGTTCACCAGCTTCTCTTCTCCTCTTTTTTTTAGGCCTTCCCATAACTTTTTGCATTGTAAGGGGCAAGATTTCATCATGATGTGTTTTTGGCCATCTCTCTAGTACTTTTGTGGCCTATATTATAAATGCATAACATTGATCATATGCCTCCCATTTGAAACAATCAGGCATAAACTACTCAAATCTTCTTCTTTTACTATATAAAAATCATTTAGCCTTTTATATTGTTCTATATAACTCCCATAAACTATCTCCAATACTTTCTTCCTCACTCTTGATACCACAGTTTTGCTAATGTCGATTGTGTATTTGTCATGCACTTTCTGCATGATCTGCACAAGCTTCATCTTAGGGTTTCTTCTCATCTTATCAACTAATCTATTAGCAACTCACTTTGACATCTTGTTTTCATTCGTCATCTTGCAAGAATGTTCAACCAAAACAGTCTTCAGGGCACACAGATGGGACAATTTCTAAGTTACCCAACAACAATTTGGGAAGAATCTTATGTTAGGTCCTGACATTGAATAGAAATTGAAGGAAAATTTAATGTGAAGAAAATTTTAAGGGGGAAGAGAAATGAACATCTAACTCCTAGAACCATACCTTCATATGAAGAAGCAGGGTATGGTTAGAGGAGCGAAGTTTTGAGGTGCTTTCTGGGGAAGACGATTGCTGCAAGGAGCAAATCGATGCTCTATGAGTGAGATGGTTGTTGAGAGATGTTTTTTGGAGAAGATGAAGAAGAAGCTATGAATGAAGAAAAATGGGGAAATTAGGGGATTAGGGTTTTTTTGTTTCAATTCCTTTTGCCACATCGATAAATTGTGTTCTACATGGATGATTACACATCATTCTACCATGTCCAATTTTAGCCAACACAAATGACACATGATTTTTTCATCACTGAATATATTCAAGATAAAATCGGGATACTTTTCCATAATTGGAACACAAAATTAAGAAAAAAAAATAATTTACGTACGAAAATGAAACCGTATATAATTGAGGGATACAAAATTACATTTTGCCTAAATAAAAGACAACAAAAACTTTGGGCCAAAGATGAGGTTCCCGCCACCTGTTCCAAAATCGAGTGGTTGAAAGTTGAAACTCCAACTCCCAAACGCACAAATATCCTCTTCGACTCGTCCCTCTGGTCTTCTTCACTCTCACTCTCACTCTCTTCCTCCATTTCATTCCTCTCATGACGTCTACTTCTCTTTTTCCCTGTATTCACCTCCCTCGTCACTCGACGTTTCACCCTAGACCCGACTCTTATCTCTCTAAACCTTCTTTTCATTTCAAGTCCCTTGTCTGCTTCTCGTCATCAACAAATGCTTCCAATTCCGATCGGGAAGAGATCAGTTGGCTCCGTGAGGAACAGCGCTGGTCGCGTGAGGAGCAGCGCTGGCTTCGTGAAGAGCAGCGTTGGCTTCGTGAGCGCGAGCTCCTCCTTCGCGAGATTTCTGCCCTAAAGCTCCAAATTCAGGCCCTGGGAAGCTCGGTGAAGGACTCTTCTGTGTCGGAGACAATTGCAAATATGGCGGGGCTGTTGCAGGTGCTGAAGGAGAAGAATCTGATTGCGGACAGTGCTTCAAGCTTCAGGCCTATTGATTTAGGGGATAAGAGAGAGATTGAGGAGCAGGAGAAGAAGGTAGTGGTGGAGGAGGATGTTAGGGTTTCAGAGAAAGAAGAGTGGGAGAAGGAGAGGCAGGCATTGAGAATGGGCAGCGAAGGAGAAGAGGTTCGAGCCATGCAGGTGTGCCCGCAATAAGCATTTTCTTCTGTCAAAAATTATCCAAGGCGAGTTTTGTGTTTTATTTTCAACCTGTATGCTTAGACCTCAATCAATTATATCTTAGAAATAAATACATAACGCTACTCAGTGGAACTGAAACTTCATTACAAGGGACTTGTATCTTCGTATGGAATATGCATTATGTTTAATAATATTGGTTCTAAAGAAATCATATGTAGGAGAACTCTAAGCTATGGCTTGTATGGCTATGCCTGGTATACCATAATGTAAATTTAAGTTAGGAAGTATGTTAATTACTTGTTTTTGAATGTACTTTTTTCTGTAATTCATCATTGATGTTTTATCTAATCGTTTGTGTATTATAATTCAATGGCAACAATGATTTTGGCTTTGATGTACTTTTAAGCTCTTTTTTCTCCTTGGCAATTTGATCTGAAATGCTATGATTTTAATCTTTGAGATCTTGAAATGGCTTACTTTAGATTTTGATTAATTGTATGATATATATGATCATGACAGGAAGCATTGCTGAAGTTAGGATTTTACTCAGGTGAGGAAGACATGGAGTATTCCAGCTTCTCAAGTGGAACTGAGCGAGCTGTAAAAACATGGCAAGTAAGTTGCAAATTTATCTGAACTTTACCTCTCATTGGGTGCAGAATATCATAGTGCCACTGTTGATGACTGCCCAAAGCATAGATGAGTTTTAAGTGTTCACTTTTTCTGTCAGACTGTCTTAAGTTGCATGGCATTTATTGTGTACATGATCTTGCTTGGCAGGCAACATTAGGTGCCCGTGAAGATGGAATAATGACTGCTGAGCTCCTTAAGAGATTGTACATGGCACATCAAATGGAGAGTGCTGGCACAAACGTACATCTAAGTGAGAAAGGAAGAACTCTGACTGTACCACAGAATGTATGTTCAAATAATACCATTTCCTTTGTAATTTTATGCTGTAGATCTTCTTCTTCTCCGTCTCCTACCCTTGGGTGACAGTTCGTGAGTTAACCTCTCAGTTTCTAGTTGGAAAATCACTTTGGAGTCTTATCTATTTTTTTTTTTTAAATATCATTAGAATGCCTAGTTATATTAACCTTCAATGAGATGCACAAAAGTGAGTTTTGTTTCCATCACCAAAATTTTGGAGTCTAGTGTAGCCATGGAGTCTTGAGATTATGCTCCTCTAAATAACTTGGGCAATAAACCTATGGTTTTCTATTTCCATTGATCGACTGATAAGTAGGTGACAATGCAGCCATATATTTTTATAGGGGCTTTGAACATAAAGAAATGCTCTTCCTGCAATTGACGAATCATGTAGATGGAAAAACCTTAATAAGCAATATTGCTAGTACATGTTTTCTTGAAATTATGTGCTTACACTTGATACATTCTGTAGTCCAAAAATAAATATTATTATTATTATTATTATTGTGTTGTTGTTGTTGTTGTATCGAGTATAGAAGTTCAACCGGATGTTTTCATATTCTTCTTATGCAGTCTAAAATCGGCGGTAGGCTAAATTCATGTTTTCTATGGTTTTCTTACAATAATACTTATTTGCGTATTTGTGGATATTAAACCGACAAGATGCAAATTGTATAAGTTCTGATAATCAGATTTGTGAAAGAAGTTGTTAGGGTATCATATTGTGTATGTCAGTAATTGAAAATGCACATATTTTAGGCAAGAGTTGGAAGAAACTTGTATCAGCTCATGCCAAATAATTGATGAATTTAACTTCCTTTTCCCAGTTGGCTTCAATTTTGAGTGAATTATGTGGGCAGGCCAAGGTTATCTTACTGTCATTTAGGCATGTTTTGTAGTGCCCTTCTCATTTTCTCATATGTTCTTTCTTTTAGGAAGGAGCTAATGGAGCTGTTGTTGCCTCTGTAACTGAAATCTCAGAAATACAGCAAAAGGTTGTGAAAGAAAGTGTTACAGAAGTTGAGGTATCCCAACATCGAGTTTTTCTCCTTGGAGAGAACAGGTGGGAAGAACCCTCTAGACTTACCGGGGACAAACAAGTTGGTGGAAGCAAAACAAATGATACCTCAACAAAGTGCTATGCCTGTCGCGGGGTGGGCCACTTAATGTGCACAGGTATGTAACTGTAACATTTAATTATGTTCTCTGTTGTGATATTCATTTATAATCTTAAGAAATATAATTATATTGGAGAATTACCTCACCCAAACCATTCATATATGATAAAATAAAAGCGGAGCCTTGATGTTAATTGAATAGTGGTGAATGTTATATGTATGAAATAGAAATATCCTTTCAGTGACAGGTCTAATTGTCTTGATTTGATTTCACATTTGTATTGTTGATTAATTAGCTACTAATGGCTATAGTCGACAAATAGAGGATATGCATACTAATTAACTTCACTGTATTCTTTCTAATGTGAGATACAATGAGATTAACAGGTTCTTCCCCTGTTACCTTGCTATGGTTTAAGTATTGGAAACTGAATTGAGACAGTAGAAACTGGCATAATTGCAATATCTTAGAATGATTCAGTGTCCCAAATGAATTGGCTTATTCAAAAAAAAAAAAAAAAAAAAAAAGAACCTTATGGTTCCACTCTGCAAAAACTCCAAATCATTCTCTTGAAGCTCATCCTTTTCAATTTTCATCTTACTGCAAGGACCGGCCCAATTTTGATTTAAGCAGATAGAAAGCCCCAATAGCGACATATTCTAGGAGCTTGTTAGAATACGTATAAATAATGTGAAATTTCTCAACCCAACAAGTTAGTTTATTGGGTTGAATGGAAAAGTAAGTAATCTTGACATGGTTGAGGTTTTGGCCTCAAACCTTAGCGTCCGCAATTTAAACCCCATTTGTTGTTGCCCCAAAATGTGGACCTTTGTATGTGTTTGTTGTTGCCCCAAGTGAGGGTTTTGTATGAGAGTAGCCCTAGTGTTAGGCCTCGTTTGTTGGGCAGTCGGATAACCTAGCTCAAGTGTGGAGGGGTGTTAGAATATGTTTAAATGATGTGAAATGTCTCAACCTGACAAGTTAATTTATTGGGTTGAATTGCAAAATAACTAATCTTAACAAGCCCAAACTATGTGATTGACCTGCCTGCAACTCTCTATAAGTACTGTTTTGTCCGTCTTCAGTATCTTATACTCTAGCCAAGAATAAGAGAGATATTGGTACTGTTATATACTTATATTATAGGATTTAATTGGAGCCATGCTATGATGAATAATTACCATGGCTTATTGATGCAGGAGGACCATTAATATAGTCTTTTATAAGTTAGTCTATTATCGGGTCTATTTTAACTAAACTTCTTTTAGTTTTCATAGTAAGGGTATTGTCGGAATTTCTGGTTGTGCTGGAATTTCGAATTTAGTAATATTTATTTGTTTTGAGAGTCTTTTATTAGGTTATTTTGTTAAGTCAAGTCCTAGTTATAATTGGAGTCATATTAATTTACTTTTAGGAATTCTAGTTTTATTTGAAGGAAGTTTCTGATGTAATTAGGATTACTAGGAGTCTATATATATGGATGCAAGTCAAGAATAAATAATAATGAGAGTTTTATACAAATTTGTTATAGGAGAGATTCCTTAGACACGCTCGGTGAGAGGTTGAGAGGGAAAGGTGAGTTTATCCAAACCCTACTTGAGAGATTCAAGGTCATTTTTGTTTGATTCAAAAAAATTCAAGAATTTTGGTTCCAGATTCAGACGAATCAGACCTGGAATTGTGAGTTTATGTCCTAGGTTTCTTAATTTTGGGCTTAATTTGGGGGTTAGGGTTTTGGTTGCTCAATCCTAAACAAATTCTACATCAGTAGTTCAAAAACTACATCACTTATCTTATATTCACCTGTATATAAACAGAAGGTAAAGAGTGCATTCTTCCATAGCCAGATGGCGCTCCATGTTATGATACTTTTCAGTGTAAACTACTAGGCCTATAATACATCCAACTGAATATTTTGGGATATTTGACTGAAAACCACTAACAGCTAGAAAATGCTGGAAGACATTGGTGATCGATGGTGAATATGTAGAATGAACTCAATAACATATTTAAAGATCAATCATGCAATTTTCTCTACTATGGCTCCGTTGGTGATGCATGATCTTAGTCTACCATCTCTTGGAGCAAGAACTGCCGTGTTATCATGTTTTCTTAGAACTGTTGGGGTCTAGGCTTCGCTAATATCATGGTAAAATTGGTGGCGTTATTGGCACTATCCTGCAAATTGATATAATGTCGATGGTAAAAAAAAAAAAGTTTTCGTCACTTTTGACAAAGTGGCGCTGAGTTTCTTTAATGTAACCGTGCTATGTTGGGGATTTCAAGCATGAATATGTTGAAGGTATACAAATAACTGGCATCCTGAAGTGATGCTTCAATCAGTATCGGCTTTCTTTTTAATGTACATATAGCTGCTCTGAAGGAGTTCCCAAAAAGCAGTTTATGGTTCACATGTATCGCAATTGGTTCGGTATTCTGATTTGTTAATGCTGTATAATTTTTATATAAGCGAACATGTGACCCAGTGATAGAGTTGCAAGAGTGTAACCTAGAGGTTACATGTTCAATTCCTGAAAACAACCTCTCCACATATAATATGTGGGGGTAAGGTCTGCAATACCTCTTGCTTGACCCGACCCCACCCACTATGGGAGCCTTATGCACGGGTGTTGACACTTATACACACTGTAAACAACATACCAATTCAATTTGAAATTGATATTCAGATTATGTCCCATTTTCATTGCAGCAATACCAAAGTCTCCCCTGAAATCAGTAAAGTGTTTCAATGCCTCATATTAGTTATTTGCATTGTGTTGCCCCCATCGTGTTACATGGAGTATTTATTTTACCTATAAATTGTCTATTGCAGAATGTGATGGAAGTGGTGAACCAAACATTGAACCACAGGTAAGAGGATTCTTCAAATGTTTTGTTTTTGTGAATTCAGGCTTTGGATCTTACCATTAATGTTTGTGCTACAGTTCTATGAGTGGGTAAACGAGGAAGCAAAGTGCCCATATTGTGAAGGAACGGGACATACAGTTTGCGATGTATGTGGAGGGAAGAAAGTAGTCTAGGAATGGAAGTATTATTATGTACCAAGCACCTCAAAGCATGCATTATTCAAACGGCAATGCTGTAAATGATAAGCAATTAGGATATCAGGTAGGAAGTACCAAAAGCTGTCTCTCTCAAAGTAACCAGTTAACATTTTTCAGATTTGAGGAGAGGAGGTGGAGATCAGACCCTCTTCCTCCTCTCCTCTCCTCTCCTCTCCTCTCCCTTCCAATTCATATTTTATGTCTTTGTTAATAATTTCTACTTTTTTTCTTTCACAAACTTGCTAAATAATTATGGGTCTTATCCATATGCCTCCTTGTTAGGGTTTGCCATGGGTTGAGTCAGTTGATAATCTTATCGACCTTGATTGAAATACAAAATCATTACCAGTCCGACTTTGTGGATTGGGCAGTAATTGCCAATTGACATTGTCGGTTGGGTGATGGATACACCCGACCTTTTTGTTAATATATTACATTGTATGCAATATTGGTAGTCTGATACAAACACATTATACTTGTCTCGTTGTTGTACTTATTAAGACAAAAAAACTTGACTCAAAGAAGAGAAAAACTCAAAAAAGGATAATTTTTTTTTTTAAAAAAGAACAAATATTTTGTAATCTGTACATCAAAGAACAAACCTCAAATTCTCACTGTCAACACTTAACAGTTAACATAGCCACACAAGTTTGAATCCATAATTCATAATCCATATTCTAAATAAAGCAAATGCTACAAATCTGCAAAAAAGTTTAATATATTTCACATAGGTTCCACTGCCACACCCACACAGGTTCCATAACCTAATACAACCACTGAGCAGGATTGCAAGAAAGTTGGAGTTGGAGTTGGAGCAGTGGACTAGTGGAGTCTTGGAGAGCAGGACTGCAGGAGAGTTGGCGCAGAGTTCGTGATTTGATTCAGTCTAGGGCACACGACCATAGTATACAACTACAGAGAGGTGCTTGGCCTTGGTGTTGAGCCTTGAATTGGGCTTGGGCTAGTTAGCTTAGTTTGGATCCTTTGGGTTTTGGGATGGGTATGTTACTAATCTTTGGGCTTAGCCTAACAAATTCTTTAATATGTAATTATAAAAGTTGGTTGGCCGATAATTATCGGGCGACCAACTTTTAAGTATTTTGATAAGGGGAAATTTCAAGCAGGTATCTCTAAGAAGAATTTTGGACATCTAGGTCCACTAAAAAAAAGTACATTGAAATATGAGTACTCATGAATATGTCTATTACATCACTACCATCGTTATATACCAGTTCATGTTACTGTTTGAAACAGTAACATGAAAGAAAAAGTCTTAAATCCAGACAATTTCGGTGATGGTTCGCTACATCATTACCACCGTTAGATGCCCCTCACTGATATGCATAATGTCTGGTCAGATTCCGTCCAAAACGGCCATCGAAAAGGAAGATCCAAAGTTGACCAATTTTGTTCGTATAATGTTTATGTTTCAAACTGTAACATAAACATTAAAAAGTCACTACCCTCGCTGAAACAGTAACATGCGACGGTTCGCTATACTAGCACTGCCGTTTAGACTCCTCACACTGAAATGGATGATGCCCAACCAGATTCCGTCCAAAACGGCCACCGGAAAGGAAGACCGAAGTTGGCCCATTTTGTTTGTGTAATGAAAAGGTTCATCTACGTCATATAATGTTAATAATTTTAATTGTATATTTTTACAGTTTCAAAACATAGGGGATTAAGAAAATAATTCAAATTATTTTATTTGATTATATATTGTTACATTTTCAAAACAGTAACATTGAAATTGAACCTATAACATTATAATTGTACAATCTTAGATCCATATGATTTCATATCTGGACTTAGTACATCTCAGATTACAATTTTAGATCTCATATTACTTCTCAAATTTACGAAGATGAAGAATAAAAATAAGAATAAGAAGATGAAGAATAATGAGAGAGGATGTTTACATTAGATTGATGAAGATTGACCCAACAACTTCAAGATAGACGCTCTTTCAACCAAGTTCAATTTCAGTCCAAGTTTAATTTTTCTTTGATAGTTTAATTTCCTTTGCTGTAGCCCACTATGGTCAGAGAGTTGTCCAAAACTCATTCTAGTGGGTGGTCTATTATGGGCTCTCGTCTGTTCTCCATTGTCATCATCTAAGGAAGATCCTTCGGTAGAGTTTAACTCATCACCGGTATGGTTTTTGCTGCCCGATTTGGACGATTGGTTGCTGCTACTTCGTGCTCTCCTGCCACCTCTGTTTTTCTTCCTCCCACGTAACATATCTGCCATCTGGTCGAACTTTTGCTGCATCTCCATGGTAAGGTTTTGCATATGAACCTCAAGAGTCTCGATCCATTCTTTTTGACACATTCCAAGACTTTGGAGATTCAATCGGTTATGGCTGGGATCGTAAAATGTCTCGTCGGTATTCTAAATCCATTCACGTATTTAATTGACACATGGTATTGGTCAAAGTCAACTCTAGGTATTTAATGGTTTATAGATGCTTCTAACAGTTTATAGATACACGATTTTTGGTTCCATTTTTCACATGGACGGGACCAATAAAAATTCCGTTATGGCGCCTCTCAAATGAAAACAACAATAATGAATCCTTATAACCTATACAAGCAACCAAGGCTAATACTTTGTTGAGATGGAAATCTCTTTTGATATATCATAAAGCTTGCCCTCAAAAGGCTTACAAAAGTCCTATTTATCATACTATTGTAACCTACTAGTAGTGCAATCAAGAAAAGAAAATCTATCTTAATTTGGTAACTATCCTGGGCCACACTTATTACTCCTAGAATGAAGCATTAATAATTGGAATCCTAACAAGGAGGAATTCCATAATACACGGGATCTCCATAACAAATTTCTAGCTACTTTTGTTGACATAATTAACTCCTCTAGCATCTCTACTAATGGCTCCAACAATCTCCATCATTAATGGCCAAATCATTCCCTCCATCATTGCTCTAATTATTGACTTCATGCACCATACTAGATTCTGCGAGCTCAACTGCGTGGCGGGAACCTTTTCCGGTCTCTTTGATACGTAGACGTCTGGCTCGATTTACGCAAAACATGAACTTATATATATATATAATACCTTCGGTAAATGGTGGCGTGAGCGCACTAAATAAGCTTAAGCAAACCCTAATATGGGAAAATTATATTTTAGATTGCAGTTTTCAAGTTGTTGACCACAAAGAGAGTAAACTTCCTTTGCTATCCCATCTCTACAAAACATTTTATGATCGGGAAGGGTCCCATATTCCTCATAAACCCATATTTTAAATCATATTTAGTGCAGTGATTTTGCATTTAAAATCATCGTCTGACTCTTAATGTGAAGGACGCACTGCAAGCAAGCAACCAACCAACATTGAAATTTTAATATTTGAATAGATCGAAGAGATGATTGAGAGTTTGAAACCAGCATCCAAAGGCTACCTGATGCAGTGGGCTTATGCTTGTAAAGCCCGTTTGGAATGAAAATATGTAACAACTTGGGTTAGTCAGTTCTTAAGGCCTAGGCCCATGTTAACTAGCCATTCGAGGGCTCCTATTACTGGTGTTACAAAAGCGAGAGTCGGTTGACGGAAGAGGGAGCTTAGATATTTTGTGAACTGTTGTTCTTAGTTTCCTTCGTAGTTTGGGTTTTGTCCTTCTTGCACGATCGTTCCATCGAAATTCGGGGTTTTGCTCCATTGGTTTATAATCTCCCTTTACCTGGATTTTGTATCTCCCCCTTAGTATACTTGAAGGTGTTAATAGCAATGGAAATATATATATACATTTGTTGAAGATTAGTTGTTGATTTATTATTTTGAACAATTGAAGTTACCTAGTAGTAACCCTCGTGGCATTTCCTTGATGTGATTTGCAATTGGCTTGATCTTGCTGTTACTTGTATTTATGTTATTTTGCGGAATCGGTCAGCACCTACGGTAGCTGCACCACTACCGCAGAGCGCGCCAAAATGCCAAACTTCAAATAATAACAACAATTAAAAAACTTCAATAAAATCCTTTCGCTGTATAATAAAAAATGAAATTGCCATCATCAATCTCAAATACACAACTGGAACAAGGTTACTTTCAACAAAAGAATGTAACATGAGATCTAACGGGATCAAGGGCCCAAAAAACATATGCTGTGAATGTCAAGAGACTTCTGCTCACTGGTGGAAGGCGATTTGCAAATCAGGAAGCTTAATGAAGCGAACCCCAATAAGATTACTACATACATGGGAAAAATAATAATGTTTCTAAGATACCCCAACTCTGCAGCTATGATTTTTGTGAAAAACATTTATTCAGACAAATCAACTAACCATATTTCTCTAGCAATCTAATTTTCCATTTTTATCTTTGAATCAAGTGAATCCAGCTGCACATATTGTTCTTGGGCCTCTTATCATCCCCTTTGTATATTGACTCTACAGATTCGTCTTTGCTTTAGTTGCAGAAATGCGCCTTGTCACCGATCGCATGGTCACAAATTCTTCAGCAGCAGAAGGGTGTATTCCCACCTGTGATAAAAAAAATAAAGAAGAAGAAAAACAACTCAGCGAGAAATAGATTTCAAAATGGGGCAAGTAAAAATTACTAATCATTCAAATGGTTTATTCTCGTGTAGATCATTAATGGAAAAAAATGGTCATCTAGCCTCCTTCACCACATTCACTTTTTTGAAAGAAAGAAAAGGTACAATTTTATCCCTTCCCTTCCAAGTTTCAACCCTCCTATCAACAAGAAAACTAGGGCATTTATGAAGATAGAAAAGCAAACAAATTCCTTTCCTATAGAATGAGCAATATTAAATTCGTCAAAAATTGGCTAAGAATAATAATAGAGAAATAAGTAGAATTGGCCTTGTCAGTTGTCATGGAGTGAACAACTCCAAGTTAATACACATGGTTTTCATTTTCAACATTTCTATTGAGAATACACCGACCCTAATTCAAATATGCCTCTTGGTCACAATCTAGACAAAGTTCCACCTTATCAGCTAACGACAATTTTGAATAGCATGTCAAAACATTGGAAATTTATACATATCCAACACGTAAATTTACCTAGCCTCCAAATATATGGTATGTCTTTGTGTTGCAAAGTCAGAAATGTGATTGTGTTCTTTCATATGAAAAGGCATCACCAAGAAACAGATATTTATCATTATTTAATAGGTCACATAAATAAAGGTCAGCAAAAGCTTTGACGAACCTCTCTTTCACAGGGGGGAGCAGGATGAATTCATATAAATGCAGCAGAGTTTAAGAAAGGAAAAAGAACACATATCTACAAGGAAAAGAGCTTACTGTGCTATCAAATTGTGCCTTGGTTGCTCCACACTTGAGCGCAACAGCAATTCCCTGGAAGAACACCCCAGAAAGTACTCAGAAATTTAAGCCATAACAAAAAAGAAAGAGAAATATATGGAAAGAAAAAAAAATCAGCTGGTGACACAGTATTCTGCCACACATTGGGGAATGGACTGCGTATAGGAGTTACAGCAGGTGAACCCAGGACAAACATAATTTCCATCACTCCAAAATGCAGCACATTATGTCCAAAAGATAATGAACACAGCAAACATGCCTGCATAATTTCAGGAGAATCTGGGCCGCACATGGATGCTCCAATAACCTTGTCCGTCTCAGCATCAACAAGAAGCTTCATAACCGACTTTTCTTGACGTCTACGAGGGAAAAGAGTAACAAGTCAACAAGTGTGTATGCATGAATGCAAAATGAGAAGCTCGTGATAAAACAAGCGTGAAACTCAAAGAAATAAAGAGTTAAGGTCTAAGGTTGATACAAATATTTCTTTTTATCATCTATAACTTCTTGTAGTTTCCTCCTAATTTATGGTTCTTTCCCCTCAAGACCATCCAAACATTTGTGAGAAAGATTAAACCATAACACTTTTATTATCTTTACAAGAAAGTTCACATCTCCAAACCCACGTACACTGCCAATTGAACTGGCTGCCTACCGAGATATGACACTGACATAGAAAATTCTTTAAATTCCTTGGTCCTTTTAGTTATAGCCCATATCTTAGTTTTTTAGTCAAAATTTATTGTATATTTATTGTATGTTTCGATAGGAGCCTGAGCCTGTATACCATTTACAACTATTAAGTAAATTATTATGATAGTTACAATAATTTTTTAAGAATATTTAACACAAAGTTTTCGAGATTGTGCATTGCAATTCTAACCCTAGAAATTCTCTTCTATTTTATTTGTTTTAGCTATAATACCACAAGAACTCGCCCTTTCTTCTTATTTTTCCTCATCAACTCGTCATTGACTTGAACCGGCTGAGATGTTTCTAAGGCATTGGCCATATCTAGCCTTCAATTATTGTCTAAATATTTTCCTTCCCGTACAATGAAAATCGAACTAAAAGGTCATTCAGTTGTAACATAAACCAATTATGTGCAACGACAGGCAAGCTGCACAAACTATGAAAGCAACAAACTTAACCTAGTAACCCTTTTACTGTAAGTCCACAACTCAACAAGACTCTGTTTAAGGAGAAAAAAACACTTCTGTAAACTGTTCATACTTCCTGAAACCGTCCTTCAATCATCTAACCTAAGGAAGATACATTCCTATGCCAGAGTAAGTGCTTCTTATGAGACCAGACTAAAATGCAAAACAGGTAGTGGGAAAAAAAGTGCAATGGAATACTATGGACATAAACCTCATTCCTTTAGAGCAATCAATCATAATTCAAATGGAAAAAGAACTCTCGTCAAGCTGTTATCCAACTTTTGAAATCATAGCAGTTAACAACCAATTTGTAAAATTGCAGATACATGAACCTAATGCTAATTTGCTGTACATACCCAGAAATAGTGTTCTTCATAGGATTGAACGTTGAAGTGAATACTAGAACATCACCATTAGCTTGCTCTATGGCCTCCTCTTCACTTAGGCCCACTACAGAAAGAGGAGGTATGCTGCAAGGTGGTAGCATCACACAAGTGATTCATCCGGACGTAGAGAAGAAGCACCAAATGGAAGAAAAATAATAAGCAATCAAAATGTTGTGAGGTATCCAATCATCTACCACTAAAAGCACTACAAAATAAGAAATGAATTCTAATACAATATTGGAGTTGACACAATTGGAAAGTAAAAGTAATATTGTAATATATATAGCTCATACTCTGCATGATCACGTAGGTAAAAGTAAACAACACTCGTGCACAAAGCTCCCGCAATGGGCGGGATTGGGGACATGCAAAATATACCCAAACCTTACCCCCACATAATATGTGGAGAGGTAGTTTCGAGGAATTGAACTTGTGACCTCTAGGTTGCACCTCTGCAACTCTATCACTAGGCCACATGCATAAGAGAAAATGTAGCCTTCATGGAAGCCTAGACTAAATTGTAACTGGCAAGTTAACATCAACAAAGATGTTCAAATAAGGTTTCACTTTTCAGAGTAGTCGACACCAACAAAGTAATACACAGCCTTTACTTTTGATATGTAACTGATTCCAATTTCTCAATGTTCTCAAGCCAGAAAAACCTGCCCTAGTTTGGTTCATTGAATCTCAGCTGGAGTTTTTCTAATTATAAGGCATTTAGGTAGAGGCTCTAGTTCTCATTTTTTAGTCAAAGAGCTTTTGAAATATAAATCAACAAATGATTTTTTCTTTGAATAGAAATTAACACAGTTTTTACTCATAACAAAGAAATAAATGATCATGTAAGTAAGCAAAAAAATTGAAAAAAAAAATCCGCTACAAAGTATAGAAAATGTTACCTAAACACTGCACAAGGTATGTGCATGTAGTCTGGCTTGGACGGTTGATTACCAAAAAGGGTTTTCTGCAGGCAATAAAAAAGATAAAATTTCATCAAACATCAAATAAATTATTAGCTAATTGAAAAGAAGGCGGGAGAGCCTTGAAGCACAAACTCAATAACAATAAATGAAAAGGGTGCAGATAAAACTCATACTGCAAAGCAGGTTCCCTCCATCAATGCCACAGGGGTAAGATTCACTCGGTTTGTGACATCACCAACAGCCCATATGCTCGGTATGTTAGTGCGTGAGTACTCATCCACCTGAGAAACGGGAAAGAGAGAGACGTGTCAGGACATGTGGAGGAATACCATATATGCAGATAAATAATGCAAGGAACACAACCTTCTATACTTATGTGTAAACCCAACTAACATAAACATGAATTGACAAGTAATAGCACAAGGTCAACACACTTTTCTACTCTGCTTCGGATGAAATGCAACTGGACTTCAACTTTATGTCTCCTATTCAAGTTAACATAACTCACTACATTTCATCATACTATAAGACTGTAACATAAGTATCGCGTGTACTAAATCAACGAGATTGCCACATCATTCACACGAATAAAAGATTCATGCAAATGCATCAGGCCAAAATAAAGTCAATCAGAAAGGCAAGCCTTCAAAAGCACTGCAAACATTGGATGACACTTTTTTTTTGGTAAGTTGGATGACACCCTAATGGCCTAATTCTAACTCTTTTCTTTAGCGTAATCCTAACTCTTTTCTTTAGCGTAATAGAGAGATTGTACCTAATTAAAGCTGAAAACTTTCTTGAAATTACTTGGAGAATAGGGGGTCGCAATGCCATGGCCCAGGATCATATGGCATCAGACAAGGGCAAAACTTCAGGATAATAGGAAAAAGTCCTTTAATATTTCTTCTCTCTCTTTGTGTGTTTACGTGAGAGTGAGTGTGTGTGATAGAGAGAGAGAGAGAGAGAGAGATGCAAGGAGAGAAGGGAACTACAAAAGTAACATGGAAATCATAACAATTTGTCACCAGTGGTACCTAGTTAGTAGTTACTCAATATTAAAAGCAATACAAACAGAAAAGATAATTATTTACCTTCACTGCTCCTGTTTGGTCGAGTTCCACACCTACGGCTTCCAAATTAAGCCTCTTTGTATTAGGTGCCCTACCTGCGGCGACAAAAGTATATGATTTCCATCATAAGTATTTTGAATAATATCGCACTGATTTAGTGGATTAATATTTGTAAGTCTAAAAGGTATCAGATGCTTATCACCGCAAAGATGGCCAGCTGCATGCCAATCTTCTAAGAAATCCGAACTTTATAACATGGACAGCTGAATTATTCGTAAGATAAGATGACTTGAGAAGATTTTAGTTAAGCTGGCAAAAGCGCTCATCTTAACTATTTGTATAAATTACATCAAACCAGTTTTTCACCGCCAACTAAATTTGAACCATTCTAATGCTGTATGCTCGATGAAGTGATTTAGGACATAAACAGTTTCAGATGACCACTTTTTGAAATGAATAAAATAACAAAGACTTGAACAAACAAGCAAGCTTTTGAACTTAGACCTTCTCACATATAAAAATAATAATGATGATGGTAACTACAATAAATAACACCAACCTTCCACGGACGACCATATCATAGAGAAGTGACAAAAACAACATAACATAAATCATTGCTGAAAAGATAAATACATGAATAAATTTCTAATACAATGACTGCTGAATAATGCAACTGCCATGCAGCAATGGACAGGGACACTAAAGTTGACAACCAGAACAATAAAAATGTATTGGAACTAAGGACAGAAAATAGGAGTTTGACGGTAAACTCAGAAGGTTTATATTATTCTTCAAAAGATGTTACAAACATCCTACCAAGGTAATGGGAGAAGAAACAGAAAGAGAAACCACTTTTCATACCGATTCTCTTATCTATCAGAAGATGAAAGAAAGCGATCATGTTTAAAAGTAAATGAAATCCAATACAATCCGGAACTCAGATATAATTGAAGTTATTATATTTGTACAAAAAGAACTACTAGAACTAAGGTGGCATTTTTCAATATGGGAAGCTACTTGGAGAAGAACGCTCACTGTGTAGTATGGCCAGAATTTAAAAACAAAGAATTTGTTTAACAAGTGGATGCCCTCCGAGTATGGCTATAACTGTTTCATATATTTTTCTTAATTAAATCCTATCTCAAGGGATAGATGGACATTTTATGTATAGATATACTAGAAACTTCCACACTTCAAGCTTCACATATACATGCATAAGATTCCAACTAGTCGATGGTTTTCCAAAATTTCCTGAAAGATTAGAAGTTTTACCTTATAAAACCAAACAAATATACATCAAAATATTGATAGTTTAAATCCAATTGCATTCATGTCAATAAACATACTGAAGTGTGTACTGTGGTCTGTGTACTCTAGAACATATACATTCAGAATTTTAACAACTTTGACAATATAGGCTGCAATTCATAGTTCATGCTATGCTAAAAACCAATGACTTCACTAGCATTATCGAAACACAACCAACGTCTTTCTATCAACAAGTGCAAACCATCACAAATAACAAGGAAACATATTATATGAACATGCACATAATTAATGGGGACTGTGATCACCTGTAGCAAAGAGTACAAGATCTGCCATTAATTCTTCACCATGATCAGTGCGTACTTTTATGCCGTTCTCTGTTCTAATCAGCTGATTATACGTATATGATGATTACCATAAGATCATATGTTTTAACAAGTAAAATTTTTGTAGCTCTAAAATGCAGGAAAATAAGAGTAACCATTTGCAGAAAATTGCCCTTTATTAGTACCTCAGTTAAATTTGTCTGAGGGTGAAAATTAATTCCCCTGCCTTCCAAATTTCTTGCAACAACAGCTCGCATTTCAGCATCAAAACCTCTGCAATAGATAACGTACAAACACATCAGAACTGCAACGGCATGCTTTGACAGGGGGATATTGGACCAAGGAAATGGCAGGTAAAACTTGTTCTTGTCCATGACAAGTCATAAAATTATAATTTTCGCTTCTTTGAATGGTAAACCTCAAAGGATACTTGTGCCCATGAGGGGAAACTTGTCTACAGCATCCAGCCCACCCCAAGTGGCCAGTAGATAGGGCTTGGAACATAAGCTAACAGCTTTTTTTTTCAGTATGGGAGGTTAGCAGGAAGTGACTAAACAGCCGAAGAAAATTGTCCTATATCAGTGACATCTGCACTCTTCATTTCAAGATAAATAATTCTAGAACTCCTATGTAGAACACTAATTTTAAGTTTTTCCATAGTAGACATGCTTGACACAGTTGTAACTATAAAATGGTCCTTATCATAGCTCGTAGTTCTCCAGATTATATGAATTTCTAAGAGTAAAGAAAGATAATAAAATGTGACAAACAACAAATGATATGATCAAAATTGTCAATTGCATAGTCCTCCATAAACTGATATGCATCCAAGATTTTTAACATATATGAAAAGAAGGGGGTGGGGGGCATAAAATGTTTAATGCTTGCAAAAAGGAGCTCTTCTTTTGGCCTAGTAGTAGCCCACTCCTTAGGAAGGTCCCACATTTGAGTCCCTCTCACGCTAATAATAATAATAATAACATAATTTATCAAAAAAAAAAAAAAAATCAGTTCACAAACCAGAAAACCCTCTTCAAGACCAAACAGCTTAGGAGTTCAAAAGTTAAAGTCAACATTATAGCCTTGAGAATAACCTTAATGGAAGTTCCCTTCTGAAAAAAAGATCCACAGTGGCACCAAAGCCCCGCCATATTGAAGCAAACTCAACAGCAATGTACCCTCCACCAAGCACCACAGCACGCTTAGGTAAATCTTCCAAGCTAAGGGCCTCATCAGAGGTTATCCCTAACTCCTAAAAATCCAATGTAAGTGTAATTAAAACAGAGTGAAAAACAGAACATATTAAAGTTGCTGACAACAATCAAGGATTTCACCGAGTGAAGTTCAGCAGTAAATGGAAAAAAAAAAAAAAAGACAATAAAGAAGAAATATTGAACCTCTATAATTGGTGATAAAATAATGCAGAGTATAATATATTGGTATCCTTTCTTAAATTGCAATCACTATATTTGCTTGACTTATGGTGAGAATCATAAGCACAGCACAAGTATTCATACATCACGGTCCTATAAATCAAATTATTAGCAAATACTGCACACAGTGACAGTTTAGTAAAAAAACACAGTTGTAAACAGCAAAAAAGAATATCCAAATATCAAATTTAATTTCAATGCAAAAAGACATCTAGATTTTATTGGCAGTAATATTCAAGAAAGAAAATTTTAAATGAATCAAGTTACAATACTATCTAACATACAGAAATCCAAATACAAAAGCAGAATGAGAAAATCCACCTGCCCAGGGATATTTGGGCGCTGGGCCCGACTACCCGTTGCAATGAGTATGTGCTTTGCTGAGTAGCTCAACTTAGTGCCATCTAGTTGTGTCAACTCCACTTCATTAGGACCAACAATCTTACCCTCTCCTTCAAACAATTTGACCCCAGAATTTGACAATAATTTCTTGTAAATTCCATTTAACCTGATTATTTCATCAGTCTGTGATTACGCAAAAATAAAATTTTAGTAGTTAATCAATTAATAAATGAATAAAGTATAAAATCTAATCGTGCTCCACTTCAATGAAAAACATTATGGCTTAAGCACTAAAAACTAATTAATTAAAAAGAAAATCATATATAGTAAAATCAAACCAAATTGTTCCAATGGCTCATTAGGCAAATATGTAAACAGTGCAGACTATTTCGCGATCCATAGCTCCGCTTCAATTGATTGAACAGTTTCTTACAGTAAATTAAATAAAAGCATTTGAGAAGGCTCATTTACAAACAGAAAAGGAAAAAAAATTACATGCAGCTTAATTTAAAGGCGTCAATATCGTTGTCTACGTCACCTTCCCGCATAAAATCCATACAATATTAATAAGTAAATAAAAAGTATAAAGTCTACTCGTACTCTACTTCAATGAAAACATTATGACCCAAGCACTACGAAGTACGAACACATTAATTAAAAAACATCCTATAGAGAATAATCAAACCAAAATGTTCCAAATGGCTCATTTGGCAAATCTGTAGACAGTGCAGGCTATTTCGCAATCCATAGTTCCACTTCAAATGATTGAACAGTATCTTACAGTACATTAAATACAAGCATTTCAGAAGGCTAATTTACGAACAGGGAAAAAATTGCAGAATAATTTGAAGGTGTCAGCATCGTTGTCGATGTCACCTTCCCTCATAAAATCCATGGAAGGGAAATTTATAGCCTATATGTCAATCCTTTCATATAATTTAAGAAAGAGCAAACCAAAATCAAATAGAGAGGCGCAAAGGTAATTAAAAGTAATGGGAAAACATTAAATCATCATCAAAGACTTCTAATTCATTTCTCAGAAGCTAAAATAATAACAAGAATGACAAGAAACCTAATTTCCCAATATTAACAGTACGTTAGATTAATCCTCAGTCAAAACTACATGGAGTTCACCATACAAATTTTGTCTCACCAATCACTTTTAACACAGTTTTACCCAGAGCTAGCTAATATGGATAGGAAACCATAGATATAAAGTATACAATTGTATGGGGATGGTATACTGTCAATAATGACCTCACTAATTGCTGTAAAAAGAATACCCGAGGCCAAGATTACGAAGATTAGGGGAAAAAGAAGACCAACCTTTTTCTGCAAAAGCTTCTTCCAGTTGAAGTTGACATTCTCATTTATTTCCCAACCATAGTTCCTTGCATCCTACACAACCAGAACCGAAGACTAATCAAACATTCAACAATAGCATATAAAGAAGGAAATTCATTATCATAAACAAAAGTTTTATATTGAACAATTCAGCAACAAAATACAGGATATATGAAACCAATCCAAGAAAACAACAGAGTTTCTTTAATACTACAGATAAATGTGCAGAATATGTGGAATTGCGATATATCTAGTGATTATATACACCACTGAGTTCCATCACCACACAGATTATCAAGTCTACTTAAAATCCTAGAGCAAAAGCATGTTTGTCTGACATGAGGCGGCAGCAAAAGATAGTTAAATTAAAATTATCTATCATACTAGGAAGAATCAAAATTAATTAATTCACATTGAAAACATTCAAAATTATATGTTTGTAAAATATATCCATGTTTCCTGCAAATCAAACCTCTAGACCATGGTATCAAGGTATCCTTCTAAGTAACCTAGAAGGGAACTCATAAAAGTGCCAAATAAATCCAGTTTATTAAAGTTGCAAAATGAAGTCGTGTGTGAATGCACTACGTAATTGCAAAGAAGGCTCTAGCAAAGACAATTCTTTAAAATTACTCTTTGTCGGAAACTTGGCAGCTAAAGGAGAAAAGATGACAAGCAATCTTCATATTTAAAATACAAGTATACTAAATACATCGCATGCTCACCTCAGTTTCACCTCCATAAGATGCCCCATATACCAAAATCTTCTTGGGAACACAACCTCGGATTACACAACTGCCAAGCAAAATTTGAGCAACGTTGATCATTAGAAATTTGGGTCTGGGAAGAGGAAAAAGAAGATTTCCAGCACCAACAATCATTCAGCAAACTAAAACTCTCCAATTCAAGAGCTAATAGAATACAAACACTTCAATTGGGTAAAAGTAACCTCAGCTGACACATTAATTCAAGGGTTTATGTCAATGAGACAATTATCACTAATATGCCATTATATTTAAATGAAATTTTAAAAAAAAGAAAAGAAAAATAAAATTGAAAGGGGCACCAAGCTAGTGTAGCCCAAGTAATGTACCATTATTAAAATTTGTACCCCACAAAGATACTCAGATGCGGTCACAAATGCTATCAAGCAAGCAATATGCAATTACAAGTAGATGGGCTGCCATAAACTCATTCTCTCTTGTATTTTGCATCACCTTGGTTTAAAAAAAAGATTTAACCCTACTTTCTACCCATTCTTCAAATAACAATCAAAACTATTTCAACATTATTTTTCACTCTGGGTAACATAAATTTCCCATCTCATTCACTTCCACTCCGATTCCAGCTTCAAATTAGAATCAATGCTGGCCAAAAAAAAACAACTGCACACTGAGATTCTGAACGGTGTCATAATTATCAAAATGTTATTAGTTTAGTGTCATCTTCATTAACAATCTGAGTGTCTGCATAGCCACTATGACTCAGACTCACCCATAGAGCTAAAACAGATGATGTTGTTTAATTAAATTTCAATCTAACCCAACTCAGTCCCTGAAAAAGTTAACAGTTACGCATTCATGAAAAGGAAATCTTTTTGTTTCAAGAAGTCCTAGACTCCTAGTATATGAAATATGATGACAACAAAGGTATTACCTAAGTTAAATTGACTAATCTACAAGATATACACAAACTTTTTTCTTTAACATATGGTGCTAGTATAATGTGCAACAATTATATAAGCCTACCTTTGAAAGTTTTAATTCGGTAAAATAATAACTTCTGAACAAAAAAACCCATCGCAATGGCCATCCACCTAATTAAATAGTAAGGATCTGCCAAAAAGTTCATGATGAAGTTTTCCCATTGCAGCTCAAGTAAATTCTATTATGAACAACATACCAAAAATATGCAAGGAGATGCCAATCTAAATCAACCATATGAAATTGAGACCATTTCAACAAACAGAGCCCTGAAATTTAAGCACGACAGTAAAAGAAAAAGGACTTTCGAGAAGAAACCAAAGTTATAATCTCAGTGAACTCACGTTCCACCAACTCCTCCTATTACTTCTGAGCTGATTGGATGAAATGGAAGCTCGCAGATCCCAACCTTGGAACATAAGATTGAAGATGGTCAGGTCAGTATGTTATTATCCACAAAAAATTTCAGCAATATACTAGTACATATCCTTCAAGTCACCTTTATCATCTCAATAGAATAACATCCAACACAAATCACACCAACGTATCCACGTGAGAACGTTTCCCCAAAAAAAATGCAAAACTGAGACTCGTTTGAATAGCAAAGATGCATACCTTAGCTCCAAAATTAGCAGAAAACCT
Source organism: Tripterygium wilfordii (assembly GCF_013401445.1). NCBI lineage: Eukaryota > Viridiplantae > Streptophyta > Magnoliopsida > Celastrales > Celastraceae > Tripterygium > Tripterygium wilfordii. The sequence goes on along the minus strand of NC_052232.1, from coordinate 3,413,710 downwards.
AGCAGCCCGAACACCACCACTGCCAGCTCCAATGACAAACAAGTCAAAATCATATTGAGCCTCTTCTGCACCGGAATTTCCCACCTCCCCATCAATAAGCATCTTTCTTGGCAACGTTGTCATGATTGTAGGTCTGGTAGATCTAAATCCACGAGCAATTCACAGAAATCAGGACTGAAACCACACGAAAGAACACAGCACTCGTGGATCAATCGGAGAAGAACGGAAGTAGCCTAGGGTTTAGAATTACAGAAGCGCGTCTATATAGAAGAGTCGAACGTAGAATATTATTGATTAATAAAAAATGAATAATTTAGTAGTTAATGCAAATATGGAAATACCATGGTCCATGGATATGGAAAGAAAGAGAAGTTGGTGAAAAACGTGTGACGTTAAGCTAACGAATACCCACATCCGCCCATAAGGCCCAAGATAGAACTACAACCCAGAAAACCGGCTTACTAGGTGAGGGTGTCTTGGATCCTTATAAAGGAGAGTTGGTAGCTCTATTTTTTTCGATGTGGGATACTCATCAAACCACCCCCTTGGACAGCCGACGTCCACGGCGGCTACGCTCGCTCTAGTCCACGGCGGCTACGCTCGCCCTTCAGACGGCAGCCCTCTCCGCAAACGCGACCCTCTCAATGAAAGCACCAATGATGAATACCCACATCGGCCCATAAGGCCCAAGGTAGAACTACAACCCAGAAAACCGGCTTACTAGGTGAGGGTGTCTTGGATCCTTATAAACTAGAGTTGGTAACTCTATTTTTTCGATGTGGGATACTCATCATAAGCTTCTAACTCGACTCAACTGCTCAAGCTCCTCTTACTTGGTTGGTGGATATGTAAAACTAATTTTGAACTTGCAAAAATATATGAACATGAGAGAGATTATAACTTGGAAGAATTGAACCGGAATCATGGAGAGATACATTTGTGGGGATTTTTTTGGGCTCTCCCCAACCCACACTCAAGTGGGCCCGCCCCATACAGATTTTATTTATGAAAAAATTTCATGCTGGTACCTTTAAGGATACTTTTGGACATCTAACTCTCCACTTTCAAAACACATGGACGAATAAGTAACCATGAAAATGTCAATTACATCACTACCTTCGCTATATATCAGGTTATGTTACTGTTTAAAACAGTAACATGAAAGAAAATTTTCAAATCCAGACGATTCGCTACATAACCACCATCGTTATACTTTCCTTACTGAGACACATAATGCCTAGCTAGATTTCGTCCAAAATGACTATCGAAAAGGGAGACTCAAAGTTGACCCGGTTTGCTTGGGTAATGTTACTGTTTCAAACAGTAACATACAATCTCATATATGAACTCAGATTACGATCTCAGATCTGAACTCAGATTACGGTCTCAAATCTCATATTATATCTAAGATCTAACAAGATGAAAACGAACACTAATAAAAATAAGAAGAATAAGAAAATGAAGAATATGATTGTGGATATACGATGGTGGTGGAGGAGCGACAGTGGTGGTAGTGGAGATGAAAGCGGACAGTGGCAGTGATGGAGATGTAAATGGAGGCAAACGTGACAATGGTAGAGATGGAGAATAGGTGTCTTAGATCTAGATTTTTTTTTAGATTCATGCCTATTGAAAAAGAAAGACAAATGTGATATTATGTAATTATTAATTTTTAAAATAGGTATTTAACTGGAAAAAATATATTTATATGGTAAAGTTTTTTTTTTTCTTTGACCTAAGTGAATACTAATATATCATTTTCCGTTTATTTATTTTAGAATATTTCGTCTCGCCCGCTCTTTGAACCCATGAAATTAGATGGGCGAGGCCGAAAAAATCCCCCACAACATTCATTAATATTGGTATTTTTCTTTCTCCTTTCTTTTTTTTTTTTATCTTATGATGGTCCCCATATAAATTGGATGATATGAATTTAGACAGAGAATAGGTACTCTTGATAATAATAGTCATCAATAGAAGCATTTTCAATTTTGGATGACAATGACTCGTCAAATACATGCGTAGACAAAAAAAACCTTCACCGATTAAAAGTATGCGTGTTTTCCTTTTAGTCTTTTTCCCTTTATATTTATTTTTTTGATGGCAATATAGAATGTGTTTAGGAACAAGACGGGTATTCAATTCTATGGAAACAGAAAATGACGTCTTAAACTGTAATAAGGGAAATTCAGTTTAGATATGAAAAATGTGTTTGGCATATCTTATTAAGATCCCACGTCCACGACACTGAGGAAGGAGCGGTAATAAACAAGGAGATCCTACAGCTTAACCCATTTTTGAATGAAAAAAATTTATTAAAGCACCAAGAAAGTGCAACCCAGAAAATTACAGGGAGGATAACTTCATAAGATCAAAAATGTTCCCTGAGAAAGAAAAACACCATGATTTAAGGCAGTCAAACCAGCAGTCTATGAAATTGTCTAAATTAGTTTCGATGTTGTTGAAAGTCCTATTATTTCTTTCGATCCAGATCAGCCACATCACAGACATCGAGATCAACTGAACAAAGCTCCTTTGATGCTTGTCATTGCCTATAGAGATCCAAGCTAACAACTCTTTGTCCATAGAGGAGTGCGAGACCCAGCAGATGCCTAATAACGACAGAGCATTAGCCCAAACCTTTGTGGACCAGGAGCAGTGCAAAAGAAGGTGATTTATAGTTTCCAAGGCATCTTTGCAAAAGCAACATCTATTTACCAGAGTAACGCCCCTCCTTTGTAAATTGTCCATTGTTAAAATTCTGCCCCAAACAACCTCCCAACAGAAGAAGGTGACTTTAGGAGGAGCCTTTGACTTCCAAATCCACCGCCAAGGGAAACCAGAGTTACCTAAATGAAGCTTGTCTTTAAGGAGCTCATTATAGAAGGAACTCACTGAGAAGAGTTTGTTACTAGTCAAATTCCAGCATATTTTATCTTCTGTTGAGGGATCAAACTTTGTACTGTAAACAAACTTCCAGAAATTAATAAAAGCCTCCACTTCCCAGTCTTGAGCATCACGAATGAAATTAATATTCCAAGAGATGCCTCTATCAGTGGTTTGGTACAGCTGACTAATATAGGCATCCTTTATGGTAGCTAAACTGTAAAGATTTGCAAAAGAGGTCTTGATGGTAGAATCTCCTGTCCACATATCATTCCAGAAACTAATGGAGTTGCCTCTACCCACTTGAAAGTGAGTTAAAGCACACCAAACATCCCATCCATTCCTAATGGATCTCCACAAGCTACACCCATAAGGATCCCTGTTTTGCTTGGTGGACCAGCCATTGTTCTCTGTACCATATTTGCAAACAATAATCTTACGCCATAATTGATCTCCATCAGAGGCAAACCTCCATAACCATTTCCCAAGTAAAGCCCTGTTAAAGGTGCTGAGGCATTTAATCCCAAGACCACCAACATCTTTTGGAAGCTTCACAAAGTTCCAATTCACAAGATGCATTTTGTTGCTCTCCAAAGAGTCACCCCACAAGAATCTACACATGATCGATTCAATTCTACTAGCAATAGAGGCCGGAATGGGCAGAAGGGACATCATATATACGGGGAGATTAGAGAGTGCGCTATTAATAAGAATTAATCTTCCCGCTTTTGAGAGACTGTTTCTCCTCCATCCTGAAAGTTTCTTTTCAAAAGTAGCCACCAAAGGATTCCAGATGCCAAGATCTTTATGTTTTGCACCCAACGGGAGCCCCAAATACTTCGAAGGCAGATTGCAAATCTCACAGCCAAGAGCTTCAGCAAGGGCCTCAACATTTGAGGCAGAGCCCAAAGGAATGATCATACTTTTTCTCAGATTAACTCTCAACCCTGAGATAGCTTCAAAGCCCAAGAGAATGGCTCGCAGATTCCTCACTTGCTCCACACTATCTCCACAAAAACAGAGCGTGTCATCCGCATACAAAAGATTGGAGATTGTAATGGACTCAACACCATTGTTGATTGTTGCTCCCTCAAGAAGACCATGGGACACTGCCCTATCTAACATACAACTTAAAATATCCATTCCAAGGATGAACAGGAAAGGCGATAAAGGATCTCCCTGCCTAACTCCTTTAGAGGAGCGAAAAAATTTTGTTGCCTCTCCGTTTACCAAAATCGAGAAAGAGGCAGAAGAAACACACTTCTTAATCCAGGAAATCCACTTAGCCCCAAAACCCTTTCTCTCAAGAGTTTTGAAGAGAAAGTTCCAATTCATGTTGTCAAAAGCTTTCTCCATATCAAGCTTGCACATGAGACTCGGTTTTTTGACTTTAGAGTAGTGATCCACAATCTCATTTGCAATCAATGAGGCATCCAAAATCTGTCTATCTTCCACATAAGCATGCTGAGCAACATTAATAATACTTCCAAGAACTTTTCTCAATCTTTTAGCTAGAACTTTTGCAAGCCATTTGTAGATACTACTAAGCAGGCTGATAGGCCTGAAGTCTCTGATATCTTGAGCATCTCCTTTTTTTGCTACCAAGGTAATGAAAGTGCTGTTCAGGGAGTCCACAAATTCTGCATTTTCGTGAAACTCATTGAAGAATTCCATAATGTCTGCCTTTATGATTGCCCAAAATTTCTTGAAGAAGTCCATAGTGAAACCGTCAGGCCCTGGAGCTTTCCCACTCTTGCAACTATCAAGAGCAGCCTTTAATTCCTCCTCCTCAAAAGGTCGTTCAAGCCAAATAGCATCTTCCAAACTCAGAGCATTTAAGGGTAATTCATCATAGGATGGTCTCCAGTGAAAATTTCCCTCAAAAAGGGATTTATAGAAAGCTGGAATTTCAGTCTTCAGCTCCTTGACATTAGTGATTGGTCTTCCATTGATAGTCATTGACCTGATGTAATTGTGATTCCTGTGAATGGATGCCATTTTATGAAAATAATTTGTGTTCCTATCACCCTCTTTGAGCCAATTAATTCGAGATTTTTGCCTCCATTCCATCTCCTCAATACAAATAAGATTAGAAAGATCTCTCCTCTTTACGTCTCTTAGAGAGCGAACATCTTCCCTGAGCATTCCCCTCAAATTCTCCTGATTATCAATAGCTTGAATTTCTGCTGTTAAGTTGTTAATTTTAAGGCTGATATCACCCACAGTATTCTTGCTCCATTCTCTCAGCCTGGTTTTTAGGAGCTTCAGCTTCTCGTTCAATCTGTAACTCGCAAAAGCATTTGGTTGGGGGAGATTCCACCAAACTTTTACAAGATCGTCCAGAGAATCAAATTGCAGCCAATGATTCTGAAAACGAAAAGGAGTAGGACCCCATTTTATACTGCCAACCTCTAAAATGATTGGATGATGGTCAGAAGTAGGCCTGGGAAGAAGGAACTGAACAAGGGAACCAAAGTGATCTTCCCAATCAATTGTGAACAGAAATCTATCAATTCTGGACAGAGAAGGGTGCTGGCGCATATTTGACCAAGTAAAGTCACCCTGATGAAGGGGAGGGTCCCTGAGGTTATTTTGGAAGACAAAACTTTGGAAATCCCTCATCCCTGCAGCATCTGCAGCACCCATTGACCTTTCATGAGCAAATAAAACATCATTGAAATCACCCCCAATGACCCAAGGCCCATTCCATGACGCTCTAAAATCTGAAAGCTCCTTCCAGAGGGCATGATTTCTAGAAGAAGGAGACCCATAAACACCAGAAAAAGCCCAGACAAAAGAATCCGACTTAGAGCGAAAAATAGCAGAGATAGAAAAATCCCCAACTTTATTGTTGATGATCTCAAAGTGATTATGGTCCCAAAGAAGAGCTACCCCACCAGCCAAACCCTTTGCTGGGATATAGAGACAATCACCACTCTTGATACCCCAAATTGAGCGAAGAAAAGAAGGATTAAAACCATCAACAACCTTTGTTTCCTGCAGACAAACAACCTGCCCCTTCCACTTGTTCAAGAAGTGCTTGATAATAGCCCTTTTATCTTTGTTGTTTAGGCCTCTAACATTCCAACTAATGATTTTTGTAGACATTAAGTCATGCTTGCCCCCTTTCACAGGTCCCCACTTTCTTGCTTAAAGATCTCTCATAGTTGACAGAACAGTCAAGCCTCTTGAGCTCCCTATTTCTTTCCATAGATCTCTTAGGAGTTTTCATGATACCCTTTGCCTTGATCTCCTTTTCAGAGTTTCGCCTTCTTTCTATCTCCGTTAGGAGAGCAATGGCCTCATCCTCCATACCATAATAGGTGAGACCCAAAATTTTCCTCATGTGCTGAAGCTTCTGAATGATCCATTTAGAGTGAATTTCTTTGTTCAACAGTTGATGCATTCCAACACTATTTGAAGTGTCAATGGCCAAAGGGAGTGGAGCAAGAATATCTGTATCTCGTGTGATAATGTGCTCTGAAGAATTGAACACTTGACAACCATTGCTCACAAGAACCAGATCTTTGAACTGATTATCTGCAACACTAAGATCCTCCTGTGGGTCCTGAAGATGGCACTGAAAAAGCTTCCAATCTTCGTGAGATTTCCTCCCCAAATATTTTCCAGAACTGAAGAAATTTTCATGCGAATCACGAAGCAACTCCTCTATGTTGGCCTCAAGACGCCAGTCCTCACTAACCTCCCTAGAAAACTCGGTCTCTCCAACACATCCCACTTCAAAGGAACGCTCAAAAGGGACGATTGATCTTGGAGAGCTAATTTGAGAATAAACTCCACCTACTTCCAATGAGTCTTCAATTTCATCCTCTGTATCTGTATTATCATCAATTAAGTCATGGGCTTTACTTGGTTCTTGTCCACTGTTGGGCTGGTTACCAAAAGTCCCCTCTAGAGGTTTAGTAGAAGCAATATCATAGGTAGCAGAAGAAGGTCCAACAGAGCTTGGGCCTACTCCCATATGCTGAATGGGCCTCCAGATCTTTTTATTTTTGACTTGGGCTTTTTGCTTCATGGCCCAAACCTCATCTGATACAGGATTTGAATTTTGAAATCTACCACCGTACCGGTCTGCAGCTTTCCTTGTGCCTTTCTCTATAACTTTGTCAGTCTTTATTCCATTTCTGCCCTCATCGATGAAACCCTTTTCCGGCCATCTTTGTTCAATTGCCGATCGCTTTTTTTCCAGGGTAGGCCACTCCATTTCTCCTTTCACCAGGAACCCACAATTTGGGCAATTGATTGAGAGCTTCTCCATAGTTTTCCGGATAGAAGGGATTTGATTGCCACCAAGCACCATTTCAGCCAAATCTGATATTGCCTCCGTCATTTCCTTCCACCCATTCCCTCCTAGACCTTCCGGTATCATGATTGTCCAGGATTTGACACCCGAAATCTCTGTGACCGACCATCTCCTGCCCTGCTGATTGGTTAGGAGTATAAAAACCCATTTTTTGTCGCCACTTCGATGACTCCTATACCAGGGGGCTTTTGGTGTGAGACTTCGAACTTCATCCAAGCACTTGCAGAGCCATTGCAACCCAGAAACACTGAAAAAAATCGACGTCTGACGACCTTTCCACCTTTCTGTAATACGCATGAAATCTGTTTTGCGACCTTCAATTGATAAATCAAAAGATTTTCGTTCTATATAAACAAGTCTTTTTGCCGCCGATGAACTCGCAACTCTTTTCATGGGTTTAGCATATCCCCTAGCTCCCACGGCATCCCCCGAAGATCTGACATTCTCATCAGACTTTGCGACTAAAGACGCCCAAGATACCTCGGCATGTGAGTGGGAGTTGTTGGTGTGTGGAGTCTGGTGTAGAGATGGTGGTGACGGCATAGTTTGTGGGCAAGGTTTTGATTGTTGAGGTTGTGGGGGTGGTGGTGGTGGTGGGGGTGGTGGTGGGGGTGGTGGTCGGGAAGGTTGGTCATTGTTAGTGGTGTAAGTGGAGGTCTGTGGTTGAGGTGGTAAGTGTGACGGGAGTAGAGGGATATAAGTTGGTGGCGGTAGTGTGGGTGGGAAAGGTAATGGCGGAGATACTGGTGGGTAAGTATAGTAAGCATGGTGAGGGTATGGGTAAGGGTAAGGGTATGGTGATGGTTGTGGGTGGTGATGGAAAGACGATGGGTAGATCGGAGGGTAGGGGTATGATAGTGGAGGTGGACTGGTTTTTCGAGCCTAAGTGAGAACATTGGGCCTAAAGGAACAAATCCCTGCAGACATCAGTCCCGAGCGAACAATATTTTAATGTGTTCGGGCTTGTGGGCGCTGTGAATCTATTTAGAGTCCAATCCAACTTCTCCAAAGGCGAAAGGTTTTCATCATTGTTGGGGGATGGAAATGAGGGAACGTTTACAATACCTGGGTTTAATCAGATACAATTTGAAGGGTTTTGTAGGTTTATTGATCATGGCTTAACCGAAGAACTTTATAAGTTTCCAAAAATTGAAGATACAGAGCAAGAAATTGAATTCCAATTATTTGCGGAAACATATCAATTGGTGGAACCATTGATAAAAGAAAGAGATGCTGTATATGAAGCAATCACATATTCTTCTGAATTATATGTATCCGCGAGATTAATGTGGAAAACCAGTAGGGATATGCAAAAACAAAGCCTTTTTATTGGAAAGATTCCTCTAATGAATTCCCTGGGAACCTCTATAGTAAATGGAATATACAGAACTGCGATCAATCAAATCTTGCAAAGCCCCGGTATCTATTATCGGTCCGAAGCGGACCATAACGGAATTTCGGTATATAGCGGCACCATAATATCAGATTGGGGAGGAAGATTTGAATTAGAGATTGATAAAAAAGCAAGGATATGGGCTGAATGATGAAGACATTTCGCCTTCGGGGAAATTGGGTTGGACTCTGGATAGATTCACAGCACCCACAAACCCAAATACATTAAGATATTATCCGCTCTGGACCAAGGCCTGCACATATTTATTCCTCCAGGCCCAACGTCCTCGCTTAGGCCTGAAAAATCGATCTTAATGGGTTAAGCTTTGGGTTCTCCTTATCTATTGTCGCTCCATTCTCCTTGATGTGGGATCTTATCATTCCAACCCCCTTGAGGAGTCTGCACATCCTCAGACAATAGCTAGGTAGCCTTCGTTCATAGCCTTGTCATTCTTCAACAAGTGGGATTCTCGCCTTTTTTTTTACAACAAACCTATTCTAGATACTGGCCCACTGTCTGCCCACCACTAGCCCATTTAATAGCCCAAACCTTTGCTTGAGTTCTCTCAATGACAACACCAATGATTAAGACCTTTCGCCTTAGAAGAAGTTGGGTTGGACATTAGATAGATTCGCAGTGCCCATAAGCCTAAACACATTAAAATATTATCTACTCTGGACCAAGGCCCGCATGGATTTGTTCCTCTAGGCCCAACATCTTCGCTTAGACTCAGAAAACCAATCTTAATGGATTAGGTTGTTGGTTCTCCTTATCTATTGTCACTCCTCTCTTATTCTTCTCGATGTGAGATCTTATCAATATCATTGAACATTTTATGATGAGCTTTTAGCTGTTATGCAATTTACATTTGAATGAACAAAACAGTAGTGTATTGAGGTCAATTCTCAAATTGTGTTACACTTTTTTTCTTGAAGAATGGTATAGATTTCATAAATCAAGGGGGAGCACTAGTACATTCAGCAAAGTAAATATGAGAGAGTCCATGTGGAACCTGCTCTATCAAAATAACCATGAATTTGATATGGGTTAATTATACCCTCCGTCCCATTTGTTAGAGATTTTTCAAATTTTTTTTGATTTTTGTTTTGAAAAGGCATGACTTTTTAACATACACTTACATTTTAAAAGACATGTTTTAATTGATTTGGAGGCAACTCTTCATATTGTAAAGATATGTCCTTTTATGGTGTCTTTATATTGTAAAGACATGATCATTCATTGTAAAGGCATGTCCTTTGGGAAGAGTCACCACAAACTCTATAAATAGAGTTATTCTCCAATCATTTGATCATCCAATTTTTCTATCAACTTTCCCCCATTCTCTCTTTTTCTATTGTTTTTCTATTGCTGCAGAAATAGGAAGGCAAGTATCTTTCTTTCTCTTGATTATTCTCAAAGTACTCTGACATTCTACGACCATTGCACCAAGAAGAAGATGGTCCATAGACCAAGCTTCATTGTATCTTGGAGGCGGATTTGCTATAACCCAATGCAACCATTTGGTGGGGGCAAATACTGTCTTAAGGAAAGCGACTACACGCCTTGAAGCACCAAGTTTTGTTACAATCACCACCAATCCTACCATATTTCTCCAACACCATTTCCTTCGTTCTTCTTTCTATTTTAGGATGTCCCAAAACTAGTGTCACACTTCTTCATTAATTAACAATTTTGTTGTTGTATTTTAAAATTACCCTTGTTACTTTAATTACCCTAGTTCCAAGAGGAAAGAAGTACTACCATAAATAAGGGCAAATTTGGAATAACATGGCTATTTTGTCTAGTTGAATTGCATAAAATGATGTCCCCTTAAAAAGTTGGATTTTCAAATGATGACAAACAAATTGGTACGGAGGGAGTATTAACCAATGACCTTTTAACTTAATGCCACGTCAACGGACTCCTGACCGAACTTAAGGCCACGTCAGCGAAACTCTGCCCAAGTACCTTTAAAGTCTCATTTTAGAACTTCGAATGATGACATTGTAACAAAAAATCTTTGGGTGCTAAAAGTGAACAACCCTTGTCTTTCGGTGATGAAAAATATAATTAACCCAATTTGATATCTATACCTAGAGATGCAAGTGCATCTGATAATTTATTATCGTCACACTTTGTGTGTACCCTCGTGCAATCAACTACCTTTAGTAGCTTTGCTATATCTTCAAGGACAAAATCATATCATGTGTTCAGAAATGAATTGCTCTGAAGAGCTTAGACAATTTCCAAAGTATCAACTACCTTTCGCCTTAGAAGAAGTTGGGTTTGACTCTAGATAGATTTGCAGTGCCCATAAGCCTAAACACATTAAAATATTTTCTACTCTGGACCAAGACTCACATAGATTTGTTCCTCTAGGCCCAACATTTTGGCTTAGACTCAAAAAATCGATCTTAATGGATTGGGCTATGGGTTCTTCTTATCTATTGCCGCTCCTCTCTCATTCTCCTCGATGTGGGATCTTATCAATATCATTGAACATCTTGTGTTGAGCTTAGGTGTTATGCAATTTAGATTTGAATGAACAAAACAATGGTGTATTGAGGTCAATTCTCAAATTGTGTTATTCACTTTTTTTTTGAAGAATGGGATAAATTTCTTAAATCAAGCGGGAGCACTAATACATTCAGAAAAGTAATAGTAGGTTTGCTATATTTTCAAGTACAAAATCATATCATGTGTTCATAAATTAATTGCTCTAAAAGGCTGAGACAATTTCCAAAATATCACCTTCCAAAATATATTTGGGAAAACCAGAATCTAGGGCAATTTGAGAGAATCTAGGGCAATTGTTTCCTAATTTGTAATGCCATGACAGAAGAAGAGAAACAGGGAGGAAATGACAAATTCACACCATTACTACGTTGAGATCTTTAACACTACTCGATAGACAACTTCAAGAACTGAATGCTCATTTTACGAAGTCGAATATTGAGTTGCTTCTTTGTGTGGCATGTTTAAGTCCATTAACTCATTCTCTTAGTTTGACAAGAACAAGTTGATTCGTCTTGCTAAATTTTATCCAAAAGAATTCAGCTTATTTCAGCTTATCATCCTTTATGATCAACTTGACCTTTATATTGCCGACATATGTTCTAGTGACAAATTTCTAAGCTTAGATAGAATTGGTGATCTTGCTAGAGAAATGGTGAAGACGGGAAGAAATCAAGTATATCTATTGGTTTACTTGCTTCTGACTTTGGCATTAACATTATCGATCACCACTACTAGTGTTGAGAGAGCATTGTCAGCTATGAATATTATAAAGAATCGATTATGCAACCAAATGAGTGATGAATGGTTGAGTGATGAATTAGTTACATAACTAGAGAGAGAAATTTTTGAAAAGATTGACAATGATACAATCATGAACTTTAAATATCAATTATAGAACTTTAAATTTGTTTAAAGTTTTAATGAAAACTCGAGCTTTTGAATTATTATTTCATTTCGTTTATATTATATTATATTAATTTTCTTTAATGTTTGAAAATTTTAAACATGGTAATGTCAAGCCTCCAACTTAAAATTTTATGGATTCGCTACTGACAGCAGATATACATTTATAAGTTGAAACTAATACTTGACCCTCATTGTCACGGATGATCGCCCCTTCACCAACATAATCTGAATCCAATTTTCAAGATGCATCAATATTGATTTTTATTGAGCCAATCGAAGGGCGAACCCATCATTGAAGATGAAAATTGTGTTATTCACCATATCAATACATTTATGTGTAATTTTTAAATTTTATTTTTTTTATCTCTGACTTCAATTTATTTTTTAACAAGTTATTTCTATAAAATAAAAAAATTATTTATTCTGATTATTGTCAATCATGGTTCTCAAATTGTCTATAAATAAAGTATAATTATATTAACTTTTAAAAAACTTTTTGATCTACATGTTGAAATTAATCATGTGCTAACTATTCTCAACAACACCTTATGCCACAGTATATGCAAACAATCTAATCATACCTCTAATCGTAGTTTCCATTCTCCGATCCATATTTTCCAAAGAACTTGATATACACATAAAACAACAAAAACATGTTTCTCTATCAGGAGTATATTTTGACATTTGCTCTTATTGTTGGATAAATTGACATATAATTTAGTTATAAATAATGTGTAAAAATATTTTAAAGGTACATATATGTTAAGTACATATATCTTTCAATTTGTTAAGTGTTAGTCATTTGGCCGATAAAGGCTTTGATGTTCTTTTTAAAAAATGATAAATGTTCTCTTCTTGATTCTAGTGGGAATGTTGTGATGTTAAATGGTAGAGGTAGTGACATGTATGTTATTTACTTTGATGTGATGAAAAATGCTAGTATTACATGTTTGCTAGTTACAACATCCTCTTGAGTAATTGTCTCTCTACCATATTTTAATATGCTACAAACATCTCATAGGACTTAGGCAATGAGTGTAATAGTACCAAAGCCTTATTCTCATCCTCAACCTCGATGTTCTTCAAGTCTAAACACAGCTTGTTGAGCTCCTCAATATGATCCTGCAAATCTCTACCCTCTGTCATCTTAAACGTTAAGAACTTCACCTTGAGATACAAACCCTTTGACAGATTCTTCATCATGTAAAGAGTCTCAAGTCTGAGTCATATCTCAACTATCAACTTCATCTTAGCCACCTCTCTTAACTCTTCGTCACTAACACCGAGAGTTCAACGAATTATATGCTCGTTTGAGCACCTTCCTTCTTCTTCTCATCATCTATAAAGTCGGTCCTAAAATGATAACAAAATAACAATAAAAAATATCATTGTTTGCAATACGTTAAATTTAGTTCACAACCTTTGATACATCGGTCTTTGTATCGTCAAATTTAATTCCACCTTCTCCTTGCTTTTGGTCCTTCAATTTTGACTCCCTGTCAAATATCTTAAGAATTGTGTATTCTTGATTATAATAAACTAAGTTGTAATTTGTAATTTTCAGTTGAAATATTAATTTAAGACCGGTAAAGTTCTTCAGTTCCAGTGGCAAATACCATAGTGATTGATAAGTTATGTAGCAGAAATCACAATGATTTGTTGAACTTCCTCTTCGAACATTGTAAGAGATGTCTCACCATTTTTGTCAGCAACCAATAATCCAACCTTGAAACTGCAAATGAAATGTTTACTAAAACACCAAGGGTTTAACAGATCACATATTCATCAAACATTTTTCTATTTTCATACATATTATTTTCAAGCAGCATTGCTACATTACGATTTCCCTCTAGTACAGGGACACAGGCGTGATGTGATCCACTCCTACAATAGTTTAAAGGTTTAAATATTTTTTGTAAAGATGTTATTTTTCTAACAACGTGTAATTTATAAATTTAAATGTATATGTGGTTATACATTTGGAGCAATTTTTGTGTTTGATATATCTATATTTACATAAATTTTGGTTGTCCCAGTTGATGACAAACATATTTCATCTAACAAATAGTTGAAAAAGTTATTTTATCCACGTAAATTAAATTCACTGTAAAAATATGGCTAAAATAAAAGACATACCATAAAGTCTCTTATCAATTGTTAGATAAGTCATTAAGCCGCTCTACCATTGCATTTTGATTCTGGAATTGGGACTTGTGAGTTGCAATGAGAGCTCTAGCATAGCTCGATATCAATCTAAAGGTGTAAACATAACCCCATTTTAATTTCTCATGAAAAGAGATTCGCATGTCTTTCGCGAATTTTGTCATGCATTTGTGTCCCCTGCATTATTCAAAAGAAAATAAAAATTTGAAGCAGGTAATATCATATAAAGATAGGTAAGGTTCGAATGAAATGAATAATTTATTTCATACTTTTGTAAAAAAATGATAGAGATAAAAATATCATAACCTCTTTATCGATAAGCAACATGTCTAACACTTAGAAGATCATTGTTGTTTCAAATATTTGTAAAATCCCACGTGTGGCTAAAACATGCAACGACTTCCCAATTCAACCTCGTAGCATTCACATATTTTAGACAATCAGTCATGGTTTAACAACATAAATGATTTCAGATTAATCAAAATGTGTGTGTATTTTCATTTGGCATTTTATGGGGTATTTATATGTTCTAAAAAACGCGAGATATATGTAGAATACCATAATTGAAACGACTTATGCATCTAATCGTAGTAAGAAACTTGAATCGGTATCATTATTATTATAGTATTATAATTTGGGGGCCCGTATCTACATACAATAATTTATCCTCTCTGGGCTCTTTGGAATTGAGCTCCCACGGATTTGTGATCCCTGAGTTAGGCTAGGAAGGCCCGGCCCAACCGGCATCCAAGATTCACTTGGAAAACCGATTATTATAAGTTAAGAGAGTAGACCACTCTTATATATTGGACTATTAACCCATACACTACGGATGTTTTCTAACAAGTGTTCCTTACATTAAGTAATAATTTTTAAAGGTTTTGCATCTAATTGGTATTAAACCAAAGTAGGTTAATCAAATGATAAAGGGACAAAATAGATGAATCTTAAATTGAAGAGTCTATCCTGACTTGAAATAAAAATCGTAAAGAAGAGAATCGACAGATCTAAATCATTTTTGGGATCTGTTAAAGAGAATGACAGATCTAAATCGCTTTTTCAATCTATCATTGGCGAATAGTCGTGAAGAATAATAGAAGCAACAATTCAAAATCCGCCCTTTCGGTTTGTCATTTTCGGTCTGTGGTAAAGAATAGCAGGGGCAGCCGCGGTTTCAATCCGTTAAATTTGAGCTTTTTCTCCGTTGTGTGAAGAAGGGAACGCGAACCGTCGTTCTCGATAGAAATCTAATATGTCTTGAGTTTTTCAATTCATCTTGTATCTATTTGTCAATTGTCCAATTGCTATGAAATTTGCTTGGTGACGTGGCACTATGAGGTTCATTTGTGTATTTAATTTTCAGGTGTCCAATTGCCACGAAATTTGTTTGGTGACGTTGCACTATGAGGTAATTTCTTTTCCTTATCTGAGTTCCATCTTACATATATGTATTTATTGGATTTGTGATCTCCGCAATTTCCTAGAGTCTACAATTCACATCTAATGGTGAAGTAAAAGTCACACAAATTTTAAAAATGGAAAAACAAAAATATGATATGATCTTGCACACCTCTCAAACCGTTAGATTTAAATTTTAAACAAATTTCAAAACTCACAAATCCTTATTATTCTTGAAAAAAAGGTCAATGACCTACTTGTATTAGAATACAATCCAATACAGAAATCACTTGCCGTGATTACTTTCTCTGCCCATTGGGCAGACGAAAACCAAACACCTAAAACCAAACAAAGCAAAACAATACAACCAGAAAAAACCACACAAATTACACTACACTAGACCATTAGACAAGACAACTGCTTCAAGCTCTTGTGGAAGTTCTTCAATCCAAGCTTGGAACGAAGAAGAAGATAGACCTCTTTTAGCAAGCAAATGGGCAGCAACATTCGAATCCCACAGCACATGCGTAGCCTGTCAACTAGAAAAATTTTTCAACACCATGAATATCTCTTGAACAATTGAACCCCAATTCGACAAATTGACATGGGGATTCCTCATATTAATCGCATTAATAAGAGTTAAGGAATCACCCTCCAAATGAACTTCACTAAAACCTAAGTCTCGTGCAAATAACACAGCAGAGAGTGCAGATACGGCTTCGGCCAAAAGAGGATTAAATGCCACAGGTCTACTATCTGTACAGGCTGCCATAGGAAAGCCTTTACTATCCCTAATAATACATCCAAGACCAGTAATATTCTGATTGGAATTCGCAGCAGCATCAAAATTAATTTTAACCAAACCCAGCTGAGGAGGACTCCAAGAAGAAGCAATAGGAATAGTCAACAGAGAAGACCTGCCCCTTGCAGCTTGAACATCAATCAGCAGACTACGGATAGATTTAGCAGCCAAATTAAAAATTCCATTGGGAAGAGGGAGCTTACCCCCATGCACAAGAGAATTTCGTCGATGCCAAACCATCCGAAGCATCACAGCTAGTTCAGCCAAAGCCGAAGGACCGAGCTTCTCATGGTAGTAACACCAAGCTTCTCTAAATGAGGACCCCACCAAAGGAAGTTTTTGAAGCTGCTTGGAACTAAAAGCAAAAACCTCAGAGGCTTTGGAACACAAAAACAAGGCATGCATAATTGATTCAGAATACAAATTACAAACTGGGCAAACATCAAGCAAAACAATCTTCCTAGAACAAAGATTTGAGAAAGTAGGAAGGATATTGTGTATTGCTCGCCACATGAAAACTTTGGTAGAGGGAGGTATTTGAAGTGACCAAATAGAATTCCATATATTATCTATCTCAGGTGTAGTAGAAGAAATAGGCTCCAACCTCTCGTGGAACTCCAAAATCCTATGGTAACCACTCCGTACGGAATAGACCCCATTCCGTGTTCCATCCCAAAAACATTTATCCACCCCCCTGCAAGGACATACAGGGAGAAGAAGAATCACCTGGGCTTCCTCGGAAGAAAATAATTCCCCAATAAGCTGGGTATTCCACCAACAAGTATTGGGATCAATTAAAACATGTACAGTAGAGTTCCTAGAAAAGCCCCTTTCCAAAGCTCTCTCATTAAAATGGAGAGACTTGGGAACCCATTTATCCCTCCATATCCGAGTGGAATGTCCATTCCCAATTCTCCATTGTAAACCGTCCTTAAGAACCCACCTGGCGGAACAAATACTTTTCCAAACAAAGGAAGAATTTGAGAGGGTATCCACGTCAAGGAAAGAATCATTCCTGAAGTACTTGGCTTTTAGCACCCTTGACACTAGAGAATCTGGATATTGAATAATTCTCCAGCCCTTTTCCAGACGATGCCCCTTTCCACCAAAATTGGCGAATAATTCCATTAAGCTCCTTGCAAAGGCCATCCGGAATCGGAAAACTTGCATACTATAAGTAGGGATAGCCTGGAGAACCGATTTGATCAATACTTCCCTGCCTGTAAAAGACAGAAATCGATTCTTCCAATCTTGAGTTCTCTTCCGCACTTTATCCACCAGAAACCTCAATGAATCAGTCTTTGATCTTCCAATCATAGCAGGGAGACCTAAGTAATGCTCAAAAGATTTAATTTCATGCACCCCAATAGCAAGTTTCAACTGCTCCTTCACCCCACAATCTGTGTGTTTGCTAAAAAAGAGGGAAGTTTTCTCGATATTAAGCTTTTGGCCCGAAACACTCTCATAATCAACTAGGATACTATGAACCTGATCCCAAGCCCCTCCAGTGGCTCGACAAAATAAGAGACAATCATCTGCGAAAAAAAGATGTGAAACCCGAATTCTCCCTCCTCCAAAAGGGACCCCTACCATCTTATCGGACCTCTCCAACACTAGTAATCTATGACTCAAGGCTTCAGTACACATCACAAACAAAAGGGGAGACAAAGGATCACCTTGTCTCAGTCCACGGGAGGGAATAACTGGATCACTATAAACCCCATTCACCAGGATAGAATATGAAACCGATCTGATGCACTGAGAAATCCACCGAATCCACACATCACAGAACCCCAATCTAGCCATGACCTCCTCAAGAAACGCCCATTCCACTCTGTCATAAGCTTTACTCATATCCAATTTAACAGCCATATAGTCTTTATTGCTGCGATGTTTGATTGCCATAGAATGCAGTGCTTCATACGCAACAACAATATTATCTGTAATCAGTGTACCCTTAATGAAAGCCGATTGATTCTCTCCTATGATCACTGGTAAAATAGTCTTCAATCTATTGACCAATAGCTTAGCAATAATCTTATACAAGACATTACGCAAACTGATCGGACGGAAATCCGTCACTTTGGAAGACTGCTTGACTTTGGGAAGTAAGACGATAAGAGTATTATTAATAGCGGGAAACAAGGAACCAGAGAGCATAAATTCATTGACTACTGCGAAAACATCATCCCCTAGGAACTCCCAATTCTGCGTATAGAACGCCGAAGAAAATCCATCCGGCCCGGAGGATTTATTGGGATCAATCTCGGATACTGCCAAAAAAACCTCCTCCTTGGAACAAGGCTTACATAAAATAGAATTCATATGATCAGTGACCTTAGGTTGCAAATCCGTGAGAAAATCCCCAGCAGACCGTGAAGTCAAAGAGCTAGTAAACAGAGAGGAGAAATAAGAATGAAAAGAGTCTCTGATGAGGTCTTCAGCATATATCAAGTTGCCCTGGGAGTCCTGAATGGTCTCTATTAAGAGGGACTTTTTTCTCTGCCGCGTACAATGGTGGAAGTATTTGGAATTACGATCTCCTGCTTGAAGCCACAAGATCTTAGATTGCTGTTTGCGACCTACAATGTGTGAACTCCTATAATTGGTGAGGGAGAAAGTGCCCAGTCTTTGTTTTCTTATGGAACGAAGGTGTATTATGTTCAGGCTCAAAGACTTCGTTGTAAACTTGGGTTTCAGGGTGTTTTTGCAGTGGACCCTATTGGTCACAAGGGGGGCCTTCTTCTTTTGTGGAAGGATGATCTCTTTGTTTCTCTTATTAACTACTCTAAATATCATATTAGTGTTTCTATTACTATTGCAGGGTTGACTTTGCCTTGGGTTTTCACTGGTTTTTATGGACATCCTGTCCAGTCAATGAGGGAGCAATCATGGCAGCTTCTTTGCAAGCTTCGGCCGTCTAATCAGGCTTGGTTATGTGCTGGTGACTTTAATGTAATTGCCAACTCTGGAGAGAAAGTGGGGGGCAGTTCAAAGATGGGTCAACTAATGCATAATTTTAACAACGTTTCTCATGAAGTGGGTCTTTTTGATCTCAGCTACTCTGGTCCAAAGTTCACTTGGAGTAATCGAAGAGTACTGGCCATTGATTTTATTAAAGAACGACTTGATAGAGCGATGGCTAATTCTATGTGATTGAATTTCTTTCCAAATTTTGATGTCCGCAATTTGGGTACATCCTCTTCGGATCATTGTTGCCTAAGTATCTCAATGGATACGTTGGTGTATGATCCGCATCCCTTGGCTTCTCGTTTCCGATATGTTAATTGGTGGGGCTCTAATGCTGATTGTAAGCTAGTGGTTCAGCAACAGTGGCAGCAGTGCGACCCGAGCTTGGTTCATCCTCCAGTAATGCATCGTATTCATCGTAATCTATAGTGGTGTCAGAAGGGTATACAGAAGTGGGTGGTGAAGGTTAAGAAGAATCAGAATCAGCAACTTAATCTGTTGCAACAACAGTTAAAGTCCCAACTTCAAATAGAATCTGCAGTGAATCAACAAGAACTGTCCCGAATTAGATCTGCGCTTGATACTCTCCGAGAGAATGAGGAGTCTCACAAATCCTTATTGATCAAGCTTGGCACCGAAATTTTGGAGTTTATTAGCAGTGAACTTGGGCTGTCTAAAGCTTGGGCTTAAAAGGCCCAATACTTCCTTAACCAGTTAACCTAATGATTGCTAGCCCAGTGAATAAGATGTAAAGAGGCCCATTCGGATCCTTTTTGCTTCTTCCTTCGAGCCCATTCGGAACTTTGCAGTTAGTTTTAATTTTGTCTATTGATTCATACACAGATCCTGTCTAAGTTAATTAAAAAATAAATCAAAATAATTAGAGGTCATAATCTTCCTAAACAGATCCGCATCGCACGTCTCTGGTCAGCTGTCATGTCACATGTGAGGTAGAACACAAAAGTCAACTTGCTCTAGTCTCCACGATCAGACAACACAAAATTAGACAATATTCCATTGGTCATCAAGGAAAATTATATGATAATAAAATTTTGTAATTGAATGGAGAACAATAGACAACACAACAATTTTTATAGTGGTTCGACACTCGACCTATTTGAATCTATGAAGCCTTTTGTGGCTACATATTCTTTATTGATTTTAGGATATTTGATTGATAAAAAAAAGACAAACAAATCCCCTGTCCATTTTACGTCAAGCAATACGTGGAGTAACTCCCAATATTGCAATAAAAGCAAGAAGTGTAGGCGGATTGATTCATCAACAGTGACAAATTCAAGAATTGAAATCACTGAGGGTACAAAAGTGGTACAGAGTCCGGGTGCAACGCCCTTAGAAATTATTTTGAGCTCTTTTTGTAGGAGTTTAGAGCTCTATTAACTATTGGGAGAGGGAGAGATGGGTTGATAGATTGAGAGGATTTGATAGGCTTGGGCTTGACAGGTGGGTTTGATACTTGTGGACAGTTAGATCCACTAAAAAAACACATAGTGACACAACTACCATGGAAATGTTAATTACCTTTTTACCCTAGCAAACATACTAAGATAAAATCGAGCGGCTTCGAATCATCCGTGCCACCTGCCCTCACCGCCACTGACAGCCAATGGCGACATTTTCTTTCTCGTCGGAAGAAGACATGACAATGGCGACATTTTCTATCTCATCGGCTCTGCCATTCTTTCTACAACAACGAACCCTTCCTCCGCTTCACTGCTCTCTGCTCGCAACCCAGTGGATCTCTATAATTTCTTCTGTCTATGCCTCTCTCTTAAATCTTACTTTGGCATTACCCCAAGCCACAGTGAAATCCACCGCCGTTGATACTGCTCCAGTACGCTTCCGTCGCAATCGTTGATCGTTAATCAGATGGCTCAAGCGCATGCACCAATCTTGTTTAATGAGTTCCTGATCTGAATGAGTCTGTCCCAAAGCCCGAGTCTACAATGGTGGGCTCGGTCCGTGCCCAACCATTCTTCTTGGGCTTGAACTCTATCAATAAAGTCATGGCACTGTTCAATCAAGGAAAAGAATGATTGAAATTTGCAGGGCTATACTACGTCTCCACTTAGATAATTCTTTTATGATTTAAATTTTGAAATAATGATGAGTTTTTGAGTATATTTTTCATGGGTTAGCTAGTTGTAAATCAAAGAAGCCCTAAATGATTTTTTTTGTTGCTTAACAGAAAATATTACCCAAAAAGATTATGAGGTTTTAATTTTAAATGCTAGTCTATGTAACATCATAAGTTACAATTTCAAAAGAGTAACATACTGTTTCATATTAGTAACATTATAACTGTGTCATTTTTTATGGGTATAATGTTAATATTTTTTATTTTTCAAAACAATAACATTATAAACAAATATCCTTATCATATTTCTCACCATAGCAAATTACCTCACAGAAACACAATGTCATTGTATGATACAAATAAATATTAGTATAATGTTACTATTTCAAAGCAACTTCTCCTCATATGTGGGTATAATGCTATTTTTTTTTTACTTTTATTGAAATTATTTGACAAATGTTAGTCTAATGTTACTGTTTTGATAAAAATGCTCATTTAAGGCTCATGTGTGGGTATAATGCTATTTTTTTTTTACTTTTATTGAAATTATTTGACAAATGTTAGTCTAATGTTACTGTTTTGATAAAAATGCTCATTTAAGGTCGTAAACAGTGGAATTTGACAAAAATAGGGTGAGAAATTAATGTTACTATTTTAATGTTACTGTTTTCATGTTACTGTTTTAATGTTACTGTTTTTAAAATCCTTATTACTCCATAAATATACATACAATTCTTGAAAGAATCTCAGCACAGTTCAAGGGAAATTATTAGCACTAAGCTCCAACTCCTATGCACTCATACCCTAACATAATATTAAAATCTCCAATTCTGCACCACCACCCTTAATACAAATAAATCCAAGACAGGAAACCCCAACATGTTACGAAATTCCATAATCCACTAACCATAAAGAAACTTCATCATTGCCTTTCCACCATTAGAAAGTGGATTGATTGCAGTCCACAAAACCTTGACAAAGTAACTGCACAAACTAAATTTCATTTTTTATTTTGAATTAACCAAACCATCGCAAAAGATAAGGTCCGAGTCAAATCCCAGTTTAACGACACAACTATGAACTTGAAGTAACTACTTGGCCATTCCAGACTCATTGCATCCTGACAAAAGAGTAGTAAATGTCACATAATCCAATTCCCTATAGCCAGGGGCGGAGTAAGGAATTTTCGTGAGGGGGGCAAAAAGTTGGCGGGGGTTCACAAAATTTTTTTTAGGGTGCGTTTGGTATGGGGGTAAGAATTTGGGGGTATAATTTGTTACCCATGTAAATGTTACAAGGGTAATAATAATTATGGAGAATAAGTGTTACCCTTGTTTGGTAAAGAAGGGTAAAATTTACCCAAGTATTCATTACTCTTGTTTGTTACGACTATACGTTACTGGTGTAATATCATTACCCTTGTTTGATATTATTGTAATGAACCGAACTAGAAAAAAGTGAGATTATGTTTTTTATTGTTACGACTATCATGTACCAAAATTTTAAAAATATAGATACATATGCATATATATACACACATAGCCAGACATACATATATATATATATACATACATACATACATACATATATATATATATATATATATATAACAACAATTATTAACAATTTCAACAAAATAATCTGATAACACTCAAATCCATGACAAAGACGTAACACAAGAGTAGGGGTCACCATTTTGGCCCGTAGGCCTAGGTCCGAGCCCGGCCCTACCCGACCTCTTAGGCGGGCATGGACTCCATTTTTTGGGTCAGCTCGACCTGAAGCCCGACACCTCGGGCCAATTTTGGCCATGCCCGAGCCCGACCCATGGCCGACATTATTTATTTATATATATATATTATAATACACACACATACACAGACAATGTATGCACATATTATATATATATAATATATATATAATATTTATTTTTATATATATATGCAGACAGTGCATGCACTGTCTGCATATGTATATATATACATATACACAAACAGTGTATATATATATATAGACACACACATGCACTATCGCACTATCTGCATATATATATATATACATATATATATATACAGGAATTCTCTTATGTGGACCAAAAATGTGGACCAAGTTTGTGGACCAAAATCCAATGGTTGTAATCAATCACAACATAAGTGGGGGCCACACATTTATTATGGGACCCATCACATCTATGGTTGAAAAACAAGTCCACAAACTTGGTCCACACTTTTGGTCCACATAGGAGAATTTCTATATATATATATATATATATATATATATATATATATAATACACATACATATATATATGTATATATAATACACATACATATATATATGTATGTATATACACAGACAGTGCATATATATACATATACACAGACAGTGTGTGTATATATATAATACACATACATATATATGTATGTATATACACAGACAATGCATATATATACATATACACAGACAGTGTGTGTGTATATATAATATGCAGACATGCACTGTCGCACTATCTGCATATATATATATATATATATATATAATACACATACATATATATATGTATATATACACAGACAGTGCATATGTGTGTGTATATGTATTTATATATGTGTATATATATACATATATATGTGTGTGTCTGTGTATATGTATCTATATATATATATATATATATATGTATATATAACTTATGGGATTTTAGAATTTTTTATTTAAAGGGGTAATAGGTTGAAGTAAAACTTCTCATTACTTTTTATTACCCAGGTCCCCCCACTAATAAACTTTATGTGTAAAAAATAAGTTCAATTACTAAAATTTATTACAGGAGTAAAAGTTATAATGACATAACAAACACAAGTAAACTTAAAATTTAATTACCTTTATAACCATTACACCCCATCACCCCTGTACCAAACGCACCAATAGTGTTATTTACTGAAAAATTAGATAATTTTTTGTTGATTATATAGCAAAATTAAAGTGAAAAACAAAAACATCACGAAATACATAGAGACCAAGTACTTATAAAAACCCCGACACGGTAGCATTTAGAAAAAGAAAGACATGCTAGTAGGGTTTAGAAAAGAAAGAAATGCTAGTAAAAGCTTAAAAGGAGAAGAATAGGTTTTAAAACATGCTGGTAGGTTTTAAAAAAGAAAGAAATGTTGGTAAAAGCTTCAAAGGAGAAGAATAGGTTTTAAAAAAAAAAAATGCTTGAGGCCATATTCAAACTTGGATCTGTGTAATAAAAGGAAGCTTGCTTTGCCGCTATACCCACAAACAAAATCTAAGTCGTGGTGGATAAAATATATATAACTACTAATTATTTTTTCAAAATCCAGTGGGGGCTTGGCCCCTTGGTCCCCATGTGGGTCCACTCCTGCTTGTAGCACCTCCAAAGGCTTCCCGAAACTGATCATGCTGTAAAAATCCTCCACTCATGATTGTCCATGTCACAGATTTTCGTTCAAGCATGCTGATGTAATAATTCTCGCAAGTGCACAAGAGTCTACGAATAGTACAGTGTATGCAAGTATGAGGTCGATCCCACGGAGACTAGTTAATCTAATTAATGTACCTAACTTGATGAATGATTGAGATTTTGGGAAAAGAAGAATGATTGATGTAAATAAAATATAATAAAAACAAAGAAATAAAATTCAGATTTTGTATCCAATAAGAAAAGAACACTAGGGCAATGATTTCACCTAGTAATCCTATCACAAGCATCCAATTAACAAACACACAATTATGGTTCTGATTCAAGGGTTGATTCTTTCTTAAATATGTTGGTTCGTTCGTTCGCGGTGCCAACAAATATTATTAACAATGGATTAATCATGTTCGGTTCGCAGTTTTTAACCCAAGGCTAACAACTCATTACGATCTAAAGAACTATAACAACCAATCAATCCCCTAAACCTTGTTCATGGCAGTCGACAATTGATTTCCTTAATTCCAGTTCCACTAAGACACGTGAATTCGGTTCGTTCCTTAGTCCTAGCTAGATGAATCTAATTGAGCATTCAATTGGTGGCCAATCAACCAAACAAACAATAGATTATAAGCATAGAAATTAAAGACAAGAATCATGAACCAAAATTATGCATTCAATTAATTGAAGTACTTGCAATAATCATACTAGGCTACATCAAGCCCTAGCAAAGAAGTTTAGTTACTCATGTTATAAGAACACAAGGAAACTAAATATGAGAACATTATGAACCAAGAACAAAAACAAAGAGAAAACTAGAGACAAGAACAAGAACAAAAACAAAAGCTAGAGAATGTGGCACTCCAATTCGTGTTTTCTATTGTGCTAGAGGACTCCCTTTTATAGTGACAAAAGCTTCCTTCAATCAATGCCAATTCCAAATCATTCTCTGATTTCCTTCTCTCAATCTGATTCGGTTTTCCTTGTTTTCTTATTTCTTGTCAAAGTATTTCCTTCAACTTCACACCAAAGCTTTCTTTTATTTATTTCCTTCCTTCTCTCTTTCTTGATCTGCAAGTATTCTTCATTCCTTATTTGTATTGGATTCATCTCAAAGCAAGCATTGAACATGGGTTTATCTGATGGGCTTAAAGAAGTCTTTTTTACTTTTGTACAAATTAATCTGCAATCCAAAATTAAGAGTATTTATGTAATATCCATGTCCATTCAAATAAATAGAGACAAAAATAAATGTAAAAGTGAGGTATAAAAATATATAAAATATATTACGATCAAATACCCCCACACTTAGCTTTTGCTCGTCCTCGAGTAAAATAAAAAAATAAAATAAAATAAAAATAAAAAAACCTAACTCACTTTCGCAGGAATCGCTGCGGCACTCAGCATGTGACACAAGCCTTTAAACCCCTAGGTGTCCCTAGTGGACGAGTTATAGTCTCGTGAAGGTTTACCAGAACGATACCCACAAACATTTAAAAAAAAGTCCTTCCAATCTCGCTCAAGCACCAAAGATGTCTTATAAACTAGTCATTAGCTAAAGAATTTCACAAAGAATCATGCTCAAATATATATGTTTAGAATTAGGCCAATATCAACACAACATATCTCAATCGAAATAGTGCACATTCAAACTCAATTTCAACTTCTCACAAGGAATTCTCTCAAGATTCACTCAATTTAGTGGTAGTAAAGTGTTTGCACTCAATTAATCTCATGAAAACAGTCCTACCATATGCTTGCTTGTCCACCCATTCTACACTATCAAAAACTTGTAACTTCATGAATCAAGAGGTCTTTATTCAAGGTTGTAATGGGGCCAAGGGTGAAGGTAAAAAGAAAAAGTGGTATAGAAAATCACAAAATTTCTAAAGAACTAGTAGAGCACACAAAAATTAGGGCATATATCATCTTGTCGGCCCAATCTTCATTCTCAATATTCAATTCTCTACCAATTCTTCACAACTTCAAGATTTCTTTCACCATGCACATAAATTTCTTCTTTTTCTTTTCTTTTTTCTTTCTTTTTTTTTTATTTATTTTTTTTTATATTTTTTTTTATTTATTTTTTTTTCAAAACAATGTCGAATCATACTACATATTTTTTCTTTTTCTTTTCCCTTTTTTTTCTTTTTCTTTTTCGACACATTAATGCACATGTGTTCGACATCAAATTTATTCTCCACCAAATAACATCCCAAAATAAATAAGAACTCCCCCACATTTAATTCTTTTCATCACCAAACTCAACATACTTGAACACCATCAACACTTGAAAAATCTCATGGTATACTCTACTAATTCCTTAGAATTAGGTAAGTAATTGTTTTTCGGGTTAAAGGATCAAGTAGATAAGTTTCATGAATAAAAAGGCTTATTTAGGCTCAAAGGGGCTTTCTAGTGGATAAATACATTAGGGTATAGGCAATTTGGCTATAGAGGTATCATCCTAATGCCTCAATCATATTCATGTCATCACATGTATCAATATAGTTTCAAAAAGGTTTAAAGCAAGTTCTAGAGGAACATATAATCATGAGAGCACACAAGAAAGAAATTGGATTGATATGCATAATGTATCAATCATATAGGCTCAAAACTCACAAGGGTAATTATGCAAGTCTACATCAAGTCTAAACATGCTTCTTTCTCAATCAACATATCATGTTAATATTGGCCCATGAAAAATTGTAATTCAAGCTCAATTCTAGTGAAAATTCTCTTTACTAACAAACTAATTTTAGACCTAAACAATTTATGTCTCATCATCGCTTTGGAAGGAACTAAATTTTTTTTTTTCAAATTGTTTTTTCAAAACAAGCTATTCTCACCCCCACACTTGAATTATGCAATGTCCTCAGTGCATGAAATAATGTGAAAAATAACGTGGAGAAAAAGTACTGAGTTAGAGCGATACAACCTGACTGCGAAAACATTCGGGAAGTAATTCCCGTGTAGAATTCTGCACTGCACAGCTGTCGTAAAATCATCAATTTATCCTTCATCTCAGCTCGGATTCACGAACCGTAAAATTCTGCAGAAACTAGACATCCGTATCTTTCCGTACATATATGGCTTGCATTCTGGTTCGTCCTGAGTTGTCCCAGAAAATTATTTCAATCCAGCGCTTTGGCACAACTTTTCCTTTCTGCATTTGATGCACAAATAGCAATTTAATTCAATGTGGGATGAGTGCTCTTCTATAATGAACTAAAATAATCTACAATAAAAAGGAACGAATTTACCGGGTGGGTTGCCTCCCACCAAGCGCTTTATTTAACGTCTAGGCGAGACGTAACTCTTCAAGTAGCTAAATTAGTGAACTTGGAAGCCCACTTTCAGTTCATTGGGTTGTAGCAATCGCCTTCTTCTAACCACACCCAGTTCAACATCCAAAGTATGCCTTTTGTTACTCAGAATTGTAAGAGCAGTCGATTCCTCAAAAGGATTTGAATATCCTTTTTCCCTTTTTCCAAAAACCGCTTGTTGGAGAATTTTATCTTGGGGTACTTTCACAATTGAGGGGAACAACTTGTTAGTGGATAAAGGAAAGGACTCAATGGCGGGAGTATGCTTACCTCTCTCGTATGGCATGACTCTAGGTCGATTCATAGACTCAACCTCAGTTGGATGTCCTTCTTTCTCCACAATGTAATCTTTAATAGTGAGCACTTTCTCCATTGATTTCTCACCTTGTGCTACCTTAGGCTTGAAGGTCACTGTTTCTTCATTATTTGTCATTGTTAGCGTGCCTTTATACACATCAATTGTCATCTTTGCAGTCTTCATGAATGGTCGCCCCAAAATCAATGGAATTTCTTCTCCATGACCTTGGCAATCTCGCATATCAAGTACTAGAAAGTCAGCTGGAAAAATTAATCCATGTATCTTAACTAAAACATCTTCTAGTACTCCTTTAGGATATCGAATAGATCGATCAGCCAATTGTATGCCCACAGAGGTCTTTTTGAGTGCACCTACATTCAAAGATTCAAAGACAGAGAGAGAAATTAGATTAACTGATGCACCTAAATCCAATAAAGCATGTTCAAAGTTTTTATTGGCTATGCAACAAGGTATAGTGAAACTCCCTGGATCCTTAAGCTTTGGTGGCAACTTCTTTTGTGATATGGCACTACACTCTTCGGTTAGTTGAACCACCTTATTCTCATCTACTTTCTTCTCTTCTTGCACAACAGAAGGTGCCACATCCGTCTTCGGGGTTGTCTTTTGCACTAATGGTACTTCTTCTTTATTTCTCCTAAGACGCCCAGGAAACGGGATCGGAGGAACATAAGGTCTCACAGGTGGAGCAGGTTTATCGGGGTCAGGCAACCCATGCATGATTGCACGACGCGACTGTTGAAGCGGCTGCTCTTGTGCTTGAACTTTGTGCTCTTCCAACTTTGTAGCAACTCGGCTTTGTTGCTCATCACAAAGTGTGATAGCCATGGCATGCTCCCTATGGTTCGGATTGATCTCAGTTTGGCTTGGAAACTTTCCAGCCTCCCTTTGACTCAATGCTTCAGCGATTTGACCCACTTGTGCCTCCAATTTCTGATGGTTAATTGCCAACTGCCGCACCATGTCCTCCAATGTGGTGGTTGGTGGATTGGCTTGGTTTTGGGTATTCTTCCAAGAAAAGTTTGGATGTGCCCGAAAACCTGGATTATAGGAGTTAGAGTAGGGATCAAACCGTGGATTCCGATTATAGGAGTTCATCATATTTGCTTGCTCTTGCACAAACTCTGGGAAATCCACTCCTTGAGTCGTATGCCCATTCATTGCTAGAAGCATGTCCAACTTGGTAGAGATGGCATCAACCTGTGATTTTGGTGCAAAAGAATCAAAATTGAAAATTTCATACACACCTGCTCGCTTACCTCTTACTTCCGAATGTTGTGTCTCAATAGCAAGTCTCTCAAATAAAGTTTGACATTCGGTCGGAGTCATATTTCTAATCGATCCCCCTGCATAATTATTAACTGCAGCTTTGCTAGAAACTGTCAGTGCCTTGTAAAAATACGCATCAACACTAATAAAGGCAAAGCATGATGGGGACACTGAGTTAACAGGTTATTAAACCTCTCCCACGCCTCAGAAAATGACTCATCAAGTTGTTGTTCAAATTGCATGATCTTATCCCTAAGAGCATCAGTTTT
Organism: Tripterygium wilfordii; assembly: GCF_013401445.1. Lineage (NCBI taxonomy): Eukaryota > Viridiplantae > Streptophyta > Magnoliopsida > Celastrales > Celastraceae > Tripterygium > Tripterygium wilfordii. The sequence goes on along the minus strand of NC_052232.1, from coordinate 3,383,641 downwards.
CTGAGTTGAGAAAAATTTTTCTAAAAATTTATTTTGTACCTCAGTCCATGTCGCCAGTGAACCCGGCCTCAGACCATTAAGCCATGTCCTTGCTTTGTCCTTCATAGTGTAAGGGAAGATCTTCAACCTCAAGTGCTCCTCAGTAACTCCTGTAGACAAAGACATGCTGGAAACCATATTAAAAATTTCACGAATGTGACTAAGTGGATCCTCCGAACTTAGACCATGAAAAGAAGGCATCATGTTAAAGTGTATAGTCTTAAGCTCGTAGTTCCTAGCTGCCGTCGGAAGTACGATGCAAGATGGAGATTCTGGAATGGTGGGGATGTCAAGATCACCCATCGTTTCGGCTTGCACAACCACTGCCATTGCTTACAACCTGAAAAATAAAAAAAAATTTAAAAAGAAAGCTAAGTACACAATTAAACTAAACTAGTCCCCGGCAACGGCGCCAAAAACTTGATGTAATAATTCTCGCAAGTGCACAAGAGTCTACGAATAGTACAGTGTATGCAAGTACGAGGTCGATCCCACGGAGACTAGTTAATCTAATTAATGTACCTAACTTGATGAATGATTGAGATTTTGGGAAAAGAAGAATGATTGATGTAAATAAAATATAATAAAAACAAAGAAATAAAATTCAGATTTTGTATCCAATAAGAAAAGAACACTAGGGCAATGATTTCACCTAGTAATCCTATCACAAGCATCCAATTAACAAACACACAATTATGGTTCTGATTCAAGGGTTGATTCTTTCTTAAATATGTTGGTTCGTTCGTTCGCGGTGCCAACAAATATTATTAACAATGGATTAATCCTGTTCGGTTCGCAGTTTTTAACCCAAGGCTAACAACTCATTACGATCTAAAGAACTATAACAACCAATCAATCCCCTAAACCTTGTTCATGGCAGTCGACAATTGATTTCCTTAATTCCAGTTCCACTAAGACACGTGAATTCGGTTCGTTCCTTAGTCCTAGCTAGATGAATCTAATTGAGCATTCAATTGGTGGCCAATCAACCAAACAAACAATAGATTATAAGCATAGAAATTAAAGACAAGAATCATGAACCAAAATTATGCATTCAATTAATTGAAGTACTTGCAATAATCATACTAGGCTACATCAAGCCCTAGCAAAGAAGTTTAGTTACTCATGTTATAAGAACACAAGGAAACTAAATATGAGAACATTATGAACCAAGAACAAAAACAAAGAGAAAACTAGAGACAAGAACAAGAACAAAAACAAAAGCTAGAGAATGTGGCACTCCAATTCGTGTTTTCTATTGTGCTAGAGGACTCCCTTTTATAGTGACAAAAGCTTCCTTCAATCAATGCCAATTCCAAATCATTCTCTGATTTCCTTCTCTCAATCTGATTCGGTTTTCCTTGTTTTCTTATTTCTTGTCAAAGTATTTCCTTCAACTTCACACCAAAGCTTTCTTTTATTTATTTCCTTCCTTCTCTCTTTCTTGATCTGCAAGTATTCTTCATTCCTTATTTGTATTGGATTCATCTCAAAGCAAGCATTGAACATGGGTTTATCTGATGGGCTTAAAGAAGCCTTTTTTACTTTTGTACAAATTAATCTGCAATCCAAAATTAAGAGTATTTATGTAATATCCATGTCCATTCAAATAAATAGAGACAAAAATAAATGTAAAAGTGAGGTATAAAAATATATAAAATATATTACGATCACATGCCATCAAACTCCTCACAAGGATGGAGTCTCTACGAATATGATAATCGATGGCTACGTGAAGTCGGACAACCTTGGATATGGTGATTGAAAACAAACCATGAAGCTGTCCTACACAATAATTAGCCAAAAACCCCACAAAAGTCGAAAGAGAAGATCTGATGGTGGATTGGAGGTGCGGGCGATGGCGGTGGTTGAGATGGAGGCGGAGGTGGTGCGGACGGTGGAGATGGAGGCGAAGGTGTCTCATATCTATGTATCTATGTATGTTCAAGATCTATGTATATTGAAGAAAAAGGGTAAATAGGGAATTATGTAAATATAATTTTTAAAAGAGATACTTATATGGAAAATATGTACTTGGAAAAGAGAATTTTAGTTTGACCTATACGTCCAACATTTGTCAAGTGGGTATTAAAATGACATTTTTTCGTATTTTAAAAAAACAAAAATTGATTAGGGCTCATGCCCCAAGCTCTAATGGGTTGGGTCCGCCTCTGATTCATCAAGTTCCCATTGAAATAGGATCCACACAAGTAAAAGCAATAAAACACTTGCCATTCCTTGGTTATTAGGGGCATCCTGAAAACGTTCGGGTCGAAATATGACTTTCAAATTAAGTTCTAAATTAGTAGATGCCGCCAAAGGGAGTGACGATGTCATACGCAAAAAGGAAGAGACTCATTGAATGGCAGAAGCAAATAGAGCTTTTACACATTTTCGTTAATCCATGAACATGATTTATATAAACACATAGACTCATGGATCCATACATCTCCATCGTAAAAGAAGAAATAGAAAAAAAAAGAAGGTGGGGGCTATTTGCACTATAAGAAAGAATTAGAATGTTTCGATATATTTCTCGAAACAAACGAAAAGGAAACGAAAGATGAAACATAAATCATGGATCAATTAAGTCCTCTGAGGGACTTGCTAGGAACCTTCGTATGTGTTGAGAAAAGACAGAGAAAAAAATGGAGTACCTTACGAAGTTGCCAGAAGAGAGCATATCCCTCATCATTTCCTACACATCACCGCGGGACGCTTGCAGATCGTCGGCGGTTTCGCGTTCTATGAAGGAATATGCAGATTCTAATGCTGTGTGGAGGAGTTTTCTGCCCTCTGATTGTCAGGACATAGTTTCCACTTCATCAGCTTCAACGTCGTCGCCGTTGGTTCTTATGCCTAAGAAGGAGCTTTATTTCTACCTGTGCCAGAATCCCATCTTCATTGGTAATGGTAACATGGTAAGAACAAGTCAATTCTTGTGTCTTCATCTAGTTATTGATTTAATTTCTTATGATATCATGAGCCTGGAAACCCTACATCTTCTTTTTGTGCATCTTTTGAGTTAACGTTAGCAGAGTAGTTTTCTTTTCCATGAAATTAAGGTTGCAGATCAAGAAATAACATTGTCAAATTCATCGCATCCTGCAGCTCTGAACATTAGTAGAGTAGTTTGTCTGATTTTGCAGGATAGTTTCCTTCTTTTCTTTGTAACCGAGAACATACCACCAGGTTTGCCCTTTGGACAGTCAAGTTGGGCCTAAACTCGGACCGAACAAGTGTCCGCGTATTTCCTGCCGACAAGTTGAGTTGGGCACTGAGGATTGATCTTGGCTGGAATCGAAGCGTTTGGCCACAGTGAGATCACCAACGAGGCTATCCCTCAGTGGTTTTTTGCAGGATACTCTCAATACTTGATGCAACCTAGTTAGGACTGAGATTCTAACAATTATCACATATTAGCAACTAGCACTTCTATAGAATTCTTATTTCAGAACTTATAGTAATTCATTCTGATTACTGTATTAGCCAGATGGTATCTCCTTGAAACAATGCCTAAGCTCATGTACTTTGTTCCTAAACTCTCAATTAACTGTAATCTCCATCAAATTAAGTTACTTATTGCCTTTTTCTTGAAGCAGAGCTTTTCACTGGAGAAAGAGAGTGGGAAGAAATGTTATATGATAGGGGCAAAAGATCTTTCAATCGCATGGGGAGATACATCAAGCTATTGGAAATGGAAATCACTTCCAGAATCTAGGCATGTTAAGCCTATCTAGTATTATTTTTCTCAAATGCTACTCAACAATGTTACTGCAATTGTTAGTATTTTGACATTGATACTACAATGCCAATGCACCACAGGTTCTCCCAAGTGGCCAAGCTCCGATACGTGTGGTGGCTCGACATCAAGGCGAGGATAGAGACTAAAGTTCTGTCTCCTGAAACAACTTATGCAGCTTATTTTGTGTTCAAGTTTGTAAAATCAAGACATGGGTTCAACCGCAGACCTGTAGAGTTGTGTGTCAATGTAGAAGGAAGTGAGTGTAAGGAAAAGCATAGGGTGCACCTGGATCTCCCGGTGGATATGCCTCAAGAGCCTCGGCTATCTCAACGGAGAGACGGGTGGATGGAGGTTGAAATGGGTAGTTTCTACAATGAACATGGAGACGATGGCACTGTTTTGTGTAGTCTAATAGAGACTAAGGACTATAAGAGGGGCCTCATTGTTGAAGGGATTGAGTTTAGGCCTAAAAGTTAGTTACTACCCAGATACAGCTCCTGTTTAAGAACTTCCTCCCAAAAAAAAGCAGTAATTGTGACATTATGTACACGTTCTGAAGTCGATTTGTTGCCTATTCTACTGTTTCTACAAATGCTATTTATTTCTTCATCAGACACAAATGCATTTGACTAGCAGATGTGAGCAGTCATTAGTACTTGGCATGCCCTAGACATTGCTGAAATTGAATGCATAACAATCTGATCGGCGGAAGAAATAACAAAACATACTAAAAAACACTGAAACTTTTCATTTATACAGACAAAATGAGCACCAACACTATCTATGCAACTGACCTTGCTTTACTTTTTACATGTTGGGGCCCCAAGTTGAAGGGAATTTCTGCTCCCATTGAATCACATTTTTGAGGATTTAATTGAAGGAAAATACTGTTTCATCTTAGTTCCCTAGGTGGTTTTCTATTGCAATCGTTGACGCTACTCGTCACCTGCTTGGCAGGGTTATGGTGGTGGTGATGAAGCTAGAATGCTTGAAAGACATCTACTAGGCCGACCTGCAAAGATTGGCGTTGGTCCAAACAGAGCAGCCGTGGCTGCTTCTTTCTTGAGCTCAAGTATGGTTTCGAGACAATTGTTGTTGTGACAGAAAAGGTGAGTATACTGTAGATATTGCATCACTTGTTCTGTTGGTTTTACTGAACTCCATTTGTTTGTTTTTGTCAAAATATCCATGTAGTTACCAGGATTACGGGCATCAATATATGTAAAATTATGAACCATGTATGATAGCTTTCAACCGAAGACATCATTTATTTAGTATTCATTCTTTCAAATTCCAAACCATGTGACCAAGATTATTATCGAGATCCAGTGATTCTCAAGCAGTTGGAACCTGTTAAGGTTTTCGCACTCTGTTCCAAGTTACAAATTGATCCTCACAACGGTTGAACTGAGGATAGCTTCAAAATTTTGTTGGAGGAGTTACTGAAGGCAAGATTATCATACGCAGGGTAAATTGTAGCTTCTTGGGTCTCTTTAGTTTTCTTGGTTCATCCTTTTCTTGTTAGACTCTGATTCTGTTACGTGCACGTCCCACATCGCCCAGATGTGGGAGTGAAGTGCAGAATATAAGGGGGAGGTTGGGCCTCCCCTTGCAACCAAAGGTTTTCAGGGCATTGGGCTTAGGGCTCCCTGAGGGCCTTTGGTACAGCCGGCCCATGCGTGCCTGCGGGCCGTGGGTGTCGGTTGGGCCTTGGTTGTAAGGAGATCCTTATCATTTGGTATCGAAGCCACCCAGCTGGGCGGCTGTGGGATGTGTACGTGCTCCTCTGTCCCGGTATGGGCCGGGCGGGGCTGCGTTCGCGGAAGGGGCGACCTGTCTTAGGGACAGCGTGGGCCAACGTGGGCGTTGGCCTTGTAAGAGCGGGGGTATGTTACGTGCACGTCCCACATCGCCCAGATGTGGGAGTGAAGTGCAGAATATAAGGGGGAGGTTGGGCCTCCCCTTGCAACCAAAGGTTTTCAGGGCATTGGGCTTAGGGCTCCCTGAGGGCCTTTGGTACAGCCGGCCCATGCGTGCCTGCGGGCCGTGGGTGTCGGTTGGGCCTTGGTTGTAAGGAGATCCTTATCATTTTATGTTACGTGCACGTCCCACATCGCCCAGATGTGGGAGTGAAGTGCAGAATATAAGGGGGAGGTTGGGCCTCCCCTTGCAACCAAAGGTTTTCAGGGCATTGGGCTTAGGGCTCCCTGAGGGCCTTTGGTACAGCCGGCCCATGCGTGCCTGCGGGCCGTGGGTGTCGGTTGGGCCTTGGTTGTAAGGAGATCCTTATCATTTGGTATCGAAGCCACCCAGCTGGGCGGCTGTGGGATGTGTACGTGCTCCTCTGTCCCGGTATGGGCCGGGCGGGGCTGCGTTCGCGGAAGGGGCGACCTGTCTTAGGGACAGCGTGGGCCAACGTGGGCGTTGGCCTTGTAAGAGCGGGGGTATGTTACGTGCACGTCCCACATCGCCCAGATGTGGGAGTGAAGTGCAGAATATAAGGGGGAGGTTGGGCCTCCCCTTGCAACCAAAGGTTTTCAGGGCATTGGGCTTAGGGCTCCCTGAGGGCCTTTGGTACAGCCGGCCCATGCGTGCCTGCGGGCCGTGGGTGTCGGTTGGGCCTTGGTTGTAAGGAGATCCTTATCAGATTCTGCAATTTATTGGATCAGAAATTTGTATACTGATTGGTATGCAGAACGCAAAATATTTGTTCGAAGTGGGGATTGATACACTATCTCATCTGAATCTTGCCAACTACAAAAGAACTTCCATGGAAGTCTCTTTGGATTCTTGACCTTCACTCTAACTTGTGATTTATTCTCTCTCAACCTAACCTCAAGGGCAATCAACTGGAAGGGCCTCTGCAAGGATCATTAGCGAATTGTAAAATGTTGGAACATTTGGACCTTGGCAACAACCGAATAAATGACACATTACCTCATTGGTTGAAAAGTCTTAAAGAACTGCAAGTCCTTGTCCTAAAATCCAATAGTTTTCAAGGTTCCATACAAGGACTCTCATTGTAACTTGGGTTTACAATTATCTGACATCTCAAACAATGATTTTTCTTATCCTTTGCCAGCCAGATATTTTGAGAATCTGCGGGCCATGATTAAAGCTGAAGAAGGTTTAAGCGATGCGGAAGATTTGGGGGTAAACAATTTTTTATATCAAGTTCTGTGTTTGTGGTCATGAAAGGGTAAGAATATCAATTAGCTAGAATAATAGTAACATTCAATTTCATTGATTTCTCGAATTATATGTTTCAAGGAGAGATTCCGAACATCATTGGCAAGCTTACTTATCTCAAAGGCCTAAACGTTTCGCATAACAGCATTGGAGGTGGCATCCCGTAGTGATAGGGTGATAGGGTTGGGGAGTACAAATAAGATTCAATGGTGCTAGGTAGTCCATATAGTGAGAGCTCATGGGAGTCCAAGTTTCTTAAACGAAATTTTAAAACGTTTTAACTTTCCAAATATATTTTAGATTTTTTAAAAAATTACATATTCGGAATCAGCGTATAAAATTATTTCTAATAAGGTCCATTGTCGACGAGTTTTATCAGGTAAATCTTAATTTCATTGTTTTTCTCAATCAAATTTCAAAAAGAATGAAAATGCTAAATCATGCAATAAAGTTGTAGTGGCTTTATTGCATGGCCAAAGTCTCTTTCTCTTGCAAAGTATTCGTAAACAAAATTAAAAATGCTGAATCTAGCGCAAATAAAAAAAAAAATTATAACTGATTAGAATGAATAAATTAATAGATTTGTGTTCATAAAATAAATTTTTGAGTCATTATTGATGTCATTCTGAAAGCAAGCTGTAATGATTGGAAAATCACCATGACAGTTTATGGAGGTGGATTGTTGATTGGATTTGATTGTTTGTTGTGGGTTATATAGTTAGTATTGCTTTATTTTCTTTTACAATCAAACAGTGTTACTTCATAAAATAAATTATGAAGAGCAATAATGCAGGACACATACAAAAGTCTTGTCCATTGTTATGATAAGTCCGTCCAAAGCTAAATGCTATTGGACTACCAACGACACGTGTTTCCCATCTGAACATTCTAAACCGTCATCACCAACAACGTGTTTCTCGTTCACTTTTTGACTAAAACTTCTCTTGGTCTTTATGGGATAAGGGCTCATCCACTTTTTGACCAACACCTCTGACAAATAGGTTCTCCATTATTGATGTTTATTGCTTTAGTTCTGAAACCAAACTCCCTATAAATATTCTTCTCCACTTGTTCTAATAATTACATCATTGTTCTCTAAAACTTCATTTAGTCTACCAAATTCTGATAGTGATGGGCAGTACAGTCGAATCCTCTACTTTCTTTTCTTCTGTGTGTCTAAAGTTTTGTTCTTCATCATCATTTCCCTCCTTTTATAGCCAACACGTCACTTCACTGTAGCTTTGCTCCCATGATAGACTTGCCTCACTAAACATAATGCTTCCTACCATTGTCCAACTTCTTATCCAAAGACCAAGTCATGGAAGGAAGGCAGTGATTGTTATTCTTGGGATGGTGTTACTTATGATATTATCATTGGTCAAGTAATTGACCTCGACCTCAGTTGCAGTTTGCTTCATGACTTTCTATCTTCTAACAATAGCCTCTTCTGACTTTCACACCTCTAAAAACTGAATCTTACTGGTAATTATTTTAGTGATTCAAAGATATCTCTCGAGTTTCGTGAGGCTTATAATGATTTTAATGGTTCAAAGATATCTCTCAAGTTTGGTTTTGTTAAAAGGTGTTAAGGGGATAAAAATCCCACATCGATTGTTGAGGGGCTTGGTGTCTAGCTTATAAGCTTGCCCAAGTCTTCAACTCATTGTCCAGCCTTTTCCAGGAAGGTGGGCAGGGAACTGTCACGGCCCAATGGGCCGAGATGGTGGAGAGGCTGGCTTTGGGTTGTGCCATAGTGAGATTTTCTACATGGTATCGGAACAAGTGTGCTCGTCCTCGATAAAAAAAATTTCCACTCGTTGGGTAGTGGGCTTTGGTACCCAGTCCACGAGTGCGGGGGAGTGTTAAAAGGTGTAAAAGGGATAAAAATCCCACATCGATTGTTGAGGGGCTTGGTGTCTAGTTTATAAGCTTGCCCAAGTCTTCAACTCATTGTCCAGGCTTTTCCAGGAAGGTGGGCTGAGAACTGCCACGGCCCAATGGGCCGAGATGGTGAGGAGGCTGGCTCTGGGTTGTGCCATAGTGGGATTTTCTACAGGTTTGTTAAAGAGTTTGAGACATCTCAATCTCTCCAAAAAAATTTCCACTCGTTGGGTAGTGGGCTTTGGTACCCAGTCCACGAGTGCGGGGGAGTGTTAAAAGGTGTAAAAGGGATAAAAATCCCACATCGATTGTTGAGGGGCTTGGTGTCTAGTTTATAAGCTTGCCCAAGTCTTCAACTCATTGTCCAGGCTTTTCCAGGAAGGTGGGCTGAGAACTGCCACGGCCCAATGGGCCGAGATGGTGAGGAGGCTGACTCTGGGTTGTGCCATAGTGGGATTTTCTACAGGTTTGTTAAAGAGTTTGAGACATCTCAATCTCTCCTATTCTTACTTTTTAGGTGAAGTCCCATCTGAAATCTCTCACCTCTCCAACCTCATTTCCCTTGATATTTCTTATAATCAGTTGATGATTGAAGATCTTTCCCATAAAAGACTCGTGCAAAATTGTTCACTTCTGAAACAACTTTTCTTCGTGGGTGTGAACTTGTCATCCATTGATCCAAATTCTTTGATGAATCTCTCATCTTCATTGACAGATCTAAGATTCATATATTGTCAATTGCAAGGGAAGTTCTCAAGCGGCATTCTTTACTTGTCGCACCTACGCATACTTGATTTATCATACAATGATCGACTCAACATTCATTTGCCAAAGTCTAACTGGAGTAGTCCTCTCCAAGAACTGCATTTTGATTTTGTGCATTTCACAGGAGAGCTGTCGGAATCAATTGGTGATTTGAATTCCTTGAAGAAATTGACTATTAGAGAATGTAATTTCTCAGGGTCAATTCCAGCGTGGATTGGTAACCTACTGCAACTCACTCATTTTCAAGGTGAATACAACAATTTCAATGGTAGAATCCCATCATCACTAACAAATCTCTCAAAGCTAGAAGTGTTGTTGCTTTACAACAATAAGCTGGTTGGTCTTGTTCCTAATTTTTCGAATCTATCAAACTTAGGTACGCTAGATTTATCTTGGAATTCGCTCAATGGAACCATACAATCAGTTTTATACAACTTACCTTCTTCATTGCATTCTTTGTATCTCTCAGACAATCAATTCACTGGTCCTATCAATGAATTCCAATCCCAATCTCTTGAGGATCTTCGTTTGGGTGGTAACAAGTTGAATGGTTTTGTTCCAAGCTCAATCTTTAATCTTGTTAACCTCAGATTGCTAGATCTGTCATCGAGTAGCTTTAGCGGCACTTTGGATGGATCCATGTTCTCAAAACTCAAAAATCTTCAAGTGCTTTCGCTTTCCGATAATGATATCTCGTTCACCACCAACACATTCCCCAATAATCTCCTGTCAAACAATAATTTGACAGGAGAGATACCTTCTTGGATTTGCAATACTCGTATGAGATTTCTTGACCTTTCAAACAATAGCTTTTCCGGAACTATTCCACCATGCTTCAGAAGCATAAGCCAAGGTCTTTCGGTTCTCAATCTACGAAATAATAAATTTAGTGGCAAAATTCCGGATATTTTCGATGAAGGATGTAGATTACTTTCTCTCAACCTAAACGACAATCAACTGAAAGGCCCTCTGCCAAGATCACTAGTGAATTGCAAAGTTTGGAACTTCTAGACCTTGGCAACAACCGAATAAATGACACATTCCTTCATTGGTTGAGAAATCTCTCAGAACTGCAAGTTCTTGTCCTAAAGTCCAACAGTTTTAGTGGTTCTATACAAGATTGCAAGGACTCTCATTGTTTATCGAAGTTACAAATATTTGACATCTCAAACAATGAGTTTTCCGGTCCTTTGCCAGTAAGATATTTTGAGAATCTGCAGGCCATGATGAAAACTGAAGAAGGTTCAGGTGATAGGAAATATTTTGGGGTAAACATTTTTTCCTATCAAGATTCTGTGTTTATGGTCATGAAAGGGCAAGAGTATCAATTAGTTAGAATAATAATGACATTCAAGACCTTAGATTTCTCAAACAAAAAGTTTCGAGGAGAGATTCCTGACGTCATTGGCAAGCTTACTTATCTCAAAGGTCTCAACATTTCACATAACAGCATTGGAGTTGGCATCCCGTTGTCGTTGGGAAATTTGAGAAATCTTGAATGGTTAGACCTATCTTTGAGCAAGCTTACAGGGAAGATTCCAGAACAATTGACAGGTCTAACATTTCTTTCACAGTTAAACCTCCACCATAACAAACTCGTTAGACCCATACCCAGGAGCACGTAGTTCAACACATTTGACAGTAGTTCCTACAAAGGAAATTTAGGGTTGTGTGGATTTCCATTATCAAAAACTTGTGGTAGTAATGACGCTCCACCACAATCACAACCATTGCCTGGTGAAGAGGATGATTCTAGAAGTGATTTTGATTGGAAGATCATAATGATGGGTTACAGTTCTGGACTGGTTCTGGGATTGTCTTTGGGATATATCATGTTCGTAACAGGAAAACCAGAATGGTTAGTGAGGCTCATTGAAGGAAGCTGGCTTAAGCAGGTGAAGAGGCCAAATGAAAGACAAAGAAGAAGAAGAAACAACTAGAACGTGGAAGCAATGATCAGTGAGTATTTCATCTTATATTTATGTTAAACTATGTTGCTCTCTTATGGTTTGATCATAGCAAGTCTTTATGTTTATTCTAGAATTGCTAAAGTTTTGAGTAAATTCTCTCCTTTTGTTTTGTATTTTTAGGGAACCAAAGAAGCTTATTGGATTGGAATAGAGAGGAAGCCATTTTCAGCAGAAAGAAGCTGTGTCAAAATTACTTTGGCTTTGTTCTGTCAAAAAGAGAAATCCTTTTCTATATGAAATGAAATGCGACATGTTCTTCAAGTTAATCTTTCATATCTTGTAATAGCTATGGTGTAATAATTTCAGTATAAGTGAATTTCAATTTGTTTACTTGATCGCCAAATCATTAATAGTTCATGTATTTGCTTGTTCATCAGTTCCTCTATCTTTTTTGTTTTGTCTTTTGTTTTGCTCTTGATGCAGTAAAGAGAGCAGGAGAAAAAAAAATAATACCTCCTTTCGATGGAAAATTCTAGCGGCAAGGGCAGCCCATGATTTTGCTTTTATAAGCACCTCCGAAAAGTGTTGTACGGCTCTGATGAACTCTTGAACGTAATATGGTTGAGTTAGGCACTCCAATACTAGAAGAAGCAACTCAGTTGTTGGTATCTTTTAAACTAAAGTAAAATAGACTTTTTTACACATATAAGCTTTACCAAACACCTGATAGTTTATAAGTTAGTTTTTTTCCTCGTATCTTATAAGCTAGCTTGTTTTGGCAGTAAATAAACTCTACCAAACAGAGCTGATATCAAATCCTTTACCACAGAAATTCACATAAAAAGTTGATTTTGTTGAGAGAAATTAAAAAAAAAACAAGTTATACCAAAACTGTCTATGCAGTTGAGTAGTAATTTCCCCAGCCCCATGCTCTTCAACTGCTCGTGCAAGTCCATATGCTCCAATTGGCCGCCTGTTATAATTGTGAATAGAAGGTCTTACTCTCACAACCATGAGAGTTGTTTATTTATAGCATCAGAGACAAACCCTAATGGTATTACATCAAGTGGGCTGGGCCCAGTACTACTATATTCTAACACTCCCCCTCAAGCTGAAACATATATATTTATCATGCCTAGCTTGTTACAAATGTACTCAACTCGACTCCCAGCGAAAGCCTTAGTAAAGATATCACCCAGTTGATGTTTTGTGCTTACATGCTTCAGAAAGATATCACTTGATTCGAGTTTTTCTCTAACAAAGTGACAGTCAACTTCGATGTGTTTCGTACGTTCATGAAACACTGGATTAGCCGCAATATGCATAACTGACTGACTATCACACCATAATTTAGCAGGTCCAGAAATTGAAACTCCCACCTCTTCGAGAAACTGTAGTAAATAAGTCACATCACTCGTGACATGAGCAAGCGCCCGATATTCTGACTCAGCGCTAGAACGTGCAACAACATGCTACTTTTTACTCTTCCAAGACACCAAATTTCCACCAACAAATACACAGTAACCTGTAGTGGACTTTCTATCATAAGGAGATCCAGCCCAACTCTCAATAGAAAATCCATCAAACCCCTCAACAGAAAAACCATCAATGGATAATTTTTCACCTTGCTTATATCCATGATTACTATAAAGCAAACCCCTACTCGGATGAGCTTTAATATATCTCAGGATATAGGACACAGCCCCCAATGAGGTACTCGAGGGCTAGATAGAAATTGACTTACAACACTCATAGAAAATGCAATATCTAGTCGAGTGACCGCTAGGTAATTCAACTTACCCACCAACCGTCTATAACGATCAGGATCCGAATAGATTTTACCTTCATCACGCATTAATTTCACCCCCGGGAGCATAGGGGTATCACTTGGTTTTGTGTCACTCATACCACAATCCCGTAGTAGATCAAGTGCATACTTACGTTGAGATAAGAAAATTTCACGCTTAGCACGCACAACTTCAACCCCCAGAAAATACCGAAGAGGACCAAGATCTTTAGTTTGAAACCTACTCTGAAGAAAGTCTTTCAAGGAGGCAATCCCTGCATTATCACTGCCAGTAATTATAATATCATCAACATATACAACCAAAAGAATATGCCCTGCACCAGATCTTCGATAAAATACCGAATGATCCTTCACGGATCGGCGAAGACCAAACTCTAAGACCATTGAACTAAACTTCCCAAACCACGCTTGAGGAGATTGCTTCAGGCCATATAATGATTTCTTTAACCTACATACACTCCCAGACTCCCCCTGAGCAACAAACCCAGGAGGTTGTTCCAAATACACCTCCTCCCGCAAGTCACCATGAAGAAACGCATTCTTCACATCTAGTTGATGTAACGGCCAACCCAAGGAAGCTGCAAGGGAAATTAAAACCCGGACGGAAGCTAATTTCGCAACCGGAGAAAAAGTATCAGTGTAATCAATACCATAAATTTGAGCATACCCTTTCGCAACTAACCGAGCTGTCAACTGATCCACAGATCCATCAGGTTTCATTTTAACAACGTATACCCATTTACAACCAATAGCCTTCTTCCCTGATAGTAAGGGAAGGAGATCCCACGTCTGATTAAGTTCTAAGGCAGACATCTCCTCTTGCATAGCCTGCCGCCAACCAGGAGAAGATAGGGCTTTTGAAAGATTCTGAGGGACAAACACCGAGTCTAAAGCAGATATAAATGCCTGCACAGATGAAGAAACACCAGCATAGGAAATATGTGCAGAGAGAGGATATTTACCATAATTTCTTCGTCCCTTGTGCAGGGCAATAGGTAAATCAGCGTCAGATGGAGGATCAGACGTCGATGCATCAGATATAGGAGGTGGCGACATAGGACCGATAGGGGTACTTGATCCAAAAACACGACGAGGACCACAGTGATAAGTCTGAAATGGAGCAGAAGGAGTAATAGTAGTGGTCACACGAATAAGATCATACTTCAAGATATCATTAATAGAAGACTCAAAGACACTGGAGGATGGGGAAACAAAAGAGAAAGGAGATGACTCATTGAAGGACACATCATCGGACACGAGATACCTTCCCAACTCAGTTGAATAACACCGATAACCACGTTGGGTACGTGAATATCCCAGGAAAATACAATGGAGACTCTTTGGATCTAATTTTGTCACATGAGGACGAATATCTCGAACGTAACAAGTACAACCAAAAACCCGCAAGGGAAGAGAATGAAGAACCAGATGTGGTGACAATACCTGAAATGGAATCTCCCCCTGAAGAATAGAAGAAGGCATGCGATTAATCAGATAAGTTGCAGTTAAAATAACATCACCCCAAAAAACTTTGGGCACTCTCATATGAAACATAAGTGCACATGCAACCTCCATTAAGTGTCTACTTTTTCGCTCAGCAACACCATTCTGCTGTGGCGTATCTAGACATGACGATTGATGAATAAGACTATGGGTAGCAAAGAATGATTGAAATTTGGACGAGAAATATTCACGTGCATTGTCAGTTCGTAATACACGAATAGGAATAGAGAATTGAGTACGAATCTCAACAAAATAGTCACAAAATATTTTGAAAATCTCAGAGCGTCACGCATAAGAAATAACCATGTGACACGAGAAAAATCATCAACAAAAGTAACAAAATAACGAATACCAGATTTTGATAAAATTGGGCAAGGCCCCTAAATGTCCGAATGGACTACATCAAATGGAGCAGTAGCTCGTTTATTGACTCTAGGTACATAAGACACGCGATGGTGTTTAGCAAACTGACACGACTCGCAAAATAAATCAGAAACAGACTGAAGTGAAGGACATAAACACTTTAGATTAGACATATTAGGATGACCCAGACGACAGTGGATTGCAGAGGCAGTGAGGGAACAGCGAAACAGGACAATAAGGAAGAATCTGGATCAAGTACATAGAGCCCTCGAGGAGTGGCACGCCCCCTACCAATCATCCGCTTCGTCGAAAGATCATGAAATTCACAAAATGAGTCATAAAACGTCACAGAACATTTCAAGTGCCTTGTAAGTGCACTAACCGACAATAAATTGTAAGGCAAAGCTAGTAAATGTAAGACTGATGATAAACTGATAGTAGAAGTTGGGGACGCTTTTCCAATACCACACACAGGGATATACGACCCATCGGCAACCCTTACAGCTGGGTTGCTAGAAGTCGATGAATAATCATAAACCATACCAATAGCTCCAGTCATATGGTCAGATGCTCCTAAGTCAATTATCCAAGCTGTCGAAGAAGCAGTCAAATATGCAGTGGAAGACTCAGATTGTGTAACAGTGGCAGAAGACATTCCCTGATTAGCTAGTAGACGAGAATACTCCTCAGCTGAGAGACTCACACGTCCCTCATCGACAGAATGGATAGATGCACTCTCACTGGTCATAATATTAGCCGACCCCCCAGCTGGTGGCCTCCCGTCCAATTTCCAGCATTTTTCTTTAGTATGACCAACACCATTGCAATAAAAACAGATAACTCAGCCCTCAGGTGTGTGGCCCCTGCCACTACTGCGACCACCGCCACGGCCAAACCCTCGACCACTTGAGCCACGACCTCCTTCCGAGGCTGCAAGCACGGAAATATCTCCTACAGTTCCCGTATGAGGACTTGGACGAACAGAATGATTAGTTCTAGCATATGCCTCAGTTAAGGAGATCTCTTTGCTTGCAAGGATCTAAGAACGAGCGGACTCAAATTCCGGACGGAGATCACTCATAAAAGAAAGAATAGCTAATTGTTCTCGCTGTTGGCGCCTCTGCTCCACATCAGTACTAATAGGGAGGAGCATATTCCACTCCTCAAACACCCGTTTAAAAGCAGCAAAGTAATCTGCCACTGTTTGATCCTTCTGGTCAGGTCAAAAAAATGCAAGTGATACATCATAGAGGGGGTGCATATCATCATAGCCAGAATACAACATAGATAAATAATCCCAGAGTTCTTTAACTGTGTTACAATGAGACACTATAGTCTGGACCTGTAGCTCCATAGAATTAATTATTTGAGTATATAGACGAGCATCATCGCGTGCCCAATTCTTCTTATCTATTGGAGCTGCAGTAGACTCTGGAGGATCTTTTGTGAGATGATCCTCTTTGTGAAGTCCGCGAATAGCGAATAAAACAAGCTTTCGCCAATGTTGAAAATTCTTGCCATCCAAAAGTTGTTCAGTAAACTTGGTAGATGAGGAAACAATATCAGAAATCACCGTCTTAGACTCGAAACCTGCCATACCTCCTCACTGGTATTACTGAACAACCACCAGACTTCTTTCAGAGATACCCAAAATACCAATGCTCTACAAAGCCACAAGAAAAATCAGACCTGTGCTTTACAAAGCCTAATCAAATCATGGCCGAAAGAAGGCCATACTACTGCCTGGAAAAACTATAAAACCCTCTAAAAATAGCCCCAAAAAACTGCCTCAAAATAACTGGGAGAAACTACTGGAAAACCAAAGTTTAGTGACGTGAATAGTAGTGGTGAACAGTGACGGCGGTGAACAGTGACGGCGGTGGCGCACGATAAAGAAAACCCTAATGCTCCGATATCATGTTGTAATTGTGAATAGAAGGTCTTACTCTCACAACCGTGAGAGTTGTTTATTTATAGCATCAGAGACAAACCCTAATGGTATTACATCAAGTGGGCTGGGCCCAGTACTACTATATTCTAACACCGCCCTTCTCGACCACCATTAACCTTAAGAAAAGGAAGTCCATTCAATACCAACAAGTTAATAAAAGAATATTGATTCCTCCGCCATTGGCGTCAACTAGTTCTTCCACACCCGTGCTTCGCGTGGCTTCTATTTATTTCATGATTTTTGATGACTGACTTTCATTATGTAGTATTTTTTAAAACCTTAGCTACTTTTCAGCTCAATATTTATTTGGAAGCCTAGATTTGAAAATGTGTAGAGGCCTCTTAAAATTTTCAAGAACTATGAATGTGAAATCACAGGGAAGACTTATTCCTTTAATTTGCTCACTCAAGATCTTCCATACAGTCTTTTTAAAAAACATAGCTTTATTACTGGAGATAACTCCTTAGGTATTGTTCAGATAAAGGACGACCTCAGAAAATCCTTTGACATTAAGGATTTAGGTCATCTCCTATATTTTCTTGATATTGAGGTTACTCGTTCTCGTCGTGGTATATCACTACCCTAGAGAAAATATGTTCTTGATCTTCTACAAGATAATGGTATGCTTGGTTATAAACTTGCCTCTACTCCTATGATTCCTAACCTCAAGTTGTCATCATACTCAGAAGATTGTTTACCAGATCCATCTGTGTATCAGTGTCTTATGGGATGCCTTTTTACCTGACAAACGAGAGACTGGATATCACGTTTGCTGTTAGTATTGTTAGTCAGTATATGCACTCACCACGTACTTTACATCTAGATGTCGTTTATCACATTCACAGCAGGATAAAAGCAACATCAAACATATGTAATAGGTTAAGTTTTGCGCTAAAATACTCGAAATGGTTTGAGTTTGAGGATACCCATACTAAAATACTCGTATTCGTCCCACACATAAGGTTCATGTAATTCCACAAAATTCAGCTAATTATATACATATGTATCTTTGTGTGGAATGCATATAGAGATATGCATTCGTGGATATCTTAGGAGGTCATCAATGGTGAATTGGAGTTCATATAGATGTGATGCTATCAGAGTTTGCCAATTATGATGCAGACACCATCATCAAGGCTACATGTCTGTCTGTTTAACACAAATTGGAGACTCACGCTGGAAGAGAAAGGCAAGTCAAAGACTCAGGCATGCACAACGTGGCTTAAAGTTTGTTTGCAATGAATGGTATTTTCAGATTGATGTTGTTTTTAGTATATCTACTTAATATGGCATCACAGAATCTTGTAATTTTTCGTATGACACAAAACATCATTATCAATCAACTATGGCAAAGTACTTTGGCCTTCAATAGTGTAAATCTAGTTAATTTCTCATGTTACAATCAAAGTTTCTTTTAATAGAAAGGCTTGATGAATGATATTAAGAATCTTAGAAAATCCTAATTAACAATCTAAAAGAATGACTCATCGACTAAGACTTGGGCCAACTTAGCTTAAAATTTCTTTGCAATGAAAGATATTTTCAAATTGATGTTGTTTACGCGTTACCATCACACATGATATATCACTTTCACAAATTCAGGAGTATTAAATGGTGCATTTCGCCACTAAAGATAGAGACGGCGAAAGCCAACAAAAAAAAAACTTAAAGACTCGGGCAAGAATTTTCTTTAACCCCAAATTTAGGTAACACCTTTGGCAAGACATTTCTATAACCCCAAATACAAGTTCTATGAAATGTCTATTTCCAAGAATTAAACATGGGACATCTCAGTTGCACATTTGCAAGTTGCAACTCCACCAATGAATCACATGCTCGCCATTTGAAATACCTGTCAATTTTATTTTTTTGGGATTTAACTAATATTTTTTTACACCCGAGAATATATATTTTTTTAGTATACTAGTTAATATGGCATGACAGAGTCCTGTGAAGATGACTCAAAACATGATCAACCATAACAAAGTGCTTTGGCCTTCGACAGTTTAAGTACATGCAATTGAACCAATCAAACTATCTTTTAATAGAATCAATGATATTAAGAATTTTAGCAAGTTCTAATTAATGATCCAAAACAATGACTCATCGCCTAAGACTTCAACCGCTCCTTGTTTCCTAGTTTTTGAATTATTGATGTTTAGTGCTCTAGTTCTAACAAGAAGCTGTAATGTATATTGAAGACTTTTCTAAGTCATGAGTCTTCAAATAGACATTTCATTCGATGAATCTAGTATTTTTTGGTCATTTGTCAATCGCTTGTATGTTCTTAGGATAGTGATCATGAAAGGATAAGATAACTTTGCGATTAAGGGTTATCTTTTGAAATGAATGGTATTCACAAAACTTAGATTCAGGCATCCACCACTTGGTTTAAAATTTGTTTGCAATGAATGGTGTTTTTAGATTGATGCTGTTTAAGAAGTTATAATCACACAAAGTCAAGAGTGTTAAATGGTACATTTCGTCACTAAAGAGATGACAAAAACAACTTAAAAAGACTTTGACAATACTTCTCTTTAGCACCCAAATTTATGCAAGGCTTTGGCAATACTTTTTCTATATATAACCTCAAATTTGGGTAAGACATTTTTGCAACCCCAAATTTGAGGCTCATTAATTTATATCTTTGAAGTCGTTTGCTTTGGATACACGACTGCATCTTCAATACAAGACTCATGAAATGTCTTTTTCTAGGAATTGAACCGTGCAACTCTATCGCTGAGCTATATGTTCATCTTTTGAAATATCCCAATCAAATTTTTTTGAATTTTAGTTTGGGATTCAAGTAATATTTTCTCACACATGCAAACATGCTTTTTTAGTACATCTAGTTAATATGGCGTGACAGATTCCTGTACCTTTTCAGATGACTAAAAACATGATCATGCATCAACCATGATAAAGTACTTTGGCCTTTTGGCTGTTTAAAGTACATCCAGTGATGTGACATACTAATTTCTCACGTTATAAACAAGGTTTCTTATAATATAAAGGCTTGGTGAATTTATGTATAAAAAAAAACCATATTCTGCAGCTAAGAAATGCTATTTTCTCCATACAACGAATAGTTTTAATGGAATAAGGACTTGGTGAATGACTCATTGACTTATTGACCAACCTTTATCTTAGCAAATAGTTTCTCAATTATTGATGTTCAGTGCAGTAGTTCCGAAACCAAGCTGTAATGCATATTGAAGACTTTCTCTATAAATAGTCTTCTCCACTTGTTCTAATAATTGCACCATTCACCTCTTAAACTTCATTTACTCTACCAAATTGTGATATTGATGGGGCAATACAGTCGGATCCTCTACTTTCTCTTCTTGTGTGTGTGTCTAAAGTTTTGTTCTTCATCGTCATTTCCCTCCTTTTCAGCCAACACATCACTGCAGCTTTGCTTCCATTATGATAGACTTGCTTTGATCGAATTCAAAAGCAACTTTTCACTAAACATTAATGCTTCCTACCATTGTCCAACTTCTTATCCAAAGACCAAGTCATGGAAGGAAGGCAGAGATTGTTGTTCTTGGGATGGTGTTACTTGTGATACTGTCACCGGTCGAGTAATTGGCCTCGACCTCAGTTGCAGTTTGCTTCATGGCTCTCTATCTTCTAACAATAGCCTCTTCCGACTTTCACACCTCCAAAAACTCAATCTTGCTGGTAATGATTTTAGTGATTCAAAGATATCTCTCGAGTTTCGTGAGGCTTATAATGATTTGAATTCAAAGATATCTCCCAAGTTTGGTCAGCTTAAGAGTTTGACACATCTTAATCTCTCCTATTCTTCCTTTTTAGGTGAAGTTCCATCTGAAATCTCTCACCTCTCCAACCTCATTTCCCTCGATATTTCTTATAATTGGTTGATGATTGAAGATCTTTCCCTTAAGAGACTGGTGCAAAATTGTTCACTTCTTAAACAACTTCTCTTCATGGGTCTGAACTTGTCATCCATTGATACAAATTCTTTGATGAATCTCTCATCTTCTTTGACAGATCTAAGACTTCAATCGTGTGGATTGCAAGGGAAGTTCCCAAGCAGCATTCTTTACTTGCCGCACCTACACATACTCGATTTATCATATAATGATCAACTCAACATTCATTTGCCAAAGTCTAACTGGAGTAGTCCTCTCCAAGAACTGCACTTTGATGGTGTGCCTTTCACAGGGGATCAGCTGCCTGAATCAATCGGTGATTTGAATTCCTTGAAGCAATTGACTATTGGAGGATGTGATTTCGCAGGGTCAATTCCAGCGTGGATTGGCAACCTACTGCAACTCACTCTTTTTGGAGGTGAATACAACAATTTCAATGGTAGAATCCCATCCTCACTAATAAATCTCTCAAAGCTAGAAGTGTTGTCGCTTTACAACAATAAGCTGGTTGGTCCTCTTCCTAATTTTTTGAATCTATCAAAATTAGTTACGCTATATTTATCTCGGAATTCGCTCAATGGAACCATACAATCAGTTTTGTACAACTTACCTTTTTCATTGCATTCTTTGGATCTCTCAAGCAATCAATTCACTGGTCCTATCAATGAATTCCAATTCCAATCTCTTGAGGAACTTGGTTTGGGTGGTAACAAGCTAAATGGTTCTGTTCCAAGCTCAATCTTTAATCTTGTTAACCTCACATTGCTTGATCTGTCATCGAGTAGCTTTAGCGGGACCTTGGATGTATCCATGTTCTCAAATCTCAAAAATCTTCAAGTCCTTTTGCTTTCCGATAACGAGATCTCGTTCACCACCAACACATTCCCCAATAATCTACGGCAATTGTCTCTTGCTTCTTGTAATGTTACTGAATTCCCCTACTTCTTAAGAGACTTGAAAGATCTAGAGCGTCTAGACCTTTCCAATAATAGACTTTCTGGCCAAGTTCCTGAATGGTTTTTGGAAGTGGGGATTGATACATTAATTTATCTGAATCTTGCCAACAACTCTTTGACTGGTATTAAAGAAATTCCATGGAAGTTTCTTCAAGTTCTAGACCTTCACTCTAACTTGCTCCAAGGATTGCTACCAATTCCAATCAGAATGGAGGCGATGGCAGTCTACCTGATCTCAAACAATGATTTGACAGGAGAGATACCTTCTTGGATTTGCAATACTACTATGAGATTTCTTGACCTTTCAAGCAATAGCTTTTCTGGAACTATTCCACCATGCTTCAGAAACAAGAGCCAAGGTCTTAAGGTTCTCAATCTACGAAATAATAAATTCAGTGGCAAAATTCCGGATATTTTCAAGGAAGGATGTGGATTACTCTCTCTCAATCTTAATGACAATCAACTGAAAGGGCCTCTGCCAAGATCACTAGTGAATTGCAAACTTTTGGAACTTGTAGACCTTGGCAACAACCGAATAAATGACACATTCCCTCATTGGTTGAAAAATCTCTCAGAACTGCAAGTTCTTGTCCTGAAGTCCAACAGTTTTCATGGTTCTATACAAGATTGCAAGGACACTAATTGTTTCTCCAAGTTACAAATATTTGACATCTCAAACAATGAGTTTTTTGGTCCTTTGCCTGTCAAATATTTTGAGAATCTGCAGGCCATGATGAAAAGTGAAGAAGGTTCAGGTGATTGGAAACATTTGGGGGCAAACAGTTTTTCATACCAAGATTCTGTCTTTGTGGTCATGAAAGGGCAAGAGTATCAATTAGTTAGAATAATAATGACATTCAAGACCATAGATTTTTCAAACAACAAGTTTCAAGGAGAAATTCCTGACGTCATTGGCAAGCTTACTTATCTCAAAGGTCTCAACATTTCACATAACAGCATTGGAGGTGGCATCCCGTTGTCTTTGGGAAATTTGAGAAATCTTGAATGGTTAGACCTATCTTCGAACAGGCTTATAGGGAAGATTCCAGAACAATTGACAGGTCTAACATTTCTTTCACACTTAAACCTCTCCCATAACAAACTCGTTGGACCAATACCCAGGAGCACGCAGTTCGACACATTTGACAATAGTTCCTACAAAGGGAATTTAGGGTTGTGTGGGTTTCCATTATCAAAAACTTGTCGCAGTAATGGCGCTCCACCACAATCGCAACCATTGCTTGGTGAAGAGGATGATTCTGGAAGTGATTTTGATTGGAAGATCATAATGATGGGTTACAGTTCTGGATTGGTTCTGGGATTGTCTTTGGGATATATCATGTTCGTAACACGAAAACCAGAATGGTTAGTGAGGCTCATTGAAGGAAGCTGGCTTAAGCAGGTGAAGAGGCCAAATGAAAGACATAGAAGAAGAAGAAACAGCTAGAATGTGGAAGCGATGATCAATGAGTATTTCATCTTATATTTATATTAAACTATGTTGGTCTCTTATGCTTTGATCATAGCAAGTCTATATGTTTATTCTAGAATTGCAAGAGTTTTGAGTAAATTCTCTCCTTTTGTTTTGTATTTTTAGGGAACCAAAGAATCTTACTGGATTGGAATAGAGAGGAAGCCATTTTCAGTAGAAAGAAGTTGTGTCAAAATTACTCTGCCTTTGTTATGTCAAAAAGAGAAATCCTTTTCTATATGTTATATGTCTAAACATAAAACTAAGATAAATAATAAGAAATAAAAAAATTACCAAAAAAAAATCATAAAATAACAACTATAATGATTTATATAATTCTTAATGTGGTGTTGTCTTTTAAACTAAAGTAAAATAGACTTTTTTACACTTATAAGCTTCACCAAACACATGATAACTTATAAACTAGCTTGTTTTGATAGTAAATAAACTCTACTAAACGGAGCCGATATCAAATCCTTTACCGCAGAAAATCACATAAAAAGTTGATTTTGTTGAGAGAAATTAAAAAAAAAAAGAACAAGTTATACCAACACAGTCTATGCAGTCGAGTAGTAATTTCCCCAGCCCCAACCTCTACAACTGCTCTTGCAAGTTCATATGCTCCAATTGGCCGCCCTTCCCGACCACCATTAACCTTAAGAAAAGGAAGTCCATTTAGACCCTAAATCAGAATACTCTTAAGATGCAAATGGTCAAGTCAATACCAACAAGTTAACATATATAATAGGTTAAGTTTCGCGCTAAGATACTCGAAATGGTTTGAGTTTGAGGATACCCATACTAAAATATTCGAATTCGTCCCGCACACAAGGTTCATGTAATTCCACAAAATTCAGCTAATTATATACATATGTATCTTTCTGTGGAATGCACATATATAGAGATGTGCATTAGGAGGTCATCAATGGTGAATTGGAGTTCATAGATGTGATGCTATCAGAGTGTGCCAATTATGATGCAGACACCATCATCAAGGCTACAAGTCTATCACTCCAATAATAAAGGTTAACACAAATTGGAGACTTACGCTGGAAGAGAAAGGCAAGCCAAAGACTCATGCATGCACAACGTGGCTTAAAGTTTGTTTGCAATGAGTGTCATTTTCAGATCGATGTTGTTTTTCAGGTTACAATCACACAATTCAAATAATATTTTCCCCGATCGAGAAATATTTTAAGTATATCTACTTAATATGGCGTCAGAGAGTCCTGTACTTTTTTCAGATGACACAAAACATGATCATCACTCAACTATGACAAAGTACTTTGGCCATCAATAGTGTAAATCTAGCTAATTTCTCATGTTAAAATCAAAGTTTCTTTTAATAGAAAGACTTGGTGAATGATATTAAGAATCTTAGAAAATTCTAATTAACAATCCAAAACAATGACTTATTTGACTAAGACTTCGGCCTACTTGGTTTAAAGTTTCTTTGCAATGAATGATATTTTCAAATTGATGTTGTTTACGGGTTACAATCACACATGATGTA
This sequence comes from Tripterygium wilfordii, assembly GCF_013401445.1. Taxonomy (NCBI): domain Eukaryota; kingdom Viridiplantae; phylum Streptophyta; class Magnoliopsida; order Celastrales; family Celastraceae; genus Tripterygium; species Tripterygium wilfordii. The sequence goes on along the minus strand of NC_052232.1, from coordinate 3,358,649 downwards.
TCACTTTTACAAAGTGTCCGTTTGGTAGAGCGGTTGTGTTGATTTTCAAGGCTAACGGTTAAAGTGTGGAAAAAAAGCTGAGCTTAAAGCTGTGAAATAAGCTGTGAGGTGTTTGGTAGAGCTGTTAACTGTTGTTAGCGGATAGGTTAGGTAAATATATTTTGTTTATATCTTTTCATTTTAATTTTTTTATTTCAAAAAACAATTAATTATAAATATAATTAATAAATAATGATTATTAATTTATAAATATACTTTATTAAGTAAAAATAATAATTACTTTAGTTTAATATTTAAATAAATTTTTAATATAATATATACTGCATATATAAATGAAAGAAAATGTCAAATTAAAAATATATATTATTATAATTATTAATATATATTTATAATTATAAATCTAATTTATTAAGTCTAAATATATCTTAGTTGGAGTTTATTAGTAATATTTATTATTCAAGTGGGTCCATCATGTTTTTTTATTTAAAAGGGCAAGTTTGACTTTAAAATATGTGGGGCCCGCATAAAAAATTAAAACAAAAAAAGTGAGGGCGGTTAACGCCTTCACAAGCTCCAAAATGGAGCTTGTGATTTGAGAGCGATATTAGGGCCCTCAAATTCGCTTCACCAAACACAATCAAAGTCAAGAGTGTTAAATGATGCATTTTGTCACTAAAGACAAAGACGGCAAAAGCCTCTGTCTATTTCCAAGAATTGAAAATGGGACATCTAAATTACAAACCTACAATTAGGGGTGTCCACAACCGATCCGTAAATTGATAATCGATCCGTAAACGTGGTTATTCGATTTTTTCGGCTACGGTTTCGGATATGGTTAAAATTTTAGTAAAATTTCAGATATTTTTTCAATTACGGTTACGGTTATAACCGAAAAATATTAATATATGTTATATAAATATCCAAACATTATGATATATATTATATATTATATAAATATCCAAAAATTATATATATATATATATATATGTAAGTTACATATTGGGATTAAAATTCTGATTATATCTTCATAACAAATTATAAATTTAGATACCAATTAACCTAATCATTACACAAGTTATAAACTAAGATTGCTTTAGTTGAAACTCATGGTGGCTTTATCATTTTAAAATTCATATAAATTGAGATTGATTATTGCTAAAGCGAAAGTGGAGAGACATCTTCATGTATGTTTCTTTTTTTTTTCTTGATTATATTATTTCTCTCGGTCTTGCAAATTTATTTTTCTTTAACTGTGATGAGATAATATATTTATTATCATTATTATGAATTTTTATCAAACTTTGTTAGATGGAGTTGGAGTCGATCATGAGTTATTTTCCCACTCTATTATTCATACTTTTCCATTTCTTCAAAAATTGAAAACCAATCCGATCCAAACTGAAAAATATGATTATTTCGGTTTGGTTATCCGAACATATATGGTTTAGATATGGATTCTAAAATATCATAACCGAATCGATTCGAACATTTCGGTTATGGTTAAAAAATCAAACCGAAAACCGAATGGACACCCCTACCTACAACTCTACCATCACTACAACAAAAAAACTCTTTAGCCGCGATAAAAACCACGACTATTGGAATAAAAAACTGCAGGTTAGTACGTGACCACAGGAATAATAGTGCGGCTAATTTTGTTATTGGACCCGCAGCTCTTGAAAACCGCAAGTATATTCGCTAAATCAAGTTGCGCAACAAAAAATCGCAGGTAATTAGTATATTTACCTGCGGTCACCAAACGACCATGGGTATAAAAGTGCATGCATGCAGTCTTTTTGTTGTAGTGCATTGAGCTACATGTTCGCCTTTTGAAATACCAATCAATTTTGTTTTTTGGGGACTTAACTAATATTTTTTCACACCCGAGAATATATATGTTTTAATATATCTAGTTAATATGGTATGACAGAATACTGTAAAGATAACTAAAAACATGACCAACCATAACAAAGTTCTTTAGCCTTCAACAATTTAAGTACATGCATGTGAATCAATCAAACTTTCTTTTAATAGTGTCAATGATAATAAGAATTTTAGCAAGTTATAATTAATAATCCAAAACAATGACTCATCGACTAAGACTTTAGTCGGTCTTTGTTTCCTAGTTTTTGAATTATTGATGTCTAGTGTCACGACCCAAATAAGGGTACATGACCGGCGCATGATCCCAATGGACCCAAGAGTCCATTGAGACCAAGCAAGCCTCAAAACAGAAAATTCAGGCATGCACAATGAACATGGAACTCAAATTTACATAATGTGGAAATAATAATCTCAATACAGTCCAAGCCTACGACACTAAATACCAAAAGACAACCTATATGTAGTTAACGGAGCTTCGAAGATCATACATTTATATAGAATAGCAAAATACAAAACGTCAGAGAATCTATCCGCATAGCAAGTGTCGGGCTCACCAGAATCGGACATAACTCTAAGAAGTTGAAGATGGTCCTAGATCTGCCGAATCTAAACTTTTTGAAACAAAAATGTCAACAAGGAAGCGTGAGTCACAAGACTCAATGAATGAATAGTGACACAAATAATCCAAAGGGGACAAGCATAACATAAAAGGTCCAACAACAGAGTAATAAACAAAACTAGATAAGGCCTACTGATCAAAATCATAATCGAACATCTAACAGCACAAATGCCCTATATGAATCATATCATATCTTATCCAAAAAACACAACTTGGTAACCTGAGGACCTGAAATTAGCCTGAAAAATGGCATATCCGAAGAGAATGGAAAATCTGGAAATCAGAACTGATGGAAGGATTCTCAAGCAGAATCAAATCTCAACACATCGAGTGTTGTATCCATCCTCAGCACAACACGTGTCGCATCAAACCTCCGCACAACAAGTGCCGCATCAAACCTTAGCACATCTGTATATTCATACATAACCTGGTGCATCAAGGCTAACGAATACTACCGTCTGCATACCAAATCCTATCAGACAGTCACTCCCGAAGAATACATAATCAAGGTCAACAAATATTGAATTAACAAACTTGAACCTAAACGAAAAGGTTCATCAAGCCATGAATACTGACAAGATCTGAATTATGTAACACCGAGCAAAACAATGGCAGGAATAAAAATACTAGTCAGATGCTTGTCCTAAAAATCTGACTTGACTTAAGAACAAGTGAAACAAATGTCTGAACAGATTTACTATCATGACATGGGGTTTCAAAACTGATGATAACAAGAATACTGAATTTCACAAGATACATGGAATTTACTGTCGAAATATTTATCGAGTCAAACAATGTATTATTAAAGGCATTATCCACTCACCTGAAATGCGGTTAGAATAAACCTTTCTCCCTCGAGCACTAGTGTCACACACTTGATAGTTAATCACCACCTAAAATGTACAATCCACCATTTCCATTTAGATACTTGCAAGACGTCCGATTTAAAGTCAAACAAAACGTAATTCCAATAAAGCAAAAGACCCAACCTCCTATATTTTCTCTACTCTTTCTTAAGCAACAAGTCTTCTTTTCCTTATTGGTCTTGAATTCATCATTATACAAGCATTGAACTTGGGCTTTAATCATGGGCTAATGCAATTTTTTCACCACTTTTGCAACCATTTCACCATTTTTGTATAAGTTGGCCTGCAAAACAATCCCACAATTTTTTATGCAATATCCACCTTAATTCCAATAAAGAAGAGTCGAAACTAGTGTAAGTTGAAGTATAAAAATATGTAAAATATGATGTTAACAATTACCAACATAGTTTTCCAAAAATTTGACAACATAACAACGCTCGGACCCAGAACCCCAAAATTATAAATATCCAGCCAGTTCTAGAAATTAAACCCTTCCATACATATTAGTCCACATTCATTTCTCCAGATGTATGCCAGAGCATTGATTAAATTAGTTCAAGAGACCAGCAACCTCAAATCGATTCTCAAATGTCCAAATTGCCATAACTACAACAATTCCAAGTTAAAATCCCCACTTAAATATCGATAAATTATGAGAATGAGAGATAGTCTGGTTGGTCAGGTTGTTTGTCCAGGACCTTGAGGTCCAGGGTTCTATTCTCACCAGGGGGTTTGGGATTTGGGTAGTTTTCCATCCGTTGTGGTGGCCTTCATGCCCCTCGAGCATGGCTTAGCGTGTGTGTGGCTTGTGTGCCTTTCAAAAAAAAAAAAAATATCGACAAATTATTAAACAAAATTCAAGCCTTACATACGGGTCTTATCCCCACAAATTCGCAAGATAGCATCTTTAGCTCACGGACATTAGGAAGTGGACACAAGCATTTGTTCCTTAAATTGTTCCTGTAATTGCAGGAAATCCGTAACTTGTCACGGACTGAACACTTCCGAACAGAGTTTCTAGTTGTATTTTTTTCCAGGATTTTATAAGACCACATACCTAACAAGGTCCTCAATTAACTTTAATCATGTACACCACATCCATACACAGTAGTTTGATGAGTTGGGATTCTGAGTTTACCTTCTTTGCTTCAGGTAATGGTTTCTAGTCCTTCTCCCTCACCTTGAGCCAAGCACCACGACTTCCTACCTCAGCACTGATGCCTTCAGAAGAAAAATGAAGGCAGTAGGAGGAATGAAGTCGATTTCAACAAGAAGGTTTATTGGCTTCCTATCTTTCTTTTACCTCCTGTTAGAATACCACAAGGTTGGGTGATATAGAACCATGTGATATATAAGTTTGTCCAAATCTCTACCACACATAAGAGACATTTTCTAGTTAAGTGAGTTGAGTATTGATTCACTTGTTTAGTAGGGAGAAACAAAACAGTGAGAGTCCGATTTATCGAACAACTCAAAACGGACAATATCTATGATATGAGTGGGTGCTTGAGACTTTCCAACACCTCCCTTTAGATCTGTCTCTTACACTTGTACTTCTAGATCTTTCCTCTAGCTTCCTGTGAAAGCCAACTTGTTGAAAGGCTAGGTAAATGTAGTTTGGGCTAAGCCCATTTTCTAAATCTTAAAACTCGAGGCCTTTTACAACAAAGGCTATGAAAAATTGAAATGGCCCAACATATTGTGTCCAAGACAGCACCCGTACAGATGTGCTTATTTTGTGTTTTGACAGCTAGCTGTGATGTACATTGAAGACTTTTCCAAGTCATGAGTCTCATTTATACATTTATCTTAATCAGGACTCTTCAAATAGACATTTCATTCCATGAATCTAACATTTTTTTGTCATTTGTCAACCGCTTGTATGTTCTTAGGATAGTGATCATGAAAGGATAAGATAACATTGCGACTTAAGGGTTATCTTTTGAAATGAATGGTATTCACACAACTTAGACTCAGGCATCCACCACTTGGTTTAAAGTTTGTTTGCAATGAATGGTGTTTTTAGATTGATGATGTTTAGGAAGTCATAATCACACAAAAGTCAAGAGTGTTAAATGGTGTATTTCATCACTAAAGAGACGACAATAACAACTTAAAAAGACTTTGGCAGAACTTCTCTTTAACCCCAAATTTGCACAAGACTTTGGTAAGACTTTTTCTCAAACCCCAAATTTGAGGTTCATTAATTTATGTATTTGAAGTCGTTAGCCTTGAATACACGGGCATCTTGAATACAAAACTTATGAAATGTCTTTTACTAGCAATTGAACCGTGTAACTCTATCACTGAACTACATGTTCGTCTTTTCAAATATCTGAATCAAAATTTTTTTGTTTGGGATTCAAGTAATATCATCTCACACCCGCAAACATGTTTTTTAGTACATCTAGTTAATATGGCGTGATAGAGTCCTGTACCTTTTCAAATGACTAAAAGCATGATCATGAATCAACCACGACAAAGAACTTTAGCCTTTGACTGTTTGAAGTACATCTAGTTAATGTGATCTACTAATTTCTCATGTTTCCAAACAAGGTTTTTTTATAATATAAAGGCTTGGTGAATGACATTAAGAATCTTAGAAAGTCTGAATTAGATCCAAAATAAAAAATCATTGATAGACTTTGAACATTCCTTGTTTCTTGACACTGAGAACTCGACAGGTCGATCCAAACCAATCTTATCAAGACAACATCTCATAACAAGGATTTGGAATAAGATGCAAGAGGGAGGTTGTTTAAGTAAAGTAGTTTATCTCAGAATGGAAGAAGAACTGGTTTTCTCTATCAAAATAGGTGTATTGAACAACTGGTTCTACATGATAAATTTCCATCTTCTTGACCTGTAAAAAATGAATGATCAAAGTCTCTTTCTCTTGGAAAGTATTCGTAAACGAAATTAAAAATGTTGAACCTATAATATTCTTAGAACTCATAAACGTAAGAGAAGTGATACTTATTTTGCTTGTTTGAACAAACAAGGTTTTATGCCAACAAGATGGTAGAGTCTTGTGTTGATCATAACTTATTATAAACTAAGTACTAAAATATTATAACAAGAGTAAAAGGAACCGAGAGAGAATTTTCTTTCTTAATGTTGCTGTATTTCTTCTATCTATTACAAAGTCATATGATATCTTTTATAGTAGAAAATCTGATAGGAAGTCCATTGGGCTCTAAGTGAAGTTTGTATTGGGCCTTACTGGGTCGGGTTTTGTTGTAGGGTTAGGCCTTTAGAGGGTATATGTTTTACGCTTCTGGTTGTGTTAGGGCATCAATCAAGAATTCTTAATAGTTACTTTCTGTAAGTTTCTCTTGTTCATCCAGCCGTTTCCTTGTATTGTGTCTTCTGGAAATCAATACAAAGGTGTTTCTTATCATCTGGTATCAGAGGCAGGTTAGTTCTACGTATGGTTCTAACTCGCAAACAGAAACAAGAAATGGAAAATGAATGGGTTAAGTCAGTGGAGAAGACGGAGCAACATTTTCAAGTGATGGAACAGCAGTTAGATATGAGGTTTCAAAAGAATGAACAACAGATCCAGAGAGTGGTGGACCTGGTGGCTGGACTGGGCGCCAAATTTGAAAGGATTTCAAGTGGAACATGGGAGGATGTTGCATCGAAAGATATATAACAGATCGCCGGATAAGCTTCAGCAAGCTTCTTCCGCAGAGGGACATCGATGAACCGAGGTGGTTCCACTTCCAAAAGGTACCCGAATGGATTTCCCGAAGTTTGATTCTGGTGACCCTTCAGAGTGGGTTTATTGCGCTGAACAGTTTTTTGAGTTGAACGCAACACCGTTAGAATTACGGATTCGTTTTAGTTCTTTTCATCTTAGGGGTGAGGCCTTACAGTGGTTTAAATGGATGAATAGAGTTGTAGGTTGGAAGGATTGGGAGCATTTTGTTCAAGCAATTTCGACACGTTTTGGCCCAAGTCAGTTCGAAGACTTTGCGGAGATATTGGCCAAGCTCAGGCAAACAGGTTCGGTGAGGGAGTATCAGAAGGAGTTTGAAAAATATTCGAACAAAGTAGAGGGACTTCCGGAGGCGTTTCTCATAAGTTGTTTCATTGGAGGGTTGATTGATGAAATTCGGGTAGAAGTCAAGATCTTACAACCTTTTACAACCTTCTACTTTAATTTCAACCATGGGATTGGCTAGGCTGGTTGAGGATAAGCTGAGTTCGAAACGGGGAAAGGTGTTCACGCCAAGAGTATTCTGAGTTCCAGTTCTAAAACACAGGAAACAAAAAATATTTCCAGTTTACCTTCGATCAAGAGGTTATCTCCAGTGGAGATGGAGGAGCATAAGAAGAAGCAACTTTGTTACAATTGCGATGAGAAATGGATTCCGGGCAACAAATGTAAGCAGAAAACTTGTTTTTACTTGAAGAGTGTGAAGTGGAGCATGAAGAATCAGAATGGGTACCATCATTGTGTGACATGACTACTGAGGTTAGTGTTCCAGAAGCTCTCCATATCTCGTTGGCTGCCTTAGGTGGGTCTACTACTCCCCAAACGATGCGTGTTACCATACAAATCAAGAACCAACCTTTTACTGCCTTAATTGATTCGGGGAGTACCCATAATTTTTTGCATCCTCGGTTGGTGGCGAGATTGAATTGTAAGTTAGGAGACTGCTTGGATTTAGAGGTCCGAATTGCAGATGGTAGAAGAATGCATAGCTCGGGGTTCTGCTCTTCACTTCCAGTGCGTATTCAACAGTACACGGGAAAGGCTGATTTTTTTATCCTCAAGTTAGGGGGATGTGATACGATAATGGGTATGGCATTGTTGCGAACGCTTGGAACAGTCTTGTGGGATTTTGATAATCTTCAAATGCAGTTCACGAGTGAAGGAAGGGGTGCAACTATTTTAGGCTTAGATTCAAAGCCGATAGTGGTAGTGGAGGCGCAAAGAATGGAGAGAATTCTGAAGGGTCCTGAACCATTGGAGTTCTTAGTGACTCCAGTAGAAGCAGCCCAAATGCCCGATGTGCCCAGTGAATTAGACTCTGCTATTGCCGCTTTGATTCAACGTTTTGGGAACATTTTTAAAGAGGCTACTGGATTGCCTCCCATGAGGAATCAGAATCACCATATTCCCACTATGCCAGGGAGTGCACCTGTTAATGTCCGTCCTTATCGGTATGCTCACTTTCAAAAGGCGGAGATAGAGAAATTAGTTCACGAAATGCTGCAAGCTGGAGCCATTCGTACTTCTAACAGTCCTTTCTCCTCCTCAACCCTGCTAGTGCGTAAAAAGGATGGGTCTTGGCGACTGTGTGTTGATTATTGAGCACTTAACAGCATTATCATCAAGGATAAATATCCCATTCCGGTGATTGATGAGTTATTAGATGAATTGCATAATGCATCGGTGTTCTCCAAGATGGATCTAAGAGCGGGTTATCACCAAATCAGGGTCGCTTATCCAAAAGACTGCATTTCGAACTCATGATGGTCATTTTGAGTTTTTGGTAATGCCGTTTGGCTTAACTAATGCGCCGGGTACCTTTCAACAACTTATGAATGAGGTATTTCAGCCATATCTTTGGTGGTTTGTGGTGGTATTTTTGGACGATATTTTGATTTATAGCTCCACTTTGGAACAACATGTACAACACTTGGAGCTAGTTTTTGTGAAGTTGCAGGAACATCAATTGTTTGTCAAGGCCTCCAAGTGTAGTTTCAGGGTGGTTAGTGTGGACTATTTAGGGCATGTTATCACTGCTGAAGGTGTGGCTGCTGAGCCAAATAAAATTCAAAGTATGCTTGAATGGCCTACTCCCACTTCTATAACTGCTTTACGTGGCTTCTTGGGTCTCACTGATTATTACCAAAAGTTCGCGCAAAACCATGGCAAATTCAGCGCGCCACTTACTACCTTTTTAAAGAAGGGAAAATTTCAATGGTCTGAAGAGGCTGCTAGCGCATTCAACACTTTGAAGAGAGCATTGAGTACTACTCCAGTTTTGTGCTTGCCAGAGTTTACTAAACCTTTTGTTTTGGAGACGGATGCCAGCGGAGTTGGGCTAGGGGCTGTGTTGACACAAGGTGGTAGACCGGTTGCTTTTGCTAGCAAACACTTAGCCCCAAAGCATTTGGGTCTGTCCACATATGAGAAGGAGCTTATGGCAGTAGTTTTTGCTGTGAATAAATGCCGCTCGTATTTAATTGGCCACAAGTTTGTTATCAAAACTGATCATGAGAGTATTAAACACTTGTTGGGGTCGCAAGTGCACACACCACTACAGCAAAAGTGGATTACGAAGCTCTTAGGGTATGATTTGATATTGTTTATCGAAGGGGAACTGAAAATACCGTCACAACAGGAACGAGGATCCAGGAGACATGCAAAAGGGGTTACATTTAATGCCCCTAAACCCTAAGAGATAACCTTTGGCAAGCCAAACGCCAGAAAGTTGGTGACCAGCTGGCAACCACAATTAACGAAAAATATCACTTCGGGTTCAAAATACACGTAGAAGGACCATTGGAAATCAAACGAACAATAAGACCCAAGAGAGTCTAACGTTCAAAGCCCAAGTGGCCAGGGACCTTCGTCCGAACGAACAACTAGACCCAAGAGAGTCTAACGTTCAAGGCCCAAGTGGCCAGGGACCTCCGTCCGAACGAACAACTAGACCCAAGAGAGTCTAACGTTCAAGGCCCAAGTGGCCAGGGACCTCCGTCCGAACGAACAACTAGACCAAGAGAGTCTAACGTTCAACGCCCAAGTGGCCAGGGACCTCCGTCCGAACGAACAACTAGACCCAAGAGAGTCTAACGTTCAAAGCCCAAGTGACCAGGGACCTCCGTTCGAACGAACAAGTAGACCCAAGAGAATCAAACGTTCAAGGCCCAAATGGCCAGGGGCCTCCGTCCGAACGAACAACTAGACCCAAGAGAGTCTAACGTTCAAAGCCAAGTGGCCAGGGACCTCTGTTCGAACGAACAACTAGACCCAAGAGAGTCTAACGTTCAAAGCCCAAGTGGCCTGACTACTCTCAGAGTCAAGTTTCTTGACTCCGAGAGTGGGGGACGAACTGTATGGGCCAAAAACCGTTGGCTCTATATAGTTGAGCATGAGCCGAAGGGCCCAATGAAGCCCACGGTTGGATAGGCCCAAATGTCCATCCAAAGATACGTTTGGCCCAAATCTAGTGCGAAGGCCGAGGTTCATGTTAAGATCAGATACAGGAACAGATGTATACGGCCAAGAGTTTTATACAATTGCTGGACCTTTGACTGGGCTGCAGGCCCAATTACGGTCCACCGAGGAAACTCGTCCGTACGTTCTACACTAGTTAGTCACGTGACTTGCAACACTATAAATAGAGGAGGACCCCTCCTCATTTAAGGGGAAAACTACCTGGTATCTCTCTCTCTCTCTCTCTAAAAAACCTTTCACTTCTCTCACTTAAACACCTCCTACTATTGACTGACTTGACAGTCAGAGCATGTTTGGCCGACACCACACCGGTGTCCAAGTTTGACAGTCAACCTACCTTCTTTTGATCTTGCAGGGTTGTCATAGTCCTCGATCGACGATAACAAATTGATTGTAGATTTTAGCGTCTACAGTTTGACACCCACCGTGGGACCTTGACAATCATTCGGCTAGATCAACTACTTTCGGACGACTCTCCATTTCATTATGTCTTCTGACGATTCAAATGATTTCGCTACTCAGCTGGCTGCATTGAAGGCTCAAATGGTGGAAGACAAAGCTATAGCAAAGGCCGAGAGTGCCTCCGTCCCGGCAGAAAACATTGCCCTGAGGGGTAAAGTAGAGCAGTTGATGGCCCAGCTTTCCATGCCGCCCTCGACCTCACAGGTCCGTCTTAACATCGGCTCGATGCAGTCACTGGACTCTCCCAATCCGACTGAAACTTCTTGTCAGCCGCGATCTCAATCATTCAATACCCCGCACCTCCCTTTGTCGGTCAGCGAACAATCTAATGCCATTCATGGACTTCCTCCACCCCCACCAACTCGCCCGACCATGACAACCAGTGCCGGATTGTCTTACTCCTTTGAGGGTTTAACCGACGCCCAGAGGCTGATCGAAGTCAAGACGTTCCTCAGACGACTTCCCAGAGTACCGGTGCCGATCCGAAAAAGCTTGCCTGACAGTTATTTTGACTCTCCATTCGCCGATCGCATTGCTTTGGTGGAAATGCCGAAAAAATTTCATCTTCCTAACATGCGCCTTTCGATGGAACCAGCGATCCGGACGACCATATGACTCAATATAGACAGAGGATGCTCACCCTCACTATGCCGAGGGAATCTCGCGAAGTATGCATGTGCAAGGCATTTGGATGTTGTCTTACCGGTCCAGCACTATAATGGTTCATTAACCTCCCTAATGCTTCTATCAATTCATTCGCCCAGCTGACAGATCTTTTCATAGAGCAGTTCGCTAGCAGCAGGAGGTTACCCAAGGCTTTGGACGATCTTTAGAAAATCAGACGCGGATTAGACTAATCTCTTCATTCATACATTGGTCGCTTCTTGGCGGAGAAGGTATTGATCCCTAGTTGCAACGTGGAGACAGCTGTCATAGCTTTCAGAAAGGGTTTGTCACCCTCCGACGAACTTTATAAGGAGTTGACGAAGTTCCTGTGCACCAACATGGAAGATGTGCTAGCTCGCGCATGGGCCCAGGTGAAATGGGATGAAGATGAAAGCAATCAACCACCACCTTCGGTCGGGAGAAGCACCGAAAACACTGGAGTCGGCAAGGACCAAAGCCAAGATCATCGACCCCGAGGGCTGAGCGATCGCGCCATGGCAGATGACAATACGATCGATCTCGGTCTGCTTCGTCCGGTTTTCAGAAACAGGAATACGCGTTTAATATCGAACCGACCGAAATGATCTCCACTCTTAAGAGCTTGGGGAACAAAGTGCAGTGGCCCAGCAAAATGAGGTCCCGGGAGATCGTCGAGATTTATCGAAATGGTGCGATTTCCACCAAGGCCACGGCCACACCACTTAGGATTGTCGAGGTTTACACGATGAAGTTATCGAGTTGTTGAACCGTGGGCACCTCAAGGATGTGCTGACCGAAAAGGGTAAAGAAACCATGGCCAGAAGGAATGAGCGAGAACTGACTCCACCAGCTCACCCCAAGCCGAAGGGGTCAGTTGGAGTCATTATCGGTGGATCCGAGATCAGTGGCATATCGCATTCAGCTGCAAAGAGGAATGCCCCGAAGGCTGTAAATCCAATCCTGCGATCAGCCGAACCTGTTACACCGCCGTCCGGACAGATTATAAGTTTCATCGACGATGAAGCCACGCAATTACTCAATCCACATCACGATGCTTTGGTAATCTCTATTCTTGTTGCTAATTATGCAATTGAACGTGTCTTAGTTGACAATGGCAGCTCGACGAATGTCCTCTTCCTAAGTTGTCTCAAAGCAATGGAAATCGACGAATCCCATATTGTTGGTCGGTCAACAATACTCTTGGGGTTCAGCGGAGAGCAGGGCTACAGCCTAGGGGAGATTGCCTTGCTGGTTTACACGGAAGGAATAAATCTCAACACTAACTTTGTGGTGTTGAATAGTTCTTCTCCTTATAATATCATACTCGATCGACCGTGGATCCATGAGATGAAAGCAGTACCTTCAACGTACCACTTGCTTTACGGAACTGTTACACCAGTGCCTTGAAAGGAAAAACAAATGATTTATAGCAATTACAGCAACTGACGACCTCGGGAGACCAAGCTGTCATAGTCGACCGAGGTTCGCCAGACATGGAGGAATTGGATGGCATTCAGATCCATCCGGACTATCCAGATCACAAAGTACAGATCGTTGCACGCCTTGAATATGATATTCGAACTAAGTTGATTGAATTTCTCACAAAGAATTATGATTGCTCTGTATGGTCGCACACCGATATGGTAGGAATAGATCCAGAAGTTGTTACCCATCGACTCCAGGTCGATCCAAATCATGAGCCTATCAGACAGAAAAGAAGAAAGTTTGCGCCCAAGTGCAATCGTATCATAAACGAGGAAGTTCAGAAGCTAATTGACATAGGCTCCTTTCGTGAGGTTCAATATCCGGATTGGTTGGCGAATGTTGTTGTGGTCAAAAAGAAAAACAGAAAGTGGAGAGTCTGCATCGACTTCACTGATTTGAACAAAGCATGTCCAAAGGATCCCTTCCCTCTCCCACACATCGATATGCTGGTCGATTCTACAGCCGGGCGTAAACTCCTCAGCTTCATGGATGTCTTCTCAGGCTACAACCAAATTCTCATGCATCCGAACGACCAGGAGAAAACCTCATTCATCACTGAAAGAGGTATTTTCTGTTATAAAGTTATGCCTTTTGGTTTAAAGAATGCAGGATCGACATACCAAAGGTTGGTCAACAAAATGTTCGCTGCTATGCTGGGCAAAACTATGGAGGTCTACATCGATGACATGCTGGTGAAATCCTTGAAAGCTGAATTCCATCTGGAGCACCTGCGAGAGGCGTTCGAAGTGCTTCGAAAGTACAACATGAAACTAAACCCAACCATGTGTTTTTTTGGTGTGTCGGCCAGGAAGTTCCTTGGTTTCATGGTGACTCAAAGGGGAATAGAAGCAAATCTGGATCAAATACGGTCGGTTCTCCATATCCTATCGACGAGAAGCAGGAAGGATGTGCAGAAGCTGACTGGAAAAGTAGCAGCCCTAAGCAAATTCATCTCTCGCTCGTCCGATCGGTGCCACAGCTTCTTCAGCATTCTTCGCAAGAGCAAGGACTTTGAATGGTCGGTCGAGTCAGAAGAAGCCTTGCAACAGCTGAAGCAGTATTTGGTATCGGCACCACTACTTTCCAAGCCAAAGCAGGGTGAGTCACTTCTATTATATCTTACAGTTTTCGAAATGGCCGTTAGTGCTGTATTAGTTAGGGAGGAAGACGATCGACAATTGCCAGTCTACTATGTCAGCAAAAGCCTGCTCGATGCAGAAACGAGGTACTCCCAACTTGAAAAGTTAACCTTAGCACTCACGGTGGCCGCACGAAAATTACGTCCGTACTTCCAATGTCACCCGATCATTGTTGTTACAACCTTCCCGCTGCGTAACATACTCCATAAGCCCGAATTGTCTGGCCGATTGACAAAATGGGCCGTGGAACTCAGTGAACATGACATTGTGTTTCAACCTCGGACGGCGATGAAGTCTCAAGTGTTGGCTGACTTCGTAGCTGACTTTACTCCACCAATCCAGGCCCAAGCGAAGCACGAGTTGTTATGCCTAACAGAGCATCCAGAAGGGACGTGGTCTCTCTCGGTCGATGGTTCCAGCAATGTGAATGGAAACGAGCTCGGAGTCGTACTCACTTCACCCTTTGGGGAAATAGTGCAACAATCCATTCGTTGTGGGTTCCGAGCTACCAACAACGAAGCTGAATACGAAGCCCTTATTGCTGATTTGGAGCTCACAAAGGAGCTTAGGGTAAGAAAAATTTACGTTCAGTCAGATTCGTAGTTGGTTGTTAATCAACTGCTTGGGACTTATCAGGCTCGCGAAACCAATATGATGACATATTTGGAGTTAGCAAAAAAGCTTTGAGATACGTTTGAGGAATTCGTTATAACGCAAGTGCCACGTCTCGAAAACTCACACGCGGATGCACTGGCCAACCTGGGATCTGCCCTACAGACGAACGAACCACAAATGATACCAGTTGTGCACCTCGAAGTCCCGGCAACCGAAGATGTTGATAAAGTCCTTGCAATTTCCATCGAGGACAGCTGGATGACCCCTTTGATCAAGTACATTGACAAGGTCAACTTTATAGGAAGTCGTACTCAGGTCCTCTACTCTGCTGTGTAACGACTAGGCAAGGTGGAGACATCCTTTCATAATTACACGAAGGAGAATGTGGGAACCATTCAGGTGAAAGAAGCCTGGCCAATCGAACTTTAACGACTGGCTACTTCTGGCCTACGATGCGAGCAGATGCTGCTAACTTCGTCCGACTTTGTGATAAATGCCAACGATTCGCCCAAGTTTCTCATCTTCATCCCGAGAAACTTCATCCCACGCTCGCACCGTGGCCCTTCATGCACTGGGGAATGGATATAGTTGGCAAGTTACCGGTCGCTTCGGGCCAAAGAGTATATGTTCTTGTCTTGACGGACTACTTTACGAAGTGGGTCGAGGTAAAGGCTTTCAAGCAAGTCCGGGATAATGAGGTCAAGAAATTTATCTAGAAGAACGTCATCTATAGGTACGGTATTCCTAAGAAAATTACGACCGATAATGACTCACAGTTTCTGAGTCATCAATTTCAAGTTTTCTATAGTAAGTACGGGATTGAGTTACATTACTCCACTCCGCGCAACCCCCAGTCGAACGGACAGGCTGAGTCCTCCAATAAAACTATTATGAACACTTTAAAAAAAAGGCTTGAAGATGCTAAAGGCAAGTGGGCGGAAGAATTGCCTGGTGTACTATGGTCTTATCGGATGACGACCAAAACTCCGACAGGCGAAACTCTATTCTCACTAGTGTATGGATCAGAAGTGGTCATTCCAATCGAGGTCGGGCTTCCCTCAGTCAGATGTCAATGGATCAGCCAGAGCACGATCGAGGAACTCAGAGAGGATGCTAGGGTTCGAATGGCCATCTATCAGCAAAAGATGTCACACCACTATAATAAAAACGTTCGAGCCCTAATGTTTCGAGTTGGAGACTTCGTCCTTAGAAAAGTCTTTCAGAATACCAAGGAGCATGGAGCAGGAAAGCTTGGACAGACTTGGGAAGGACCTTATCAGATAAGGGAAATTGTCGGACGAGGGGCTTACAAGCTCACAGCCAAAGACGGTCGGGAGTTAAACATTAGTTGGAACGCTATCCATCTTAAGCTGTATCATTTTTAAGTGAAATCGACTCCCTTCTTTTGTTCTATCTTTGTTCGATCGATTCTTACTAACATGCTTCAGACGAATGAATAGATCAATATTATATAGTCAAGAGAAGTCCATAATAATCAAAATCAAAATACAAAGGAAATATGATATAATCGATGTTCAAAAGACATCTCCAAAATAAAGCCATCACTTGGCTAACCAAAAACAAAATCCTAAACATACTATGCTAGATGACAAACGACACTAAGTCGTATCACCGTTGTCAAATTCCGACCAAGGTTTATGCCTCTGTGGGAGCATCACCACCGTTGGCGGCATTTTCATCGCTTGCCTTGCCAACATCATCTTCATCATCTTCATCTTCAGCAAACATTCTTAAATACTCTTCGTGGTTACGGATGTGAAGATCAATCTCCCACTCAGACGACTTCCCTTCCTTAAATTCCCGCATTAAGTTCCCGGTCGTACAGATAACAGCGTCATCAACTGTAGACTCCAATTGCTTCTTCAAGTCGGCTATCTCGTCCTCAGATGATTTGCGGTCAACATTCATAGATTGAATATGAGATCTAAGTTCCTCAATCTCCTTCTCAAGTGACGCACTCTTCTCTTCCTCCATCTTGGTGTTGGATAAGGCTACCTACACTTTTTTCTTTCTTAAAGAAACCTCGGCCGATAATTCTTGAATTTTCTTTGATGCATCAATATATTTTTTCTTGATCACACCATACTGCTCGCGTATATTGAGACAACCTTCAAAAACCTACAGAAGTAACATAGGGAATAGTAAGATGGCAAGTTCCGTGATTTCTACTAAAATTATGATCGGCAGAATACATACCCGGTACGCATAAGTAGCGTTGAAATCAGCTATGCTCTCGGTTGTGTAATCAGTAAATTCATTTACATCTATCAGGAACATCATGTCGCCTGCCACAGTCATAAAAGCTCCAAGGTCTGAGAAAGCAGATGTCCCCGCTGGGAAGGTAAAGGTAATGTCGTCGGACGACTCTTCCGGTTCTTTCATTTTCCTCTTTGGCTTGTTCGATTGGGGAGATGAGGGGGACCACCCCTGACAACATCGTGTGAAGCAGTCTGCACGACGTTCAACTCAACCTCGAGTGAAATCTTTTTTTCACTCTTTTTTCTCGAAGCCTTCGTCCTTTTCGCTTCCTGAGCAGCTCTTTTCCTCCGCTCGAATGCATCGCTTGCTTTTTTGACGTCGACTGGACCGGCCATGGTGTCGTCCGATAATCCTCTCTCTTCTATATTCAAAGGTCACAGAAAAGAAAATTGGTATCCTAAGACTTCATACGACCTAGTTGCGCACAAAACAGTACTTAAATCTTTAAACTTAGGTACAGGTGTACCTTCTTGTATATCCCTACGTACGACCACAAAGAACTCCTGCGCAAATTAGTTTCTGACAAGATGTTCTTCCAATCCCTTTCTTTGGTGGTCAGGTCCCCAACGAAGTTGTTAAAAACCCGCTCGTAATTTTCACAAACTGGCTTCGTGCTTAAGTTCCCTACAAGAGAAGAAATATAAGTTCCAGTCAGTAAAACGCGAACGAACTAAACTTGCAAAGTATACTCATTGGCTTTCCTCCAAGAAAACGGAACTTTACCCGGTCCGCCAGAACCAAATACCATATCTCCCCGAACCCATAATTTTTTTTTTCCAGCCCCGATCGACCGTCGTCAAGTTCAAAATAGGGTGTCCTTGCTTCTCCCTATACAAGTTAAACGAATAACGGCCAGTATCCCCGAGATGCTCCTATAAATAGTAACACTTCAACAGTTCCCTATAGCCGAACGAACGTCCCAATCTCTCATTAAGGCATTCCACGGCAAGCAGGAGCCTCCACCCGTTCAGCATAATCTGGGATGGAGCAATACGAAAGTACCCTAATACGTCTCGCGTTACCTTGGGTATCGGAAAATGAAGGCCTAGCTTAAACGGAGCCTCATACATAGCAATCCACCCAGGTACATCCCAATCGATCCTTTGGTAGTAGGCTGGAGCTTTTACCTCTGCTCCGCTCAGAAATCTGTAACAATACTTTAGCCTTGTGACGTCATTTCCTTTAATAGATGGGGCGTTGGTCTTCACTAGAAAATTTAGTGGAACGCCATTTGCAACGATTGGCTCATCCCCGTCTCTGGGCGGAAGATCCCGACCACCGCTAGGTTCTGTCTGTTCATACCAATCTTACTTCGTTCCTCCTTACCTTCGTCATTATCCATCACGACTGGTCGAACGGTGTCACATTCGGAGACCAAATTAGACTGCCTGTTATCTTTAAACTTGTCCAAGTCAGACTCCCTAATGCTGGCAATCTCTTCCAAATGAGAAGCGGAAGTCATAAGAACCAGTCACCAAAGAATCCCACCAGGGGCTGAAGA
This sequence comes from Tripterygium wilfordii, assembly GCF_013401445.1. Classification (NCBI taxonomy): domain Eukaryota; kingdom Viridiplantae; phylum Streptophyta; class Magnoliopsida; order Celastrales; family Celastraceae; genus Tripterygium; species Tripterygium wilfordii. Next base: position 3,339,955 of record NC_052232.1, on the reverse strand, counting down.
CACGGTGGAAATAAAAACCAAGAAACCGTTGAAAAAACGTAAACCGGCCAAGAATCCAAGGAAACGGCCAAGCCGCGGTGGCAACAAAAAGAAGAAACAAAAAACAAAGAGAAAAGCAAAGGTAAACACTAGAAGAATCACCTGTGGCTGCGAAAAATAAGAACTCGCAAAAGGGACAAGGAGAGCTCTGTAGCGAGATGAAGCAACAATGAAAAAATTGAAAATCAAATATCGTTTAAAGAAAGAGAAGACACGACAACCGATGAAATCATTACCCCGCATTAATTGCAGATAAGAAACAAAACCATCAGCCGTCACAACAGGAACGAGGATCCAGGAGACGTGCAAAAGAGGTTACATTTAATGCCCCTAAACCCTAAGAGATAACCTTTGGCAAGCCAAACGCCAGAAATTTGGTGACCAGCTGGCAACCACAATTAACGAAAAATATCACTTCGGGTTCAAAATACACGTGGAAGGACCATTGGAAATCAAACGAACAATAAGACCCAAGAGAGTCTAACATTCAAGGCCCAAATGGCTGGGGACCTCCGTCCGAACGAACAACTAGACCCAATAGAGTCTAACGTTCAAGGCCCAAGTGGCCGGGGACCTCCGTCCGAACGAACAACTAGCCCAAGAGAGTCTAACGTTCAAGGCCCAAGTGGCCAGGGACCTCCGTCCGAACGAACAACTAGACCAAGAGAGTCTAACGTTCAAAGCCCAAATGGCCAGGGACCTCCGTCTGAATGAACAACTAGACCCAAGAGAGTCTAACGTTCAAAGGCCAAGTGGCCAGGGACCTCCTTCCGAACGAACAAGTAGACCCAAGAGACTCTAACGTTCAAGGCCCAACTAGCCAGGGGCCTCCGTCCGAACGAACAACTAGACCCAAGAGAGTCTAACGTTCAAAGCCCAAGTGGCCAAGGACCTCCGTTCAAACGAACAACTAGACCCAAGAGAGTCTAACTTTCAAAGCCCAAGTGGCCTGACTACTCTTAGAGTCAAGAAACTTGACTCCGGGAGTGGGGGACAAACCGTATCGGTCAAAAATCGTTGGCCCTATATAGTTGCGCATGAGCCGAAGGGCCCAATGAAGCCCATGGTTGGATAGGCCCAAATGTCCATCCAAAGATTCGTTTGGCCCAAATCTTGTGCGAAGGTCGAGGTTCATGATAAGATCAGATACAAGAACAGGTGTATAAGGCCCAGAGTTTTATACAATTGCTGGACCTTTGACTGGGGTACAGGCCCAATTACGGCCCACCAAGGAAACCCGTCCGTACGGTCGACACGAGTTAGTCACGTGGCTTGCAACACTATAAATAGAGGAGGATCCCTCCTCATTTAAGGGGAAAACTACCTGGTATCTCTCTCTCTCTCTCTCTAAAAAGCTTTTCACTTCTCTCACTTGAACGCCTCCTACTGTTGACTGACTTGACCGTCGGAGCTTGTTCCACCGACACCACACCGGTGTCCAAGTTTGACGGTCAACCTACCTTTTTTTGATCTTGCAGGGTTGTCATAGGCCTCGATCGACGATAACAAATTGATTGTAGATTTTAACGTCTACACTGTTCCTTATCGAGTGTAATATCTTCCTAGTTAGAGGAGATGAAGAGTGATTTGAATGATGACCCATGGGTGGTAGAGATGAAAGGGAAGCTACAAAATTCCATGTTTCTGGCAAAGAATTATGCAGTGGAGGATGGGTGTTTAAGATACAATGGTCGTATGGTCTTGAGTCCTCACTCTCCATGGCGGCAGAAACTACTTTATGAGTTACATGATAGTCCGTTGGCTAGCCACGAGGGATATAATAAAACCATTCACAGGGTGCTGCGTATGTTTTATTGGCCGGGAATTCGCAAGTTTGTCAAGGAGTATATTGCGGAATGTGATACATGTCAGAGACAAAAGTATGAAACAGTCAGTACACCTGGTTTTATACAGCCTCTGCCAATTCCAGAAGAAATTTGGGTGGATTTCACCATGGATTTTATAGAATCTTTACCAGACTCCCATGGATATACTGTAATTATGGTAGTGGTAGACCGGCTTTCAAAGGGAGTTCACTTTGCAGCTTTGAAACATCCCTTCTCAGCTAGTTCTGTGGCTCAGGTGTTCATTGAGAATGTCATTAAATTACATGGAGTACCTAAGTCTATTGTTAGTGATCGTGATAAAGTATTTGTGAGCAAATTTTGGTTAGAGTTGTTTAAGTTGTAGGGTACTAAGTTGAAGCTCAGTTTGGGCTATCATCCGCAAACTGATGGTCAATCCGAGGTTGTGAATCATTGTCTGGAAACTTATTTGCGGTGCTTTGCGGGACAATATCCTAAAAAGTGGACTCGTTGGTTGGCGTGGGCTGAATATTGGTTTAATACCTCTTTTCATAGTGGCATCAAAATGACACCTTATGAGGCCATGTATGGCAAACCAACACCCACTCTTCTGTCTTACGAGTATGGAACTACGAAGGTAGAGGCAATGGCTACTGAACTGCAGAGTCGTGATCAGTTGCTATGTCAACTCAGGTCTAACCTGGTGGAAGCTCAAAATCGAATGAAACAGCTGGTTGATCAGCATCGCACCGAAAGAAACTTGGAAATTGGTGATATGGTATTCCTTAAGCTACAGCCTTATCGGCAACAAACGGTGCATCGACGAGGTAATATGAAGCTAGCACCCAAGTTCTACGGCCCTTATGAAGTTCTAAAAAAAATTGGTGTTGTAGCTTACAAACTTAAATTGTCGGCTGATTCAAGAGTGCATCCTGTGTTCCATGTTTCTTGTCTTAAGAAGGTAGTTGGCCAAAAGGTGATAAAAATGCAAGATCTTCCCAAGTTCAACGATGAAGGTGAGTTGCAGTTGTAGCCTGTTGGTTTCCTGGGGCAACAACGAATTAAGGAAAAGGGAAGAGAACAAATTGAATTCTTAGTGCAGTGGATTGGTCTATCAGTGGATGAAGCCACTTGGGAAGAGGCTAACACAATGTTTAATCTCTTTCCCCACACAAAATCTTGGGGACAAGATTGTCCTTCCAAGGAGGCGGGAATGATAGGAAGTCCATTGGGCTATAAGTGAAGTTTGTATTGGGCCTTACTGGGTCGGGTTTTGTTGTAAGGTTAAGCCGTTAGAGGGTATATATTTTACGCTTCTGGTTGTGTTAGGGCATCAATCAAGAATTCTAAATAGTTACTTTCTGTAATTTTCTCTGGTTCATCTAGCCGTTTCCTTGTATTGTGTCTTCTGGAAATCAATACAAAGGTGTTTCTTATCAAAATCTAACCATGCTTTTATGATTTACAACTTTCAACTAATCTTTGGTCAACTATTTTGTTCATATTTCTTCATATGGGTCCTCTATAGTTAATATGTTCAACAAGTACTGATCGTTCATAAAACGCGTGAATTTGGTGGATTATAACATTTCTCGATTATTGATGTTTAGTGTTTTAGTTCTGAAACGAAAATGACATATAGTCCATCAGTTTGATAGCCCATGGGAGTCCAACATGTTTATTCCATTGATTAATTTTGTCCTAAAATTCATTGTCCAAAATTTATTATTTTAATATAGATTCAATTATTTTTTAAAGCACAGTTTACAATTCATTATTTTAGTTCTGAATTAATTGTTCGAAAGAATTTTATACGTTGATTCCAAATATATAATTTTTAGTACCATTCAATTTCAAATGGAATTCCAACATGTGAATCAAGGCCACTTGCAAACTTTTTTTTCTCAAAAAACTCCTATATCAGTGAGAAGACCAACAATATTTGAATGTTGTAAGAATTTAAATTATCATTAAACTTTTTCAAATATACAGTTAAGAACTACTATTTTAAAAACGATTGTATGACCTGTTATATGAGTGTTGTCATTAAGCTGCACCACTATTGCATTTTTTATTCTGGCATTGGAACTTGTGGGTTGCAATGGGAGCTCTAGCATAGCCCGATATCTCTCTAAAGGTGTAAACATAACCCTATTTTAACTTCCCATGAAATAGATGTATGCCTTTTTGCGGAATATTTTGTCATGCATTTGTGTCCCCTGCACTATTCAAATGAAAATAAAAATTTCAAGCAGACAATATCATACAAAGATAGGTAAGGTTTGAACGACATTAATAATTTGCTTGGTCCTTTTTTAAAAAAAATGATAGCCATAAAAGTATCATAATCTCTTTATCGATGAGTAACATGTCAATACTTAGAAGATACTTAGAAGATAGTGATAAAAAATGATAGCGATAAAAATATCATAATCTCTTTATATTAACCATGATGTACCTTAAATGGTCATACCAAACATAGTGTGATTTCAATTTTTGAGTAAAGTAATTAATGATTCCAAAAAATACATTACATTATGTCACTTGGTAATGAGTTCATATGTTGTTGAGGTACTAAACAAGCTCCCACTGAGTTGCCAATCAAGGCACAGTAGAGGTGTTGAGCAGTATAAACGGCACCGGAAAAACATCACCTTAGTGACCCTCATGTGACTAACATCTAAGGGAACCAGAGAATCAGGGAAAAAAAACATTTACTTGATAGAACTGGACTACAAGAACCTATAAAAAGGAACCTTTGCACTAGATAGTTTCAAGTCTCAGAACTCATAACTTTTAACTTGAATGTCAGAGAGTCCCATGAGAAGGAGCTCGGGGACCCTGTAACTTTCTCTTCTCTTGTGTAGGTCACCGAAGATTAGTCAAATCACTTCCTTGCAGCTAACTCGCCATCCTTATACGTTAAAAACTTGAGCAAATTTTGGACGTCATCATAATTAATTTAACATAATTATTGATACCTAAAGAGAATTACAAAAGATCAATTTATTAAAATAAGAATTTATAACTTTTTATTTATATTTATAAATTGGGGGATTATTTTGTTATTTAATTTAGGAAATATTTGGTTTAAGACGTCAAAAAGACAAAAAAATTCATTATTTTTCATAAAAAAAAATTTAAAAAAAAAAACTCCATATAACACCATATAATATTTTTTAAAAAAATAAAGTTTTGCATAAGGATACGTCGTTTTCATAATTCATAGCAAATAAAGGGCCTTTGATTTAAGGCTTTGAGCACTTATTTCGCGCCATCGATCTCGTTTGTGGGCCCAACCCAAATTCAACAAAAGCCCACAACATTGTTGGGCCAAAAACTTTATAGCAAAATTTCCGTGCACTGAACTGATGGTCAAAGCCATATAGATTAACAATCACCGCGTTATAAAACAACGACTAATCCAAACTCCAACTCCAAAGCACTGTTGATAGCTTCCTAGAAGAAACTCTATAGACTTTCTGGTCAAAAAGGGCAGCGTAAGAAGGTTGATCACCACCGCCAGTTACAAGAAATTCTAGAATGGACGGTCTGGAACATATCTGATGACAAACATATGAAGAAGAGTATATCATATACTAAGAAACAATGACGTTTTGTTAACATGGTGCTGGTGCATGAACATTTTTCCTTAACTGCGAAGTATTCTGGTGCTATATATATATATATATATAGAGCTCCTGCCTCGGTGTATCAAAGAAAATTATCCTACGAGCTACCAGTTTCTAATCAATCATTCACTCTCTCCCTCTCCTTCTCCGGATCATCTGATAATTGAAGATTAATGGTTAGTTAGTAATCACATGTATTCTTCACCGATTTTTCTGTTTGATCTTGTTTTTGGCTTCCATGAAAAATGTTTCTAAAACGGTGCCGTTTCTCCCAATACCTTTTATTAAACATGAAAAATAAAGACTTCATAGTTTTTTTTTTTTACTTGGACTAACGATCAGTTTGTGTGTTTGCTCTTGCTTCCATGCACATTTTCTACGAAACAGGCTCTTTCGCTAGAAATTCAGGTGTCATATTTTCTTTCCTCCATTAATTTCATGTTTCACTTAAAATTTTGATGTTTGTAGTGTGTTAATAAAATCTAACTTTCTTTAATTATGTTCTTGATCAGAAGGTATTCACTGAAATCTCTGAAAGAGTGAAATCTGTGGATCTGCATCCAACTGAACCATGGTAATACAAAACTATATATATATATATCCATTGATTTCTTATATATAATATATTGCATTCTAGATCTGTTCTTGATAAATGATGAATTATGATGCAGGATCCTAACAAGCCTATATTCAGGAACTGTCTGCATCTTGAACTACCAGTCACAGGTAACACATTATCACATTAGCAATGGAGTTTCATGGCAACCCATTATCAGCTCATTACTTATTCAAATTCTGCATTATTCTGGTATTCACAGGCTATAGTGAAGACATTCAAGGTCACAGATTCACCCGGTACTGAAATATTTTATGATAGAACATTTTTTCAATGATCCACCAATTCATGATTGATAATGTATATAATGCATGCATGCCTAACATTTGTTATGTTCTTGTAGTGAGATCAGCGAAGTTTGTAGCGCGGAAAAACTGGGTTGTTGCTGCATCTGACGACAAGTTTATACGCGTATACAACTACGATACAATGGAAAGAGTTGCAGAATTTGAGGCGCACACAGATTTTATTAGGTTTGTGGTTGTTCATCCGACACTTCCATACTTGCTTTCATCGTCAGACGACAAGCTTATAAAAGTCTGGGATTGGGAGAAGGGCTGGATTTGCACTAAAGTGTTTGAAGAACATCAGCATTATGTGATGCAAGTTGCATTTAACCCTGTTGAGGTCAATACTTTTGCAAGTGCGTCGCTTGATGGAACCATTAAGGTCTGGAATCTTGAATCCCCCGCTCCAATTTTTACGTTGGAAGGGCATTCGAAAGGGGTTAACTCTGTGGATTACTTCATAAATGGAGATAAATTGTATCTTTTAAGCGGTTCAGACGATTATACAGTGAAGGTCTGCAACCCTGCTTGTAACTCTGCCTTCTGTTAAGAATGTGTGTTTCTAATGTTTTAATAAGACCTCTTACTAATGCTGTATATACACAAAATCGACAGGTTTGGGACTACGAAACCAGATCTTGCGTCCAGACGGTTGAAGGTCATGAACACAATGTGACAGCAGTGTGTGTCCTTCCAGAGTTTCCCATCATAATAACATGTTCTGAAGATCAGACTATCCGAATGTGGAATGCAAACAATTACGGGTACTTTTGTGTTTGCAATGTTCTCATTAACTTCTAAATACATTTCTTCATTGATTTCTCTGGCTTAGAATTAATAAAATTTGCAAAACAGGCTTGAGAGCAAATTGAACTATGGTCTTGAAAGAGTTTGGGCAGTTGGGTGCATCAGAGGTTCAAACCAGTAAGTTTTAGTTAATTCATTGATCTTTTGGTTGTATATCTATCACTCCAAGATCTAAATAGTGATTCTAATGACCTTAATTTATGCATTATAGGGCTGTATTCGGGTGCGACAAGGGAACAATCATGGTGAAAGTTAGCAGCAATTCTGGTTTGGATGCTGGAGACCTTCAGATCAAAGAGGAAGAATGAAATGTGCAATATCAACTAGAGATTTATAATATATATATATATATATATATATATATATATATATATATATATATGAAGGAATAACTTCATCTTTAAAGTGAAGAGAGTGCTATAGAATAGTGTATCTACTAGTACTAGTGTGGTTAAGCTTTACTGTTGTTGTTGTGTGATATGGAATAATATATGACTTCTGCACAACAACATGATGCAAGCACAGCAGAACACCACAAGCACCGATGCAACCAAGTAGTGTCTAATAAGAACTTAATAGAGATTCCAAAATAACACGATTACAATAGTAGGAATTCACTTCCAGAGGAGGGAGAATCACTCTCCAAGATTTTAGCCGTGAGTCTCTCCAGCAACTACAAGTACAAAGAAAGAATACGCACAGAATAAGATTGATCATCCAAAAGTGCCCTAACACCCCAAGCTACCCACGAGTTAAACAACCTAGACAAACAGAGGATTGGGCCTTCAAAAGCAGGCCTTGTAGGGCCTTAATCTCTCATGGGCTCTATTGTGGGGTCTGGACCTGCACCAATTCCCTCCCCATTTGAAGAAGCCGCCCTCGGCGAGTCACTGAGAAGGAATTGTTCTAACAACCCGGGGCACACTAACCGGAGTTGGGAATCCAGCATCCAGGTAGCCTCTGTCAAAGGCTTGTCATGCCACAAAACCAAGAACTTGTCATAGCCCTCTCGTCGTGTCGACACAAATTGATGATCTAGGATAGTTGCGGGAAGTTCTTGTTGATCTTGAGTCGGAAGGCAGGGATGGAGTTTGCAAGGCAGGAGAAGTCGGCGACTGGATGAGCGTAAGATCTTCGATGTTAAAGATTGGGCTTATCTTCAGAGTGTCTGGTAACTCCACTAAGTAAGCATTAGGGCCTCGCTGCTTTTTAACTTGATACGGACCCGCCCTACGCGCGTGGAGTTTATGATAAGACCCGGAGGGAAACCGCTCAGCCCTTAGACGCACTAGAACCCAGTCACCCACTTGTAACTCCTCATGGCGAAAATGGAGGTCCGCACTCTTCTTGTATTTATCATTGCTCAAGATAATTCGCCGCTTAACTTCTGCATGGACAGACTTAAAATGGTCTGCAAATTCCAGGGCAACTTCACTCGGACGTAATTTTCTGGGAAGGGAATGGAGGTCCAAAGGGGCCTTGGGTTGAAAGCCATAAGCCGCCTCAAAAGGTGAGCACCCAATAGTCCAGTTGGTTGAGCTATTGAAAGCGAACTCCGCCATAGGAAGAATCGTGTCCCATGTTCTCCCTTGGTCATGAATGAGGCACCTCAACAGGTTACCCAAGCTACGATTGACAACCTCCGTTTGCCGTCTGTTTGAGGATGGAAGGCGTTTGAGTGCTTCAACTTTGTTCCTAATTTCAGCCATAGGGTTTTCCAAAAATAGCTCACAAATTTGCTATCCCTATCCGAGACTAAACTCGAAGGAAGTCCGTGGAGATGCACAATGTCTTTGATGAACAAGGACGCGATGCGGGAGGCATCATGTGTGCGGCTACAAGCTACAAAATGTGCCATCTTGGAGAACCGGTCAACTACCACCATAATCGAGTCGTGTCCAGCAGCCGTTTGAGGTAAACCCAGTACAAAATCAAGACTCAGGTGCTCCCAGGGATGGTTCGGAACCTGCAGAGGAGTATATAAACTCGTGTTGCGTTTGCATCCTTTATTTAGTTGACAAGTGCGACATTGCTTCACCACCTTTACCACGTCTCGACGCATATGGGGCCAGAAAAGGCGATCTTCCGCCAATGACAGTGTTTTGTCAATTCCAAAATGACCCGCTAGGCCCCCCTCATGCAATTCCAAAATGAGAAAGTCACGAGTTGAACCGACTGGGACACAGAGCCTTAAATTGCGAAACAAGAAGCCGCTTTGAAGTAGATAGTCACCCGTGGGTAATGTGCCCCCCTCCTGAAGGGTCTACCAAGGACCTGCAAAGTCTGGATCAGTAGCATTCTGAAGTGGAAAATTCTCAAACCCCGTAACAGTAGCCTCGAATATTGCAAGGATATGGGCTCTCCGGCTAAGGGCATCCGTAACCTTGTTGTCCTTCCCTGCCTTATGCTTAATCACAAAATTAAATTGTTGGAGGAAGTCAAACCATCAGGCATGTCGAGCATTGAGCTTCCGTTGAGATTGAAGATGGCGCAATGAGTCGTGGTCGGTAAACAAAATAAATTCTCGGTACACCAGGTAATGTTTCCAGTGTTTGATGGTCTGAACCAGCGCATACAACTCAATGTCATACGTAGAATAATGCCGCCAGCACTCGTTGAGTTTCTCGCTAAAGAAAGCAATCGGGTGACCTCCTTGGCTAAGCACACCACCGATGCCAATATGCGAAGCATCACAGAGTTGTTCAAAATCCGGCACCCGCAGGATAGGAGTATTCGTCATCAGATTCTTTATGTTAGCAAAGGCTTCACTAGCGGCTGTGGTCCACTGAAATGAGTCAGCTTTGAGACACTCCGTCAAAGGCGCCACAATGGAGGTAAATCCCCGTATGAAACGCTGATAAAAAGTGGCTAGGCCATGAAAACTCCAGACATCATGAGTACTTGCCGGTGTTGGCCATTCAAGGATGGCACGAATTTTCTCTGGGTCCGCTTCCACCCCTTGGTCAGAGATCACAAAACCCAAAAAGAGACCCGCGGCTGAAGGAATGAGCATTTCTAGCAGTTCACAAACAACTCTTGATCCTGTAAAATTTCAAACACAAGTCGCAGATGTATAATGTGATCATTTACAGTCTTGCTAAACACAAGTATATCATCATAATAGATGACGATAAACTTCCCAATATACTCTCTGAAGGTATGATTCATCAATCTCATGAAAGGTGCTAGGTGCATTGGATAAGCCAAAAGGCATCGCAAGCCATTCATAGAGTCCGTCACGGATTTTGAAAGCGGTATTCCACTCATCACCAGGCCTAATGCGGACTTGATGGTAGCCACTTTTAAGGTCAATTTTGGAGAATATACGAGCTCCGCACAGCTGGTCAATAAGGTCATCTAAAAGAGGAATCGGGAAGCGATACTTGATAGTGAGCTTGTTAATTGCCCGACTATCCACGCACATTTGCCAAGTTCCGTCTTTTTTTGGAGTGAGTAGGGTCGAGACAGCGCAGGGGCTGCTACTCTCTCGAATGAATCCCTTTTGTAAGAGTTCCTCCACTTGCTTTTTGTAGCTCAATATGCACCTTTGCTTTCATTCTGTATGCGGTTAAGTTTGGCAAACTAGAGCCAGGTACTAGATCAATTGCATGCTGGATGGTACGCATGGGAGGTAACTTGTTGGGTAGTTCGTCTGGCATCAAAGAATTAAATTCCTCCAAGAGTTTAGACAAAGCAGCATCATGAACTTCCACACATGGAACGTGTGAACTAACAGTATGGCCCACTAACAAAAGACATAGTTGAGATTCATTGCATGTTTCCTCAAACTGAGCTAAAGTTAATACTTGCTATTGCGACATCGGGAGGGCAAGCTTCTGAGGTTTGGATCTTGCGGGACTCATGGGGCGAAGTGTGATCTTGCGGCTATTATCCATGAACGTATAAGTATTGGCTTGTCCACGATATGTCACGTCGTGATCATATTGCCATGGGCGACCGAGAAGGAGTTGACAGGCAGTCATAGGGAGGAAGTCACAACGAACCTCGTCCTTATATTTGCCCAATGAAAAAGAGACCAAACACTGAAATTTGACGAGTTGAAGTGTCATTAACCCAGCTAACACTGTAAGGTTTCGGGTGGACAATTGTCTCAAGCTTCATTCTTTTCACTAGATCTTCAGCAACTACATTCATCCCACTCCCGCTATCGATGATAACATCTATCGCCCCATTGGCAAACTCCACTTGAGTATGAAAAATGCTAGACCGCAACCAATTAGAGTCATCATCATCATGAATCTACCCTGTCAAGATTCGCCGAATAACACAGCTGGGAAGGGTAGACGCTTCCAACTCTAAGTCCTCTACTTCCCCTGGTTCCACCACCTGCGGTTCAGGATCCTCCACTTCCTCTGGAGATACGTGTAATAGTTAACTTTCGTAAATTAGGGTCACCTTCTGGTTCTTGGTTGGGCATAGGACGGCATAATGGCCGCGGCCATTACACTTTTAACATCTAGGACCAGCACCATCCGAAATCTTCTCCAGTGTTTTACTCAAACCAGTGTTGCGGGCCGAACCAGCAAGTGAGGTCTCCAGTTTGGTTCGAAAGTTCGGCACATCAGGAGAGCGGTTATCACTAAAGTTGGAACGTGATTTGTAAGAAGAGGATTTAAGTTGGGTCTCAATTTCCTTGACAACTTGATGGGCTTCTTCCAAGGTATTGATTGACAACTGTAGTGATAGCATATGTCTCTTGATATCATCGTTGAGGCCGTTAATGAACCGAGTCAGTGTTTGTTCTTCATCTTCCGTGACACCACTACGGACACTAAGGTCGTGGAACTGATGTACATACTCATCCACGGTGGAACGATCTTGGCGCAAGTTGAGCAAAGCACGAAATTTCAATGCTCGATAATTCTTTGGTAGATACTTCTGACTCAATTGCCCCTTCATAACTTCCCAGTCAGTGATGGGCGGCCCCCTTAAGCTTCGCTTTAACCAACTGCATGTTGGCCCACTTTGGCACACTATACCACTGCAGATACTCGTCGACGGTGGTCAACCAGCTTTGAATTCATTAGGTTCTGCAGTCCTAGAGAAATCAGTAACCTCCAGTTTAACTCGCCGAGACACGTCCGTATGGGGGTCGTAGTTTCTGTGAAACCCTGTTGGAGCACTCTACTCCTGACCTTGGTAACTTGTTGTGTATGCTCCATCATAGGAATGGGGGTAGGTGTCACGGGGGTAGTCAGCGTGTGATTGGGGATACTGGGTGTGGGTTGCTAGATATGGTGGGTTGGGAGGTCGGTATATGGGAGGGGGAGGTGGGTATGGTTGTAGTGGGGTTGGTTCATGATAACGGGGTGGGGGTATGGTAGTATGAAAGGGCCTTTGAAGTGGAGGGGGAAGGTGTGGGGGTGGCCTGGCATTTGGAGGTGGGGGTCGGTATTGAGGGAGGGTCGGTGTAATTTGAGTTGGTGGTAGGGGGAAAGGTCCACCGACGGTGGTGTCTTTGGGAGATGTGTCCAGATCTGCCAAAATCGGCTAGGCTAGAAGCTCGACTGCCGCGATCTTGTGCGTCATCGGTATCTGGTAGGCCATAGGGATCCTCAGCTAACGCGGAATCCTTTTCAACACCATTGGGTTCTACTAGGAAGACATGCTCCCAAAGAGTGTTCAGTTTGTCCGACATCAAGTCCATCCACTGCACCACAGATTCCATAAGCTGCTCCAGACTAGATTCAGGGGTACCGTACTGACGACCGCTGCGTGTAGTACTCATCTGGTACCACGCAAAGGCTCAGATACAAAAATTGATGCAACCACAGTAGAACACCACAAGCACCGATGAACCAAGTAGTGTCTAATAAGAACTTAATAGAGATTCCAAAATAACACGATTACAATAGTAGGAATTCACTTCCAGAGGAGGGAGAATCACTCTCCCAGATTTTAGTTGTGAGTCTCTCCAGCAACTACAAATACAAAGAAACAATACGCACAGAATAAGATTGATCATCCAAAAGTGCCCTAACACCCCAAGCTACCCACGAGTTAAACAACCTAGACAAACAGAGGGTTGGGCCTTCAAAAGCAGGCCTTGTAGGGCCTTAATCTCTCATGGGCTCTATTGTGGGATCTGGACCTGCACCACAACATCAAGTCTAAGGAGTCGTAATATAGATGAATGTGGTACTCCACGACGTTGTAAGAGTTATAAGAAACGTTTGAATAAACGTTTAGAGTGTGTTTGGATTGAGGGATTTGGGAGGAAGGGAAGAGAATGAAAATAGAGTTTCCTTCCAATTCCCTTGTTTGGATAGTTTATAAAAGATTAAGGGGATGAATTTGAGGATATTAGGGAGGAAAATTTCATTAAATTTTGTCAAAATTCTTCCTTCCAAAATGAAGTCATTCAGAGGGAAGAGATGACTAATTAAGTTATTTATAAATTAAAAACATATTTTAACCTTATAAATAACACTGTAACTTAAAAATTAAGAAGGATAAATTAATACATTAAACTAATTTTCTTTCATTTATTTTTTTATCTATTCAAACATGGGAAATGAAAATGTGTTATACGTTCCCTTCTCTTCCCTCCCCTCCCATCCCATTCCTTCTCTTCCACTCCCCCCAAATCTATAAATCCAAACACACTGAAAAGAAATGTTAAAAACAAAAAAAAAAATTTGATGAAACTCGTGCACTTAGCCACTCACCAAAATAAACTAATGAATTTATTGCCTTTTTTCATCATTGTCTTTTTATGTTTTATTAATTTAACCTGAAAAAAAAAAAAGATGTTAACACGTATCTCATTGTGAGTCAATATTTTCATTGTTGTGTCTTCATAGAATTCCCCTAAATTATTTTTTCTCCGAGCTTTAGTATTACATTGATATATTAGATTAATCAAGTTTGGTGTTGAAATTTGGGAGTTCAGTACCAGTGAGCCTGTGCTATCTAGAGCTTGGGCTAAAAGGCCCAATACGTTCTTAACTAGTTAACCGATTATTGCTTGCCCAATGAGTAAAAAGAAGGGTGAGTTTTATTTACACCCCACTATTATCCAGCTACACCTTAGTATACGTTTACCCTATAAAAATTGAAAAATATCCAACTAACTCTTAGTAAGCAAAAATTCACACATTTATAAAATACACCCCAAAGCTTTATTGATTGTGGTACCTATTATTGAACTGTGTTGGCTTCTCTCTTCTAGTCTTATATTCGGTTGAACTGCACATTCATATGCCTTTGCTGGACAATATTGATATGATTCACTGACCCAATTCAACTTGGATAAATGAACATGGAAGCGGGAAGGTTCTAGATATTTCCAATGCTTTATATACGATCATAGTTTGCTTTTTATCATATACGATTGAAGTTCTCATATCATAACTACACACTGTCTAGTACTTGACCAAACTCCAAAGTCCCCCTTCCTGCTCGCAAGTTTCTTGTTGGAGGAGTGTGGTGGGAGAATGCTAAACAAACCTAGGGAAACAAATGGTCAAATCTAAGTCAACCTAAGTCGGGGTGTAGTTAGAAAATAATGGGGTGAAATTAAAGATCATTAAAAGAATATTTTAAGAGGCCCATTCGGATCATATTTCTTCTTCTTTGGAGCCCATTCGGATCTTGCATTTAGTTTTAATTTCGTGTCTTAATTCACACACAGATGACAGATCCTGTCTAAGTTAATTTAAAAACAAATCAAAATAATTAGAGGTCATAATCTTCACAGACAGATCCTGCACATCTTTGGTCAACTGTCATGTGAGGTAGCACTTGTTCTAGTCTCCACTATCAGACAACACAACATTTTTAATCTCAATCAATTCCTCGGTCATTAAGGAAAATTAGATAACAATAAATTTTATAATTGAATGAAGAAGACAATAGAATAATGTCGCAACCGGGGTCACGACGCGGACCAGCGATGAAAAGATGAAAAATGTTTAGAGTCACCACCAATTGATTTAAGTGCAATTGGAAACTAAAAATGATCTGCAAACCAGAAAAAGGGTAAGGGGATCCATTGAGTGTGGGGAAGGTGTTATCATTTGTTTTTCGTTTAAATAAAGATAACACAATTAAGTCTAGGCAGGAGCTGAATGTCATCAAGTCCTCCTCTTAATGAACTTTAATTTAGGTATCTGGTAAATTAAATTACCATTTACATTTTGTTTAAATAAGGATAACACAATTAAAGTCTAGGCAGGAGCTGAATGTCATCAAGTCCTCCTCCTAATTGACTTTAATGTAGTATCCATTAATTTGTTTTTTTGAAAAGTTGGTAAAGACGCAGTTGTTGAATTGACGGATTTGCGGAAAATGATCTATGCATACAATTCTAATATACATTCTAAACATGCATCCTAAACTAATAACCCCTAACATGCATACTAATTACGTTAAACATAAATAAAACTAAACTACACTAATCTACTTTTCAATGTTTCCACTACACTACACTACTTTTCATTATTTCCACTACCCTATTACATGGCTTATATTTACAAAAATATACATGCCAAATATGATAAAAATATATACAAATAATGAAATATAAAGATAAAAATACAAATTTAAATATGGCCCATGGAGCCCATTAATTGCTCAAACCCGGTCCAATCTCCGAATGAACTCTCCGGCCCCAAACGAAGTCAAGTCCAGCCCAAGTAGAGTCAAGCCCGGTCCATGTCACAAACCAAACACAAAGATGGGGAGTAAAATTGAATACTCATATATAATCAAGATTTAAATCAAAATAAAACTTACACTTTAACAGATATACACAACTTCCATACTATCTATAAATACCAATTTCTATTCAAATGTGGCCCACATGCAGGTCAGGAAAGGGAAAAAAACAAAAAGCAACCATCTCTAATCAATCAAACCGAATACAATCCACTCCCATACCGATCAATCAAACCAAGACAACCATCTCAATCTCCTCCTAACACAACTAAAAAAATAGCCAACGCATAACACAATATAAACATCCCAGATCAAACAAAACCGAATATAAGCAAACCGAGTGCAGTAGCAACCATCTCAAATCAATCAAACCACATGAGCAAATTCCACATAGATTCCGATAAAGAAATCAAAACGAACACAGTCAAAATCTCAGAACATCAACCAGCAGTATGAATCAATTCTAAACAAACAACGTGAACTCAACCTAGCAACATGAATCAGATTTTCAAAGAAATAGAACCACAGAAACGCCAGAGTAGAACTAGAGAAACAAAAGCAAAGGATGAAAAACCAGATTCAAGATGTGTTGGTTGGAATCATTACCCTTGGAGACTAGAACCAAGTTGAGCGTAATCCTCCTTTTCCTCTACCAACTCTGCT
The DNA here is from genome assembly GCF_013401445.1 of Tripterygium wilfordii. Classification (NCBI taxonomy): domain Eukaryota; kingdom Viridiplantae; phylum Streptophyta; class Magnoliopsida; order Celastrales; family Celastraceae; genus Tripterygium; species Tripterygium wilfordii. Next base: position 3,323,427 of record NC_052232.1, on the reverse strand, counting down.
GTCTCTCTTGGATTTTCTCCACCTTTCTTTTTCTTTTTTCTTTTTCTCCTCTCCTTCTCTTGTTCCACGGCTGCTCCTTTCTTTCCTTCCTTTTCTTTTTCTTTCTTTCTCCTTTTCTTTCCTCTTCTCCGTTGTGCCGTGCGGCTCCCTCCTTCTTTTCCTCTCACAATTTCTTTTTTTTTTTTTTGTTTTCTCTTCTTTCAATTGTGCGGCTGCCCCCAATCTCTATTGTTGGCTCTCCCCTTATTTCTTTAACCTCTTTTTTTTTTTAAATCCCAAAATGTCCCCAAAAACCCTATTTTTCTCTCATTCTCTAAAACCCTCAAGACTTACATTTTTGTCTTTTCCTTATTTTTGTGATACCCTAATAAAGGAACCACCTTTCTCTCTTAAGGATTTTCTTTTGTTTATTATTTATTTAATTGTCATATTTTTTAGATATTTTATAGGGTTTAGATCTTTTGGGTTTAGGTTTGAATTTTTATGGGCTTACGGTCCAAGAGGTGGGCCTTAGGATTTTTGTATGCTTATGGGTCCAAGAAACAAGTTTTGAATTTTTTGTAAGCATGTTGGCCAATGAAACGGGCTCTTGAATTTTGAATTTCTGCATTATTATTATTCTTTTTTTTTTGTTTTGTTTGGCCGGACGAAAACCGGGTACTACAGCTGCCCCCCTTTGTATGTCTTTTATGAAATAAAAGGCAAACAAAGGTGTAGTCAACCGAGTTTCGTACGGGAACTGAAATGCGCGGGATCACTGTGGCCATTCCCGGCTTGGCCAACTGTTTGTGCAAGAAAATAAAGGGCACGGGATCACAAGGCCATTTCCGGCTTGGCCAAATGTTTATACAGAAAAAGAAAGGGCAAGGGATCACAAGACCATTCCCGGCTTGGCAAAAAGTTCGTGCAGAAAAATAAAGGGCACGGGATCACAAGGCCATTCCCGGCTTCGCCAAATGTTGGTGCAAAAAAATAAAGGGCACGGGATCACAAGGCCATTCCCGGCTTGGCCAAATGTTGGTGCACAAAAATAAAGGGCACGGGATCACAAGGCCATTCCCGGCTTGGCCAAATGCTGGTGCAAGAAAATAAAGGGCACGGGATCACAAGGCCATTCCCGGCTTGGCCAAATGTTTGTGCAGAAAAATAAAGGGCACGGGATCACAAGGCCATTCCCGGCTTGGCTAACAAGAAAAGAAAGTGCATGGGATCACTACAGCCATTCCCAGCTTGGCCAGAAATGTTTGTTTGAATTTATGCAAGAAAATATCCATGAGTGTATGAATGCATGAAGAAAATTGTATTTTCTTTTATTTTTCTCATTTTAAAAATTTGATTTTGGTTAATTGTCGTAAGCACCATCACCCCTATCATCCTACAATCATCCATCATGAGAAGACTGCATCTTTTGATTCCACCCTATCTTCAATCTGCCATGTTACCCTTATCCTCACATCTTTCATTCTCTTTCTGTCTGATCCTTCCATCGATTTATTGTTTCCATCTTATTTCCATCAAATCCGACATACCTTTAACGCCAAACAAAAGCTTTTCGACTCCAAAATCTCTTGGGCCCCACTATGTCTTTTAACGTCATTTAATTTCTTTTAGCTCTCTTAGAATTAAGAACACCACAATCTCTTCGGCTCCACCATGTCTTTTAGCGCTATTTAATTTCTTTTAGCTCCTTTACAGTCAAGAACACCAAAATCTCTTCGGCTCCACCATGCCTTTTAGCGTCATTTAATTTCTTTTAGCTCTTTTACAGTTAAGAACACCACAATCTCTTTGGCTCCACCATGCCTTTTAACGCCATTTAATTTCTTTTAGCTCCTTTACAGTCAAGAACACCAAAATCTCTCAAGTTCCTGCTAAGAACAATGTCCTAATACACTTGTCATGATTCTTTTATTACTTTACTTAACTTCCAAATAAATTCAATAGTATGGCAATGCTTGTACTACATGAGATTTCTAAAGGCAAGATATACAAGCAATAAAAATCGTGAAGAACACAAGCAATGAATAAGGAATTCAAAAATGAATTGAATGACCTCAGAGAGTTTTATTTAGAATAGATAGATAACAGGAGAGACTGATCAAGTATATATATGATTCAAGAGGGTTAGAAATAAAGGAAATAGCAGAAATCTTTACAGGATATAAAATGAGATAACTTTGATTCCGCACAAAACTGCCCCAGTTTTGTGTGCCCCCATTTTGCAATTATTGAATCTGACTACTTCCATATCAATCTTCTCCTTCGCAGACTCATCATGCATACCCCTGAACATAACCAATTCACCTGTGTACAGTCTCGCTATCTGTCATTCATTGTATTTCCTTATATTCATCTCAAATCCTCAAAAAGGCCTCTGCCTCATTCCCCTTAGTTGCTTTCTCCACACCTTTCTGATCTCAATATTATTTGAAGCTCCCATGAAGGGTTTTCACTATATTAGAGACTTTCCTTTTTTCCCTAATTTTTGCCTGAAGCGCCCACGAGGGGTTTTCACTCCAGCGGGATTTTTATTGCTCTAATTTTTGCCTAGACCGCCCTTTCGGGCTTTCAATCTAGCGAGCTTTTTAACTCTAATTTTTGCCTAGATCGCCCTTTCGGGTTTTCAATCTAGCGAGTTTTTTTTTTTTTTTTTACTATGGGTAATACTTTTTGATGGCGTCTGCATTCACCGGATTAGGCAGTTCTTCTCCATCCATTCTTGTCAAAATTAATGCCCCTCCTTCAAAAGCTTTTTTCACCATATATGGTCCCTCATAATTCGGTGTCCACTTCCCTCGGTGATCCTTTTGAGGTGGCAAAATCATCTTCAACACTAACTCTCCCTCCCTGAAACTACGAGGTCGAACTTTCTTATTATGTGCTTTCATTAATCTTCTTTGATACAATTGCCCTTTACAAATTGCTCGTAATCTTCGTTCTTCAATCAAATTCAACTGTTCATATCGCATTCGAGTCCATTCTGATTCTTCCAAACCCGCCTCCAAAACTACTCGAAGGGATGGAATCTCCACTTCGATAGGCAAAACTGCTTCCATACCATACACCAAAGAGAAAGGAGTTTCCCCGGTAGATGTGCGTATTGATGTCCGATAACCATATAAAGCAAAAGGGATCTTCTCATGCCAATCTTTGTAATTCTCTGTCATCCTCCCGATAATCTTCTTGATATTCTTATTCGCCGCTTCGACAGCCCCATTCATCTTCGGACGGTATGGAGTTGAATTATGGTGATGAATTTTGAACTGGTCACAAAAATCCTTCACCATTTTGCTATTGAAATTCATGCCATTATCAGTGATAATTCTTTCTGGGACTCCATATCGACAAACAATCTCTTTTCTCATGAACCAAACAACCACACTACTCGTCACATTAGAATACGAAGCAGCCTCCACCCATTTGGTAAAATAATCAATAGCAACCAAAATGAAACAATGCCCATTAGAAGCCTTCGGCTCAATTGGACCGATGACATCTAATCCCCATATCGAGAAAGGTCATGGTGACGTCAACACATGTAATGGATTAAGGGGAACATGTGTCCTGTCTGCATAAATCTGGCACTTGTGGCATCTGTTTGCATAACTTATGCAATCCCTCTCCATGGTTAACCAATAATACCCTGCACGTATAATCTTCCGTGCCATTGCATATCCACTGGAATGAGTCCCACATATTCCTTCATGAATTTCCTCCATTATTTGTTTAGCCTCAGCAACATCAACACAGCGCAAGAAAACTATCCCATCATTCCTTTTATAAAGAACATTTTCACTCAAGAAGAAAGATCCCGCCAATCTCCTGATGGTGCGCTTATCATTCTCTGATGCCCCTGATGGATATTCTTTCTTTTCAATGTACTGTTGGATATCATGATACCAAGGTTTACCATCAGGCTCTCCCTCCAAATTTGAACAGTAACCCCGAACTTCTCGTTTCTCAATTTTAATTAGCTGCATCGTTCCAATTGAGCCGAAGGCTTCTAACGGGCATCGGTTCATTCTGGTTGCTATCGATTATTTCACCAAATGGGTGGAGGCTGCTTCGTATTCTAATGTGACGAGTAGTGTGGTTGTTCGGTTTTTGAGGAAAGAGATTGTTTGTCGATATGGAGTCCCAGAAAGAATTATCACTGATAATGGCATGAATTTCAATAGCAAAATGGTGAAGGATTTTTGTGACCAGTTCAAAATTCATCACCATAATTCAACTCCATACCGTCCGAAGATGAATGGGGCTGTCGAAGCGGCGAATAAGAATATCAAGAAGATTATCGGGAGGATGACAGAGAATTACAAAGATTGGCATGAGAAGATCCCTTTTGCTTTATATGGTTATCGGACATCAATACGCACATCTACCGGGGAAACTCCTTTCTCTTTGGTGTATGGTATGGAAGCAGTTTTGCCTATCGAAGTGGAGATTCCATCCCTTCGAGTAGTTTTGGAGGCGGGTTTGGAAGAATCAGAATGGACTCGAATGCGATATGAACAGTTGAATTTGATTGAAGAACGAAGATTACGAGCAATTTGTAAAGGGCAATTGTATCAAAGAAGATTGATGAAAGCACATAATAAGAAAGTTTGACCTCGCAGTTTCAGGGAGGGAGAGTTAGTGTTGAAGATGATTTTACCACCTCAAAAGGATCACCGAGGGAAGTGGACACCGAATTATGAGGGACCATATGTGGTGAAAAAAACTTTTGAAGGAGGGGCATTAATTTTGACAAGAATGGATGGAGAAGAACTGCCTAATCTGGTGAATGCAGACGCCATCAAAAAGTATTACCCATAGCGCAAAAAAAAAAAAAAAAAAAAACTCGCTAGATTGAAAACCCGAAAGGGCGATCTAGGCAAAAATTAGAGCAATAAAAATCCCGCTGGAGTGAAAACCCCTCGTGGGCGCTTCAGGCAAAAATTAGGGAAAAAAGAAAAAGAAAAATCTCTAATATAGTGAAAACCCTTTATGGGAGCTTCAAATAATATTGAGATCAGAAAGGTGTGGAGAAAGCAACTAAGGGGAATGAGGCAGAGGCCTTTTTGAGGATTTGAGATGAATATAAGGAAATACAATGAATGACAGATAGCGAGGTTGTACACAGGTGAATTGGTTATGTTCAGGGGTATGCATGATGAGTCTGCGAAGGAGACGATTGATATGGAAGTAGTCAGATTCAATAATTGCAAAATGGGGACACACAAAACTGGGGCAGTTTTGTGCGGAATCAAAGTTATCTCATTTTATATCCTGTAAAGATTTCTGCTATTTCTTTTATTTCTAACCCTCTTGAATCATATATATACTTGATCAGTCTCTCCTGTTATCTATCTATTTTAAATAAAACTCTCTGAGGTCATTCAGTTCATTTCTGAATTCCTTATTCATTGCTTGTGTTCTTCACGATTTTTATTGCTTGTATATCTTGCCTTCAGAAATCTCATGTAGTAAAAGCATTGCCATACTATTGAATTTATTTGGAAGTTAAATAAAGTAATAAAAGAATCACGACAAGTGTATTAGGACATTGTTCTTAGCAGGAACTTGAGAGATTTTGGTGTTCTTGACTGTAAAGGAGCTAAAAGAAATTAAATGGTGCTAAAAGGCATGACAGGAACCTGAGAGATTTTGGTGTTCTTGACTGTAAAGGAGCTAAAAGAAATTAAATTGCGTTAAAAGACATAGTGGGGCCAGAGAGATTTTGTTTAGCGTTACAGGTATGATGAATTCGATGAAGATCAGATGTAAACAATAAATCGATGGAAGGATCAGACAGAAAGAGAATGAAAGATGTGAGGATAAGGGTAACATGGCAGATTGAAGATAGGGTGGAATCAAAAGATGCAGTTTTCTCATGATGGATGATTGTGGGATGATAGGGGTGATGGTGCTTACGACAATTAACCAAAATCAAATTTTCAAAATGAGAAAAATAAAAGAAAATACAATTTTCTTCATGCATTCATACACTCAAGGATATTTTCTTGCATAAATTCAAACAAACATTTCTGGCCAAGCTGGGAATGGCTGTAGTGATCCCATGCACTTTCTTTTCTTGTCAGCCAAGCTGGGAATGACTGTAGTGATCCCATGCACTTTCTTTTTTTGTTGGCCAAGCTGGGAATGGTCTTGTGATCCCGTGTCCTTTATTTTTCTGCACAAACATTTGGCCAAGCCGGGAATGGCCTTGTGATCCCATGCCCTTTATTTTCCTGCACCAACATTTGGCCAAGCCGGGAATGGCCTTGTGATCTCGTGCCCTTTATTTTTCTGTATAAACATTTGGCCAAGCCGAGAATGGCCTTGTGATCCCGTGCCCTTTATTTTCTTGCACAAACATTTGGCCAAGCCAGGAATGGCCACAGTGATCCCGCGCATTTCAGTTCCCGTACGAAACTCGGTTGACTACACCTTTGTTTGCCTTTTATTTCATAAAAGACATACAAAGGGGGGCAGCTGTAGTACCGGGTTTTCGTCCGGCCAAACCAAACAAAATAAAAAAAAGAAGAATAATAATAATGCAGAAATTCAAAATTCAAGAGCCCGTTTCATAGGCCCACATGCTTACAAAAAATTCAAAACTTGTTTCTTGGACCCATAAGCATACAAAAATCCTAAGGCCCACCTCTTGGACCGTAAGCCCATAAAAATTCAAACCTAAACCCAAAAGATCTAAACCCTATAAAATATCTAAAAAATTGGACAATTAAATAAATAATAAACAAAAGAAAATCCTTAAGAGGGAAAGGTGGTTCCTTTATTAGGGTTTCACAAAAATAAGGAAAAGACAAAAATGTAAATCTTGAGGGTTTTAGAGAAGGAGAGAAAAATAGGGTTTTTGGGGGCATTTTGAGATTTTTTGAAACAAAAATAAGTTAAAGAGGACTAGTGGAAGCAGCGGGAGAAAAAAAAAGAAGAGAAAAGAGTGTGAAAGCAGCCGCACAAGGGAAGAGCAAAAAAAGAAAATGGGTCTTTCGTGAGAGAAAAAAGAGAGAGCCGCCAGAGAGCAAAAAAAAAAGAAAGAAAAACAGAGGAGAGAAAGAAGGGAGAAGAAGCAGCCGCACAAGGAAGAGAGAGAGATTGGAGCAGCCGCACAACAAGAAAATCAGGGTAACAGAGTAGCCGGGCACCACAAAAAACCAAAAGAAAAGCTAAAAAAAAAGAGCAAAGGGGAAGAGAGGTGAAACCGAGAAGAAAGAGAAGAGGTAATTTCTCATTACTCTATGGTGTTTTTGCTTCGACTTCTTTTTCAATTTGGTTTAATGACGTGAAGGTTATTCAACTTAGATACATGGATTTGTGTTTGGATCTGGATTGATATAGGTTTATTCTCAGCTTCATTTATCTGGGTTTGTTTTTGATTCTTCTGGGTTTATCAGTTTACTGTTTGTGTTAATACATGATTTTGATTTGCTGGTTTTGATGTCTGGTCATGGCATGTTGTATTGATATCGGGTGGTGATATTATGGGGTTGAAATTTGATTGTTAATACCTGATTTAGCTCACCCGTGTATGAAGTTGCTGCTGGTTATGTATGGATTTTAACCTGTTTGTGGATATATGTTGGCTTGTTCTCCATGGTGCTTTGTGCGGCTATATAATGTTCAGCTTGAATGTTTGATTTAGTTTGATACCTGTGATTACATGATGTTCAGCTCGAATGTGTGATTTAATTGATACATGCCTAGTTCTTGATTGTGTGGATGTGCCTTATGGGCTATTTCGAATGAGAAAGTTCTGGGCCTGTAGCTAATATTTCTGTTATGAATGCAAGGTTGATTGTTATCCATGTTACCATGATCATGATAGACTATTGGTTCTAAACACAGTCCTAAATGTTCGGTGTTGAAATTGTTGATTGTTTTTGCTTATGATTCGTGCATCTTTGAGTCTATTGAATTAGTTGAAATTGAGTATCCATTTTAACCCATTTTTGTGTTTGCTTGTTGGGTTTGGATCGGGCTTGACCCTACTTGGGCCGAGGGGCAAATTAGAGGACTTGGGCCGAAGGGAATACTTAGAGGATTGGACTGGGTTTGAGCAATTAATGGGCTCCATGGGCCATATTTAAATTTGTATTTTTATCTTTATATTTCATTATTTGTATATATTTTTATCGTATTTGGCATGTATATTCTTGTAAATATAAGCCATGTAATAGGGTAGTGGAAATAATGAAAAGTAGTGTAGTGTAGTGGAAACATTGAAAAGTAGATTAGTGTAGTTTAGTTTTATTTATCTTTAACGTAATTAGTATGCATGTTAGGGGTTATTAGTTTAGGATGCATGTTTAGAATGTATATTAGAATTGTATGCATAGATCATTTTCCGCAAATCCGTCAATTCAACAACCGCGCCTTTACCAACTTTTCAAAAAACAAATTAATAGATACCTAAATTAAAGTTCATTAGGAGGAGGACTTGATGACATTCAGCTTCTGCCTAGACTTTAATTGTGTTATCTTTATTTAAACGAAAAACAAATGATAAATTAATTTATTAGATACCCAAATTAAAGTTCATTAGGATGAGGACTTGATGACATTCAGCTCCTGCCTAGGCTTTAATTATGTTATCTCTTCAAATTAAAGTGTCATTTGTATTTCTAAACACAATGATAAATTAATTTACTAGATACCTAAATTAAAGTTCATTAGGAGGAGGACTTGATGACATTCAGCTCCTGCCTAGGCTTTAATTATGTTATCTCTTCAAATTAAGGTATCATTTGTACTCATAAAAATAATGGTAACTAAATTGAAGTTAATTAGGAGGAGGACTTGATGACATTCAGCTCCTGCCTATGCTTTAATTAATGTTATCTTTTCAAATCAAAATACCATTTACATGGTGGTTCGATAGTTGGTCTATATCCAATCTCTAAAGCCTTTTTTGGCTATATTTTCTTATTGCTTGATTTATCTTATACAGGGTTGTGTGGTTGAGGAAATCAATCAATCAAATCCCTAATCAAAGTGCTACATATTTTTATTACTTGATTTATATTATACAATGTTGTGGGGGTAAAGAAATCAATGAATCACGTTAGGCATTTGGTTCATAATTGAATCAGAGTGAGTGTGAGCGTGAAGATCCTTCTTTGACCCACGAGACCTTCACTCCATAAAGTATTTCAAAGCATATACTTTGCTTTGCTTTCTTCTAATCTGTTAACATACATTACATGTGCACTAACTGCAGGATAAAAGCAACATCAAGGATATATAATATGTTAAGTTTTGGTGCATAATGTTTGATCATAGATGTGATGCTATCAGAGTTTTCCAATTATGAGGTGACCGACACCAAAGTGTGTGTGTACTTACCCCAAGTGTAGGGTATCGTCAAGTAATAAACCGGTGAGTCCGGTATCGATCCACGAGGAAGCAATGCAAATTTGAAGTGAATGATATGCAAATGAGTAGCTAACACTAATAAACGCAATGAATATCAAATAAAAGTGAGTAAATGAAATGGGCCGAATGACTCGGTAGCATGAGCGATTTTGTAATCAAAGTAAGCACGAATTGGATTTAAAACAATTAATTAAAAACCTTGTCTCTAATCCGTCCTGGTGGCTACTCGGTTCTCATACTCAAGGTATCATTGCAAACACACACAACCATGCACAATGCATTGTGTGATACTATCAATTATGCATATGCAAAGAGAATTGGGATATAAGACTTCAATTCATACATGTAGGCCATCGGGTCTCTTAGTCTACGATGAACGCAAAGGGATAAACACCTAATATTATGGATTAATGTTCCCCCCTTGGGACTCGGTTTGGCTAACACCCTAGTTTCACACTCAAAGATCAATTAACCATAACTCTCCCATGCACATTCTTAAATTAACCCAAAACCCCATCATCAATACACATAATTAATAGCTATGCAATGGAAAACTCAATTAATTAAGGAAATCATGCAATGGATTTAACAATTCTCAATCAAACACATTAGATGCAATCCCTAGACTAGACAATCCAAGAATACAATCAAATATGTCATTCTTATGTATCCAATCACACAACTATCACGGAATTAAAAGAGAAAAATCGAAGCTACGATTCTTTGAGCATACCTTGAGTAATCGAAACCTTGCACCCACCGTTCGGGACTAGAAACTAGAAAGGGAGCTTAGCCACTCATCATAATGGATATAAACATCAATTTTATAGATGAAAATCAATGTTTACAAACAAAATCACAACAACCAAGCAAAACCCTAGAGAGAGAAAGAGAGAGAAACTATGGAGGCTAGATGTTGGAGAATGAATGAATGAGAAAGAAAACCCAAATCTTAGGGTTTTCCCCTCTTTTTACAAGTATATTGACCTATTTACCCTTACAAAGCTTTCTCCCATTGGTTACATTTGAGAAATACACAAAAACCCAGCTCAATTAATCATTCTCGGAATGCAGAAATCGGGCAACTGTCCGGACGGTTGAAATCCGTGTGGACGATTAAACCTTCTGGTTCCAACTGTCCAGACAGATTATAGGGTGTTTGGACAGTTTGTGCAGATTTTCATTTTTTGCTGTAACTTCATGATTCTTTGATCTTTTTGCCCTTGGATTCAACTATCCGAACATCCAATGAAGGTGTCCGGACAATTCTTCATCTCTATGCACTTTTTTTAAGTCCCGAAAGCTTCCAACTTTGTCGGTTTAATCATATTTTCTACAAAACCAAAGAGAAGCAACTATAAGAGTAAAATTAACTTATTTAAACACAAATACATTACTTAAGATACTAGAACCCCCTATTTAGATGGTATTAGGACCTCAAAATAGAGGTCCGATCATGAGGCAGACACCATCATCAAGGCTACATGTCTATCTCTCCAACAATAAACGTTAACACATATTGGACACTCATGCTGGAAGAGAAAGGCAAGTCAAAGACTCAGGCATGCATAACTTGGCTTAAAGTTTGTTTGCAATGAATGGTATTTCCATATTGATGTTGTTTATGAGGTTACAATCACACAAAGTCAAGAGTGTTAAATGATGCATCTCATCAATAAAGAAAAGGCAAAAACAATTTAAAAGACTTTGACAAGACTTTTCTTTACTTCCAAATTTGAGCAAGGCTTTTTGGTAATCCCAAATTTGGGGCTCATTAATTTTTATCTTTCAAATAATTTGCTTTGGATACATGGCTGCATCTTCAATACAAGTCCATTATGAAATGTATGTTTCAACTGAGCCACATGCTCGCATTTTGAAATGTCTCAATCAATTTTTTTGTTTGGGATTCAAATAATTTTTAATATTTTCCCACATTGAAAAATTATTTTAGTATATTTACTTAATATGGCTTTACAGAGTCTTGTAATTTTTCATATGACACAAAACATGATCATCAATCAACTATGGCAAAGTACTATGGCCTTCAATAGTGTAAATCTAGTTAATTTCTCATGTTACAATCAAAGTTTCTTTTAATAGAAAGGCTTGGTGAATGATATTAAGAATCTTAGAAAATCCTAATTAACAATCTAAAATAATGACTCATTGACTATGACTTGGGCCAACTTGGCTTAAAATGTCTTTGCAATGAATGTTATTTTCAAATTGATGTTGTTTACGCGTTACAATCACACATGATATATGACTTTCACAAATTCAGGAGTATTAAATGGTGCATTTCGCCACTAAAGATAGAGAAGGCAAAAGCCAACAAAAAAAACTTAAAGACTCGGGCAAGAATTTTCTTTAACCCCCAAATTTGGGTAACATGTTTGGCAAGACATTTCTATAACCCCAAATACAAGTTCTATGAAATGTCTATTTCCAAGAATTAAACATGGGACATCTAAGTTGCACACCTGCAACTCTACCATTGAGTCACATGCTCGTCTTTTGAAATACTTGTCAATTTTATTTTTTTGGGATGCCAGAGTCCTATAAAGATGACTCAAAACATGATCAACCATAACAAAGTGCTTTGGCCTTCAACAGTTTAAGTACATGCAATTGAACCAATCAAACTTTCTTTTAATAGAATCAATGATATTAAGAATTTTAGCAAGTTCTAATTAATGATCCAAAACAATGCCTCATCGCCTAAGACTTCAGCCGCTCCTTGTTTCCTAGTTTTTGAATTATTGATGTTTAGTGCTCTAGTTCTAACAACAAGCTGTAATGTATATTGAAGACTTTTGTAAGTCATGAGTCTTCAAATAGACATTTCATTCGATGAATCTAGTATTTTTTGGTCATTTGTCAATCGCTTGTATGTTCTTTGGATAGTGATCATGAAAGGATAAGATAACTTTGCGATTAAGTGTTATCTTTTGAAATGAATGGTATTCACACAACTTAGACTCAGGCATCCACCACTTGGTTTAAAGTTTGTTTGCAATGAATGGTGTTTTTAGATTGATGACGTTTAAGAAGTTATAATCACACAAAGTCAAGAGTGTTAAATGATACATTTCGTCACTAAAGAGACAACAAAAACAACTTAAAAAGACTTTGGCAAGACTTCTCTTTTAACCCCCAAATTTGCGCAAGAATTTGGCAAGATTTTTTCTATATATAACCTCAAATTTGGGTAAGACATTTTTGTAACCCCAAATTTGAGGCTCATTAATTTATATCGTTGAAGTTGTTTGCATTGGATACACGACTGCATCTTCAATACAAGACTTATGAAATGTCTTTTTCTAGGAATTGAACCGTGCAACTCTATCGCTGAGCTATATGTTGATCTTTTGAAATATCTGAATAAATTTTTTTTGTTTGGGATTCAAGTAGTATTTTCTCACACATGCAAACATGCTTTTTTAGTACATCTAGTTAATATGGCGTGACAGATTCCTGTACCTTTTCAGATGACTAAAAAAATGATCATGCATCGATCATGACAAAGTACTTTGGCCTTTTGACTGTTTAAAGTACATCTAGTTAACGTGACATGCTAATTTCTCATGTTACAAACAAGGTTTCTTATAACGGGGCATTTGATTGGTGTTTTGAGAGAGGAAATGAGGGTGGGATTAAAATTTGTTTTTTGATTTTTGGAGGGTGGAATCCAAAACTCATTCCACCCTTCATTTTTCATTGTGGAGAATAGCCAAGCTCACCAAACATGAAAAAAGAATAAAATGTAGCTTCTTGGGCCATCCCTCCGGTCTGGTCCTTTGTTAAGATAGTGTTGTGTGGAAGAAAATGATCTTAACTTCTTTATCACTTAAAATTTTGAAATTTTGTATTTGTAAGGTCATCCGACTATTAATATATTTTGAACAATTGATTATATTTGAAAGTCAATCTTTTTATTGTTGATACATAAATGATGCAAGTCTAGAGAGTGAACTCTTTTTTTTTTCAAAATGGGAACGGTGATTCGAACATTGGTCACCAGAATGATATCATCCTTACAACTCCAATTAGTGGATCGGGGTGTGTCTAGAGTGAACTGAATGTTGGAATTGATCAATAAAATTGGACTCTAGTTAGATTAGAATTAGTTATTCGAGTTTGACTAGGATTAGATTTTGTACAAGCTTATAAATAGTATACTTGTTTCTAGATTTATTTAACCCTAATTCTTATTATTTGTTTCTCCGGGTTTAGAGAAGCGGCTAAGAGGGAAAGAGAGCAAGGGTGGGGGAATCCTTGTGATTTATCTCTCGGTGTATCTCCTGGGGGTTCGAATATCGATTCAAGGGTGTGAGACTATAAGAAGTTCAAGATATAGAATATTAATGGGGATAGGTTGAATTGGGGCTTATGAAAAATCTCTAGGGTTCTTGAGTTCTTGGGTAGAGAAAGGTCACTGAGAATATAATTGTAATAATTTCATATAGTGAAAGTTTCTCTGATTGTTTCTGACAACACCCGTGGTTTTTTTTTTTTTCGATTTTGGAGTTTTCCACGTAACTCTTGTGTTTGTTGATTATGTTATCTCAAGTTCAATTTCTCGTTGGTTTGTTGATAGTTCTGTAGGAAGAATCCTGAGGGTAATTCCCCAACACTAAAACAGGTCTGCAATCACATGCAACACTAGAGCAAGCGATGAATCTATATTAAGACAAATTTATGTATAAAAAAAACCATATTTTGCAGCTAAGAAATGCTATTTTCTCCATACAATGAGTAGTTTTAATGGAATAAGGACTTGGTGAATGACTCATTGACTTATTGACCAAGACTTCTCTTGGTCTTTGTATCCTAACAAATAGTTTCTCAATTATTGATGTTCAGTGCTTTAGTTATGAAACCAATCGGTAATGCATATTGAAGACTTTCCCTATAAATAGTCTTCTCCACTTGTTCTAATAATTGCACCATTCACCTCTAAAACTTTATTTACTCTACCAAATTGTGATATTGATGGGGCAATACAGTCGGATCCTCTACTTTCTCTTCTTGTGTGTGTGTCTAAAGTTTTGTTCTTCATCGTTATTTCCCTCCTTTTCAGCTAACACGTCACTGCAGCTTTGCTCCCATTATGATAGACTTGCTTTGATCGAATTCAAAAGCAACTTTTCACTAAACATTAATGCTTCCTACCATTGTCCAACTTCTTATCCAAAGACCAAGTCATGGAAGGAAGGCAAAGATTGTTGTTCTTGGGATGGTGTTACTTGTGATACTGTCACTGGTCAAGTAATTGGCCTCGACCTCAGTTGCAGTTTGCTTCATGGCTCTCTATCTTCTAACAATAGCCTCTTTCGACTTTCACACCTCCAAAAACTCAATCTTGCTGGTAATTATTTTAGTGATTCAAAGATATCTCCCGAGTTTCGTGAGGCGTATAATGATTTTAATGGTTCAAAGATATCTCCCAAGTTTGGTTTGTTTAAGAGTTTGACACATCTCAATCTCTCCTATTCTTACTTTTTAGGTGAAGTCCCATCTGAAATCTCTCACCTCTCCAACCTCATTTCCCTTGATATTTCTTATAATCAGTTGACGATTGAAGATCTTTCCCTTAAGAGACTTGTGCAAAATTGTTCACTTCTTAAACAACTTCTCTTCGTGGGTGTGAACTTGTCATCCATTGATACAAATTCTCTGATGAATCTTTCATCTTCTTTGACAGATCTAAGACTTCGATGGTGTGGATTGCAAGGGGAGTTCCCAAGCAGCATTCTTTACTTGTCGCACCTACGCATACTTGATTTATCATACAATGATCGACTCAACATTCATTTGCCAAAGTCTAACTGGAGTAGTCCTCTCCAAGAACTGCATTTTGATTGGGTGCCTTTCACAGGGGATCAGCTACCTGAATCAATTGGTGATTTGAATTCATTGAAGCAATTGACTATTGGAGGATGTGATTTCGCAGGGTCAATTCCAGCGTGGATTGGCAACCTACTGCAACTCACTCATTTTCGAGGTTGGAACAACAATTTGAATGGTAGAATCCCATCATCACTAACAAATCTCTCAAAGCTAGAAGTGTTGTCGCTTTACAACAATAAGCTGGTTGGTCCTCTTCCTAATTTTTCGAATCTATCAAAATTAGTTATGCTAGATTTATATTCGAATTCGCTCAATGGAACCATACAATCAGTTTTATACAACTTACCTTCTTCATTGCATTCTTTGGATCTCTCATACAATCAATTCACTGGTCCTATCAATGAATTCCAATCCCAATCTCTTGAGGATCTTCATTTGGGTGGTAACAAGCTGAATGGTTCTGTTCCAAGCTCAATCTTGAATCTTGTTAATCTCACATTGCTTGATTTGTCATCGAGTAGCTTTAGTGGTACCTTGGATGCATCCATGTTCTTAGAACTCAAAAATCTTCAACTGCTGGACCTTTCAGATAACGATATCTCGTTCACCACCAACACAATTGTCAATCACACATTCCCCAATAATCTATGGGTTTTGTATCTTGCTTCTTGTAATGTAACTGAATTCCCCTACTTCTTAAGAGACTTGAAAGATCTAGAGCAGCTAGACCTTTCCAATAATAGACTTTACGGCCAAGTTCCTGAATGGTTGTTGGAAGTGGGGATTGATACAATATCTTATTTGAATCTTGCCAACAACTCTTTGACTGGTGTTAAAGAAATTCCATGGAAGTCTCTTGAAGTTCTTGACCTTCACTCTAACTTGCTCCAAGGATTGCTACCATTTCCGGTCAGAATGGAGACGGAGGTAATCTACCTGATCTCAAACAATAATTTGACAGGAGAGATACCTTCTTTGATTTGCAATACTCATATGAGATATCTTGACCTTTCAAACAATAGCTTGTCCAGAACCATTCCTCCATGCTTCAGAAACATAAGCCAAGATCTTAAGGTTCTCAATCTACGAAATAATAAATTCAGTGGCAAAATTCCGGATATTTTCAATGAAGGATGTGGATTACTTTCTCGCAACCTCAACGACAATTAACTGAAAGGGCCTTTGACAAGATCACTAGTGAATTGCAACAGGTTGGAACTTCTAGACCTTGGCAACAACCGAATAAATGACACATTCCTTCATTGGTTGAAAAATCTCTCAGAATTGCAAGTTCTTGTCCTAAAGTCCAACAGTTTTCATGGTTCTATACAAGATTGCCAGGACTCTCATTGTTTCTCCAAGTTACAAATATTTGACATCTCAAACAATGAGTTTTCCGGTCCTTTGCCAGTCAGATATTTTGAGAATCTACAGGCCATGATGAAAAGTGAGGAAGGTTCAGGTGATGGGAAATATTTGGGGGCAAACATTTTATCATATCAAGATTCTGTGTTTGTGGTCATGAAAGGGCAAGAGTACCAACTAGTTAGAATAATAATGACATTCAAGACCTTAGATTTCTCAAACAACAAGTTTCGAGGAGAGATTCCTATTATCATTGGCAAGCTTACTTATCTCAAAGGTCTCAACATTTCACATAACTGCATTGGTGGTGGCATTCCGTTGTCTTTGGGAAATTTGAGAAATCTTGAATGGTTAGACCTATCTTCGAACAGGCTTAGAGGGAAGATTCCAGAACAATTGACAGGTCTAACATTTCTTTCACAGTTAAACCTCTCCTATAACAAACTCGTTGGAACCATACCCAGGAGCACGCAGTTCGACACATTTGATAGTAGTTCCTACAAAGGGAATTTAGGGTTGTGTGGATTTCCATTATCAAAAACTTGTGGTAGTAATGGCGCTCCACCACAATCACAACCATTGCCTGGTGAAGAGGATGATTCTGGAAGTGATTTTGATTGGAAGATCATAATGATGGGTTATAGTTCTGGACTGGTTATGGGATTGTCTATGGAATATATCATGTTCGTAACAGGAAAACCAGAGTGGTTAGTGAGGCTCATTGAAGGAAGTTGGCTTAAGCAGGTGAAGAGGCCAAATGAAAGACAAAGAAGAAGAAGAAACAGCTAGAATGTTGAAGCAATGATCAGTGAGTATTTCATCTTATATTTATATTAAACTATGCTGCTCTCTTATGGTTTGATCATAGCAAGTCTTTATGTTTATTCAAGAATTGCAAGAGTTTTGAATAAATTCTATCCTTTTGTTTTGAATTTTTAGGGAACCAAAGAAGCTTATCGGATTGGAATAGAGGGGAAGCCATTTTCAGCAGAAAGAAGTTGTGTCAAAATTACTCTGGCTTTGTTTTGTCAAAAAGAGAAATCCTTTTCTATATGAAATGAAATGCTACATGTTCTTCAAGTTAATCTTTCACATCTTGTAATAGCTATGGTGTAATAATTTCAGTGTAAGTGAATTTCAATTTGTTTACTTGATCGCGAAATCATTAATAGTTCATGTATTTGCTTGTTCATGAGTTCTTCTGTCTTTTTTGTTTTATCTTCTGTTTTGCTCTTGATGCAGTAAAGAGAGCACGAGGAAAAAATAATAATACCTCCTTCTGATGGAAAATTCCAGCGGCAAGGGCAGCACATGATTTTGCTTTTATGGGCACCGCCGAAAAGTGTTGTACGGCTCTGATGAACTCCTGAACCTAATATGGTTGAGTTAGCCACTCCAATACTAGAAGAAGCAACTCGATTGTTGAGATAAGAATCCGGTTTCAATTGATTTGATAATTGATGCCTCTAGTTCTTCCTCCGCCATTGGCGTCAACTAGTTCTTCCACACCCGCGCTTCGCGTGGCTTCTATTTATTTCATTATGTAGGGATCAAAGTCAATCTCAACAAAGTACATGGGCCCCGAAGCCCAACAACAACATAAAAGCCCAACAGAGGCTAGGGTCCCGAAGCCCAACAACAATCAGGCCAGAGCATACAGTCCAAAAAGGACTTGGACTTTTAAAGGCAATAACAAAGCCGATGCAAGTAAGGCCGAACCAATAATTAAGGGACGAAGCCGAAGATAAGGCAGTTCCTCGTTAAACGATATTTTCTTGGTATTACGGTTACTCGTTCTCACCATGGTATATCTCTATCCCAGAGAAAATATGTTTTTGATCTTCTGCAAGATAATGGTATGCTTGGTTGTAAACCTACCTCTACTCCTATGATTCCTAACCTCAAGTTGTTACCATACTCAGGAGATTGTTTACCAGATTCATCCGTGTATCAGTGTCTTATGGGACGCCTTATTTACCTGACAAACAAGAGATCAGATATCATGTTTGCTGTTAGTATTGTTAGTCAGTATATGCACTCTCCACGTACTTTACATCTACATGTTGTTTATCCATTCACAGTAGGATAAAAGGAACATCAAACATATATAATAGGTTAAGTTTTGCGGTAAAATCCTCGAAATGGTTTGAGTTCGAGGATACCCATACTGAAATACTCGAATTCGTCCCACACATAAGGTTCATGTAATTCCAAAAAATTCAGCTAATTATATACATATGTATCTTTGTGTGGAATGCGTACAGAGACGTGCATTCGTGGATATCTTAGGAGGTCATCAATGGTGAATTGGAGTTCATAGATGTGATGCTATCGGAGTTTGCCAATTATCTAACATGTCCATCACTCCAACAATAAAGGTTAACACAAATTGGAGACTCACGTTGGAAGAGAAAGGCAAGTCAAAGACTTAGGCATGCACAACGTGGCTTAAAGTTTGTTTGCAATGAATGGTATTTTCAGATTGATGTTGCTTTTGAGGTTACAATTCAAATAATATTTTCCCACATCGAGAAATATTTTAAGTATATCTACTTAATATGGCGTCAGAGAGTCCTGTACTTTTTCAGATGACACAAAACATGATCATCACTCAACTATGACAAAGTACTTTGGCCTTCAATAGTGTAAATCTAGTTAATTTGTCATGTTAAAATCAAAGTTTCTTTTAATAGATAGACTTGGTGAATGATATTAAGAATCTTAGAAAATTCTAATTAACAATCCATAACAATGACTTATTTGACTAAGACTTCGGCCAACTTGGTTTAAAGTTTCTTTGCAATGAATGATATTTTCAAATTGATGTTGTTTACGAGTTACAATCACACATGATGCATCACTTTTACAAAGTCAAGAGTGTCAAATGGTGCATTTTGCCACTAAAGACAAAGACAGCAAAAGCCCTGTCTATTTCCAAGAATTGAAAATGGGACATCTAAATTGCACACCTACAACTCTACCATCACTACAACAAAAAACCTCTTTAGCCACGATAAAAACCACAACTATTGGAATAAAAAACTGCAGGTTAGTATGTGATCGCAGGTATAATAGTGTGGCTAATTTTGTTATTTGACCCACGGCTCTTTAAAACCACAAGTATAATCGCTAAATCAAGATGCGCAACAAAAAACCGCAGGTAATTAGTATATTTACCTGTGGTCACCAAATGACCACGGGTATAAAAGTGCATGTATTAGGGATGGCCCGCACCCCGCCCCGCACCTCGAGGTGACTTTTATGCCCCGTCCCCGCCCCGCCCCACCCCTATTCTACATCTTTGAAAATTGTAAAATTAAATTGCACATTCTAGGATTCAAACCTGGACTTCTAGATGAGAAAGTAATGAACTAACCAACAAGCCCAAGCTATTTTCATGTTACATTTGCCAACTAATTAAATTATTATCTTTACATACCACCTATTATATTTTTAAGACCATTAAATAATTTTAGTTTTACTTAATGGTATTGATTTTAAAGTTTATATTATACACATCTATAGTTTTAAATTGTTTAATTTTATACTTTATTTTATAAAATATTAGGGTCTTCAAGATTTTATCAACATTAATGAGTAGAGGGTCATATTATGGCTTTAGGGTTTAGTGCTTAGGTTTAGGGTTCAAAGCCTTTAGGGTTTAGAGTCTTTAGGGTTTTGGGGTTTAGGGTTTAAAGCCTTTAGGGTTTAGAGATTTAGGGTATTTAAGGATTTGGGGTTTAAGGTTTAGAACCTTTAGGGTTTTGGAGATTAGGATTTGGGAGTATAGGGTCATATTTAACTTAAGATTTAGGGTCCTATATTTTTATCAATATCAATTCAATTGACTTAGGGTTTAGGGATTATTTATATTGGATTAATTATATGGTTTAGGGTTTAGCGCTCAGCTTTAGGGGTTAGGGTTTATGAATTATTTAGTACTTAGGTTTAATGGTTTAGGGTTCATGGATTTTTTTTTTTTTTTTTTGAAATGGGGTTCATGGATTATTTAGTGCTTAGGGTTTAAGGATTATTTATATTGGATTAAAACTAAGCATTCAAATCTCTATTTTGACATTAGTAGTTTATTACTATATTAGAATCAATGTGTTCAAATCATCAATTTAGTTAGGGTTTAGGAATCTTAAATTATTTTTTATCAACATCACTTCAATTGAATTAGGAGTAGACTATATTGAATTTAAGATTTAGGGTTTTATGTTTTTATCAATATTTATTCAATAATCAATCTAATTAAGAGTATAGGAGTATTGTAAATATTATGTATAGAGTTTTAATGTTTAAGTGCTTAAATCTTATTAAAGAAGTTTAGGGGTTACTTTGATTTTAATAATAATATCAAATTAATAAATGTTTAGATAAACAAATATTTATCTATATTATAAAAGAAATCTTATATATATATATATATATATATATATATACATACATATATATATATATATATATATTATGTACATAAACATTTATTGCGGGGCGGGTGTGTGGATCGGGTCGGGTCGGAGCGGGAGGCATATCCGCCCCCGCGCGGGTTGAAAATTTTTGCCCCCATCCCCGCCCCGCACAAGTCTCGGATCGGAGAAAATCCGTGCGGATCGGGGCTGGTCGGGGCGGGTCGGAGCAGGTCGGGCACAAATTGCCATCCCTTGGGAATGACATTATGCTATTTGTCCTCTTTTTACAGAAAACAGAAAAAGGAGAGAGAAATTTATGTATTTTTTTTTGTATTAGTATTACATTTTGATCCGTCGGGACTGACGGGGCTCGAACCCGCACTCTTTTTGTTGTAGTGCATTGAGTTACATGTTCACCTTTTGAAATACCAATCAATTTTGTTTTTTGGGATTTAACTAATAGTTTGTCACACACGAGAATATATATGTTCTAATATATCTAGTTAATATGGTATGACAGAATCCTATAAAGATAACTCAAAACTTGACCAACCATAACAAAGTTCTTTAGCCTTCAACAGTTTAAGTACATGCATTTGAATCAATCAAACTTTCTTTTAATAGTATCAATGATAATAAGAATTTTAGCAAGTTCTAATTAATAATCCAAAACAATAACTTATCGACTAAGACTTTAGCCGGTCTTTGTTTCCTAGTTTTTGAATTATTGATGTTTAGTGTCACGACCCAAATAAGGGTACATGACCAGCGCATGATCCCAATGAACCCAAGAGTCCATTGAGACCAAGCAAGGCTCAAAATAGACAATTCAGGCATGCACAATGAACATGGAACTCAAATTTACATAATGTGGAAATAATGGTCTCAATATAGTCCAAGCCTACGGCACTAAATACCAAAAGACAACCTATATGTAGTTAACGGAGCTTCTAAGATCATACATTTATATAGAATAGCAAAATACAAAATGTCAGAGAATCTACCCGCATAGCAAGTGTCTGGCTAACCAGAATTAGACATAACTCTAAGTAGTTGAAGATGGTCTTAGATCTACCGAATCTAATCTTTTTGAAACAAAAATGTCCACAAGGAAGCGTGAGTCACAAGACTCTGAATGAATACTGACACAAATAATCCAAAGGGGACAAGCATAACATAAAAGGTCCAATAACAGAGTAATAAACAAAACTAGATAAGGCCTACTGATCAAAATCATGATCGAACATCTAACAGCACAAATGCCCTATATGAATCATATCATATCTTATCCGAAAAAACACAACTTGGTAACCTGAGGACCTGAAATTAGCTTGAAAAATGGCATATCCGAAGAGAATGGAAAATTAGGAAATCAGAACTGATGGGAGGACTCTCAAGCAGAATCAAATCTCAGCACATCGAGTGTTGTATCCATCCTCAGCACAACACGTGCCGCATCAAACCTCCGCACAACAAGTGCGGCATCAAACCTTAGCACATCTGTATATGCATACATAATTTGGTGCATCAAAGCTAACGAATACTGCCGCCTACATATTGAATCCTACCAGACAGTCACTCCCAAAGAATATATAATCAAGGTCAACAAATATTGAGTTAACAAACTTGAACCTGAACAAAAAGGTTTATCAAGCCATGAATACTGACAAGATCTGAATTACGTAACACAAAGCAAAACAATGGCAGGAATAAAAATACAAGTCAGATTTTAACAAGTGAAACAAATGTCTGAACAGATTTAGTATCATGACATGGGGTTTCAAAACTGATGATAACAAGAATACTGAATTTCACAAGATATATGGAATTTACTGTCGAAATATTTATCGAGTCAAACAATGTATTATTAAAGGCATTATCCACTCACCTGAAATGTTGTTAGAATACACCTTGCTCCCTCGAGCACTAGCGTCACACACTTGATAGTTAATCACCACCTAAAATGTACAATCCACCATTTCCATTTAGATACTTGCAAGACGTCCGATTTAAAGTCAAACAAAACGTAATTCCAATAAAGCAAAAGACCCAACCTTGACCGGACCTCTATTTTGAGATCCTAATACCATCTAATTAGGGAGTTCTAGTATCTTAAGTAATGTAATTGTGTTTAAATAAGTTAGTTTTACTCTTATGATTGTCTTTCATTGGTTTTACAGAAAATATGATTAAACCGACAAAATTAGAAGCTCTCGGGATTGAAGAAAAGTTCATAGAGATGAAGAATTATCCGGACACCTTCATTGGATGTTCGGATAATTGAATCAAAGGGCAAAAAGGTGAAAGAATCATGAAGCTACAGCTAAAAATGAAAATCAGCACAAACTGTCCAAACAGATTTCAACCGTCTGGACAGTTAGAACCAGAGGGTTTAATTGTCCACACAGATTTCAACCGTCCGGACAGTCGCCCGATTTCTGCATTCCGAGAATGATTAATTGAGCTGGGTTTTTGGGTATCTCTCAAATGTAACCAATGGGAGAAAGCTTTGTAAGGGTAAATAGGTCATTATACTTGTAAAAGAGGAGAAAACCCTAAGATTGGGGGACTCTCTCATGAATTCATCTCCTCTCCAACTTCTTGCCTCCATTGTTTTCTCTCTACTTCTCTCACTAAGTTTTTCTTGGTTTTTCGTGATTTTGTTTGTAAACATTGATTTTCATCTATAAAATTGATGTTTATACCCATTATGATGAGTGGCTAAGTTCCCTTTCTAGTTTCTAGTCCCAAATGGTGGATGCTCGGTTTCGATTACTCAAGGTATGTTCAAAGAATCGTAGTTTCGATTTTTCTCTTTTAATTTCGTGATAGTTGTGTGATTGGATCTATGGAAATGACATATTGATGGTATTTTCGGATTGTCTAGTCTAGGGATTGCATCTAATGTGTTTAATTGAGAATTGTTAAACCCGTTGCATGATTTCCTTAATTAATTGAGTTTTTCATTGCATAGCTATTAATTATATGTATTGATGATGGAGTTTTGGGTTAAATTAGGAATATGCATGGGAGAGTTATGGTTAATTGATCTTTGAGTGTGAAACTAGGGTGTTAGCCAAGCCAAGCCCCAAGGGGGAACATTAATTCATAATATTAGGTGCTTATCCCTTTGCGTTCATCGTAGATTAAGAGACCCGATGACCTACATGTATGAATTGAAGTCTTATATCCCAATTCTCTTTGCATATGCATGATTGATAGTATCACACAATGCATTGTGTATGGTTGTGTGTGTTTGCAATGATACCTTGAGTATGAGAACCGAGTAACCACCGGGACAGATTAGAGACTAGGTTTTTAATTAATTGTTTTAAATCCAATTTGTGTTTACTTTGATTACAAAATCGTTCATGCTACCGAGTCATTCGGCCCATTTCTTTTACTTGCTTTTATTTGATATTCATTGTGTTTATTAGTGTTAGCTAGTCATTTGCATATCATTCACTTCAAATTTGCATTGCTTCCTCGTGGATCGATACCGGACTCACCGGTTTATTACTTGACGATACCCTACACTTGGGGTAAGTACACACACACACTTTGGTGTCGGTCAAGTTTTTGGCGCCGTTGCCGGGGAAGCGAGTGTCAAAGACGGAGCTGGGTGGCTTGTAGATGCTAGCTTTATGCTATTAAACGTCATCAAATAAGGAAGGAGCACGGTCACGCTTCAAGGGTAACTTCGTTCCTCCCTTTTACTTGCTTTCTAGTGTAGTTGAATTAGTGTAGTTGCTGAAAAGAGAAAAAAAAAATTGTGAGGAGAACTTGGCGGATGGGGCTAACTTAGATTCCTGTGGGCGATGGATGCCACCTTGTTTGCTGCTTGGTAGTGATACGTTGTTTGAGAGAGCTTTGCGCATTTTTCTTTCTATCACTACTTGCTACATCTTGGTGTGTAATTGTTCCTGAGGTTGATTGTCATTCTATTCCTATCTTTGCTCTTGTTCTTGCTTGATATTGCTCTTGGTTGTTTGTTGATTGAAAAAAAAAAAAAAATAAAAAATCTGGTGTTACTTGACTTGGTTGGTGGTCATCTTTCGTGTTACTTGATAGCTTTGTTTGCCATCATGTCTCATCTTAGAGATAGCGTTAGTGGGCATGGGTCTAATAGAGATGGGAGAGGTGGTGACATAAATGCGAGTGATGCGGGGAGTGTACGTGGGGGTGATATCAATCTTGATGTATTACGTCGTCTTTTGCAACGTGTGAACATTGATGAATTGATGAATCCGGCGCAAGGGCAAGATGCCCAAAATGTGCCAAATGCCCAGAATTTACCAAATGTTCAAGTTGAGCATGCTTTGCAAAATGCGCCTCAACCACTTCAACAAGACAATGCGGCACAAATTGCCCCACAAAATGTCTACCAACCTCCCAATATGCCTCCCGCATACCATATGCCTCCCCCATATACTTATGTGCATCCTATGTATTACCCAATGCCACAAGTGCCACAATATGCTCCTTTTGGGTAAAATTTACATGCACCTCCTCCTGTGGAGTACATTCATGCCCAAGAGCATCGCACTTTGAGGGAGCTCACGCATCCCGCAAGGCAAACTCAACCTTCTTGCATCATCATGCCACCGAACCAACAAAATGTGAGCCTTAAACCATCAATGTTCCAAATGATTCCCAAATTCCATGGAATGGAATCGGAACGACCATATTCACATGTGCGTGATTTTGAATCGGTGTGTACTACTTTTGGTGATGTTACATGCACACAAGAAATTTTGAGACTCAAACTTTTTCCATTCTCTTTGAAGGATCATGCAAAACAATGGTTTGAGAACTTGTGCCCCCAATCCATTGCGACTTGGGCGGCAATGCAAGAAGAATTTCTCAACAAATATTTTCCTTCCCACCGTACCATTTCTTATCAAACACAAATCATGAATTTTCATTGCAAAGAACATGAAACTTTCTTCCAAGCTTGGGAGAGGTTTAAGGATTTGTTGTTTATGTGTCCTCACCATGGATTTCAAAAATTTCAAATTGTGAATTTCTTCCACAAATCTTTGACTCCATCTTTGAAGAAATTGGTTTCCATTATGACTCAAGGTGATTTTTTAAATAGGGATGCCAATGAGGCATTCACTTTCTTTGATGGGTTGGCGGAGGAATCCCGATCTTGGGAAGCTCCTCCACTAACCCGACATGATGTTATGCCAAGCTCTAGTGGCAAGTTTGTGTTGAATGAAAATGATGATGTGCATGCTAAACTTGCTTTGTTGTCCAAGAAATTGGAGTCCTTAGAGTCACAAAAGGCCCCTATAAATGTGGTTGGTGTTGATGACCAAGTTGCTTGTACTTTGTGTGAAAGTAGGGATCATAGGACGGATGAGTGTAATGCCTTACCGGCTTGTAAGGAAGTCCTATTTGGGCAAGGTTACAATGGGAACAATTCTCATAACTTTAGGAAGCCCTACCCTACCAATCACCAAGGCAACAATTCGTACAATGAGAATTACCCTTGGAGGAATCATCCAAACTTTGGGTGGAGGAATGATGGGAATGCTCAATCCCAATCACTCCCCAATCCACCCCAACAACAATTGCCTCCTCCAAGTGTTGCACAACCACCTCCACAACCTTACATTCCACCTCCTAAGAGGTCTCTTGAAGACACTCTTAACATTTTCATGCAAGCTCAAATAGGGGAGAATCAAAAGGCCAACAAATTTCAAGAACAAACCAATAGGGCCATTGAGGATATTAAGAGTCAAATCACTAAGGTTACCCAAGCTCTCACAACCTATGAAAAGGGGAAATTTCCGGCTCAACCTTACCCCAATCCTTCAAAGCAAACCAATTTGATAAATTCACCTAGTGGGAGTAGGGAGGTTAGTGGACATGAGCAAGTGCAATCCATTCTTACTTTAAGGAGTGGAAGAGTTGTGGATAGACCTATACCCTTTGAGAATAGTGATGAAAATGATGTGGTGCAAGACTTTGGTGATGGTGTGAAAGAGAAAAAGGAAGAGAATAGTGAAAATGAGAAAATTTTGCTTGGTGAAAAAACAGTTAAGAAACAAAGAGACCGCGAGGATAAAGTAGAGCCTACCAAGGAGAGTGAGTACATCCCCAAGATACCCTTTCCACAAAGGCTAAGAAATAACACCAATGAGGCATTGCATAAGGAGATGTTTGAGCTATTTAGACAAGTTAAGATCAATATACCTCTCTTAGATGCCATTAAGCAAATACCCTCTTATGCTAAGTTTCTTAAGGATTTGTGTACGGTAAAGAGGAAATTAAATGTTAAGGAGAAAGCTTTTCTAGCGGAGCAAGCAAGCTCTATTATTCAAACCAACACCCTCCCTAAGTACAAAGACCCCGGTTGCCCTACTATCTCATGTGTCATAGGGAACCATAGGGTAGAGCAAGCATTGTTAGACTTGGGAGCAAGTGTGAATCTCCTTCCGTACACAATCTATCAAAAATTGGGGTTAGGTGAATTGAAACCCACTAGGATTACCCTACAATTAGCCGATAGATCCGTTAGGGTTCCTAGGGGTATTGTTGAAGATGTGTTAGTACAAGTGGACAATTTTTACTATCCCGTGGATTTCATTGTGTTAGATACTCAACCTCCCACTAGCTTTAGCACTTCCATTCCGGTCATTTTAGGTCGCCCATTCCTAGCAACTTCCAATGCCTTAATCAATTGTAGGAGTGGGGTGCTACAACTTTCTTTTGGGAATATGACCATGGAAATGAATATCTTTAGTGTGACTAAGGTTATGGGTGAGTGTGAGGATATAAGGGATGTAGATTTTATCCATGCTCATGTTGAGGATAATTTGGAGTTAACCCTTGCAAAGGATTCGGTTGAAGGTGTGCTAGCATTGGGTGCGAAAGTTAGTCAACCTTTGTGTGAGAAAGATGACATTGAGGAATTAGAGCCTCCTACACTTAGAGTTGAATCATCCCAAGTGCATCCACCAAGACCGGAAAGAAAACCTTTAGTAAGTGGAGTGAAAAAGTCTCCTAAACGCCACTTTGTGCCAAAAGTCCTTGAAAAAGTTAGGAGGGTGTGGCGGCCCAAATCTCGGGTACAATTTTTTCCCGAAGATTTGAGGACCAAGGAGAATGGACCTTTAGATGTTCGTCATGTTCCTCAACATGGAAGTAGTGATTTTGAGGACACTAGTGGAGGGAAAGTGTTTAAGGTGAATGACCAATGTTTGATACCATTCATGGAGAACTTTGATGCTTTGGTTGTTCCCCGGGATCTAAAGGATCCCACCCCCACCTAGTTGTGGGAGACTCCACCCTTGTACCATAGTATGGTTGTGATTAGTTTTGGTTTGATTTCAATTTTTGTGTGTTTTGTATGCTCACAATCCATTTCACAATTTTCGCGCCTTATGCACTCATTGACGTTGGGGGGTGAGAATTGTGAAATGGTTGTGTGTTATGTTGTGATTTTCTTACCCTTAATTTTGGTGTTTTTTTTGTATGTTCACAATGCATTTCACAATTTGCTCTTGCCTTGTTTTCCATTCTTGACATTGGGGACAATGTCTCATTTAAGTTGGGGGGTGAGGGAATTGTGAATCCATTGTGAAACTTGCTTTATTTTGGTGTGCTTTTGTGAATATCAAAAATTTGAAAATTTTGAAAAAAAAAAAAAAAAAGTCTTGTTGTGTCATGCTTGGATAGTGTGGTTGGTATTAACTTTTTCAGGACATGCTTCGTTTCTCATGATTCTGACCACTTTTGAAGAGTATGGTATGACTTCCTACCCTCTATCCTATTGTGTTGTGCTTTGCTGTTCATACATGCTAGATGGACTTTAGGAGGGGACGGGTAGGTGCTTTTGGGGATTCACTACCAATTTGACTGTTAATTTCTTATTCTTGTTCACACGTGCAAGTGTAGAGTAGGTTCCTTGGTTTCTTTTGCTAAATCGATGCATGTGATTGAGTGAGATAATTATAATCAATCTTTCTTGGGATGATTGAGACCTAGTTTGATATAAAATTGTGTAGTTAAACAAACATCTTGGCATTGAAGTATTTGTATGACTGCGTTTTTGTATTCTTTTGCCTGAAAAACTACCTTTTATCCCTTCTCATTCTTTTGGGCCATTCTTCATTGATACACATTGGGTTCTGGGTGATGCTATTCATTGATATTCATTTGACATCTTATGCGCGTGTTCTTCAATAGCTTTGCATCCATTACATTTGATTACTGAGAAGTGTGATTTTTGTATTTTGCCACTTGCCTGTGAACTTAGGATTGAATGATTCATTAGGTTGAGAGATTTGAGCCTAGCCTATTCATTTGTGAGTGATTATAAGCCTAAATTTCTTTAAGCCTTTTTCGTTCACTTACAAGCCTTGTGTGAACCACTTCCTTAAATACTTCCCACCTTTGGTTGCAAGGTTGAGTATGAGCTTGAAAAAGATAAGTTGGTAGTGATAATACCCTTTCTTATGTTGAAAAAAAAATTGAGGGTTGTTGTATAAACGTTGTTCATTTTCGAGAAGAGAAGAGAAAGAAAAAAAAAACAAAAGAAAAAAAAAAGTGCATAGAAAAAAATCAAAAAGACATGTATGCAATAAAGTTAATCCTTTGTGTGTAAAGGATGAGGAGTGTTTGGATTTGTGGTGCAATGGAAGGGGTGACAAAATGAGAACTTAGCTCACATGTTTGAACTTAACCTTGCAACTTGTTACCTAGTTCCAAATTCTTCCTACCTTGTCCCATGGCCACATTACAACCCATTTAACCTTTTGATGAATTTGATCCAAGGTAAGCAAGTGAGTTGGTGAATGCATTAATTGCTCTTATAGGTGATTTCTTTCTCAAAGCTATGCCCATCCAAATTATCTTTTATAAGCTCATACATTTAATTCAATTGTGTAAGTCATTCACTTAGCACAATGCTTTCATGTTTTTGTGTACATTTGGGATTGAGGATTATGAACACCAAAAGGGTCTATAACGAGGTTTTACTTGTGTGAATGTGTTGAGTTGTCTTGCTTGATTGCACATATATTTTTATAGTATAAAATGTTCTTGGTCATTTTTAAGGGGATTGAGATCGATTTTCCAAAGATTTTTACATGTCTTTGACTAAGCAGGGGAACTGGGGGATTAGCTTTACTTCTTACATGTGAGAACTTAAGAATCATTTATGGTGCTTTCAAAGTAATGGTGGATCCCTTGGCAAGTGTTTGTGGGTATCGCTCTGATAAGCCCTCACGAGACTACAACTCGTCCACTAGGGTGACCTAGGGGTTTAAAGGCTTGTTGCATATGCTAAATGCAATCGTGATTCCTACGTCAGTGAGTTAGGTTTTTAGTTTTAGGTAGTGTTTGCATTGCTAGGGACTAGCAACGTCTAAGTTGGGGGGTGTGACCGGACCTCTATTTTGAGATCCTAATACCATCTAATTAGGGAGTTCTAGTATCTTAAGTAATGTAATTGTGTTTAAATAAGTTAGTTTTACTCTTATGATTGTCTTTCATTGGTTTTACAGAAAATATGATTAAACCGACAAAATTAGAAGCTCTCGGGATTGAAGAAAAGTTCATAGAGATGAAGAATTATCCGGACACCTTCATTGGATGTTCGGATAATTGAATCAAAGGGCAAAAAGGTGAAAGAATCATGAAGCTACAGCTAAAAATGAAAATCAGCACAAACTGTCCAAACAGATTTCAACCGTCTGGACAGTTAGAACCAGAGGGTTTAATTGTCCACACAGATTTCAACCGTCCGGACAGTCGCCCGATTTCTGCATTCCGAGAATGATTAATTGAGCTGGGTTTTTGGGTATCTCTCAAATGTAACCAATGGGAGAAAGCTTTGTAAGGGTAAATAGGTCATTATACTTGTAAAAGAGGAGAAAACCCTAAGATTGGGGGACTCTCTCATGAATTCATCTCCTCTCCAACTTCTTGCCTCCATTGTTTTCTCTCTACTTCTCTCACTAAGTTTTTCTTGGTTTTTCGTGATTTTGTTTGTAAACATTGATTTTCATCTATAAAATTGATGTTTATACCCATTATGATGAGTGGCTAAGTTCCCTTTCTAGTTTCTAGTCCCAAATGGTGGATGCTCGGTTTCGATTACTCAAGGTATGTTCAAAGAATCGTAGTTTCGATTTTTCTCTTTTAATTTCGTGATAGTTGTGTGATTGGATCTATGGAAATGACATATTGATGGTATTTTCGGATTGTCTAGTCTAGGGATTGCATCTAATGTGTTTAATTGAGAATTGTTAAACCCGTTGCATGATTTCCTTAATTAATTGAGTTTTTCATTGCATAGCTATTAATTATGTGTATTGATGATGGAGTTTTGGGTTAAATTAGGAATATGCATGGGAGAGTTATGGTTAATTGATCTTTGAGTGTGAAACTAGGGTGTTAGCCAAGCCAAGCCCCAAGGGGGAACATTAATTCATAATATTAGGTGCTTATCCCTTTGCGTTCATCGTAGATTAAGAGACCCGATGGCCTACATGTATGAATTGAAGTCTTATATCCCAATTCTCTTTGCATATGCATGATTGATAGTATCACACAATGCATTGTGTATGGTTGTGTGTGTTTGCAATGATACCTTGAGTATGAGAACCGAGTAACCACCGGGACGGATTAGAGACTAGGTTTTTAATTAATTGTTTTAAATCCAATTTGTGTTTACTTTGATTACAAAATCGTTCATGCTACCGAGTCATTCGGCCCATTTCTTTTACTTGCTTTTATTTGATATTCATTGTGTTTATTAGTGTTAGCTAGTCATTTGCATATCATTCACTTCAAATTTGCATTGCTTCCTCGTGGATCGATACCGGACTCACCGGTTTATTACTTGACGATACCCTACACTTGGGGTAAGTACACACACACACTTTGGTGTCGGTCAAACCTCCTATATTTTCTCTACTCTTTCTTAAGCAACAAGTCTTCTTTTCCTTATTGGTCTTGAATTCATCATTATACAAGCATTGAACTTGGGCTTTAATCATGGGCTAATGCAACTGTTTCACTACTTTTGCAACCGTTTCACCATTTTAGTATAAATTGGCCTGCAAAACAATCCCACAATTTTTTATGCAATAACCACCTTAATTCTAATAAAGAATAGTCAAAACTAGTATAAGTTGAGGTATAAAAATATGTAAAATATAATGTTAATAATTACCAACATAGTTTCCAAAAATTTGACAACATAACGACGCTCGGACCCACAACCCCAAAATTATAAATATCCAGCTAGTTCTAGAAATTAAACCCTTCCATATATATTAGTCCACATTCACTTCTCCAGATGTATGCTAGAGCATTGATTAAATTGGTTCAAGAGACCAGCAACCTCATATCGATTCTCAAATGTCCAAATTCCAAGTTAAAATCCCCACTTAAATATCAACAAATTATTAAACAAAATTCAAGCCTTACCTACGGGTCTTATCCCCACAAATTCTCAAGATAGCATCTTTAGCTCACGGACATTAGGAAGTGGACACACAAGCATTTGTTCCTTAAATTGTTCCTGTAATTGCAGGAAATCCGTAACTTGTCACGGACTGAACACTTCCGAACAGAGTTTCTAGTTGTATTGACTTTACCTTCTTTGCTTTTACTCCATCTTCAAGCTTTCAGGTAATGGTTTCTAGTCCTTCTCCCTCACCTTGAGCCAAGTGCCACGACTTCCTACTTCAGCATTGGTGCCTTCAGAAGAAAAATGAAGGCAGTAGGAGGAATCAAGTCGATATCAACAACAAGGTTTCTTGGCTTCCTAACTTTCTTTTACCTCTTGTTAGAATATCACATGGGTTGGGTGATATATAAGCTTGCCCATGTCCCTATCACACATAAGAGACATTTTCCTTAGTTAAGTGATTTGGGTCTTAGCCCACTTGTTAGGTAGGGAGAAACAAAGTCGTGCGAGTTCAATGTATTCACGGAAATCATACAACTCAAAGCGGACAATAATTATTATGTGAGTGGAGGCTTGGGATTTTCAACACCTCCCTTTAGCTCTGTCTCTTACACTTGTAGTTCTAGATCTTTCCTCTAGCTTCCCGTGAAAACCAACTTGTTGAAAGGCTAGGTAAATGTAGTTTGGGCTAAGCCCATTTTCTAAATCTTAAAACTCATGGCCTTCTACAACAAAGGCTATGAAAAATTGAAATGGCCCAAATTACAACCCATACAACTCAAAGCGGACAATAATTATTATGTGAGTGGAGGCTTGGGATTTTCAACACCTCCCTTTAGCTCTGTCTCTTACACTTGTAGTTCTAGATCTTTCCTCTAGCTTCCCGTGAAAACCAACTTGTTGAAAGGCTAGGTAAATGTAGTTTGGGCTAAGCCCATTTTCTAAATCTTAAAACTCATGGCCTTCTACAACAAAGGCTATGAAAAATTGAAATGGCCCAAATTACAACCCATACAAATTACAAAGCCTCAGTGGCAAGAATATATTGTGTCCAAGATAACACCTGTACAGATGTGCTTATTTTGTGTTTTTTTTGGGAGAAGTAACGATTTAACTCCTATACTTTCAAAAATGAGTCAACTAAGCCCCTTAACTTGCCAAAGAAGCCCTCCTACCTTGGACAGTGGACCACGTTTGCCCTTCTATCCCATTTTCCGTTAAAATGTGCTGACATGGATATAATTTGCTGACATGACTTTAGTTTAAGTAAAGATCAAAATTAGGTGTAAAATTGATGAGTTTCGATTTTGGAGATCCATGCAAAACCGAAAAATATAACCCCTAATTTTAGGGATTTTGGGGGTTTCATTGTTTGATGATTTTGGGGTTTTGATTTTCAGTTGATTTTGTTGTATAGGGATTGAAATGGTGAAAAAATCCAAAGCTAGAAGAAGGTGAAAGCCAATTTCAGCACATGAAGAATTTTTCCTTAATGCTAGCGGTGATGGACTTTGTGTTATCTGCTAGGTTTTCTTTTCCTGATCTGGATTACAGGGAATTATGGAACTGATTGAAACAAAGGGGTGAATTGACCCATTTTTTACAACTATAAGGGATTCAATATATCAATTTCATAAACTTTACAGAATTTATCTCCTTCATATCTGAATTTAATCAATTAGATTTTTAGTGCCACGTGGCATCGATTAATTGGTCAATGACACGCTGGAATACACGTGGAATATCATAAAATTTTAAAAAAATTATATGTCATTCACTAACTGACACATTAACACATTTTAACGGAAAATGGGACAGAATGGCTAACGTGGTCAGCTGTCCAAAGTAAGAGGGTTTCTTTGACAAGAAAATAAGTTGTGGGGCTTAGTTGATCCATTTTTGAAAGTACAGGGGTCAAATCGCTACTTTGTCCTTTTTTTAAAAAAAAAAAACAGAAGTCAAGAGTGTTAAATGGTGCATTTTGTCACTGAAGAGACGACAAAAACAACTTAAAAAGACTTTGACAAAACTTCTCTTTAACTCCAAATTTGCACAAGACTTTGGTAAGACTTTTTCTCAAACCCCAAATTTGAGGCTCATTAATTTATGTCTTTGAAGTCGTTAGCTTTGAGTACGCTGGCATCTTCAATACAAAACTTATGAAATGTCTTTTACTAGCAATTGTACCGTGTAGGTCTATCATTGAGTTACATGTTCGTCTTTTCAAATATCTGAATCAAAATTTTTTTGTTTGGGATTCAAGTAATATCATCTCATCTCACACCCGCAAACATGTTTTTTAGTACATCTAGTTAATATGGCGTGATAGAGTCCTGTACCTTTTCAATTGACTAAAAACATGATCATGAATCAACCATGACAAAGTACTTTTAAAGTATATCTAGTTAATGTGATACTAACTTCTCATGTTTCCAAACAAGGTTTCTTATAATATAAAGGCTTGGTGAATGACATTAAGAATCTTAGAAAGTCTGAATTAGATCCAAAATAAAAAATCATTGAAAAACTTTGAACATTCCTTG
Source organism: Tripterygium wilfordii (assembly GCF_013401445.1). Classification (NCBI taxonomy): domain Eukaryota; kingdom Viridiplantae; phylum Streptophyta; class Magnoliopsida; order Celastrales; family Celastraceae; genus Tripterygium; species Tripterygium wilfordii. Next base: position 3,288,448 of record NC_052232.1, on the reverse strand, counting down.
TTTCTTGACACTGAGAACTCGACAGGTCCATCCAAACCAATCTTATAAACACAATTGAATTCAAGTTGTACATATTTTTTACACAATTGAATTCAAGTTGTGTTTTGACAACAAATATTAACAGGAAGGGATTGCAGTAGGAAGGACTTTTGCTGCCTTAAAGAACTACAGAGTTGATGGTAACAAGGAAATGATGGCAATTGGGCTCATGAACATGGTTGGCTCCTCCACATCCTGCTATGTCACGACAGGTTATTAAACTTTCTCTGATCTTTTTTTTTTTTGGGTGCGACGTCTGTTGCTTTTTTGGCTTGTTTAGAGTCTTCTTCGAACAGGAAAACCATGAAAGCTGCAGGAAGGAATTATCTCATGTACAGCGATAACTTTGAGAAAGGCCCTGCAAGCTATTTTCAATGTTAGGGTGGCGATGCGGGATGGGGCAGGGAGGGCGTGCTCACAAGTCCCCCCTTCCTGCTGGCAAGTTTCTTGTTGAAGGAGTGTGGTTGGAGAATGCTAAACCTAGGGAAACAAATGGTCAAATCTAAGTCAACCTAAGTTGGGGTGTAGTTAGAAAATAGTAGGGTTGAAATAAAGGAGCTTTTTTTGGTCTTAGCATCTGTACATTTTTTTATTAAGTATTTGTCTCATGTTTGTAATTTATTAGGAAACTACAACCGTGCCGCTATTAATAACAGTGGCACCTATTTGTCTTTAGTGGTGCAGCTGTTACAAATAGCGGCTTGTATTTGTTTTTTATGGTGTCGTGGTTACAAACCACGACAACATTCTGTTTTAATAAAAACTACTCCTTTAAACAACAACTTCAATTCAAGTACAAAGGACCCGCCTTTTTCAACAGCGGCACACAACTGCCGCTATTGCAAACCGTGGCACACATTTAAAATAAAATCGTGCAACCAGCGGCATTAGGGCTTCATTTTACACATAACCCAGCAGCAGCCGCGCCGCACACCCACCCACCAACACTCCGTCATCGACTGCTGGTTCTGACCTCCCCAGCGCCCCAGTCGACCACAACTCCACCTCCGGACATCCATTTCAACACTTCCAACTCTACCCCGGTAATATGATGAATATTTTCATCAAATGTATGGCAATAGGCACAAAATATTTTTATGGTTTTCCTCCATTGTTCATCTTATGGTTTTGCTCCATTTTTACGAATATTGTTTTGATGGTAGTGAAAAATAATTTAGAAGAGGAGAATGTTTAATTGGTAGTATGTCTTTGTAGTTCTTGACCTTTAACTTTGGAGCAATGGTAATTTGGAACCTGAGAAAATTCGAACACATGTGAAGTTATATAGTATTAGACACCAAATGAAGCTTTTGGTTTGTATGGAGTCATTGATTTGTTTGGAAAATGTGTCAGGTCTCAATCACTAGAAGATAAAAACTTTGATATATGTGTGTATATGATGCTTGACAAAAGAAATGGTCATTTTTAGTAATAATTATGTAGGGTGGTGTGTGGCCTTGAAGCAACAATAGTATATATGTTGGAATCATAACACAAAAAGAGGACAAGATTGGCCCACCAATTTCAATGTTTATTTTACCTGTAGTCCCTTATTAATGATCCTAATTAGGCTAAAGAGAAAGGAATAACATAATTTAATAAACTTACATATGTTATTCTTGTATAGTTGTTTTGTATGACACGCACACGTGGAGGTCGTTCAACATCTCGATCCATACCTACTGTCACGAGAGGCCACAATCCTGGTCTAGTAGATGGATCTGTTTTGTATATGCAGGCTGGGTCATAGATCAGAGGATGTTTGGAGTGGTCAAGTTAGAGAACTTGGAGTGTAATGCTCATTATTTTATAATTTAACTCTATTATGATTTATTTCAATTATATATATTTAGGATGATGGTAGACGAGCTATCACGTTTAGGCACCATGTGCTTTGGGATTTAGACGCACGTGTTAGGCCATTTGTGATCGAGGCAGGTTTTTACGGGATCACCCAGATTGGTTATATTAGGCTTGACCATGGACTACTTACGGCATTAGTTGAGCGATGGAGGCGCACACATTTCATCTTCATTGTGGTGAGATGATAGTTGATAGGCATGATAATACCTATTATTTTTGGTAGAAATATCCCCCTCTTAAGCTTTCTTTTGATAAATAATGAGTGTATTTATGTGTTGATTTGTATTTTGATAGGTTGATTGCGGTTTGGATGAAAAGCGACGGAAAAAGGGCTGAATTGAAGAAAATGTCCACCGACCTTCGTGTGTTCAAATAGCCATAACTTTCTGTCACATTATTGGAATCGAGCGCAACAAAAGGCATTGGAAACTAGACATCTCAAGATTTCCGTAGCATCTAAAATCATGCAAATCGGAGGTCATATGGAGACGTTATGGTCATTTGAATCATGCGCCTAGGGGTAACGCTCCTAGGAGTGCGCCTAGGCGTGGCGCGCCTAGGCGCACAATTTGTGCACGCCCAGAATCAATCCTGCACGCCCAGTCCAGAGTGATGGACTTGAAATTTAAGTGGTGCACGCCTAGGATTGCGCCTAGGCGTGGTGCGCCTAGGCGTGAATTCAACACGCCTAGGCGCAAAAAGCAATTTTCTAGGATGTTTTACGTCGCGATTTGTCCGAGTTGCGGGGACTTTTTGACTTCGAACTGATTTTCTGGAGAGCGAAACCAGAGGGGGAAGGCGACTCTTGGAGCTAGGAGGAGAGATTCTTCAGCTCAACTTGGATTTGCTCAACTAATTGGGTTTATTCATGATTTTCTCATCTCTCTTCTTGTGTTTTTCTCTCATTATGTGTAACTAAACCTCTTTGCCAAGGCTAGATTGAAGCCTTGGGTTTGATGACTTTGTTTATGACTTGATTTACATATATATGAGTTGATTTGGGTATAAATCTTGTGTTTCTATGTTTGATTGCAATTTCTTCATGCTTGTGGTGTTTGGCCAACACTTTAGGTTTTTGGATGAAATTGTTTGGAGAATTTGCTTAGACAATAATATGTCAAGTAGATTATGCTTCTTGAAACACTTGATTATGAATGTGTCTCCCTTTAATTAGGTGACAATTTGTATGAATTCTAATCTCCATAGAACTCCATGAATTCCTATGCATGTTTAGACCAATAAGATGGCTAGAATGTATTTAGGAATATCCGACCTAGACCAATAAAATGGCTAGTAATCGATTTTAGGGAGATTTGGCTTAAGTGCGCTAAAACCGACTTAGGTACGAATTCGTTATGCCCGAATTAGCAAATATGTGTGTGAATTTGTGTCATTGCAAGTCATTTCCCAAGGGGGATTCCAAAGCCTTGGTGTTCATCTCATTCATCTCATTTGCATTAGTTACATCTTTATTCTAAGAAAATACCAAAAACACTTTGCTATTTGCTTGTTTTAGTTTAATTACCAAACCAAACAATCTTGAGTTGAACTTTACTTTTGATTGCATTGTCCATACATACATACAAATATACATTTGGATTAGACATAACACCGTCCCTGTGGATTCGACCCTTGCTTATCATTGTGCTGTAGTCGCCGACTAGTACACTTGCTAGTAAGGTTAATTTAGACCCAACAATAGTCACTCTTCAGGATGCATGTTTGTTATTAGGGTTGATAGTGGATGGTCGTGTTGTCATTAGACATGTGGTTGAGCAATGGGATGACGTCATGCAACGACTATTGGGTCGGGTGCCCCCACGTACGCAGTGACAGGGTGACTCTATTCGATTTTCATGGCTTTCTGATATTTTGGTCATCACAGTCCACTTTTCGATGGAGCTGGAGATGATGTATTACGACAGTATGCTCGAGCCTATATTTGGGCCATTTTTGGGAGTTTGTTGTTCACGAGCACAAATGGCGATAGCGTTTCACTTCACTATCTACTGCTATTGGAGGACTTGCAGCAGACTAGTACGTATAGCTGGGGAGCAGCCGTTGTAGCAGTTTTATATCGAAATCTTTGTCAAGCTTCTATGAGTGGAGCAAGAGGGATGGGTGGATGTGCAATGTTACTACATGTTAGTATTAATTATTACATTTCAAAGTTATGTTCATAATTTTGTTTGCCGTTATGTTCGTAAATTTTATGCGTGACACTTTATATATTTTATAGTTATGGTTGTGGGAGCGACTGCATCTTTGTCGCCCAGAGATTGTTAGGCATGTCGTACATGGACTCGACGAACCTTTGCTTCCACTAGGTGTTATCTGGAGTGGGGATTAGACTTTCAAGAATAATCTCACCACTGTGGTTTCGTTTGGTAGGGCTGAACTTGATAGTAAGAGGCCTCATCAGGTAATAACCACAATTTATTATAATTCGTAAGTATATAAAAACTTATGGGATACATATCTTATTCTTATTTTATGCGGCAGGTTGTGTGGATGCCAAACACAGAGGAACGGCTTTCTACGACGCCACAGGTGTGTGTTGAGGGATTCCATATTTGGGCGTCGGTCGTACCACTCATATGCTAGGAGATAGTTGAGCGTCATTGCCCTGATCGTGTCACAATTTGGACTATTTCAGCATATTCCAGAGCTAGTGGATACGAGTGCTAGTTTGCACGAGTTGAGTAGGAGAGGGCGAAGCGATGTGAATTGGGCTGAAGAGAATGCAGCGTGGGTACAATAGTGGGACCAACGACATGACCTAGTCGTATAAGAGCGCATCGCAAACTTAGGTTTGGATGACTATATGTGGTGGTATATAGCTACCACGCACATATTCATCAGTCCTCCAATAGAAACTCAAGTTATTCCACAGCTAGAGTACGAGCCTCACATTAGTAGGCTACATCGAGTTGTAAGTATTTAAGGAATTTATTGTTTATGCATTTTTTTCATATATTTTATGGTTTCCTAATTAACTATTATTCATATGTAGGCTCATTTTGCAGCGGAGAGGGCTAGGATTGCTAGTGCCGCTTTGGCTAATGCTATTTCTGATGCCACTTCTGTTATAGCATATGGTTGGTTCACGACATGCCGAGATATTCTAGATGTGCAAGAGTACGATATGCATTGTCGTCATTGTCTTCACTCAAGTCAACAACATGGTGGCACACATAAAGATGAACTTCTCCATGTGCTGCACCAACATTGCCATATCATAGTAGTCAACTTCTTCTATAAGGTCAACAAAACCAGACGAAATAGGTTGACCATGTCTAAGATATTTCAACTGCGAAAATGCAGTACTAATATTAAGCCCATTTTCCACACAATGCCAACAATCTACTTTGCTCCATTCCTCAATTTTACGAATCTTGATAATATCCACTGACCCAAATTTGTATTCGCGATTATTGTTGACCATGAAACCACCATGGTGAACAATAACTGTGAAAGCGGTCGAAAATTCCATCCTACACAATACACAGTACATAGTCAAATAGCTATCAAATTAAAAACATAACTACTTCAAATTACATTTGTGCATCAAAATCCAGTTGTCGGTGCCCTTGTGTTAAAGAGACATTTGTGCATGTATGCGGCCCTTTTAACACAGTTATCATCCACATTTTTAGTCACTCCTTCGCCCTCGCCCGAAGATACCATCTGCAAGTCTTGTCCTTCGCACATTTTAATTGAATAATTTATGTATTAAAACCTGAGTCTTGTATTGGTAGTTGTTCTCTATGTGTCACGCTTTCACAGCATTAAGCAGTTCTGCCTTATTCTTATACACTTGCTTGACTTCTAAGTCACCTTCAGTCCCCGGATTAACATAATCCCAATCCGTGCATACTGCATCATCAAAATTAACATCTCCAAATTCAGGTGTTTGTGGCACTAGGGGAGTATAAGTCCAACATTTTCTGCAGTGTCACCAACAACATCATCATTCTCATCCTCAACTATAAGGGCTTATTTGCCACATCTATGAAAGTATAAGGGTTTCAATATATCGATTTCATAAAGTTTACAGAATTTATCTCTTCCATATCTGAAGACTATTCCAAGTCATGAGTCTCATTTATACATTCATCTGAGTCAGGACTCTTCAAATAGACATTTCATTCGATGAATCTAGCATCTTTTTGTCATTTGTCAATCGCTTGTATGTTCTTAGGATAGTGATCATGAAAGGATAAGATAACATTGCGACTTAGGGTGCGTTTGGTATGAGGGTAAGAATTTAGGGGTATAATTTGTTACCCATGTAAATGTTACAAGGGTAATAACAATTATGGAGAATAAGTGTTACCCTTGTTTGGTAAAGAAGGGTAAAATTTACCCAAGTATTCATTACTCTTGTTTGTTACGACTATACATTACCGGTGTAATACCATTACCTTTGTTTGTTATTATTGTAATGAACCAAACTAAAAAAAAGTGAAATTATGTTTTTTATTGTTATGACTATCATGTACCAAAATATTAAAAATATAGATACATATGCATATATATACACACACAGCCAGACATATATATATATATATAACAACAATTGTTAACAATTTCAACAAAATAATCTGATAACATTCAAATCCATGACAAAGACGTAACACAAGAGTAGGGGTCACCATTTGACCCGCGAGCCTAGGTCCGAGCCCGGCCCTGCCCGACCTCTTGGGCAGGCATGGACTCCATTTTTTGGGTCAGCCCGACCCGAAGCCCGACACCTCGGGCCAATTTTGGCCATGCCCGAGCCCGACCCATGCTCGACATTATTTATATATATATATATATATAATACACACACATACACAGACAATGCATGCACTATCTGTGTATATGTATATATGTATACTATATATATATAAGATATATAATATTTATTTATATATATATATATATATATATGCAGTGCAGACAGTGCATGCACTGTCTGCATATGTATATATATACACATATACACAGACAGTATATATATATATATATATATATATATATATATAATATGCAGACATGCACTGTCGCACTATCTGCATATATATATATATATATATATATATATATATACACACACATATAGATATATATATGTATATATACATATATATGTATGTGTATTATACATATAATATGCAGACATGCACTGTCGCACTATCTGCATATATATATATAATACACATACATATATATATATATATGTATATATATACACAGACAGTGCGTGTGTGTGTGTATATATATATATATATGTGTGTGTGTATGTATGTATATGTATATATATATATATATGTATGTATATATATACACAGACGGTGCATACATATGTGTGTGTGTGTCTGTGTATATGTATATATATATGTGTATATATATATATATGTGTATATATAATTTATGGGCTTTTAGAATTTTTTATTTAAAGGGGTAATAGATTGGAGTAAAACTTCTCATTACTTTTTATTACCCAGGTCCTCCCACTAGTAAACTTTATGTGTAAAAAATAAGCTCAATTACTAAAATTTATTACAAGAGTAAAAGTTATACTGACATAACAAACACAAGTAAACTTAAAATTTAATTACCCTTGTAACCATTACACCCCATTACCCCTGTACCAAACGCACCATTAAGGGTTATCTTTTGAAATGAATGATATTCACACAACTTAGACTCAGGCATCCACCACTTGGTTTAAAGGTTGTTTGCAATGAATGGTGTTTTTAGATTGATGATGTTTAGGAAGTCATAATCACACAAAAGTAAAGAGTGTTAAATGGTGCATTTCGTCACTAAAGAGACGACAAAAACAACTTAAAAAGACTTTGACAAAACTTCTCTTTAACCCCAAATTTGCACAAGACTTTGATAAGACTTTTTCTCTAACCCCAAATTTGAAGCTCATTAATTATGTCTTTGAAGTTGATAGCTTTGAGTACATGGGCATCTTCAATACAAAACTTATGAAATGCCTTTTACTAGCAATTGAATCGTGTAATTAACTCTATCACTGAGCTACATGTTCGTCTATTCTTAGAACTCATAAATGTAAGAGAAGTGATACTTATTTTGCTTGTTTGAACAAACAAGGTTTTATGCCAACAAGGTGGTAGAGTCTTGTGTTTATCATAACTTATTATAAACTAAGGACTAAAATATTATAACAAGAGTAAAAGGAACCGAGAGAGAATTTTCTTTCTTAATGTTGCTGTATTTCGTCCATCTATTACAAAGTCATATGATATCTTTTATAGTAGAAAATCCAACCATGCTTTTATGATTTACAACTTTCAACTAATTTTTGGTCTAACTATTTTGTTCATATTTCTTCATATGGGTCCTCTATAGTTATTATGTTCAACAAGTGGTCATTCATAAAACTTTCCACTAATTTTTGGTCTAACTATTTTGTTCATATTTCTTCATATGGGTCCTCCATAGTTAATGTGTTCAACAAGTACTAGTCGATCATAAAACGCGTGAATTGAGTGGATTATAACATTTCTCGATTATTGATGTTTAGTGTTTTAGTTCTGAAACGAAAATGACATGTAGTCCATCAGTTTGATAACCCATGGGAGCCCAACATGTTTATTCCATTCTTTTACCATAGAATTCGTTGTCCAAAATTTATTATGTTAATATAGATTCAATTATTTTTTAAAGCACAGTTTAAAATTCATTGTTTTAGTTCTGAATTAATTGTTATAAAGAATTTTATGCGTTGATTCCGAATATGTAATTTTTAGCACCATTCAATTTCAAATGGAAGTCCAACATGTCAATCAAGGCCACTTGCACACTTTTTTTTTCCTCAAAAAGTCCTATATCAGTGAGAAGACCAACAATATTTGAATGTTGTAAGAATTTAAATTATCATTAAACTTTTTCAAATATACAGTTAAGAACTAATATTTTAAAAACGATTGTATGACCTGTTATATGAGTGTTGTCATTAAGCTGCACCACTATTGCATTTTGATTATGGCATTGGAACTTGTGTGACGCAGGTGGAATATACCACAAGGATCAAGCCAACGCTCAATCCCAGGAACACAAGAACCACAATCTGAGAAAACCCTCTCAAGACTCCTTTTTTTTTTAATATTCCAATAATAATATCCCACAAGACATCCCACTATTCTTTTAGACCTAACAACAATTACCCTTAAGGACTAAATTGCCCATACATAGGAAAGGAAACTACTTAATAAAACGAAGGACTCTTAGTAAATTGCAACTAAGGAAATAAAACAATAAAGACACTAATTTCCAACGCAAGAAATTGCACCAAGTCAAAGATGTCCGCGTCATTCTCCTCCACCAAGAACAAGACTCCTCCCCGAAGAGTGCACAACAGGCGATGGACCATCCGTAGCATGATACTCATAAATATCCGCAACATTAAACGTTTTGGAAATGCCCATATGAGCTGGAAGATCAACAACATACGCATTGTCATTAATTTTCTTGAGAACCTTGAAAGGACCGTACTTTTTCGGCTTCAACTTGTTGTAGGTGCCAATTGGAAACCGTTCTTTGCGCAAGAATACCATCACCAAGTCCTCTTCCTTGAATAACTGCTCCTTGCGATGCTTGTCAGCAGAGGCTTTATAACGAGCATTGGCAGCTTCCAACCTTCCCTTGACCTCGGCCTGAACTTGCTGCACTTCATTAGCAAAGTCACTAGCACTGCGCTGCATTCGGGAACTCACTGGCAGCTTGACTAAATCCACGGCATGCCTAGGCAACTGAACATAAACAATGACAAACGGAGACTTTCTAGTTGCACTATGCACGGCACTATTGTAGGCAAATTTTGCTTGAGCAAGGGCATTGTCCCACTGCTTGGGTGTATCCCCACATATGCTGCGGATTAAATTGCCGAAAGTTCTGTTCAGCGATTCAGTTTGTCCGTCTGTCTGAGGATGAGCATTGCTACTAAAATTCAAGGAAGTATCGAATCGCTTCCACAAAGTCAACCAAAAATGACTAAGAAATTTTGAGTCACGATCAGAGGTAATTGTCAAAGGGATCCATGTAATTGAACAATTTCCTTGAAAAATAAGCAAGAAATATGGGAAGCATCTGAGGTTTTCCGACACGGTAAAAAATGACCCATTTTAGAGAACCTATCCACCACCACAAAAACAAAATCGACACCCCGCTGTGTCCTTAGCAATCCAAGCACAAAATCCATAGAAAGGTCCTCCCAAATACCTTGTGGAATAGGCAAAGGAGTATATAGACCAGTGTTTTGAGATTGCCCCTTCGCAGTTTGGCAAACAAAACACTTGCAGACAAAACTCCCAACATCTTTCTTCATATGCGGCCAATAATACCTTTCAACCAAACTAGCTAATGTTTTGTCCCTACCAAGATGCCCACCTAAGCCACCACCATGCAAGTCTTTTATCAACTGTTCACGTAACAAGGTCTTTGGGATGCATAACCGATTGGCATAAAATAAGTAACCATCATGGATAAAGAAGTCACCGATAGAAGCTTTCGTCTGAGTACAGTCATGCCAAATATTGCTAAAGTCATCATCCGTGACATATAATTCTTTGAGGAGCTCAAAACCAATAACTTCATGACTCACCGTAGTAAGCAAAGCCGCTCGTCGACTGAGCGCGTCTGCCACTCTATTAAGAGTGCCGGATTTATGCTTGAGAACGAATGGAAATTTTTGTAAAAAAAGCTGTCCACCGAGCATGCTTGCTATCAACATGCTTTTGATTATTGATGAATTTGAGGGCCTAATGATCGGTGTAAAGAACAAATTCAGCTTGTAATAAATAAGGCTGCCAATGTGTCAACGCTCGGACTACCGCATAGAACTCTTGATCATATGTGCTCCACCTCGTCCGGGTCTCACTCAATTTTTTCACTAAAGAAGGCTATTGGTCGACCCTCTTGTGATAAAACTACTCCAATTCCAGTCCCACACGCATCACACTCTACTTCAAAAGGACTTTCAAAATTTGGCATGGCTAGAACTGGCGCCGAACACAATTTTTCTTTGATCTCATTAAAGGCCCGGTCAGCTGCTGGACTCCAATGAAACTTGCCCTTCTTTAAACAATCAGTAATCGGACTTGTAATGGTGCTGAAGCCTTTAATAAATCGTCTATAGAATGTTGCAAAACCATGAAAGCTCTGGACTTCACCAATACTTGTAGGGACTGGCCACTCTTTGATTGTTTTAATTTTTGCTTCATCAACTTGAACCCCTTCGGCACTAATGACAAACCCCAGGAATAACAACTTGTTGGTCAGAAAAGTGCACTTCTTGAGATTGGCATACAACTTGTTCTCCTGCAACACTGTTAGTACCTCACGGAGGTGTTGCACATGCTCCTCCGAAGTCTTGCTATATATCAAAATGTCATCGAAATACACAACTACAAATTTTGCCACAAAAGGCTTCAAAACCTGATTCATAACCCGCATGAATGTACTAGGCGCGTTTGACAAGCCGAAAGGCATAACTAGTCACTCGTAGAGTCCATCCCGTGTTTTGAAGGCAGTTTTCCATTCATCTCCATGTCTTATTCGGATCTGATGATATCCACTCCTTAGATCAATTTTTGAAAATATTTTCGACCCCCATAGTTGATCTAGCATGTCATCCAAACGAGGTACTGGAAAGTGATACTTAATTGTTATACGGTTTATAGCTCTACTATCCACACACATCCTCCATGTACCATCTTTTTTTGGAACTAATAAAGATGGTACGGCACACGGACTCATGCTTTCTCTGACAAAACCCTTCTTCATAAGTTCTTCCACCTTCTCTCTCAATACTTCATTCTCCTTTGGGCTCAAACGATAGTGTGGTAGATTAGGCAAACTCGCCCCGGGCATTAAATCAATTTGGTGTTGTATATCCCTTAGAGGTGGTAATTCATCCGGTAAATCATCAGAAAATAGCATATGAAATTCGGCTATTAAGGCCTGGACTTCTGCTGGCTGTTTCGTCACTGTTTCATCTTCCACGGCCGGACCCAAAAGTATTGTCTTCATTACTAATGCATGCACTTCACCTTGCTGTTTAAATTCAGATTCTATTTCACGTTCTGAACTAGATAAACTCAGCAATCCTCCACTTTTGAGACACCATCTAATGGCTGGTTCTTGTCAATTGGTGCGATAGCTAACTTCCTGCCCTCCCATGAAAATAGATACACATTGGCTCTACCCTTGTGTGTGGCATCAACGTCAAATTGCCAGGGGCACCCAAGTAGCACATGTCCAACATCCATTTCAATAACATCACAAAGGACTTCATCATGATACCATTTGCCCAAAGAAGGAGGCACACGACATGTCTCTGTAACTCTCACCAACGGACCATCTTTGAGCCACCTAACCGAATATGAGTGAGGGTGTCTAGATGTTTGTAAACCCAAGAATTCAACAAGTTTCTTTGCTACGAAGTTCTCACGGCTACCATTATCAATGACGAGATCACAAACTTTATTCTTCACCGTGCAAAGCGAATTAAATATTTTATTCCGTTGTGACTCATCCTCACACCTTGGTGTAATCAAAACTCGCTGCACCATACAGTTGACCCTTTCACCATTTTCCTCCGTGTAATCAACTCCTTCCAATTCCGGATCCTCCTCGTCAAACTCTTCATTCTCCTCTCCATAATCCACCAAATTTGCTGGCTTGCGATCAGGACATTCATTGGACTTATGACCAATTTTATTGCACCGATAACAACTGACGCAGGCGGAATATGCCACAAGGATCAAGCCAACACTCAATCCCAGGAACACAAGAACCACAATCTAAGAAAACCCTCTCAAGACTCTTTTTTTTTTTTAATATTCCAATAATAATATCCCACAAGACATCCCACTATTCTTTTAGTCCTAACAACAATTACCCTTAAGGACTAAATTGCCCATACATAGGAAAGGAAACTACTTAATAAAACGAAGGACTCTTAGTAAATTGCAACTAAGGAAATAAAACAATAAAGGCACTAATTTCCAACGCAAGAAATTGCACCAAGTCAAAGATATCCGCGTCATTGTGGGTTGCAATGGGAGCTCCAGCATAGCCTGATATCTCTCTAAAGGTATAAACATAACCCTGTTTTAACTTCCCATGAAATAGATTTGTATGTCTTTTGCGGAATATTTTGCCATGCATTTGTGTCCCCTGTAAAATTCAAATAAAAATAAAAATTTCAACCAGACAATATCATACAAAGAGAGGTAAGGTTTGAACGAAATGAATAATTTGCTTGGTCCTTTTTTTAAAAAAATGATAGCGATAAAAATATCATAACCTCTTTATCGATGAGTAACATGTCAATACCTATAAGATTATTGTTGCTTGGTTTGTGGTTTTTTCTCTTTGCTCTTCAAAATATTGTATGTAAGGAACATTTAGTTGTTATTTATATAGAGAAATGGAGTCATCATAAAAATTACATCAAGTATATCTTTACATATTCTCAATTTATGTAATTGAATTTATTATATATGATGAATGTTATTTAATTTAATGTAAAATTAATTTCTCATTGAAGAGAATATTTGCATAACGTCTTTAGACAATACCACTCAATCCAGAAACTACCCTATGTGCAAGGATAAAATTATTCTCCAAAAGGTAAAAGCCCATTCCACTAATCATCTTGACAAATTCATCAAACTTCCCAGGCTTGTAGAACAGCACAACAACATCAACTCTAAGGAGTCGTAATATAGATGAATGTGGTACTCCACGACGTTGTAAGAGTTATAAGAAATGTTTGAATAAACATTTAGAGTGTATTTGGATTGAGGGATTTGGGGGGAAAGGAAGAGCATAAAAATAGAGTTTCCTTCCAATTCCTTTGTTTGGATAGTTTATAAAAAATTAAGGGGATGGATTTGAGGGTATTAGGGAGGAAGATTTCATTAAATTTTTGTCAAAATTATTCCTTCCAAAATGAAGTTATTTAGAGGGAAGAGATGACTAATTAAGTTATTTATAAATTGAAAACATATTTTATCCTTATAAGTAACACTGTAACATAAAAATTAAGAGGAATACATTAATATATTAAACTAATTTTCTTTCATTTCTTTTTTTATCTATCCAAATATAGGAGAGGAAAATGTATTCTACGTTCCCTCCCCTCCCCTCCCCTCCCCTCCCTTTCCTTCCCTTCCCCCTCTCTTCTATTCCCCTCAAATCTCTCAATCCAAACACACTGAAAAAAAATGTCAAAAGCAAAAAAAAAAAAAAAAAATTGATGAAACTCATGCACTCAGCCACTCACCACAATAAACTAATGAATTTATTGTCTTTTTTCATCATTGTCTTTTTATATTTTCTTTATGTTTTATTAATTTAACCTGAAAAGAAAATAGGATGTTAACACATATCTGATTGTGAGTCAATATTTTCACTGTTGTGTCGTCATAGAATTCCCCTAGCGTTCTTAACTAGTTAACCGATTATTGCTTGCCCAATGAGTAAAAACAAGGATGACCTTTATTTGCACCCCACTATTTTGGATGCTGATATATTAGATTGTACTTAATTGTAAAAAGGTGCAACAATTAAAACATCATTTTAAAAAAGTATGCTGGGGACCAGCTTTTATCAAAATAACTTCAAATTTGATTCTCTCTCTCCGCGAACTGTGATACAATAGTGATACTCTTAAACAAAAGATCCAATTTAGTGTTCAATTTATATCTTTTGCTCATAAAATGATGATACAAATGTTGAAATGTAAATTTGATTGTATTACATGTCTTTCCGGTTCAATTGTATCATTTTAGTGGATTTTTAGTGTTGGTAATACTATAGTGATACATCTCTGCAGCGGTACATGTTTTTCTAGAACAAGCAAGAGATGTATAAACCAAGAAATGAAAAGTAATTAGGAAGAAGAAGTATGCATACTGGTTCAATTGTATAATTTCAATGGATTTTTGGTGTTGGTGATACTATAGTGATACATCTCAGCAGTCGTAAATGTTTTTCCAGAACGAGCAGGAGAGGTAACCAAGAAAAGAAAATCAAGATAGGAAAAGTAATTAGGAAGAGAAGTATGCATACTGGTTCAATTGTATCATTTTAGTGGATTTTTGGTGTTGGTGAAACTATATGCATCTCTGCAGCTGTAATTGTTTTTTTAAAATGAGCAAGAGAGGTACAAACCAGACGGAGCGAGGAATGAGAGAAAAGAGAACGAAGCACAACCCAGATTGAGCAACGAAGCATAGTCTAGATTGAGCAACGAAGCATAATCCAGATCTATCAAAAACGGAGACAAGAGCAACTCGACGCAGTCCAGATCGAGCAACGAAGAAGAATGCGATGAAGAGAGAAGAAGCTCGGCAAAAAACGGAGAAGAAGGCAACGAAGAACAATTCAGATCGAGAAGGAGGAGGAGGAGGAGGAGGGGACACACTAGAGTTGGATAGTTGGAGGGAGGAGAAGAAGAAGAAGAAGAATATTGTAGGTATAAACCAAAAAATGTTTTAAGCCAGATGACTAAATTACCCTTAAATTACACTTTTTTACAATTATAAAAAGGTTCATGACCTTTTTAAAATTAAGTTGTTCAAAGTGTTCTTAGTGTTAACTGTCTGAATTGAAGAATATCCAACTAACTCTTAGTAACCAAAAACTCACACATTTATGAAATACAGCCCAAAGCTTTATTGGTTGTACTGTGTTGGCTTCTCTCTTCTAGTCTTCTATTCGGTTGAACTGCACATTCATATGCCTTTGCTGGACAATATTGATATGATTCACTGACCCAATTCAACTTGGATAAATGAACATGGAAGGGGGAAGGTTCTAGATATTTCCAATGCTTTATATATGATCATAGTTTGCTTTTTATTATATAAGATTGAAGTTCTCATATGATAACTACACACTGTCTAGTACTTGACCAAACTCCAAAGAAATGGGTAGTAGAGAAAGCACAGTAAGCTCTACTGAGGATGGTGAAGATGAAGTTTCCGAGATTGCGAAAATAATAGCTGCTGTTGCAAAGATGTGATGCTATCAGAGTTTTCCAATTATGATGCAGACACCATAATCAAGGCTACATGTCTATCTCTCCAACAATAAACGTTAACACATATTGGACACTCATGCTGGAAGAGAAAGGCAAGTCAAAGACTCATGCATGCACAACTTGGCTTAAAGTTTTTTTTTTGCAATGAATGGTATTTTCAGATTGATATTGTTTCTGAGGTTACAATCACATAAAGTCAAGAGTGTTAAGTGATGCATCTCATCAACAAAGAAAAGGCAAAAACAATTTAAAAGGATTTGACAAGAATTTTCTTTACGCCCAAATTTGAGTAAAGACTTTTTTGTAATCCCAAATTTAGGGCTCATTAATTTTTATCTTTGAAATAATTTGCTTTGGATACATGGCGGGATCTTCAATACAAGTCTAGTATGAAATGTATGTTTCATCTGAGCCACACGCTCGCATTTTGAAATGTCTTAATTAATTTTTTTGTTTGGGATTCAAATAGTATTTTCCCACATCGAGAAATGTTTTTAGTATATCAACTTAATATGGCATCACGAAGTTTTGTAATTTTTCATATGACACAAAACATGATCATCAATCAACTATGGCAAAGTACTTTGGCCTTCAATAGTGTAAATCTAGTTAATTTCTCATGTTACAATCAAAGTTTCTTTTAATAGAAAGGCTTGACGAATGATATTAAGAATCTTAGAAAATCCTAAGTAACAATCTAAAACAATGACTCATTGACTAAGACTTGGGCCAACTTGGCTTAAAATTTCGTTGCAATGAATGGTATTTTCAAATTGATGTTGTTTATGTGTTACAATCACACATGATGTATCACTTTCACAAATTCAAAAGTATTAAATGGTGCATTTCGCCACTAAATATAGAGACGGCAAAAGCCAGCAAAAAAAGCTTAAAGACTTGGGCAATAATTTTCTTTAACCCCAAATTTGAGTAACACGTTTGGCAAGACATTTCTATAACCCCAAATATAAGTTCTATGAAATGTCTATTTCCAAGAATTAAACATGGGACATCTAGGTTGCATACCTGTAACTCTGCCAATGAGTCACATGCTCATCTTTTGAAATACCTGTCAATTTTATTTTTTTTGGATTTAACTAATATTTTCTCACACCCGAGAATTTTTTTAGTATATCTCGTTAATATGGCATGTCAGAGTCCTGTAAAGATGACTCAAAACATGATCAACCATAACAAAGTGCTTTGGCCTTCAACAGTTTAAGGCTATCCACATCAATGACTGTATAATGAAACTGGACTGGACATTTAGAGTTTCATTATCGTCATTTTGTGCAAAAGAACCCCACATCAGAGACTTCAAATGAAACTGTAAATCCCTTGTTTGCTACAGTTCAACGCTACATCTTACGTTCAACTGTAGCAAACTCATGTGAATTGTTTTCATTAAAATATTTCAAGGGCCCACATAGACCACACAATAACAAGTCCTCCACTAGATATCATTGTCCGTCAAGAATGTCCTAATAAAATATTTTTTATTCTTTTAAAATTTCAAGCTTTTGCAGCACACACGATTAATTTTTTTATACATTGCTTATTTAATGTTTTCAACCAATTACACATTAAATTCGTTAATCACCACTAAATATCGATGAAGTAGTATATCATAAATAAAATAATTTGAGAAATAAAAGTATAATATATAAAATTAAAATATCAATGTTAATTGATTTATTATCAAAATGTGGTAGATTTTTTGTTATGATAGCTAAAAAAAGAATTGATTTTAAATAATAAAATTGATTGTATAAAAGAATATTTAAATAATTTAGGATATGGTTTAGAGTCTCTGCTGCGTGGTGGTACTGTTTAAGAAATTGTAAATTTGTGAAAAGTATAATTTTATTATAAATTTAGAGTTTTTGTTAAGAGTTTCTGCTGTGGATAGTCTAAGTATATGCAATTGAACCAATCAAACTTTCTTTTAATAGAATCAATGATATTAAGAATTTAGCAAATTATGAACTAAATCATACAAAATCTTCTACCGTAGAAAGAATACATACCTCTGTAGACCGATCAACTTGAGATAAATCTTCATTTCCAATAGCCATCCTGCATCAGAAACAAGAGATGGTTTTCAATTTCATGTAATAAGAACCGAATCAAAACCGCCCTGATTAAGAAAATCAGAAAATCTAAAGCCCTAATTCCATCGGCAAACGAAAAAGAATAATTGGTAATCCAAGCGTATACACAAATTTTTACCTACGCAGTCAAGCGGAAAACAAAGATTAGGCGGCTTTTTGTCAGCCGATTAGGGATAATGCGACTGCTAAACCCTAATTCGTTGGTATATGATTGTTGATTGGAAAACGAGAAATTTGAGGGAAGGGAAAATGGGAGAGGGATCAAGGTGGGAAACTCGGATAGATTTTATGGGTAGTTTAGTAATTTCATCGACTTTATATATTTCATGGTTTTTACCTAGTCAAGCAGAACTGACATGTCAAAAGACTCAAAACAAATTTCGGAAACGTCAATATTTTCTATTCAAGTCAAACATGTTTTCTATTCATAGAAAATAGAAACTGAAAATGAAAATAGAAAACAGAAAATATTTTCTCAACAACCCAACAACAAAAAGAACAGAAAGAGACAGTCATAATCAATGGGGGAAAAAATTAAACCAAAAATAAACAACAAGGCTAGGATGAAGTTAAGATGCAGATGGCGACCATTTGAGGGCGCCATTGAATACATTTTCTTGCATTTCATATTATTCTATCCAAGTAAGTGCGAGAGTGAAGCAGGGGCTAAGGCCTTGTAAAAAGAAAAAAAAACAAAAAACCATATAAAAATCCAAAGCCTTATTATGCGATAAAATTGCTTTCAAACAGAAAAGAGTGTTGAAACACCAAGCACTGGTGTGACCATATTTGGCTCTGCTGTTGAATTAACACAGTAGGTTAATGCCCTAAAACAGTTGTTATAGGATGATGAGATGAAAGGCTACACAAGCATCCTCCGCCGTTGATTGGGTAGAGAAAACACAGAAATACCAGACTATTTAGAGACCAACCCTGACATTTGTTCTATAGTCATTAAAACAGCAATGGTAGAGAAGAATAGAGGCAATATTTGGTGTGTATGTATATTGATTTAACATTACAATTACAACCTCATATATATAGGGATCAAACATTACACCCTAAGACAAATGTTCCATAATTTGAGGAGCAAATTATGGGACAAAGGTTCCATAATTTGAGGAGCAAATTATGCCATGATTTGAGGAGCAAATTATGCCATAATTTGAGGAACAAATTATTGTTGGACAGAAATTTTATTCTAGGGTATAAAGAACACTGTCTATTCCATCTGCAACAGATCCAAGTTGTACTGTGATCTCAGTGATTGCTTCGTGCAATTTATCTGGGTCATGAGTACTTGCTTGTCTGCCCCATGACATATATCGAACACCTTGTATGGCATACCTTGAAACCATAAGTTGCCTTTTGTAGTCTTGAACTTTGTCGGTTGCTTTTTTAAGTCTCCTTTTGGTTTCCATCAAAGCTTCTTGTAGAGATTCGATGGTTTTTTGGGGATCGTCCTCGTATACGTCTTCTCTTATAGGGGAGAGGTTGAATCTGGGATCATCTCCAACTTCTTCTTCTTTAGAAGTAGAACCTTCATCAGTTCTAGACCTTTTTGCAGGTGGAGAGTTAGGAGTATCCATCCTTGAAGATTTCTTGAGGAAGATATTGGTTTATGTTGATTCTTACTTTTGAATATTTATACGAATGGAATATGAAGGAAATGTTGGACCAAGACTTAGTGTCAACATTGTGTTTTTGATGATTGTGTATGATTATATACTAAAATGTGTGTGAGCATGCTTGACTTGAACATATCCTAAAATGCTAGAAAACATGCTTAAATGGTTATTTGGTTAATTGTTTAATATCTTAATTGTGCATATACACTTAAATGAAGGCTTATGCATATCTCTATGTGAATTTGATATCTATATATTTTTGAGATAGTGCTGGAAATTAAGTTTTGGAAACAAACATACATGGACTAAGTTAGGGCATTAATCTTCTAATGATCATAATTTATCTTAACCAACTTAGATCAAAATGACTTGAAACTTGAACCACATGCACATAAAAGTCTAATATATGTTCTAGGACTATAATCATGATAAATTAAGTGCATCACATACACATTTGGTCATATGCTTAAATTCCGCCAAAACTAGGTTTTACCTAATTTTGTGCATATGTGTTCTTTGTGAACGTGGTGAACCAAATGAACTCCGATTTAAATGAAATTTCGTGTGCATCTTAGTTTTATCACTATGAACATATTTGACCGAGTAAAGTTTAAGAGAAAAGGTCATTTACACTGAGTTTGCAAAATGACATTGAATTTACACTTAGAATTCATCGGTTTCACTATTAGTGACTTATTTGCTTGGTTGAGTGACCAAACGATTTCCGATTGTTATGAAATTTTATATGGACATTCTAATATATATAAAATGATTTATCATGCAGTAATATGAATTTTCTGGGTTGTTTTTCTAATGTAATTAACCTATGCGCTCTATATGAAGCTCTTTGAGCTTACATGCAATTGGGGAGTTCTACCTCCTATTTCTTTGTAGGTTAATCATCATGAGGATGTTATATCACTCAGAATTCAGTTTGCTCAAGTGAATTGAAGTCCGGTTTTCAAGTATGAGCTTGGATCTCTAGAAAACCAAGAAAAACCTATGTTCATCAACCTTCCACTAAGGCATTTTGATTGATGATTGGAACTAGCCTTAGGGCTGTATAATATGGATATATTGGTGCTGCCAAATTCAGAGTTTGAAGTCAAGATTGGAGGGACATGTTTGGTCACTTGAAGGATCTCTTGTCTTCATCAAACAAGATCTTGCACATGCTTCCTTTATTGAGGTCAATGATCATATTTTTGTGAGAAGACAATTGATGAAGCTAAAGGACAAATGCAATGGTTGAAATTTGTAAGAGATGAGAAAGTATATTTTGCAACTAGACAAGACTTAGATTATGAAAATATTCTTGAAGACTACAAGCTCCAACGGTACACTAATCTATGACTGAGATTGAATTGTTTTGAATTATGAATGGATCAGATTACAACAAGACTTGAAGGGTTAAGATGACCATTTAAAAGGTGAATCCAATGGTTGTGCATAAGACCATATTCTTGCTTGCAATTTTTGACTTAAAAGAAGATCTTACTTGATTTTTGGAGTCAAAGATGGTTGCAAGTTGCTACACATTTTGTAGGAAATCATTGGAGATACCAAGGCCAAGATTTGGTGTAAGTTTGATCAAATGGTCAAAGATGACAAAATTGTTGGAGATACCAAGGTCAAGATTTGGTGCAAGTTTGATCAAATTGTCAAAGATGGCTGCAAGTGCACATGACAACTCAAATCTTGGAAAGCTAGACTTGGAAAATAATGCAAGTGCAACGGCTACATATTGTAAGGTCAAGATTTAATGATCTATTCATTCAATGACCAAGATTTGCACATGTAATTGAAGGTCGAGATTTGAAGATAGAAAAAGATCCAATGGTGGAAATCACAAGAGCTTGGTAAATTATAAAGAGGGGTTCTTCCTCATTCCAACTTGGAGAAGCCAAAATTACATTGAAGAAATTCTTGCTCTCAAAACTTTCAAGCTAGTTTGTGCCATTGAATCCAAGCTTCTACCCAAGCCACTCTAAAGGCTTCCTCACTATTTTGCTTTTACAAAGAGGGAGTGCTTCTCATTTGGCTTCTTATTTTCAGATTCGAAAATCCTCATTATTCTTCATTTTCTATCCAACCCGTGAGGTGATATTGTGATTCTTGAGTGTTCCTCAACCCCATTTGCTTAGTGCAAACCCTGAGTGAACCATTTATACCGAACACTTGTAAAAGTCCCTTCATTGGGCAAAAACCTTGTTGAGGTTGAGTTTAAGGGAGTGCTTGAAACCCTTGGTTGTAAAGTTTGAAGATTGTCTTGAAATCTTCAGTTTTAAGGGTGACCTAAAAACCCTTGTGAGTTTTGTGGAGCTCTTGAGAAAACCACATCCTTAGTGGAGGTTGGAAAATCCTAGGTTGGTGAACCTAGGTAGTAGATGTAGGAGAAGAGTCTCCGAACTACTATAAATTGCTGTGTGGACTTTCTTGATTGCATTGCTTGCTTGTTGATTGATTAAGTGTTTTGATTGCAGAATTTTCTGAACCACTAGTCTGTCCGTGCACTGTTCACATAGCTAAACTTTGAATTTTAATCTGAATTTTTGATATAGTATTCATTAGGGTGTTGTGGTACTGCATACCAAATTTCATTGAATTCTGACTTGATTTGCTAGGTGAAATTTGAGTTGTAAAATTTGTGCGCAGTGTGTTGTTTAAAAAAAAATCTGTTTTTGCAATTCCTTGATTATTTGATAATTGATCATTCACCATATTGTATCACATCTTGCATTGAAATGAATATTGATTAGGATAATCATTAGAGTTCAAATTTGTGTGCTAATTGTTAATTGACATTGATTTCCTTTTAAATTATAAAAAGAGATTCCTATCGGAATTTGGGGACACAATTCACCCCCCCTCTTGTGTTAAGTACGATCCATCAATTATGCCATAATTTGAGGATTTAATGTCAATAATCCCCCTCAAGCTGGATCAAGAGGATTGATTGAGCCAAGCTTGGACAATAATCGGTGAAAATGACCAGAAGACAGAACCTTTGTAAAAACATCAGCAAGTTGATCATGGCTTCGAGTGTAAACTGTTTGAATAACTTGATTCTGAACTTGATGACGAATAAAATGACAATCAACTTCAATATGTTTTGTACGTTCATGAAACACGGGA
Organism: Tripterygium wilfordii; assembly: GCF_013401445.1. Lineage (NCBI taxonomy): Eukaryota > Viridiplantae > Streptophyta > Magnoliopsida > Celastrales > Celastraceae > Tripterygium > Tripterygium wilfordii. The sequence goes on along the minus strand of NC_052232.1, from coordinate 3,265,601 downwards.
TTAGCAGCAATATGCATAGCAGCCTGATTATCACAAAAAAGAGTCATAGGAAAACTACTTGGAAAACCCAAATCTGCGAGCAAACTCTTAAGCCATATTAGTTCACATGCACTGGATGCCATTGCACGATATTCAGCTTCAACACTAGAACGAGCAACCACATGTTGTTTTTTGCTACGCCAAGAAACAAGATTTCCACAAACAAACATACAATAGCCGGAAGTGGACTTTCGATCAAGGGCATTTCCAGCCCAATCAGAATCACTATATCCTGTAATCCGTAAGTGACCGTGCTTAGCTAGAACTATGCCATGACCAATAGAACCCTTGAGATAACGTAAGATTCGTTTGACAATGCCCAAGTGGAAAAGAGTAGGAGCGTGCATGAACTGGCTAACAAGACTTACACCATAAGCAATGTCAGGTCGAGTAATAGTGAGATAAATGAGCTTACCAACCAACCGTTGGTAATCACTAACTCCTTGTAAAGGTTCACTGGCTGTATCAAGATTTAATTTGCTATCCAGTGGAGTGGATGCTGGTTTTGAATTCATCATTTCGGTTTCCTCTAGCAAATCAAGAATATACTTCCTTTGATTTAGAAATAAACCTTTGCTGGAAACCGCCATTTCAATGCCAAGAAAGTAATTTAAGGAACCAAGATCCTTAATAGGAAATCGAGATTGAAGAGTCGTTTTGAGTTGAGAAATAGCATCAATACTATTCCCAGCAATAATAAGATCATCAACATAAATTAGGACCACCACTATAGTATTGGAAGAACGACGAATGAACAAGGAATAATCAACTGTACTGCGAGAGAAACCAACCTCTTGAAGAACGGTACTTAACTTGGCGTGCCAAGCACGCGAAGATTGTTTCAACCCATAGATTGATTTGTGTAGGTGACAAACCAAAGAAGAATCCGAACTCTGTGGATGTCCTGGAGGTAGTTTCATATAGACTTCTTCTTCAAGATCCCCATGAAGGAAAGCATTTTTGACGTCCATTTGACTCATAGACCATCCACAATTTACGGCAACTGAGAGGAGAGTACGCACAGTATTCATCTTAGCAACAGGAGCAAACGTCTCTTTGTAATCCACACCAAAGGTTTGAGTAAATCCCTGGGCCACAAGGCGAGCTTTATGCCTGTCAATGGTGCCATCCGAGTGAAATTTAGTTTTATATACCCAGCGGCTCCCCACTGGTTGTTTTTCAGGAGGAAGTTTAACAACACTCCAAGTCTGATTTTCAGCAAGAGCTTGAAGCTCTTCACCCATAGCTTGTCGCCATATTTCCTGAGAATTTGCTTCCTTGAAATTCTTAGGTTCATGAACAGTAGAAATAGCGGTGAGAAATGCCACATGAGCTGAGGAAAGACGATGATAAGTGACATACTTGGAGAGAGGATGACAAGTAGAAATAGTGACGTAATCTTGAAGTTTTGTTGGAGGGACGCGGTTTCGAGTAGGATTCCGTCGAACCAATGACGGTGAAACCTCATGATTATTAATGGAAGCAAGCACCTCATGATTATTAGTGGAAGCAAGCACATGCACATCTTGGAGATTCTCGGGCTGTTCGGCTGGAGTATTTTCAACCAAATTTTCAGCTAGCACATTTGGAAGGAGTTCAGCCTGTCCAGTTGGAGGATTTTCAGCTGCCTGGTGCGGAACAAACTCAGCAATATTAGGCTTGTGAGGAACCCCTTCAGAAATAATCTCGGATATAGGCAAGGGAAACACGTCCTCTAAATCATCTTGAGAATTTTTATAATAAGGTGTTGCTTCTTCAAACATAACATCTCTGGAGACAAATAATCTTCGAGAATCAGGATGATAACATTTATACCCTTTCTGGGTCGAAGAATACCCCAGAAAAATACACTTAGCAGCTCGGGCATCAAGCTTATCACGATGAGCTGCTTGTATATGCACAAAGCAAGTGCAACCAAATACTTTCAAGTGAGACACATCAATAGTTTTCTCCTGCAAAACTTCAAGGGGAGATTTAAAAGACAACACTCGACTCGGAAGCCGATTAATGATATAAACTGCTGCTAATACTCCATAAGACCAAAAATATTTTGGAACATGCATGTGAAGCATCAAAGCACGAGTTTTTTCCAACAAGTCTCTATTTTTGCGTTCTGCTACTCCGTTCTGTTGAGGAGTACCAACACAACTAGTCTGATGCACAATGCCATGAGAATATAAATACTGTGTCATATTTTTAGACATGAATTCTGTGCCATTATCAGAACGAAGTGTTTGAATTTTAGAGGAAAATTGAGTCTGAACAAGCATATGAAAATCTTTGAAGATATTCATAACTTCACCTTTTGATCTCAACAAGTACACCCAAGTAACACATGAGAAATCATCAATAAATGTAACAAAGTATTTAAAACCATCAATTGATTCAAGAGTAGGTCCCCAAACATCGGAGTGAACAAGTTCAAACATTCTAGTAGTTCTAGAAGAAGAAGACACAAAAGGTAATCTAGTAGATTTTGACAAATGGTAAATTTCACAAGAAAAATAATTGGTATCAACATTTGGCAACAATTTAGTGAGAATATTATCTGAAGGATGTGCTAAACGTTGATGCCAGAGAACATGATCTGCCGAGGAAGAAGGAAAAAATGAGACTTGAGTACTTTTGCTAGGTTGAAAATTTCCTGAGATGTAGTAGAGACCTTGTAGAAAAAATCCTCTACCAATGATCTTCTTGGTGACAAGATCTTGAAAAAGTACCTTATGAGGAAGAAATATAACACAACAATTTAAAGCTTGAGTGAGTTTTCTAACCGAAAGTAACTTGACTGGAAAAGATGGAACATATAAAGCCATTGAAGTCACATCTTTAGACAACAATTTAAGTTTACCTTCACCAAGAACAGGAACACCATTCCCATTGGCAATTGACACATGGGATGGAGTAGAAAATTTTTTGAAGTCAGACAAATTGGTTAATTTATTTGTCATATGATCGGTGGCACCAGAATCAACAATCCAAAAATCATGCACGGTATTAAATTCTATAGCAGTAGAGAATGCACTGAAAATACCTTCAAGGTTGTCATTGGATTGATGTCCCGAGTCTGATAAGAACCCAGCAAACTTACCAAGGAGGGTTGTGGAATTAGAGTGTCCTATACCAGAAGCTCCATGTATTGAATTTGAGGTTGTGGAATTAGAGTGTCCTATACCAGAAGCTCCATGTATTGAATTTGAGGTGTAATTTACTCTTAGGTTGCAAACTCATTTATAAGGGAAATTGGATTTGAGGTGTAATTTACCATATCTCCCTGTAATGTTTCTACAACATGACCTGCTCCGATACCATGTAGAAAAATAGGAGCAATTGTAGAGAAGAATAGAGACAATATTTGGTGTGTATGTATATTGATTTAACATTACAATTACAACCTCATATATATAGGGATCAAACATTACATCCTAAGACAAATGTTCCATAATTTGAGGAGCAAATTATGCCATGATTTGAGGATTTAATGTCAATACAGTCAACCAGGAAATATGATGGCTATATACATACATATATATATATATATATATATATATATATATATATATATATATTTGATCAACTTATTGAAAGTCTAACTTTTTATGTAATTTTTGTTAATCCATTAGATGTGATAACAAATCCTGACTACAAACAATACGCGGAGTGGCTAGTTCTGTTAATCAGGATATGGTCACTTTTCAAGTGGCCCAGTAGAATAATCTGATTTTTTAGGATAAGATCATGAATCACAAGGGGAAAAAATAGCATTAAAACTAAATGAAATTTACAAAGCTAATCGAATATAGTAATAGCCAATTATATTTCATCATCAAAACTGTCTTTTGGTATCATATCTGCTTGGTAACGAGATCGAGTCTCAAGCCCATGAACGAACGAACAACAACAATGGATAAAAAGGAAGGAACAAACACATCTTCAGCAAATAAACAAGATTGTAACATCAAGGCCCCACAATTTTAATAATATATTTAATAAAATAGTTATTGTTTATAAGTTTAATAAAATTAAATGATTAAAAATTTAATATAATTTTTAAATTTGATATTTATTTATGCTTAAAATTAATCTAATAATAAATTAATCTATTAATATTCACAATTAATTTATTAATTTATTTATTTGATTAATTAACATTTTTCAGTTTTGATATAAAAAATTAGAATATACTTAAATTAATTTTAATAATAAATTATATTTATTAAATTAACTTTAATAAAAAAATGAAAAAAAAAAGATTAAAAATTTTGTTATTAAATTCAACATAATACTTTTAGTCAATAGTTTTTTTTACAAGCGTTAGCTTTTAATTTACCAAACATCTCGCAGCATATTTTACAGCTTTAAACTCAGCTTTTTTTTTACAGCATTTTTGCTAGCATTGAAAATCAAACTTTCCGCTTTACCAAATGGAGTCATGATGTCCAAGGTGCATTTGGTTTCAGCGTTTTCCAAGTGTTTCTATTTTCATTTTCTGGAAAATAGAAAATGTCTTTGAAAGCGTATTTGGTTAGTCATTTTTGAAAATACAGAAATGTAAATGGCTGGAAAACAGAAAACGATATAAAACACGAAGCCTTCCGTCTTCGGATCCGTCTTACGTGTTCTGCTCCTGTGATCCTCTGCTCCTTCCTTGTCTTGGATTATCATTCTGAGAAGTGATCCGGAGGTGGCATCTGAGAAGCAATTGCGCCTATAAACGAGCAACACGATCGAGGAATCCAATCTCAAGAAGCGATCCGGAGGTGGCGCTGTAATTTTTGATATGAGGTAAGCTTTCAACTGCGGGTATTTGTTGTTTTAATGCCAAATAATTTTCGATTTTTGTTGTTGTGGGGTCTCAATGATGCCACCAAGGAGAAAGAAATGGATCAAGGCTGAAGAGAAAACTGTAATCGACAAGTACGGTGAGATGGTCTCCAATGGGACCCTAGCCAAGATGAAAACCTGCGAATTAGGTGCACCATCTCCTTGACCCAATTGGACATAGTTTATCAATTTATCCTGGCAAATCCAACTTAGTTTTGACAGAGGGATTGCTCTGACCCAGAGTGTTTGATGAGACTGCGATGTTGGAGACTTGGAGGATAGCACTTGCTTGGTACATCTTACATGGCGACGAAAAATTATACATCAATAGAGTGATTCTGTTTGCATTCTCTGTGATGCACATTCTGTTTTTATTATTTTATGCCCTAAGACTTTGGTTTATTGTAATTTGCTTTTGAACCATGAATCTGTTAGACATTGGAATGAATCTGGGTGGACAATGCATATTGCGTCCATTCATGGTGGTGATGATGATTTCAAGAATTATAATCACAATGAAGATGAGCAAGATAGTGATGATTCATCGATGTTTCTTCTGGTTTGCAGAGCAGTTGTGGAGGATGAGGAAGTGCAGCATAATGGGCTACACAGAAGAAAGTTCATATAAAGAAGCCAATATCGGAGAAAGTAAAAAGAAGACAAGAAAGAAGAGGGATTTGTGTAGTCAACAAGAGTTGATGAAGAAATGTTTGTTTTTTTATATGAAAATAGAAAATAGAAAACAGTATTTCAAACTAAACGCACTATATTGTTTTTTGATTTGGGACTTTGAAGAATACATTTGTTATAGATGAGAGCTGTCCACAATCTTAATGCCCAAGAAATTGACCAAATAAAAAACTTGGTGGAAATAAGTAATTCATCCAAATGTCTGGACCACTTTGTCATGGCATACTCATCACGATTGGTTGTATGTCCCCACTAATTGCACAATAACTAGCACGGATTCATGTAGATTGCAGACTCACTAGTTTCCAGATTTTCCCCTGATTTTCTCTTTACATCATTTGACTAATGCCCAAAATGACTGGTCCCACGTTTGAAAAGGCAGTGGTCTCTATCTATGTGTGTGTGGGATGGAAGAAAATTGGTCTATCATGAAATTTGTAACACAACCATTCGTGTATTTCTCACCACGGTGCAAGGTTTGAATCATGTGAACAATATATTTGTGAGTGTGGTGTTGAATGTGTATGAGTTCTATGTTGTAGTGGGTAGAATCTACAATCAAATATTTATATCGTTGAGCCACCAGCAACCAATGATCTGGACAGAAGAATCAGGGTGAGAGTGATGCACCAGTGTGGTACCTGCCAAAGACACTCTGATGCTCAAGTTAGAATAGTAATTCAAGGTTTTTTTGACTCTTTTCCAGCAAATAATACAATGTCAAAGTAACAAATGGAAATAGATCTAGGATGTAATTGTATGATCAGAATGAAGACTGTGTCGAAGAAGATTTTCCGGAGATGGTCAGAGAGAAAAGAAGAAGATCCCCTCTCCTTGGTGAGATTTTGCTATTTATGCTGCAATATGAGGGACAAATGTCCAAATAAGAGCCGCCGATCTTTATCCAGGTTACCGTTAGAGAATGACTACCTTCTCTTTCAAACCTGCTCTGACCATTTCGACGCCATTCTATGATGGGACGTTAGACAGCTTCAGGTGTCAGGGACTACCTCAGTTGCGTCAAAGGTGGATCGGTTTGATTGCTTATTGTCAAATGTCCTAGCTGATTTACAAGAAAAACAGAATCAAAAAAACGAAACATTGGTACTCGGGATAAGGGGAAGGCGATATCGTCATTAGCTTCGATGTTGAGTTTGAAGTCTTTGACGGTCGAAGATACGGGTCTTCGACAGAAGCTATTCACACCGACTCTGACTTGGGCTTTTGCTTGGCTTTGGTTGTTGTTGGGCTCGTGCTATTTTTTGCCATTACATATGTGTCATAAAAAAATGAAAATTGTAACACTATCCTTTGGCGGACCATGATGAATTGACGAGGGATTAAGTTAATTTACATTGTTTTGTTCCATCCGGCTAACAGTATGAATATTACTCTTATTTTACAGTATTAGAAATTCCATTACTTGATCTGTAAATTATACCAAATTCCAAGGCATGGCACTTGCAATTTGTGCGTTCTGCAGCACCTCTTGTGTGCGTGAGAATTGAGAAGTGTGTGCTCTGTTTATCGTGCGTGTGCGCTTTATGTGTGTGCTTGTGCATGACATCGGTCACAGTGGCCACATCACAGAACCATAAAGCCATCACCACAACACAAAAATCAACAAAGGCGGTAATGCACAGACCTGATCACAGGGGCGGACCCAGAATTTGAACTCACTGTGGGCAAAATTTAAATACAATGGGCATGTTTGGAAGTGCTGTCAACTGCCGTGAAGTGTTGTGCGGTGCCGTAAGTTATAAAACTGTGGTGCTGTGTGGTGAGTTGGAACACAAAGCTGTTTCGCGCATCATTTTTATAACTGTGGTGTGCTGCTGTGAGGTGCGTTTGGCGTATCTAAATTACGGTTATATTAGATAACTAATAATATTAATATAAAATCACTTAACGTTTACATTGTACATTAATCTAAAATAAAATAATTGACTTAATTTGATTACGTGGGACAATTAAACATATATTATAAGCGTTTGGGAGTGTTGTGAGGTGTGGTGAGGTTCTGTGAGGTAAAAAGTTGTGGTGTTGTGAGGTGAGTTCTGTTGTAAAAGCGTTTATTGTGTCATAAAAAACTATGATGCTGTGAAGTGTGGTGCACCTGAATGCAGTGCAAACACATTGCCAAACACCCACATGAGTTTATATGTATTTCAAAGTAATAGCTTGTCGTCCCCCCACACTCTCAGTATGCCATCCGAGCACACATGCTTAATATTCCGAAGACCAAGAGTCTACGAGAAGACCATGAGTCTACAAGAGGACCAAGATTCCCCAAAAGCATCAAAGTAGGGCGATGAGGAGAGCTCTTCAGCATGACTAAAAAGCCAACCTCGTTACCTTGCCGAACACACATACTTGGTTTAATGAAGATGTCATGCCCCGGTGTGAAAGGGCCCACAAGAAGATCAGTTACAAAAGAAGCAATAAATAGTGGATCCACTCACCCACGATATCAACATTAATGAGGAGAGACTCACTATCTTTCGTAACGGACTCTCATCTAGCTACTATAAAAGGGGACCCCCGCCTCTGGTAAACATTACATTCGAAGCACATTCTAAGCTCTAAGCTCAAGCTCAACTAAACTCATGCACTCTAGCACACTTAATAGCAAATTGATAGAAGAGAGCTCATAATACCGAGCGCTCTTCCTTTTTGACTATTTATTGACTTGAGCATCGGAGAGGACCCCTGAGCGTACCCTCGGGGGGCTCCCATAACTTACGTGTTTCCTTGTGTAGATCATCCTTTAGAGCGACCAGGATGATCCTAACTTCAATCCTACTATCAATGACGTCCTTGGAGCCGGAGACAATTTTGAACGTCATCAATCTTAATAACATTAAAACTTCTTCTTTTTAAGCTTAATAGAACTTATAAGCTAATTTATCTGGGGTGTTTGGTATAGTAGTGTTTGTCCCTAACTTATCACTTATAAGTTTTACCAAATGACTGACACCAAAGTGTGTGTACTTATCCCAAGTGTAGGGTATCGACAAGTAATAAAACCGGTGACTCTGGTATCGTATCCACAATGAAGCAATGCAAATTTCCTGGTGAATGAAATGCAAACAACTCGCTAATACTAATAAACACAATGAATGACAAATAAAAGCAAGTAACTGACATGGGTCGAATGACTCGGTAGCATAGGTAATTCGTAACAAAAGTAAACAAGAATTGAATTTAAAACAATTAATTAAAAACCTAGTCCCTAATCCGTCCCGGTTGCTACTCGGTTCTCATACTCAAGGTATCATTGCAACCACGCACAACCATACACAATGCATTGTGCAATACTATTAACTATGCATATGCAAAGGAAATTGGGCATGAAGACTTCAATTCCTACATTGAGGCCATCGGTCCTCTTGGTCTACGATGAATGCAAAGGGGTAGGCACCTATTCTTATGGATTAATATTCTCCCTTGGGGCTCGGCTTTGCGAGCCCCTAGTTTCACACTCCAAGACCAATTAACCATAACTCTACCATGCATGTTCCATAAATTCCACAAAATCTCATCATCAATACACACAATTAATAGTTATGTAATGAAAACTCAATCAATTGGGAAAATAATGCATTGGGCATTAACAATTCCTAATCAAGCATGTTAAATCGAATCCCTAAATTATACAATCCAAAAACACAATAAACAAGTTATTCTTATGCACCCAAATACACAACTGTCACAAAATCAAAAGAGAAAGATTGAAACTTTTCGACATACCTGGAGCAATCGAAACCTCGCACCCACCGTTAGGGACTAGAAATTAGAAAGAGAACTTAGCCACTCATCATAATGAACGTAAACATCAATTTTATAGAAGAAAATCAATGTTTACAATCAAAATCACAAGGACTAAGCAAAACCCTAGAGAGAGAAAGACAAAGAGGCACAATGTTATAGAATGGAATCAATGAGGTAGAAACTCAAATATTAGGGTTTTCCCCTCATTTTACAACAGACATCATTGTTGTAGTGTCTACCGACCAACAACTCTAATCGTGCGCTTCGAATCCATTTATTTTTTGCCTTTAGTTCCATTCGGCTTGGTAATCAATCAGGTTTGGCGCTGAAATGTTGGAGTTTAAGTACCAGTGAGCATGGGCTGTCTAGAGATTGAGCTTATAAGGCCCAATACTTCTTTAGCCAATTAACCTATTGATTGCTAGCTCAATTAATAAGAAGATGTTTTTTTGGGAGCCGTTATTCGTATTGATAGCTCTCGGGCAATTGTTGATTTCATTATATATCTTTTTGTTGTAGTTCCTTTTTGGGTCCTCTTGGCTGTGTTGTTCAGAAAAAAAAAATTGTCATTGCCCTTAATTTATGTGAGAGTATTTCACAATTCTAAAGGAAAATGACCACCGCACTTCATTGATCAGCTGTCATTACACATAACACATGTGAGGTCGGACCACAAAAGTCAACTTGCTCTAGTCTCCACGAGTAGACAACACAAAATTATACAATTCCTTGGTTATTAAGGAAAATTACATAATAGTAAAATGAATAATGCTTGAGACTCTCGAATAGTGATCCCAAAAGATCTCATTTAATGTAGAGTGTTGAATGTGAAGTGAGTCCTACATTTATATTTTTAATCAATCATTATTTTAATACCACAAAGGTTTGGGGGTCTTTTAGGGATCACAAAATGGGGATATAGTATTATCCTAATAAAATATATAATTGAATGGAGAAGACAATAGAATAATACAATAGACAACACAACCATTTTCATAGTGGTTTGACACTCATAGGGATGAAAAAAAACCCGATCCGAACACTATTCACAGGGTACCCAATCCGTTTAGTACCCTAAAACCGGTTTGATAGGTTTTGGAAACGGTTTTGGTTTTGGTTTTCAAACCCGTCATGGTTTAGGGTCAGGTTTAGTTTTTGGTGCCGGGTTTAGGATACCCGAACCGTTTAATAAAAAATCCATTATAGTAATAATATTATAAATTATATATAAAGGTATACTAAATTATAACATGATAAAGCATATTAAAACGTATATGTTTATAGAAGCATACTAATAAAACTATAAATTAGACTAATTTGAATTATAAAATCATAATTAATATAAATCATAGTCAATATTAATTTATATTAATATAATCATCAAAGGAAAAAATAAAAAATATTAAAAGTTAAATGGTAAACGGGTACCCGATGGTAAATGGTTATGAAACAGTTCCAGGTTTAAAAATTTAAATGGTTTTTTAAATTGTTTTGGAACGGTTTTGGTATAGAGTATCTCAAATGAAAACGGTTTTGGTATTTGTTATTTGAAAGGGTACCCGACCCGTTGTTATCCCTAGACACTCAACCTATATCTAATCTCTGAAGCCTTTTGTGGCTACATATTCTTTCTTTCTTTGTTTTAGATTTTAGATACCGTTGACGAATATGCTCTCATTGGAATCTAACCGCAGACACATATATGCCTTATAGCCTAACCCAGTCGATTGCCAACTGAACCATCTCTTGTTGGTGGTTGCATATTCTTATTGATTTTTTAGGGTACTTGATTGATATCACAAATAATATGATTGAAACAATAAATTCTATAATAGATGATACCATTAACGAGATAATTATAGCTGATTTACTCAGTTGCATATATAGATAAGGCATTTCCTTGACTTAGAATTTGTCAAAAGTCTTTGTCTTCCTACTTCTCCAAGGCACATATAATATTACTACTTACTAGGAACCTTCCTATGTGTTGAGAAAACAATCTGAATATACAAAAAAAAGTATATAAAAACCCCAAAAATATTGGGAAAAAGGAGGGGGAACTAAGGAATCCAAAGACAAAAATGGAGTACCTTACAAAGTTGCCAGAAGAGAGCATATCTCTCATCATCTCCTACACATCACCACGGGATGCTTGCAGATCATCAGCGGTTTCACGTTCTATGAGGGAATCTGCAGATTCAGATGCTGTGTGGAGGAGTTTTCTGCCCTCTGATTGTCAGGACATAGTTTCCAAATCATCAGCTTCAACGTCGTTGCCGTTGATTCTTATGCCTAGGAAGGAGCTTTATTTCTACCTGTGTCATAATCCCATCTGCATTGGAAATGGTAACATGGTAAGCACAAGTCAGTTCTTGTGTCTTCATCTAGTTATTGATTTAATTTCTTAAGCTATCATGAACCTGGAAACCAAACTTCTCCTCAATGATGTTGTTGAAGTCTCAATTAACTGTAATCTCCATCAAATTAATTCACTTATTGCTTGTTTCTTGAAGCAGAGCTTTTCATTGGAGAAAGAGGGTGGGAAGAAATGTTATATGATAGGGGCACGAGATCTCTCAATCGCCTGGGGAGATACATCAAGCTATTGGAAATGGAAATCACTTCCAGAATCTAGGTATGTTAAGCCTATCTAGAATTATTTTTCTCAAATGCTACTCGACAATGTTAATGCAATTGTTAGTATTTTGACATTGGTACTGCAATGCCAATGCACCACAGGTTCTCCCAAGTGGCCAAGCTCCGATACGTGTGGTGGCTCGACATCAAGGCGACGATAGAGACTAAAGTTTTGTCTCCTGAAACAACTTATGAAGCTTATTTTGTGTTCAAGTTTGTTGAATCAAGACATGGGTTCAGCCAGAGACCTGTAGAGTTGTGTGTCAATGTAGAAGGAAGTGAGGGTAAGGAAAAGCTTAGGGTGCGCCTGGATCTCCCGTTGGATATGCCTCAAGACCCTCGGCCATCTCAACGGAGAGACGGGTGGATGGAGATCGAAATGGGTAGTTTCTACAATGAACATGGAGATGATGGCACTGTTTTGTGTAGTCTAATGGAGACTGATAACTATGCCATTAAGAGGGGACTCATTGTTGAAGGGATTGAGTTTAGGCCTAAAAGTTAGTCACTTACCCAGATACATCTCTCCTGTTTAAGGACTTCCTCCCAAAAAAAGCAGTAATTGTGACATTCTGAAGTCAATTTCTTGTCAAGAACAATAATCTCATTTTATGGCCCTGTCTGCCTAGTCTACCGTTTCTATAATGCTATTTACTTCTTCAGCAGATACAAATGTATTTGAGTAGCAGATATGAGCAGTCATTAGTAATTGAAAAATGCTCTAGACATTGCTAAATTGATTGCTACCAATCTGATTAGCGGACGAAATAACAAAGCAAACTAAAATACACAGAAACTTTTCATTTATACAGTCAAAATGACCAATAACACTGTCTATGCAACTTACCTTACTTAACAGGATGGCTGGCTGATTCCATGGGCTAGGCACCCACCTATGGTGTAGCTCCACACTAAGCATATTAGGCTGAGGAATACTATGAAAGAATTCTAGTTGGTATGATAACAAATGCATAGATAGCTGGTCATAAGGACAACCCAAGAATAAAAACCATGCTTGATTTTGTTTGCCTTACAGAAGAAGATTGCAGACTTTGAAGAACAATAAGAAACAATTGAACCATCCAATCTCAGCTTAGCTAGCATTACCACAAGACTATTCTTCTTACTCCTAACCATGTCTAATCCTGGAAGGGCAGAGATTATGTTTGCAAGTCATTGGAGTTAACCCATAGCACTAACAGTGCAGAATCCCTAGATTATGAATTCCAAGCAGAACATATTGTAGAAAACCATGTTGTAATGCTTAAACTTCAGAATGAAAACTGGTTACACACTCCTAAGAAATGATGGAAATATTATGGTGAAAAATGGATGTAGAATCTAGAATGCACCTGTAATTTGTCCTAGCCATTCTCTCAAGACTTCTAAAGAATATTTCTTATCAAGAACAATAATCTCACCTGCCTATACTATTATACTAAACACTTCTTGATGAGACGCTAATTTCCAGTTGATACATGATTGTCAAGACTCAAGAACACAATCTCACGTTATGATCTTGCCTGCTGAAATGGATTTAATTGCAAGCGCACAAATCGCACAAGTAATAAACAAATGAGTAAATTATCGTTTCCACTAGGGATGTGTTGGCAAAAGAAATCAATGTCAAACAAGCAATAATTATGCAAATTGGGTAAAAAGGATTAGCGATTGGTTTTGATTTTGACTAAACTAATTAAAAAGAACATAGACAAATCAAACACAAGTATGTAATCAAAGATGGAAAACACTAGGGTACTTAATTTCACCTTACCTATCCAATTCAATTCCCTTAATCCCTAATTCATCTCTCAATAATGACAATCGATTTCCCAACCTATTCAATGTTCTATTCCTAGATACATCAAACGTATTTTCAATATAAATCTCTATTATTCCTAACAATTGGATTAATATATCAAAAACTCATTAAGACCTATGGAAATCATTTAGCGATTGCATAAGTCACAAACCTATATTCCTATGGTTCATGCACCCTACGTCATCTATGGCTTGAGGCAGACCCTAGATATTTCCTTCCGGTCTCAATCTAGGCAGCAAATCAATTAAATGATGGTCAAACACTCAAAAGCATTAATCACACCCATAGACAATCAAGAGAGAGAAATCAAGAAATAAGGAAATCAAGTTTATTGAATCTTCAAGGTTTGGTTACATTAAGACCCTAGTAGGAAATCTAGTCACTCATGGAAGCAAAACACATCATTAAAAAAAGGAAATCAATCATAGAAACTAGGATAGAAAAGGAGAGAGAAAACCCCTTGTAGACCCTCTTCTTCTCCAAGCTCGAATGGTGGCTCCAAGCTCTCCAATGGTGGTAGAATGTGTGAGAATGTGTAAGAGTCCCTTAAAACCCTAAAAACTACCTATTTATACTTCCTTAAACTCTTATGTCATTTCTCATACAAGTTGAAGTCGTTTTGGTTCGGACTCATTTGAATTCGGAATTTTTTCGCGAAATTCACTGTGCTGTGAATAGTAATCCGATTGATCGGAAATAGCTGCTGGAATTGTTGAGCTTTACATGGCCCAATCGATCGGGATCCAATTCCGATCGATCGGGATTTGCCTCTGCTATTCTTTTCTCCTTTCTTCAATTGATCCGATTTGACTCCTTTTCGTCCGATACGCTCCTATGCATGTGCAAATATACAATTCTTAGGTATTATCAACCCGCAATTTACTCAAGGAACCATGAAATACAATGTAAATGGTGTGTAATTATATGTATATAATTAGCACAACACCTGCCAATACTATTGTGCTGTTTACTCACCAAACAATAATGCATTTTATGCTCTAATTAGATGATATGAGCTATTACTAATTGTCAATATTAATTGGCTAGCACTAGACACTAATAAATGACATGACTATCAATCTGTTTGTGAGAATCACAATCTAATCACCTCACCAGAAGGGGAAAAAAAAAAGATATACAAAAACCATAAAAACTTTCATTTATACAAGCATCCAGATACGAAGAGACAGGTCAGATACAGATAATTTTCACTCACAATCTTCATTGACAAAATCCGTAGGAGAGAATTAACACTAACAAAATCCGAATAAGAACATCAATATACCTGACTAAACTTTTTCTTCCTCTTGTTGCCGCTGCTCTTGGGACCATTTCCAGCCATGGGAAGAATTCAGTAGATGTGCAGTCATTAAATGAGTTGAACTTCCTGTTTGGACCGCATTTTGAAACCACTCGAAGAATTCTTACTCTGTCACGGACTCTTCCACCTTAGGTCCTTGAATGCCATGCCAATATAATAACCCGTCTCTTCTGCAAAATGGTTACCATTCGAGTATGGAACAATGGATTGCATCATTATAAAACTCATACTTTCTCATGTATTAAATTTAGTGCCGTCTTATTCCAGGACAAGTTATTCCGCAACTTTCGTTAAATCTAAACTCCGGCTGTCAATCCACGTCCTCCATTCTAGCCAAACAGTTGCATTAAAAGCTAAGTAAAAGATCAGCAACACAAACTAGGACGCAAGAGATTTTAATGTTGTCAAACTAGGCAAAAACGTCAATGAGCTTCATATGCTAAAGACCAGCTCATAGGTTCCCATCTCCTTCATAAAATCTTAATAGGAGGGAGAGTGAGGGACACCATTTACCCTGATGATGTATGTTAGACACAAAGCTTGAGGTCACCAGTAATATCTTCTTAACAAATTTCATGGTCTCCATCTGCATTACACATTCACCAGTCATCTTCATTGTTGCATTAGGGTGACAATAAATTGACCAACTCTCTGGTGCTTTGCCGTTATAAAATTTATTATCACAGAACATTCAGTGTACCGGTACACTTTCAGAAAAAGGAGTGACTTTAGCCCTAACAAAAAAAGTAGAGAATAACCCTCTTAAGATATCCATTCAACAAAAGAACAAAGTTCAATGCCATCAGTCAAAAAGAATCAACAGAATGCGGAGAACTCTACCCATTCTTGAAAAGTCCTCCAGAGAGAGAATTATTGGCTTAATTTGTTTCAACTTCATAAATAGCATCCTTTTTGCCAGTAATATGGCAAAGAATTGTGTTCAATAAAAATAAATTTCACATACTAAACAAAAAATGGGTAGAGTTCTCCATTTTTCCTCTATTCCCATTTAAGTAAATTTCACATACTAAACAAAAAATGGCATAGACCTTTTTCCTCTATTCCCATTTAAGTAAAGAAACATCCACAATCTCGTACCGGGGAAGAACTAATATGGATGACACAACTAACCCCGACTTTAACCATACATATTCATTAGCAACAATCAAATAGATATTAATTAGGGGAAAACAAAAAAGAAGAAAAAAAAAAGGTAGGATATCTCTATTACTGAATAATATATTAGATTCCTGAATCTATCAACACCAACTGAAAAAATAAAAACAAACATGGAACAAAAGGGGCATAAAATTGAATTTGATTCAAAGTTTTATAAGTTCAGATACTTTACCATCAACAGTTTCATATGAACAAATTCAATGCGAAAATCCAAGTGGCCATTAATTAGATATATATAAAAATCAGAAAAAAGAAGAAGAAGAAAAGATTTATTGGTCATCATGTCACTGAGTTTTGTGGGTTTACTGCAACTTAGGGTTGAGGAACATAACCCTCTCTTCTCAGCTCCAGAGGAAGACTTTTCAGCATTAAATAAACCTGAGCAGAGTGTGGGCGACTCCCGTCTGCCGACACAAACATATGTGTGATATTATTGACCTCAATCCAGCTGTATCCCGGAACTTTTTGAACTCCTCTTTCTTTCATCATGCTTCGTATCTTAAGTACACCACCCCACTGTCCCATATCAGCAAGTATATTTGAGAGCAGTATGTAGTAGCCAGAGTTTTGAGGATCCAAGGCAAACAGATGTCTTGAAGCCACTTCAGCAAACTCAACATTGCCATGGACTCGACAAGCTCCTAACAATGTCCCCCAAACACCTGTGTCAGGCAAGAACGGCATACTCTTTATGGTTTCAAAGGATTCAGTCAAACGACCAGCACAACCATATAAATCTACCACACAAGCGTAATGCTCCATCCGAGCTTGGATACCATACTCCTCAGTCATGCAACGGAAGTAGTAAATGCTGTCATCAACTAGGCCAGCATGCCCACAAGCAGATATTATACCAAGGAAGGTAACATGATCAGGCTGAATTCCATTTTCCAACATTTCATCGTATAGAGAAAGGGATTCCTTGAGATGACCATGAAACCCATAAGCACCAATGATGCTATTCCATGAAACTTCATTTTCTAATGTCATCATGTTAAATACACGATGTGCGAGATTCAAGTGTCCACATTTCGCATACATGTCTATGAGTGCACTCTCAGCGAAAACATTTGAGCTGAATGCAGCTTTGATCATGAAACCATGGATCTCTTTCCCATAGTGAAGTGCAGGTAACTTTGCACAAGCAGACAGGGCTTGAGATATGCTCATGCAATCAAACTTCATTCCTAGTTTCCTACTATCCCCATTTGACGAAAAAGATCCATTGCCTCCAAGGGATTGCCATTTTTGAGAATAGTTTGTGATCATTGAGTTCCATGAAATAGTATCCCTCTCAGGCATTCTATTGAAAACTTGATTAGCAATTCGCACATGAATCATTTAGTTAAGATATAATCATAATTCACACTCAAGATCACGTATTCAACATGTATTTTGGTGAACAATCATCAAAACATGCTTTTCCACATTTTATAACATATTCAAGTCCATTATGCTCACACACATTTTGACACACAATCATCATAAACACAATATTGACCTAGACACTAAGTCTTGGTCCAACACGCACAACAAGTGCAGCATCAAACCTTAGCATGTCTGTATATGCATACATAACTTGATGCATCAAGGCTAACGAATACTGCCGTTTGCATACCAAATCCTACCAGACAGTCACTCCAAAAGAATACATAATCAAGGTCAACAAATATTGAATTAACAAACTTGAACCTGAACAAAAAGGTTCATCAAGCCACGAATACTGACAAGATCTGAATTACGTGACACCGAGCAAAACAATGGCAGGAATAAAAATACAAGTTAGATGCTTGTCCCAAAAATTTGACTTGACTTAAGAACAACTGAAACAAATGTCTGAACAGATTTACTATCATGACATAACTACAACCTCAAATCGATTCTCAAATGTCCAAATTGCCATAACTACAACAATTCCAAGTTAAAATCCCCACTTAAATTTCAACAAATTACTAAACAAAATTCAAGCCTTACCTACGGGTCTTATCCCCACAAATTCTCAAGATAGCATCTTTAGCTCACGGACATTAGGAAGTGGACACACAAGCATTTGTTCCTTAAATTGTTCCTGTAATTGCAGGAAATCCATAACTTATCACGGACTGAACACTTCCGAACTGAGTTTCTAGTTGTATTTTTTTCTAGGATTTTATAAGACCACGTACCTAACAAGGTCCTCAATTAACTTTAATCTTGTACACCACATCCATACACAGTAGTTTGATGAGTTAGGATTCTGAGTTTACCTTCTTTGCTTTTACTCCATCTTCAAGCTTTCAGGTAATGGTTTCTAGTCCTCCTCCCTCACCTTGAGCCAAGCACCACGACTTCCCACTTCAGCACTGGTGCCTTCAGAAGAAAAATGAAGGCAGTAGGAGGAATGAAGTCGATATCAACAACAAGGTTTCTTGGCTTCCAATCTTTCTTTTATCTCCTGTTAGAATACCACAAGGTTGGGTGATATACAACCATGTGATATATAAGTTTATCCAAGTCCCTATCATATATAAGAGAGGTATTTTTCCTAGTTAAGTGAGTTGGGTCTCTGCTCACTTGTTAGATAGGGAGAAATAAAACCGTGCCAATGCGATATGATATATCCACAAAATCCAAACAACTCAAAGGGGACAATATCTACTATATGAGTGGGGGCTTGAGATTTTCCAACATCTCCCTTTAGCTTTGTCTCTTACACTTATACTTCTAGATCTTTACTCTAGCTTCCCGTGAAAGCCAACTTGTTTAAAGGCTAAGTCAACGTAGTTTAGGTAAATGTAGTTTGGGCTAAGCCCATTTTCTAAATCTTAAAACTCATGGCCTTCTACAACAAAGGCTATGAAAAATTGAAATGGCCCAAATTACATCCCATACAAATTACAAAGCCTCAGTGGCAAGAACATATTGGGTCCAAGATAGCACCTGTACAGATGTGCTTATTTTGTGTTTTTTTTTTTTGGGAGAAGTAACGAATTAGAAGAATGGCAAGACCAATTTAAGCACATGAAGAATTTTTCCTTAATGCTAGCAGTGATGGACTTTCCGTTATCTGCTAGGTTTTCTTTTTCTGATATGGATTACAGGGCATTCTGGAACTAATTGAAACAAAGGAATGAATTGACCCATTTTTTACAATTATAACGGCTTATTTGCCCCATTTATGAAAGTATAAGGGCTTCAATATAGATTTCATAAAGTTTACAGAATTTATCTCTTCCATATCTAAATTTAATCAATTAGAAATTTAATACCACGTGACATCGATTAATTGGTCAATGACACGTTAGAATAAAAGTGGAATATCATAAAACTAAAAAAATTACATGTCATTCACTAACTGCCATGTCAACACTTTAATGGGATAGAAGTGCTAACATGGTCCACTGTTCAAAGTAAGAGGGCTTATTTGACACGAAAATAAGTTGAGGGGCTTAATTGACCCTTTTTTGAAAGTACAGGGGTCAAATCGTTACTTTGTCCTTTTAAAAAAAAACCTTGGGACCGGATAATACATTTAGTGTCCTTGTTTTGACAGCATGCTGTAATGTGTATTGAAGACTTTTCCAAGTCATGAGTCTCATTTATACATTTATCTTAGTCAGGACTCTTCAAATAGACATTTCATTCGATGAATCTAGCATCTTTTTGTCATTTGTCAATCGCTTGTATGTTCTTAGGATAGTGATCATGAAAGGATAAGATAACATTGAGACTCAATGGTTATCTTTTGAAATGAATGGTATTCACACAACTTGGACTCAGGCATCCACCACTTGGTTTAAAGTTTGTTTGCAATGAATGATGTTTTTAGATTGATGATGTTTAGGAAGTCATAATCACACAAAAGTCAAGAGTGTTAAATGGTGCATTTCGTCACTAAAGAGACGACAAAAACAACTTAAAAAGACTTTGGCAAAACTTCTCTTTGACCCCAAATTTGCACAAGACTTTGGTAAGACTTTTTCTCTAACCCTAAATTTAAGGCTCATTAATTTATGTCTTTGAAGTCGTTAGCTTTGAGTACACGGGCATCTTCAATACAAAACTTATGAAATGTCTCTTACTAGCAATTGAACCGTGTAACTCTATCATTGAGCTACATGTTCGTCTATTCTTAGAACTCATAAATGTAAGAGAAGTGATACTTATTTTGCTTGTTTGAACAAATAAGGTTTTATGCCAACAAGATGGTAGTAAGAAATAAAAACCAAGAAAGGAAAAGTAATTAGGAAGAGGAAGTATGTATACTGGTTCACTTGTATCATTTCAGTGGATTTTTGGTGTTGGTGATACTATAGTGATACATCTCTGCGGCTGTAAATGTTTTTCCGGAACGAGCAAGAGAGGTAACTAAGAAAAGAAAATCAAGAACGGAAAAGTAATTAGGAAGAGGAAGTATGCATATTGTTCAATTGTATCATTTTAGTGGATTTTTGGTGTGGTGATACTATAGTGATACATCTCTGCAGCTGTAAATATTTTTTCAGAACGAGCAAGAGAGGTACAAACCAGACAGAGCGAGGAAGGAGAGAAGAGAGAACGAAGCACAACCCAGATTGAGCAACGAAGCATAGTCTAGATTGAGCAACGAAGCATAGTCCAGATTTGTCAAAAACGGAGACAAGAGCAACTCGATGCAGTCCAGATCGAGCAACGAAGAAGAAGGCGATGAAGAGAGGAGAAGCTCGACCAAAAACAGAGAAGAAGGCAACGAATAACAACTCAGATCGAGAACCAAAAGAAGAAGAGGGAGAGAAAGAAGGAGATAACTTTTAGTAGAGAAGAAGGAGAGAAAGAGAGGATACACTAGAGTTGGATAGTTGGAGGGAGAAGAAGAAGAAGAAGAAGGGTATTGTCGGTATAAACCAAAAGATGTCTTAAATCAAATGACCAAATTACCCTTAAATTGCATACTAACTTACTCTTAGTAACCAAAAACTCACACATTTATGCTTCGCTCTTCTAGTCTTCTATTCGCTTGAACTGCACATTCATATGCCTTTGCTAGACAATATTGATATGATTCACTGACCCAATTCAACTTGGATAAATGAACATGGAAGCGGGAAGGTTCTAGATATTTCCAATGCTTTATATATGATCATAGTTTGCTTTTTACTATATAAGATTGAAGTTCTCATATCATAACTACACACTGTCTAGTACTTGACCAAACTCCAAAGAAATGGGTAGTAGTGAAAGCAACAAGATCTACTGAGGATGGTGAAGATGAAGTTTCCGACATTGCGAAAATAATAGCTGCTGTTGCAAAGATTGGTTTTTTTTTTTTTTAGTGCGACGTCTGTTACTTTTTTGGCTTGTTTAGAGTCTTCTTCGAACAGGAAAACCATGAAAGCTGCAGGAAGGAATTATCTCATGTACAGGGATAACTTTGAGAAAGACCCTGCAAGCTATTTCCAACGTTAGGGTGGCGATGCGGGATAGGGCAGGGAGGGTGTGCTCACAAGTCCCCCTTCCTGCTCGCAAGTTTCTGACGGATCGAGTTTAACACAAGAGGGGGGGTGAATTGTGTCCCCAAATTCCAATTGGAATCCCTTTTTAAATTTAAACAAATTAATGACACTTAACACATAGCACACAAATTTGGACTCTAATGATTATCCTAATCAATATTCAATCCAATGCAAGATGTGATACAATATAGTGAATGACCAAATATCAAATAATCAAGATTTGCACAAAACAGATTTTCAAACAACACACTGCACACAGATTTTTCAACTCAGGTTTCACCTATCAAATGATGTCGAAATGCAACAAAATTTTATATGCAATGTCACAACACCTTAATAAACACTATATCAAAATTTCAGATCAAAATTCAAAGATTAAGTAAGTCTGCTAATCTCGGACAGATTAGGGTTTTGAAAATCCTGTAGTTTGAAACAAGTAGTAAATATAAACAAGTAAACAAATAAATCAACACAGCGATTTATAGTAGTTCGGAGACCCTTCTCCTACGTCTACTACCTAGATTCACCAACCTAGGATTTTCCCAACTCCACTAAGGTGTGGTTTTAAGAGACCCACAAAACTTCTTACACCAAGGGTTTCTAAGAACTCACTGAAACTTCAATGTTTACAATTTCCCCTAACAAAGGGAATTTCTCAATGGGATTTTCAGCCAAGGTTCTCACAGGTTACCTCAAGGGTATTTGGTGTGGAACTCTCAAGATTACAGCAACACTCTCAAAGATAGGATTTTAAGAACAAGAGAGGTTTAGATTGTAAGTAAACAAAGCCTAAAGGATATAGGAACTTCCCTTTTGCAAAAGCAAGAGTAGTGAGAAGTCCTTGATTGTAGAGGCTTGTATTGGAGAAGATTGTTGTAGCAAATAGAAAGAAAGCTTGATGATTGATGAACTTGATAGCAAGAGGTTTCTCTCAAGGATAATTTTCAATTTGCTTCTCCAAGTTGTATGAAAGGGAAGATCCTCTTTTAAAGGCAATTCTCTCCTATGCTTGCAGCCATTGGATCAAACTTCACGAGTTGATCTCTACCATCCATTGCAGCTCCTAATCTTGGTCATTGATGATTTGAGCAAACAAATCTCCACCATAGAGCATATAGACGTTGCACATGCTCCTTTTTTAAGTCAAAAATTGCAAGCAAGAAAGTTGTCTTATGCACAACCATTTGATCAATGTATGTCTTCAAATCTTGACCATTCAAACTCTCTTTAATTCTCAACCATGGATGTTGATTGTATTATGCCATCTTGTCCCTTCATTTTGAATCAAAGACTTCAAAAGTGATCTCTTAGTCAAGGATCTTGTTTGATTGCACCTAACTTTCTTGGTAGCACATGTCTTGAGTGAAAATATCAAGGATCTTGTTTGATTGCACCAACCTAACTTTCTTGGTAGCACATGTCTTGAGTGAAAATGTCAAATAAGAATATATCACTAATGATAGAGAGGACAAGGTTTGTCCCACATGTTTGAAAAGAGTTGTATCTCCATGAAGACCACAACCAATAGCCTCAATGTTTGATTCATTCAACTTGATTAAGTGCCTTAGTGGAAAGTTGGCAAATATAGGATTTTTCATAGTTTCCTAGAGCTCCAAGCTCATTCTTAGAAACAGGACTTCGACCATTCTTGAACATACTGAATTCTGAGCCATATGAGACCACAATGATGATTAACCTACAAGGAAATAGGAGGTAGAACTCCCCAATTGCATGTAAGCTCAAAGAGCTGCGCATAGGTTAATTACATTAGAAAAACAACCCAGAAAATTTATATTACTGCATGATAAATCATTTTATATGTATTAGAATGTCCATGTAAAATTTCATAACAATCGGAAATCGTTTGGTCACTCAACCAATCAATTAGATCACTAATAGTGAAACCGATAAATTCTAAGTGTAAATTCAAAGTCATTTTGCAAACTCAGTGTAAATGACCTTTTCTCTTGAAATTTACTAAATCAAATATGTTCATAGTGATGAAACTAAGATGCACACGAAATTTCATTTAAATCGGAGTTCATTTGGTTCACCACGTTCACAAAGAACACATATGCACAAAATTAGGTAAAACCTAGTTTTGGCGGAATTTAAGCATATGACCAAATATATATGTGATGCACTTAATTTCTCATGATTATAGTCCTAGAACATATATTAAACCTTCATGTGCATGTGGTTCAAGTTTCAAATCCTTTGGACCTAAGTTGGTTAAGATATGATAATTGGAAAATTGATGCTCTAACTTAGTCCATGTATGTTTGTTTTCAAAACTTAATTTCCAGCACTATCTCAAAAATATATAGTCATTTAAATTCAATTCATATAAATCAAATATTGCTTTAATGTTTCATTATCATTTATAAATAATTTAATATCATCAAAATTAGACATATAGGACCATAGGTCCAACAATCTCCTCCTTTTTGATGTTTACAAAACATGCATGATATAAATGCCTATTTGATTGTAATTGAATTTAATATCAATTCAAAGTGCATTAAAAAGTTTAATGATATCAATTTAAAACAATTTTGAAACTCATATACAACTTTAGTTAAGTAAGCTTAGCTTCCCCTTACTTTAACATCTATTCTCTCTCAATCATGGCATATACACTCCCCCTTAAGTTATGCCTATATATGCATTTTGGCAAATGATTTTAATGCAATTTATCATCATGTCTCTCCCCCTTTTTGTAATAATTCAAAAGGTGGAGAACTAAGGGGTTGATGCAAGTTTTGTAAAAGATTTATAAGCATTTTGAGATTTTATCACAAAAGTGATTTAAGACCATAAACATGCTTCAAATAATATCAAAACTAGTTCTCATCAACAAATAGTCATGGCAACACACCAATTGAACTAATAGAACCCAAGTGACCCAATTTGGAGCCTATCACACTAAGTGACCCATGGCCTCCTAATGACACTAGGTTACTCCCCCTTCAATCATGCATACCAATTTATACATTTAGCTTATAAGCACATATCACCAAGAAAATATAATAAGCATTCAAGTTCAAACTTAGGATATCAATCAAACAAGGATATGCATTCAAGTAATATGCACTCAAGGTGCTTCACACAAACCCAATGCATTTCTTAGTTTTATGAATCTATCCTTAGCTAAAGGCTTAGTGAACAAATCGGCAATATTATATTACCCTTCTATATGTTCAAGCACAATGTTCTTTTTAGCAACATGATCTCTAATGAAATGATGTCTAATGTCTATATGCTTAGCTTTACCATGATATCTAGGATTCTTAGACAAATGTGTGGCACTTATGTTATCACAAAGAATTGGAATGTTTGAAAATTCCATATTAAAATCAAGCATTTGTTGTTTAATCCAAAGCAATTGGCAAGTACAACTACCAATAGCCATATATTCGGCTTCGGTAGTGCTCAAAGCAACACATGTTTGCTTCTTGGAGAACCAAGATATGAGCATATTTTCTAGGTATTGACAAGTACCACTAGTACTTTTCCTATTTATTTTGCAACCCGCAAAGTCGGCATCTACAAATGAATGCAAGTCAAATGAAGATTTCTTATCATACCACAACCCTAGGGAAGGTGTGTCCTTTAAGTACCTAAGAATCTTCTTTATGGCCATGAGATGTGTTTGCTTAGGATTAGATTGAAATCTTGCACACATGCAAACACTAAACATAATATCGGGCCTAGATGCGGTCAAGTAAAGTAAACTACCAATCATTGACCTATATCTCTTTTGATCAACATCATTACCATCTAGGTCGGGTTCTAATTTGGTTCCCACTCCCATAGGTGTGGATGAACCTTTAGAAATATCCATGTGAAACCTTTTTAATATCTCATTTGTATACTTAGTTTGACTAATGTGAGTGCCAAGTGGGGTTTGTTTAATTTGTAAACCTAGAAAGTAAGTCAACTCACCCATTATACTCATTTCAAATTCATTCTTCATGCATAATGCAAAATCTTCACACATAGATTCTAATGTAGCACCAAACACAATATCATCAACATATATTTGCACAATTAGCATATCAAGACCTTTGTATTTAATAAACAAAGTATCATCAATACTACCACATTGAAAACCATTTTCAAGCAAGAACTTAGACAATCTTTCATACCAAGCTCTAGGAGCTTGTTTTAAACCATATAAAGCCTTGTCTAGTTTGTAAACATGGTTTGGAAATTTCTTACTTTCAAATCCGGGAGGTTGTTTAACATAAACTTCCTCATTTATCACACCATTTAAAAATGCACTTTTCACATCCATTTGAAAAAGTTTGATATTTTTGTAACATGCAAATGCAAGCAATAATCTAATAGCCTCTAACCTTGCAACCGGTGCAAAGGTTTCATCAAAGTCAATGCCCTCTTCTTGGCAATATCCTTGGGCCACTAATCTAGCTTTGTTCCTAGTTACATTACCATTTTCATCCATCTTATTCCTATAGACCCATTTTGTTCCTATAATGGTGTGGTCTTTAGGTTTAGGACAAAGAGTCCAAACCTTACTCCTCTCAAATTGTTCTAACTCCTCTTGCATGGCATACACCCAATCATCATCATGCAAAGCATCACGTACATTTTTAGGCTCTACTAAAGAAAGCATGGCAAAAGAGTTTAAAGGATTAGAATTGACCGTATAGTCCCTTTTGGCTCTTAGTTGCCTTCCTTGATGCAAGTCTCCAATAATTAGTTCTTTTGGATGAGACTTCATCACCTTGTATTTGTGAACACCCGGTTGTTCCATAGCATTTTCAGCTTCATTTTGTTCTTCATTTCCCTCGGGTTCACCTTCACTTTCTTCATTTGGTGGTGTTTCTTCATTTGAGATATTCATCTCCCTTAAGTTCTCCACCAAAGGGACATCATCTTCATCTTCTTCTAGCAATTGTACTCCATGTGTACCTTCATTTTTGTGCTTCAAAGGATGTTCCAAATCTGAAAATTTATTTTCTACACGCACATTTGGAGCAAGTGTGGTCATATCATCGAATTTAACATTTACACTTTCTTCCACAATTTTAGTCCTAGAGTTAAATACTCTATATGCTTTAGATGATGATGAATATCCTAAAAATATTCCAATGTCACTCTTTGCATCAAATTTATCCAAATTGTCTTTGCTATTTAAAATAAAACATTTAGCACCAAAAACCTTAAATTAATCTACTTTAGGTTTCTTGCCATACAAGAGTTCATAAGGAGTTTTCTTTAATCCTTTTCTAATGCTAAGTCTATTACTCACATAACATGCATTACTAGTAGCTTCGGCCCAAAAATATTTAGGAAGATTATATTCTAGAAGCATGCTTCTTCCTAGTTCTTGTAAAGTTCTATTCTTCCTTTCTACAACCCCATTTTGTTGAGGTGTCCTAGGAGCACTAAACTCGTGTTTAATACCAAAAGAAGCACACAAAGAATCAAAATTAGCATTTTCAAATTCACCTCCATGGTCACTTCTAATTTTTGAAACCTTTAAGTTATGCTCATTTTGCAATCTCCTAAGTAAGTTTTCAAAAGCATGCAATGCATCACTTTTATGCACAAGAAACAAACACCATGTAAATCTAGTATAATCATCCACAATAACAAATGCATAGTATTTTCCACCTAGACTCCTAACTCTACTAGGACCAAATAAATCCATATGTAACAATTCTAGAGGCCTAGAAGTACTAATATCAAGTTTAGGCTTAAAAGACTCTTTAGTTTGTTTACCCCTAACACAAACATCACAAACATGTTGAACATTGAAATTTAACTTAGGCAATCCTCTAATAACTTCATTGGCACACAACTTTTTCAATGTAGACATTCCGATATGACCTAATCTTCTATGCCAATGCAAAGCATCATCATTCTTAGCAAGCAAGCAAGATATTTTAGAATTTTTCATAGCATCAAAATGCATTACATACATATCACCACTTCTACTTCCTAATTTCACAACATTACCATAAATATCAAACACATAACATTTATCATTTTTGAAAAGAATATCAAAGCCTTTATCGGCTAAATGACTAACACTCAATAAATTAAAAGATAAATTTTCAACCAATCCTACTTCACTAATGGAGAAAGAAGAGTTACCTATGGATCCCAAGCCTAGGATCTTACCTTTGACCTTGTCTCCAAAGGTCACAAATCCTCCATTCTTCTTTGCTTCAAAGGATGTGAATAATGAAGCATCTCCCGTCATGTGTCTAGAACAACCACTATCCAAATACCATTTGCATGACTCAGATTTGGATTTTAAGCACACCTAGATAAACACATGTTTAATATACCTTAGGTATCCAAACTTTGGATCCTTTGGGGTTAGTAGCAATAAAGGCATATGCATCAATTTTGAAAGTTCTCATCACATATGCTTTCTTTTCAAAGTCATTCAACCCTTTGGGCACCCAAACCTTCTTCACATAAACTTTCCTCTTCCTAGGTGTAGTTCCCTTAGGAACATTAGCCTTACCCTTGGGGTAGGTACCATTTTTGTTCACGTTGACCGTGGCCTCCTTAGCCTCTAGGGTGTCCTTAAGTTTCATAGGATCATATCCTAATCCACTCTTGTCAAGATAATGTCTTTGAGATGCAAGAAGTTCATCTAATTTAGAAGAACTCATAGAAAATTTTGAAAATTGTTTTTCAAGCATATTATATTTCTCATTGGCCATATCAAGCTCTTTTTGTAGAGAAGAAGAGTTAGGCATAATAATGCACTCATGATCATCCCATGTATCCAACTCACCTTCTAGCTCATGAATCCTAGCATGCAAAGCATCTAAGTCATGTGAATTGCTAGATGATGCAATGTTACTAGAATTAACACATGTTTTCGATTGATCTTTTAAATCTTCATTTTCTTGAACTAATGCATCAAGTGAAAAACATACATCATCATATTTAGATTTCAAATCACAACACTCATTTAGATGCATTTTTTCTACTTTAGAAAGTCTACTAACTTCTTTCTTAGCATGCTTGTGTTTATGCATCAATTTCTCATAAGCAATATAAAGTTCATCATAAACACAAGAGAGCTCATCATAAGAAGGTTTAGAAGATGTTACCATCTCATCCGAATTTGATGAGGACACTTCCTCTTCCTCATTTGCCATGAGACACAAGTTGGCTTGGAGTTCCTTTTCACTATCACTTGAAGATGATGATGAAGAATCATCCCAAGTGGCCTTGAATGCCTTCTTCTCCTTCTTCCCTTTTTCCTTCTTCTTCTCTTTCTCTCTATATTCCTTAGTAAACTCACTCTTTTCCTTATCCACCATCTCATCACCCAAAAGTTTTCTAGGAACATAAGGACCATTCTCTACAACTTCCCGCAAATCATAATCAATGGAATTTATAAAAAATTTCATCCTATTTTTCCAAAAACCGTATTGCAAGCCATTGAAAAATGGTGGTCTATTCATGGATAGGCCTTCGGCCTCACCATAAGAATTAATATTTGCCATAAATATACCAAATAGGATATAACTCCTAGTTTTAGCTAACCTGCTCCGATACCAATTGACGGATCGAGTTTAACACAAGAGGGGGGGGTGAATTGTGTCCCCAAATTCCAATTGGAATCCCTTTTTAAATTTAAACAAATTAATGACAATTAACACATAGCACACAAATTTGGACTCTAATGATTATCCTAATCAATATTCAATCCAATGCAAGATGTGATACAATATAGTGAATGACCAAATATCAAATAATCAAGAATTGCACAAAACAGATTTTCAAGCAACACACTGCACACAGATTTTTCAACTCAGATTTGACCTATCAAATGATGTCGAAATGCAACGAAATTTTATATGCAATGTCACAACACCTTAATAAACACTATATCAAAATTTCAGATCAAAATTCAAAGTTTAAGGCAGTCTGCTAATCTCGGACAGATTAGGGTTTTGAAAATCCTGCAGTTTGAAACAAGTAGTAAATATAAACAAGTAAACAAATAAATCAACACAGCGATTTATAGTAGTTCGGAGACCCTTCTCCTACGTCTACTACCTAGATTCACCAACCTAGGATTTTCCCAACTCCACTAAGGTGTGGTTTTAAGAGACCCACAAAACTCCTTACACCAAGGGTTTCTAAGAACTCCCTCAAACTTCAATGTTTACAATTTCCCCTAACAAAGGGAATTTCTCAATGGGATTTTCAGCCAAGGTTCTCACAGGTTACCTCAAAGGTATTTGGTGTGGAACTCTCAAGATTACAGCAACACTCTCAAAGATAGGATTTTAAGAACAAGAGAGGTTTAGATTGTAAGTAAACAAAGCCTTAAGGATATAGGAACTTCCCTTTTGCAAAAGCAAGAGTAGTGAGAAGTCCTTGATTGTAGAGGCTTGTATTGGAGAAGATTGTTGTAGCAAATAGCAAGAAAGCTTGATGATTGATGAACTTGATAGCAAGAGGTTTCTCTCAAGGATAATTTTCAATTTGCTTCTCCAAGTTGTATGAAAGGGAAGATCCTCTTTTAAAGACAATTCTCTCCTATGCTTGCAGCCATTGGATCAAACTTCAAGAGTTGATCTCTACCATCCATTGCAGCTCCTAATCTTGGTCATTGATCATTTGAGCAAACAAATCTCCACCATAGAGCATATAGACGTTGGAAGCTTGAGAGAAGTCAAGTTGTACCTTTCTTCCATAAGTGTTGTCACAAGCACAACCCTTTGATCAATGTATGTCTTCAAATCTTGACCATTCAAACTCTCTTTAATTCTCATCCATGGATGTAAATTGTACTATGCCAACTTGTCCCTTCATTTTGAATCAAAGACTTCAAAAGTGATCCCTTAGTCAAGGATCTTGTTTGATTTCACCAACCTAACTTTCTTGGTAGCACATGTCTTGAGTGAAAATGTCAAGGATCTTGTTTGATTGCACCAATCCTAACTTTCTTGGTAGCACATGTCTTGAGTGAAAATGTCAAACAAGAATATATCACTAATGATAGAGAGGACAAGGTTTGTCCCACATGTTTGAAAAGAGTTGTATCTCCATGAAGACCACAACCAATAGCCTCAATGTTTGATTCATTCAACTTGATTAAGTGCCTTAGTGGAAAGTTGGCAAATGTAGGATTTTTCATAGTTTCCTAGAGCTCCAAGCTCATTCTTAGAAACTGGACTTCGACCACTCTTGAACATACTGAATTCTGAGCCATATGAGACCACAATGATGATTAACCTACAAGGAAATAGGAGGTAGAATTCCCCAATTGCATGTAAGCTCAAAGAGCTTCATATAGAGCGCATAGGTTAATTACATTAGAAAAACAACCCAGAAAATTCATATTACTGCATGATAAATCATTTTATATGTAGTAGAATGTCCATGTAAAATATCATAACAATCGGAAATCGTTTGGTCACTCAACCAAGCAATTAGATCACTAATAGTGAAACCGATAAATTCTAAGTGTAAATTCAAAGTCATTTTGAAAACTCAGTGTAAATGACCTTTTCTCTTGAACTTTACTACATCAAATATGTTCATAGTGATGAAACTAAGATGCACACGAAATTTCATTTAAATCGGAGTTCATTTGGTTCACCACGTTCACAAAGAACACATATGCACAAAATTAGGTAACACCTAGTTTTGGCGGAATTTAAGCATATGACCAAATATATATGTGATGCACTTAATTTCTCATGATTATAGTCCTAGAACATATATTAAACCTTCATGT
Organism: Tripterygium wilfordii; assembly: GCF_013401445.1. NCBI lineage: Eukaryota > Viridiplantae > Streptophyta > Magnoliopsida > Celastrales > Celastraceae > Tripterygium > Tripterygium wilfordii. The sequence goes on along the minus strand of NC_052232.1, from coordinate 3,234,102 downwards.
ACATGTGGTTCAAGTTTCAAGTCATTTGGACCTAAGTTGGTTAAGATATGATAATTGGAAAATTGATGCTCTAACTTAGTCCATGTATGTTTGTTTTCAAAACTTAATTTCCAGCACTATCTCAAAAATATATAGTCATTTAAATTCAATTCATATAAATCAAATATTGCTTTAATGTTTCATTATCATTTATAATTGATTTAATATCATCAAAATTAGACATATAGGACCATAGGTCCAACAAAACCTTCATGTGCATGTGGTTCAAGTTTCAAATCATTTGGACCTAAGTTGGTTAAGGTATGATAATTGGAAAATTGATGCTCTAACTTAGTCCATGTATGTTTGTTTTCAAAACTTAATTTCCAGCACTATCTCAAAAATATATAGTCATTTAAATTCAATTCATATAAATCAAATATTGCTTTAATGTTTCATTATCATTTATAAATAATTTAATATCATCAAAATTAGACATATAGGACCATAGGTCCAACAGTTTCTTGTTGGAGGAGTGTGGTGGGAGAATGTTAAACATAGGGAAACAAATGGTCAAATCTAAGTCAACCTAAGTTGGGGTGTAGTTAAAAAATAGTGGGGTGCAAATAAAGATCATTAAAAGAATATTTTAAGAGGCCCATTCGGATCTTATTTCTTCTTCTTTAGAGCCCATTCGGATCTTGCATTTAGTTTTAATTTTGTGTCTTAATTCACACACAGATGACAGATCCTGACTAAGTTAATTTAAAAACAAATAAAAATAATTAGAGGTCATAATCTTCAGAGACAGATCCTGCACATCTTTGGTCAACTGTCATGTGAGGTAGCACTTGCTCTAGTCTCCACTAATCTCAAACAATTCCTTGGTCATTAAGGAAAATTAGATAACAACTAAATTTTATAATTGAATGAAGAAGACAATAGAATAATAAACGACAACTATTTTATGGTGGTTCGACAGTCGGTCTATATCCAATCTCTAAAGCCCTTTGTGGCTATATTTTCTTATTGCTTGATTTATCTTATACAGAGTTGTGCGGTTGAGGAAATCAATCAATCAAATCCCTAATCAAAGTGCTACATATTTTTATTACTTGATTTATATTATACAAGGTTGTGCGGGTAAAGAAATCAATCAATCACATTAGGCATGTGGTTCATAATTGAATCAAAGTGAGTGTGAGCATGAAGATCCTTCTTTGACCCACGAGACCTTCACTCCATAAAGTATTCAAAGCATAAACTTTACTTTGCTTTCTTCTAATCTGTTAACATACATTACATGTGCACTAACTGCAGGAAAAAAGCAACATCAAGGATATATAATATGTTAAGTTTTGGTGCATAATGTTTGATCATGTTACGAATTCGTTCAATATATGCGCTAAAATACTCGAAATGGTTTGAGTTTGAGGATACCCATACTAAAATACTCGAATTCGTCCAACACACAAGGTTCATGTATTCCATAAAATTCAGCTAATTATATACATATGTATATTTGTGTGGAGTACATATAGAGATGTGCATTTGTGGATATCTTAGGAGGTCGTCAATGGTGAATTGGAGTTCATCGATGTGATGCTATCAAAGTTTTCCAATTATGATGCAGACACCATAATCAAGGCTACATGTCTATCTCTCCAACAATAAACAAAACACGTATTGGACACTCATGCTGGAAGAGAAAGGCAAGTCAAAGACTCATGCATGCATAACTTGGCTTAAAGTTTGTTTGCAATGAATGGTATTTCCATATTGATGTTGTTTATAAGGTTACAATCACACAAAGTCAAGTGTTAAATGATGCATCTCGTCAATAAAGAGAGTGAAATAATTTGCTTTGAATACATGGCTTCATCTTCAATACAAGTCCAGTATGAAATGTATGTTTCAACTGAGCCACATGCTTGCATTTTGAAATGTCTCAATCAATTTTTTTGTTTGGGATTCAAATAATATTTTCCCACATCGAGAAATTATTTTAGTATATCTACTTAATATGGCTTTACAGAGTCTTGTAATTTTTCATATGATACAAAACATGATCATCAATCAACTATGGCAAAGTACTTTGCTCTCCAATAGTGTAAATCTAGTTAATTTCTCATGTTACAATCAAAGTTTATTTTAATAGAAAGGCTTGGTGAATGATATTAAGAATCTTAGAAAATCCTAATTGACAATCTAAAACAATGACTCATTGACTAAGAGTTGGGCCAACTTGGCTTAAAATTTCTTTGCAATGAACGGTATTTTCAAATTGATGTTGTTTACGCGTTACAATCACACATGATATATAACTTTCACAAATTCAAGAGTATTAAATGGTGCATTTCACTACTAAAGATAGAGACGGCAAAAGCCAGCAAAAAAAACTTAAAGATCGGGGCGAGAATTTTCTTTAACCCCAAATTTGGGTAACAAGTTTGACAAGACATTTCTTTAACCCCAAATACAAGTTCCATGAAATGTCTATTTCCAAGAATTAAACATGGGACATCTAAGTTGCACACCTGCAACTCTACCATTGAATCACATGCTTGCCTTTTGAAATACTTGTCCATTTTATTTTTTAGGGATTTAACTAATATTTTCTCACACTCGAGAATTTTTTTTTAGTATATCTAGTTAATATGGCATGACAGAGTCCTGTAAAGATGACTCAAAACATGATCAACCATAACAAAGTGATTTGGCCTTCAACAGTTTAAGGACATGCAATTGAACCAATCAAACTTTCTTTTAATAGAATAAATGATATTAAGAATTTTAGCAAGTTCTAATTAATGATCCAAAACAATGACTCATCGCCTAAGACTTCAGCCGGTCCTTGTTTCCTAGTTTTTGAATTATTGATGTTTAGTGCTCTAGTTCTGACAACAAGCTGTAATCAAGGTTGTCAAAATCAGGATCTTATGTAAGATCGGTGGAAGGTATGCAAAATCGAATCGTGAAATCGTAAGATTTTATAAAATTTAAAAAATAAATGTAAAATAATATAATTATTTATTTCTAAATAAATAATTAACATGATATGATATACTATAGTTTATAGGTAATAAAAAGTTCAAAAATGTGATTATTATTTATTTATATACATGTTAATATTTCATAAAATTGTAATTTTTTAAGACCTCCAGAGAAATATGAAAAACAAACACAATAATTGTGCACGATTATATTATGTTAATAAATTAGAACCAATTTTTCAACAAAAACTATGATTAGAAACATAAGCACATGATTAGTAGACCACAACCCATGAGCCCATGACTCCATATGTCTATTAAGGTTTAAATCGGTAAAATCGGTAAGATCGGGTAAAATCATAAGGCAAGATCGATGGATTTTATCAATTTTGGGATTTTACATCGATTCAAATCGTTTTGGTTACCTAAGATCGTAAGAGCGTACGATTTTACGATCAAAATCGGGATTTTCACAACCATGGTTGTAATGTATATTGAAGACTTTTCTAAGTCATGAGTCTTCAAATAGACATTTCATTCGATGAATCTAGTATTTTTTTGTCATTTGTCAATCGCTTGTATGTTCTTAGGATAGTGATCATGAAAGGATAAGATAACTTTGCGATTAAGGGTTATCTTTTGAAATGAATGGTATTCACACAACATAAACTTAGGCATGCACCACTTGGTTTAAAGTTTGTTTGTAATGAATGGTGTTTTTAGATTGATGATGTTTAAGAAGTTATAATCACACAAAGTCAAGAGTGTTAAATGGTACATTTCGTCACTAAAGAGACAACAAAAACAACTTAAAAAGACTTTGGCAAGACTTCTCTTTAACCCTAAATTTGCTTGGTAAGATTTTTTTCTATATAATATAACCTCAAATTTGGGTAAGACATTTTTGACCCCAAATTTAAGGCTCATTAATTTATATCTTCGACGTCATTTGCTTTGGATACACGGCTGTATTGTCAATACAAGACTTATGAAATATCTTTTTCTAGGAATTCAACTGTGCAACTCTATCGCTGAGCTATATGTTCATCTTTTGAAATATCCGAATCAAATTTTTTTGTTTGGGATTCAGGTAATATTTTCTCACATCTGCAAACATGCTTTTTTAGTAAATCTAGTTAATATGGCGTGACAGATTCCTGTACCTTTTCAGATGACTACAAACATGATCATGCATCAACCATGACAAAGTACTTTGGCCTTTTGACTGTTTAATGTACATCTAGTTAATGTGATATACTAATTTCTCATGTTACAAACAAGGTTTCTTATAATATAAAGGCTTGGTCAATGACATTAACTGGGCATTTGATTGGTGCTTTAAGGGAGTAAATGAGGGTGGGATTAATTTTTTTTTTACAAAAGGATACACTGTAGCTTCTTAGGCCATCCCTCCGGCCTGGTCCTTTGTTAAGATAGTGTTGTGTGGAAGAAAAGGATCTAAACTTCTTTATCACTTAAAATTTTGAAATTTGTATTTGTAAGGTCATCCGACTATTAATATATTTTGAGCAATTGATCATATTTGAAAGGCAATGTTTTTTTTGTTGATACATAAATGATGCAAGTCTAGAGAGTGAACTCTTTTCTTCTTTTTTTTAAAAAGGAGAGGGGGATTCGAACCTTAGTCACCAGAATGATATCATCCTTACAACTCCAACTAGTGGCTCGGGTGTGTCTAGAGAGTGAACTAAATGTTGGAATTGATCAATAAAATTGGACTCTAGTTAGATTAGAATTAGTAATTCGAATTTGACTAGGATTAGGTTTTGTACAAGTGTATAAATCTTGTTTCTAGGTTTATTTAATTCTAATTCTTATTGTTTGTTTCTCTAGGTTTAGAGAGCCGGCTAAGAGGGAGAGAGAGTAAGGGTGGGGGAATTCTTGTGGTTTATCTCTCGGTATATCTCTTAGGGGTTCGATTATGGGTTTAAGGGTGTGAGAATATAAGAAGTTTAAGATGTAGAATCTTAGAGGGGATAGGTTGAATTGAGACTTATAGAAAATCTCTAGGGTTCTTGAGCTCTTGTGTTTTCTTGGGTAGAGAAAGGTCACTGAGAATATGATTGTAAAAATTTCATATAGTGAAAGCTTCTCTGGTTGTCTGATTGTCTCTGACAACACCTGTGGTTTTTTCTTCGATTTTGGAGTTTTCCACGTAAATCTTGTGTTTGTTGATTGTGTTATCTCAAGTTCAATTTCTCTTTGGTTTGGTTTGTTGATAGTTCTTTAGCAAGGATCCTGAGGTTAATTCTCCAACACTGAACAGGTCTGCCATCACATGCAACACTAGAGCAAGCGATGAAACTATATTAAGACAAATTTATGTATAAAAAAAACCATATTTTGCAGCTAAGAAATGCAATTTTCTCCATACAATGAATAGTTTTATTGGAATAAGGACTTGGTGAATGATTCATTGACTGAGAATGGGAGATAGCCTGGTTGGTCAGGTTGTCTGCCCAGGACCTTGAGGTCCAGGGCTCTATTCTCATCAGGAGGGTTTGGGATTTGGGTAGTTTTCCATCGCTGTGGTGGCCTTCATGCCCCTCGGGCATTGGCTTAACGTGTGTGTGGCCTGTGTACCTTTAAAAAAAAAAAATGATTCATTGACTTATTGACCAAGACTTCTCTTAACAAATAGTTTCTCAATTATTGATGTTCAGTGCTTTAGTTCTGAAACCAAGCTATAATGCATATTGAAGACTTTCCCTATAAATAGTCTTCTCCCCTTGTTCTAATAGTTGCACCATTCACCTCTAAAACTTCATTTACTCTACCGAATTGTGATATTGATGGGGCAATACAGTCGGGTCCTCTACTTTCTCTTCTTGTGTGTGTGTCTAAAGTTTTGTTCTTCATCGTTATTTCCCTCCTTTTCAGCCAACACGTCACTGCAGCTTTGCTCCCATTATGATAGACTTGCCTTGATCGAATTCAAAAGCAACTTTTCACTAAACATTAATGTTTCCTTAGATTGTCCAACTTCTTATCCAAAGACCAAGTCATGGAAGGAAGGTAGAGATTGTTGTTCTTGGGATGGTGTTACTTGTGATACTGTCACTGGTCAAATAATTGGCCTCGAGCTCAGTTGCAGTTTGCTTCATGGCTCTCTATCTTCTAACAATAGCCTCTTCCGACTTTCACACCTCCAAAAACTCAATCTTGCTGGTAATTGTTTTAGTGATTCAAAGATATCTTCCGAGTTTCGTGAGGCTTATAATGATTTTAATGGTTCAAAGATATCTCCCAAGTTTGGTTTGTTTAAGAGTTTAACACATCTCAATCTCTCCTATTCTTGCTTTTTAGGTGAAGTCCCACCTGAAATCTCTCACCTCTCCAACCTCATTTCCCTTGATATTTCTTATAATCAGTTGATGATTGAAGATCTTTCCCTTAAGAGATTTGTGCAAAATTGTTCACTACTTAAACAACTTCTCTTCGTGGGTGTGAACTTGTCATCCATTGATACAAATTCTTTGATGAATCTCTCATCTTCTTTGACAGATGTAAGATTCAAATATTGTCGATTGCAAGGGAAGTTCCCAAGCAGCATTCTTTACTTGCCGCACCTACGCGTACTCGATTTATCATATAATGTTCAACTCAACATTCATTTGCCAAAGTCTAACTGGAGTAGTCCTCTCCAAGAACTGCATTTTGCTGATGTGCCTTTCACAGGGGATCAGCTGCCTGAATCAATTGGTGATTTGAATTCATTGAAGCAATTGACAATTGGAGGATGTGATTTCGCAGGGTCAATTCCAGCGTGGATTGGCAACCTACTGCAACTCACTCATTTTCGAGGTTGGAACAACAATTTGAATGGTAGAATCCCATCATCACTAACAAATCTCTCAAAGCTAGAAGTGTTGTCGCTTTACAACAATAAGCTGGTTGGTCCTCTTCCTAATTTTTCGAATCTATCAAAATTAGTTATGCTAGATTTATATTCGAATTCGCTCAATGGAACCATACAATCAGTTTTATACAACTTACCTTCTTCATTGCATTCTTTGGATCTCTCATACAATCAATTCACTGGTCCTATCAATGAATTCCAATTCCAATCTCTTGAGAGACTTTATTTGGGTGGTAACAAGCTGGTTGGTACTCTTCCTAATTTTTCGAATCTATCAAAATTAGTTATGCTAGATTTATCTTCGAATTCGCTCAATGGAACCATACAATCAGTTTTATACAACTTACCTTCTTCATTGCATTCTTTGGATCTCTCATACAATCAATTCATTGGTCCTATCAATGAATTCCAATTCCAATCTCTTGAGAGACTTTATTTGGGTGGTAACAAGCTGAATGGTTCTGTTCCAAGCTCAATCTTGAATCTTGTTAACCTCACATTGCTTGATCTGTCATCGAGTAGCTTTAATGGCACCTTGGATGTATCCATGTTCTCAAAACTCAAAAATCTTCAACAACTTACCCTTTCAAATAACGATATCTCGTTCACCACCAGCACATTCTCCAGTAATGTACGGGGTTTGTCTCTTGCTTCTTGTAATGTAACTGAATTCCCCTACTTCTTAAGTGACTTGAAAGAACTAGAGTATCTAGACCTTTCCAATAATAAACTTTCTGGCCAAGTTCCCGAATGGTTGTTGGAAGTGGGGATTGATACATTATATTATCTAAATCTTGCCAACAACTCTTTGACTGGTATTGAAGAAATTCCATGGAAGTCTCTTCAAGTTCTTGACCTTCACTCTAACTTGCTCCAAGGATTGCTACCAATTCCAGTCAGAATGGAGGCGGTGGAATTCTACCTGATGTCAAGCAATAATTTGACAGGAGAGATACCTTCTTGGATTTGCAATACTCGTACGAGATATCTTGACCTTTCAAACAATAGCTTTTCTGGAACTATTCCACCATGCTTCAGAAACATAAGCCAAGGTCTTGAGGTTCTCAATCTACGAAATAATGATTTCAGTGGCAAAATTCCGGATATTTTCGATGAAGGATGTGGATTACTTTCTCTCAACCTCAACGGCAATCAACTGAAAGGGCCTCTACCAAGATCACTAGTGAATTGCAACAGGTTGGAACTTCTAGACCTTGGCAACAACCGAATAAATGACACATTCCTTCATTGGTTGAAAAATCTCTCAGAACTGCAAGTTCTTGTCCTAAAGTCCAACAGTTTTCATGGTTCTATACAAGATTGCAAGGACTCTCATTGTTTCTCCAAGTTACAAATATTTGACATCTCAAACAATGAGTTTTCCGGTCCTTTGCCAGTCAGATATTTTGAGAATCTACAGCCCATGATGAAAAGTGAGGAAGGTTCAGGTGATGGGAAATATTTGGGGGCAAACATTTTATCATATCAAGATTCTGTGTTTGTGGTCATGAAAGGGCAAGAGTATCAATTAGTTAGAATAATAATGACATTCAAGACCTTAGATTTCTCAAACAACAAGTTTCGAGGAGAGATTCCTATCGTCATTGGCAAGCTTACTTATCTCAAAGGTCTCAACATTTCACATAACTGCATTGGAGGTGGCATCCCGTTGTCTTTGGGAAATTTGAGAAATCTTGAATGGTTAGACCTATCTTCGAACAGGCTTAGAGGGAAGATTCCAGAACAATTGATAGGTCTAACATTTCTTTCACAGTTAAACCTCTCCTATAACAAACTCGTTGGAACCATACCCAGGAGCACGCAGTTCGACACATTTGATAGTAGTTCCTACAAAGGGAATTTAGGGTTGTGTGGATTTCCATTATCAAAAACTTGTGGTAGTAATGGCACTCCACCACAATCACAACCATTGCCTGGTGAAGAGGATGATTCTGGAAGTGATTTTGATTGGAAGATCATAATGATAGGTTATAGTTCTGGACTGGTTATGGGATTGTCTCTGGAATATATCATGTTCGTAACAGGAAAACCAGAATGGTTAGTGAGGCTCATTGAAGGAAGCTGGCTTAAGCAGGTGAAGAGGCCAAATGAAAGACAAAGAAGAAGAAGAAACAGCTAGAATGTTGAAGCAATGATCAGTGAGTATTTCATCTTATATTTATATTAAACTATGCTGCTCTCTTATGGTTTGATCATAGCAAGTCTTTATGTTTATTCTAGAATTGCTAGAGTTTTGAATAAATTCTATCCTTTTGTTTTGTATTTTTAGGGAACCAAAGAAGCTTATCGGATTGGAATAGAGAGGAAGCCATTTTCAGCAGAAAGAAGTTGTGTCAAGATTACTCTGGCTTTGTTTTGTCAAAAAGAGAAATCCTTTTCTATATGAAATGAAATGCTACATGTTCTTCAAGTTAATCTTTCACATCTTGTAATAGCTATGGTGTAATAATTTCAGTGTAAGTGAATTTCAATTTGTTTACTTGATTGCGAAATCATTAATAGTTCATGTATTTGCTTGTTCATGAGTTCCTTTGTCTTTTTTGTTTTGTCTTCTGTTTTGCTCTTGATGCAGTAAAGAGAGCACGAGGAAAAAATAATAATACCTCCTTCTGATGGAAAATTCCAGCGGCAAGGGCAACACATGATTTTGCTTTTATGGGCACCTCCGAAAAGTGTTGTACGACTCTGATGAACTCCTGAACCTAATATGGTTGAGTTAGCCACTCCAATACTAGAAGAAGCAACTCGATTGTTGAGATAAGAATCCGGTTTCAATTGATTCGATAATTGATGCCTCTAGTTCTTCCTCCGCCATTGGCGTCAACTAGTTCTTCCACATCATCGCTTCGCGTGGCTTCTATTTATTTCATGATTTTTGATGATTGACTTTCATTATGTAGTATTTTTTGAATGGATAATAACTAAAACCTCAGCTACTTTTCAGCTCAATATTTATTTGGAAGTCCAGATTTGAAAATGTGTAGAGGCCTCTTAAAATTTTCAAGAACGTGAAATCACGGGGAAGACTTATTCCTTTAATTTGCTCACTCAAGATCTTCGATACAATCTTTTTAAAAAACATAGCTTTATTACTGGAGATAACTCCTCAGGTAAAGGACGACCTCAGAAAATCTTTTGAGATTAAGGATTTAGGTCCTCTCCGATATTTTCTTGGTATTGAGGTTACTCGTTCTCACCGTGGTATATCTCTATCCCAGAGAAAATATGTTCTTGATCTTCTACAAGATAATGGTATGCTTGGTTGTAAACTTACCTCTACTCCTATGATTCCTAACCTCAAGTTGTCACCATACTCAGGAGATTGTTTACCAGATCCATCTGTGTATCAGTGTCTTATGGGATGCCTTATTTACCTGACAAACAAGAGATCGGATATCACGGATATCACGTTTGTTGTTAGTATTGTTGGTCAGTATATGCACTCTCCACATACTTTACATCTACATGTTGTTTATCACATTCACATTCACAGTAGGATAAAAGCAACATCAAACATATATAATAAGTTAAGTTTTGCGGTAAAATACTCGAAATGGTTTGAGTTTGAGGATACCCATACTAAAATACTCGAATTCGTCCCACACATAAGGTTCATGTAATTCCAAAAAATTCAGCTAATTATATGCATATGTATCTTTGTGTGGAATGCGTATAGAGACGTGCATTCGTGGATATCTTAGGAGGTCATCAATGGTGAATTGGAGTTCATAGATGTGATGCTATCAGAGTTTTCCAATTATGATGCAAACACCATCATCAAGGCTACATGCCTTTCTCTCCAACAATAAACGTTAACACGTATTGGACACTCATGCTGGAAGAGAAAGGCAAGTCGAAGACTCAGGCATGCATAACTTGGCTTAAAGTTTTTTTTGCAATGAATGGTATTTCCAAATTGATGTTGTTTTTGAGGTTACAATTCAAATAATATTTTCCCACATCCAGAAATATTTTAAGTATATCTACTTAATATGGCGTCAGAGAGTCCTGTACTTTTTCAGATGACACAAAACATGATCATCACTCAACTATGACAAAGTACTTTGGCCTTCAATAGTGTAAATCTAGTTAATTTGTCATGTTAAAATCAAAGTTTCTTTTAATAGATAGACTTGGTGAATGATATCAAGAATCTTAGAAAATTCTAATTAACAATCCATAACAATGACTTATTTGACTAAGACTTCGGCCAACTTGGTTTAAAGTTTCTTTGCAATGAATGATATTTTCAAATTGATGTTGTTTACGAGTTACAATCGCATATGATGCATCACTTTTGTTGTCTGACTTTTACAAAGTCAGACAACAAAAGCCTCTGTCTATTTCCAAGAATTGAAAATGTGACATCTAAATTGCATACCTACAACTCTACCATCACTATAACAAAAAACCTCTTTAGCCACGATAAAAACCACGACTATTGGAATAAAAAACTGCAGATTAGTATGTGACCGCAGGTATAATAGTGCGGCTAATTTTGTTATGTGACCTGCGGCTCTTTAAAACCGCAAGTATATTCGCTAAATCAAGATGCGCAACAAAAAACCGCAGGTAATTAGTATATTTATCTGCGGTCACCAAATGACCACGAGTATAAAAGTGCATGCATGCAGTCTTTTAGTTGTAGTGCATTGAGTTACATGTTCGCCTTTTGAAATACCAATCAATTTTGTTTTTTGGGGATTTAACTAATATTTTGTCACACCAGAGAATATATAAGTTTTAATATATCTAGTTAATATGGTATGACAGAATGCTATAAAGATAACTCAAAACATGACCAACCATAACAAAGTTCTTTAGCCTTCAACAGTTTAAGTACATGCATTTGAATCAATCAAACTTTCTTTTAATAGTATCAATGATAATAAGAATTTTAGCAAGCTCTAATTAATAATCCAAAACAATGACTCATCGACTAAGACTTTGGCCGGTCTTTGTTTCCTAATTTTTGAATTATTGATGTTTAGTGTCACGACCCAAATAAGGGTACATGACCAGCGCATGATCCCAATGGACCCAAGAGTCCATTGAGACCAAACAAGCCTCAAAATAGACAATTCAGGCATGCACAATGAACATGGAACTCAAATTTACATAATGTGGAAATAATGGTCTCAATACAATCCAAGCCTACGGCACTAAATACCAAAAGACAACCTATCTGTAGTTAACGGACCTTCTAAGATCATACATTTATATAGAATAGCAAAATACAAAATGTCAGAGAATCTACCCGCATACCAGAATCGGGCATAACTCTAAGTAGTTGAAGATGGTCCTAGATCTACCGAATCTAATCTTTTTGAAACAAAAATGTCAACAAGGAAGCGTGAGTCACAAGACTCAGTGAATGAATACTGACACAAATAATCCAAAGGGGACAAGCATAACATAAAAGGTCCAATAACAGAGTAATAAACAAAACTAGATAAGGCCTACTGATCAAAATCATGATCGAACATCTCACAGCACAAATGCCCTATATGAATCATATCGTATCTTATCCGAGAAAACACAACTTGGTAACCTGAGGACCTGAAATTAGCTTGAAAAATGGCATATCCGAAGAGAATGGAAAATTAGGAAATCAGAACTGATGGGAGGACTCTCAAGCAGAATCAAATCTCAGCACATCAAGTGTTGTATCCATCCTCAGCACAACACGTGCCGCATCAAACCTCCGCACAACAAGTGCGGCATCAAACCTTAGCACATCTGTATATGCATACATAATTTGGTGCATCAAAGCTAACGAATACTGCCGTCTACATATTGAATCCTACCAGACAGTCACTCCCAAAGAATACATAATCAAGGTCAACAAATATTGAGTTAACAACCTTGAACCTGAACAAAAAGGTTTATCAAGCCATGAATACTGACAAGATCTGAATTACGTAACACAAAGCAAAACAATGGCAGGAATAAAAATACAAGTCAGATGCTTGCCCCAAAAATCTAGCTTGACTTAAGAACAAGTGAAACAAATGTCTGAACAGATTTACTATCATGACATGGGGTTTCAAAACTGATGATAACAAGAATACTGAATTTCACAAGATATATGGAATTTACTGTCGAAATATTTATCGAGTCAAACAATGTATTATTAAAGGCATTATCCACTCACCTGAAATGTTGTTAGAAAACACCTTGCTCCCTCGAGCACTAGCGTCACACACTTGATAGTTAATCACCACCTAAAATGTACAATCCACCATTTCCATTTAGATACTTGCAAGACGTCCGATTTACAGTCAAACAAAACGTAATTCCAATAAAGCAAAAGACCCAACCTCCTATATTTTCTCTACTCTTTCTTAAGCAACAAGTCTTCTTTTCCTTATTGGTCTTGAATTCATCATTATACAAGCATTGAACTTGGGCTTTAATCATGGGCTAATGCAACTGTTTCACCACTTTTGCAACCGTTTCACCATTTTAGTATAAATTGGCCTGCAAAACAATCCCACAATTTTTTATGCAATAACCACCTTAATTCTAATAAAGAAGAGTCAAAACTAGTGTAAGTTGAGGTATAAAAATATGTAAAATATAATGTTAATAATTACCAACATAGTTTCCAAAAATTTGACAACATAACGACGCTCGGACCCACAACCCTAAAATTATAAATATCAGCTAGTTCTAGAAATTAAACCCTTCCATATATATTAGTCCACATTCATTTCTCCAGATGTATGCTAGAGCATTGATTAAATTGGTTCAAGAGACCAGCAACCTCATATCGATTCTCAAATGTCCAAATTCCAAGTTAAAATCCCCACTTAAATATCAACAAATTATTAAACAAAATTCAAGCCTTACCTACGGGTCTTATCCCCACAAATTCTCAAGATAGCATCTTTAGCTCACGGACATTAGGAAGTGGACACACAAGCATTTGTTCCTTAAATTGTTCCTGTAATTGCAGGAAATCCGTAACTTGTCACGGACTGAACACTTCCGAACAGAGTTTCTAGTCGTACTTTTTTCTAGGATTTTATAAGACCACATACCTAACAAGGTCCACAATTAACTTTAATCTTGTACACCACATCCATACACAGTAGTTTGATGAGTTGGGATTCAGAGTTTACCTTCTTTGCTTTTACTCCATCTTCAAGCTTTCAGGTAATGGTTTCTAGTCCTTCTCCCTCACCTTGAGCCAAGCGCCACGACTTCCTACTTCAGCATTGGTGCCTTCAGAAGAAAAATGAAGGCAGTAGGAGGAATCAAGTCGATATCAACAACAAGGTTTCTTGGCTTCCTAACTTTCTTTTACCTCTTGTTAGAATATCACATGGGTTGGGTGATATATAAGCTTGCCCAAGTCCCTATCACACATAAGAGACATTTTCCTTAGTTAAGTGATTTGGGTCTTAGCCCACTTGCTAGGTAGGGAGAAACAAAGTCGTGCGAGTTCAATGTATTCATGGAAATCATACAACTCAAAGCGGACAATATTTATGATGTGAGTGGAGGCTTGGGATTTTCAACACCTCCCTTTAGCTCTGTCTCTTACACTTGTAGTTCTAGATCTTTCCTCTAGCTTCCCGTGACAACCAACTTGTTGAAAGGCTAGGTAAATGTTGTTTGGGCTAAGCCCATTTTCTAAATCTTAAAACTCATGGCCTTCTACAACAAAGGCTATGAAAAATTGAAATGGCCCAAATTACAACCCATACAACTCAAAGCGAACAATATTTATGATGTGAATGGAGGCTAGGGATTTTCAACACCTCCCTTTAGCTCTGTCTCTTACACTTGTACTTCTAGATCTTTCCTCTAGCTTCCAGTGAAAACCAACTTGTTGAAAGGCTAGGTAAATGTAGTTTGGGCTAAGCCCATTTTCTAAATCTTAAAACTCATGGCCTTCTACCACAAAGGCTATGCAAAATTGAAATGGCCCAAATTACAACCCATACAAATTACAAAGCCTCAGTGGCAAGAATATATTGTGTCCAAGATAACACCTGTACAGATGTGCTTATTTTGTGTTTTTTTTGGGAGAAGTAACAATTTAGCTCCTATACTTTCAAAAATGAGTCAACTAAGCCCCTTAACTTGCCAAAGAAGCCCTCCTACCTTGGACAGTGGACCACATTTGCCCTTCTATCCCATTTTCCGTTAAAATGTGCTGACATGGATATAATTTGCTGACATGACTTTAGTTTAAGTAGTGTAAAATTGGTGAGTTTCGATTTTGGAGATCCATTCAAAACTGAAAAATATAACCCCTAATTTTAGGGATTTTGGGGTTTCATTGTTTGATGATTTTGGGGTTTTGATTTTCAGTTGATTTTGTTGTATAGGGATTGAAATGGTGAAAAAATCCAAAGCTAGAAGAAGGGGAAAGCCAATTTCAGCACATGAAGAATTTTTCCTTAATGCTAGCGGTGATGGACTTTGTGTTATCTGCTAGGTTTTCTTTTCCTTATCTGGATTACAGGGAATTATGGAACTGATTGAAACAAAGGGGTGAATTGACCCATTTTTTACAACTATAAGGGATTCAATATATCAATTTCATAAACTTTACAGAATTTATCTCCTTCATATCTGAATTTAATCAATTAGAATTTTAGTGCCACGTGGCATCGATTAATTGGTCAATGACACGCTGGAATACACGTGGAATATCATAAAATTAAAAAAAAATTACATGTCATTCACTAACTGCCATGTTAACACATTTTAACGGAAAATGGGACAGAATGGCTAACGTGGTCAACTGTCCAAAGTAAGAGGGTTTCTTTGACAAGAAAATAAGTTGTGGGGCTTAGTTGATCCATTTTTGAAAGTACAGGGGTCAAATCGCTACTTTGCCCTTTTTTCTAAAAAAAAAAACAGAAGTCAAGAGTGTTAAATGATGCATTTTGTCACTAAAGAGACGACAAAAACAACTTAAAAAGACTTTGACAAAACTTCTCTTTAACCCCAAATTTGCACAAGACTTTGGTAAGACTTTTTCTCAAACCCCCAATTTGAGGCTCATTAATTTATGTCTTTGAAGTCGTTAGCTTTGAGTACGCTGGCATCTTCAATACAAAACTTATGAAATGTCTTTTACTAGCAATTGTACCGTGTAGGTCTATGATTGAGCTACATGTTCGTCTTTTCAAATATCTGAATCAAAATTTTTTTGTTTGGGATTCAAGTAATATCATCTCATCTCACACCCGCAAACATGTTTTTTAGTACATCTAGTTAATATGGCGTGATAGAGTCCTGTACCTTTTCAATTGACTAAAAACATGATCATGAATCAACCATGACAAAGTACTTTTAAAGTATATCTAGTTAATGTGATATACTAATTTCTCATGTTTCCAAACAAGGTTTCTTATAATATAAAGGCTTGGTGAATGACATTAAGAATCTTAGAAAGTCTGAATTAGATCCAAAATAAAAAATCATTGATAAACTTTGAACATTCCTTGTTTCTTGACACTGAGAACTCGACAGGTCCATCCAAACCAATCTTATAAACACAATTGAATTCAAGTTGTACATATTTTTTACACAATTGAATTCAAGTTGTGTTTTGACAACAAATATTAACAGGAAGGGATTGCAGTAGGAAGGACTTTTGCTGCCTTAAAGAACTACAGAGTTGATGGTAACAAGGAAATGATGGCAATTGGGCTCATGAACATGGTTGGCTCCTCCACATCCTGCTATGTCACGACAGGTTATTAAACTTTCTCTGATCTTTTTTTTTTTGGGTGCGACGTCTGTTGCATTTTTGGCTTGTTTAGAGTCTTCTTCGAACAGGAAAACCATGAAAGCTGCAGGAAGGAATTATCTCATGTACAACGATAACTTTGAGAAAGGCCCTGCAAGCTATTTTCAATGTTAGGGTGGCGATGCGGGATGGGGCAGGGAGGGCGTGCTCACAAGTCCCCCCTTCCTGCTCGCAAGTTTCTTGTTGGAGGAGTGTGGTTGGAGAATGCTAAACCTAGGGAAACAAATGGTCAAATCTAAGTCAACCTAAGTCGGGGTGTAGTTAGAAAATAGTAGTGTTGAAATAAAGGAGCTTTTTTTGATCTTAGCATCTGTACATTTTTTTATTAAGTATTTGTCTCTTGTTTGTAATTTATTAGGAAACTACAACCGTGCCGCTATTAATAACAGTGGCACCTATTTGTCTTTAGTGGTGTAGCTGTTACAAATAGCGGCTTGTATTTGTTTTTTATGGTGCCGTGGTTACAAACCACGACAACTTTTTGTTTTAATAAAAACTGCTCCTTTAAACAACAACTTCAATTCAAGTACAAAAGACCCGCTTTTTTCAACAGCAGTACACAACTGCCGCTATTGCAAACCGTGGCACACATTTAAAATAAAATCGTGCAACCAGCGGCATTAGGGCTTCATTTTACACATAACCCAGCAGCAGCCGCGCCGCACACCCACCCACCAACACTTCGTCATCGACTGCTGGTTCTGACCTCCCCACCGCCCCAGTCGACCACAACTCCACCTCCGGACGTCCATTTCAACACTTCCAGCTCTACCCCGGTAATATGATGAATATTTTCATCAAATGTATGGCAATAGGCACAAAATATTTTTATGGTTTTCCTCCATTGTTCATCTTATGGTTTTTCTCCGTTTTTACGAATATTGTTTTGATGGTAGTGAAAAATAATTTAGAAGAGGAGAATGTTTAATTGGTAGTATGTCTTTGTAGTTCTTGACCTTTAACTTTGGAGCAATGGTAATTTGGAACCTGAGAAAATTCAAACACATGTGAAGTTATATAGTATTAGACACCAAATGAAGCTTTTGGTTTGTATGGAGTCATTGATTTGTTTGGAAAATGTGTCAGGTCTCAATCACTAGAAGATAAAAACTTTGTATATATGTGTGTATATGATGCTTGACAAAAGAAATGGTCATTTTTAGTAATAATTATGTAGGGTGGTGAGTGGCCTTGAAGCAACAATAGTATATATGTTGGAATCATAACACAAAAAGAGGACAAGATTGGACCACCAATTTCAATGTTTATTTTACCTGTAGTTCCTTATTAATGATCCTAATTAGGCTAAAGAGAAAGGAATAACATAATTTAATAAACTTACATATGTTATTCTTGTATAGTTGTTTTGTATGACAAGCACACGTGGAGGTCGTTCAACATCTCGATCCGTACCTACTGTCACGAGAGGTCACAATCCTGGTCTAGTAGATGGATCTGTTTTGTATATGCAGGTTGGGTCATAGATTGGATGATGTTTGGAGTGGTCAAGTTAGAGAACTTGGAGTGTAATGCTCATTATTTTATAATTTAACTCTATTATGATTTATTTCAATTATATATATATTTAGGATGATGGTAGACGAGCTATCGCGTTTAGGCACCATGTGCTTTGGGATTTAGACGCACGTGTTAGGCCATTTGTGATCGAGGCAGGTTTTTACGGGATCACCCAGATTGGTCATATAAGGCTTGACCATGGACTACTTACGGCATTAGTTGAGCGATGGAGGCGCGAGGCGCACACATTTCATCTTCATTGTGGTGAGATGATTGTCACTCTTCAGGATGCAGGTTTGTTATTAGGGCTGATAGTGGATGGTCGTGTTTTCATTTGACTTGTGGTTGAGCAATGGGATGACGTCATGCAGCGACTATTGGGTCGGGTCCCCCCACGTACGCAGTGACATGGTGACTCTATTCGATTTTCATGGCTTTCTGATATTTTGGTCATCACAGTCCACTTTTCGATGGAGCTGGAGATGATGTATTACGGCAGTATGCTCGAGCCTATATTTGGGCCATTTTTGGGAGTTTTTTGTTCACGAGCACAAATGGCGATAGCGTTTCACTTCACTATCTACTGCTATTGGAGGACTTGCAGCAGACTAGTACGTATAGCTGGGGAGCAGCTGTTGTAGCAGTTTTATATCGAAATCTTTGTCGAGCTTCTATGAGTGGAGCAAGAGGGATGGGTGGATGTGCAATGTTACTACATGTTAGTATTAATTATTACATTTCAAAGTTATGTTCGTAATTTTGTTTGCCGTTATGTTCGTAAATTTTATGCGTGACACTTTATATATTTTATAGTTATGGTTGTGGGAGCGACTGCATCTTTGTCGCCCAGAGATTGTTAGGCATGTCGTACATGGACTCGAAGAACCTTTGCTTCCACTAGGTGTTATCTGGAGTGGGGATTAGACTTTCAAGAATAATCTCACCACTGTGGTTTCGTTTGGTAGGGCTGAACTTGATAGTAAGAAGCCTCATCAGGTAATAACCACAATTTATTATAATTCGTAAGTATATAAAAACTTATTATAATTCGTAAGTATATAAAAACTTATGGGATACATATCTTATTCTTATTTTATGCGGCAGCTGTGTGGATGCCAAACACAGAGGAACGACTTTCTACGGCGCCATAGGTGTGTGTTAAGGGATTCCATATTTGGGCGTCGGTCGTACCACTCATATGCTAGGAGATAGTTGAGCGTCATTGCCCTGATCGTGTCATGCGACAGTTTGGACTATTTCAGCATAGTCTAGAGCTAGTGGATACGAGTGCTAGTTTGCACGAGTTGAGTAGGAGAGGGCGGAGCGATGTGAATTGGGCTGAAGAGAATGTAGTGTGGGTACAATAGTGGGACTAGCGACATGACCTAGTCGTATAAGAGCGCATCGCAAACTTAGGTTTGGATGACTATATGTGGTGGTATACAGCTACCACGCACATATTCATCAGTCCTCCAACAGAAACTCAAGTTATTCCATAGCTAGAGTACGAGCCTCACATTAGTATGCTACATCGAGTTGTAAGTATTTAAGGAATTTATTGTTTATGCCTTTTTTTCATATATTTTATGGTTTCCTAATTAACTATTATTCATATGTAGGCTCATTTTGCAGTGGAGAGGGCTAGGATTGCTAGTGCCGCTATGGCTAATGCTATTTCTGATGCCACTTCTGTTATAGCATATGGTTGGTTCACGACATGCCGAGATATTCTAGATGTGCAGGAGCACGATATGCATTGTCGTCATTGTCTTCACTCAAGTCAACAACAAGGTGGCACAAATAAAGATGAACTTCTCCATGTGCTGCACCAACGATTGTCATATCATAGTAGTCAACTTCTTCTATAAGGTCAACAAAACCAGACGAAATAGGTTGACCATGTCTAAGATATTTCAACTGCGAAAATGCAGTACTAATATTAAGCCCATTTTCCACATAATGCCAACAATCTACTTTGCTCCATTCCTCAATTTTACGAATCTTGATAATATCCACTAACCCAAATTTGTATTCGCGATTATTGTTGACCATGAAACCACCATGGTGAACAATAACTGTGAAAGCGGTCGAAAATTCCATCTTACACAATACACAGTACATAGTCAAATAGCTATCAAATTAAAAACATAACTACTTCAAATTACATTTGTGCATCAAAATCCATATGTCGGTGCCCTTGTGTTAAAGAGACATTTGTGCATGTATGTGGCCCTTTTAACACAGTTATCATCCACATTTTTAGTCACTCATTCGCCCTCGCCCGAAGATACCATCTGCAAGTCTTGTCCTTCGCACATTTTAATTGAATAATTTATGTATTAGAACCTGAGTCTTGTATTGGTAGTTGTTCTCTATGTGTCACGTTTTCACAGCATGAAGCAGTTCTGCCTTATTCTTATACACTTGCTTGACTTCTAAGTCACCTTCAGTCCCCGGATTAACATAATCCCAATCCGTGCATACTGCATCATCAAAATTAACATCTCCAAATTCAGGTATTTGTGGCACTAGGGGAGTATAAGTCCAACATTTTCTGCAGTGTCACCAACAACATCATCATTCTCATCCTCAACTATAAGGGCTTATTTGCCACATCTATGAAAGTATAAGGGTTTCAATATATCGATTTCATAAAGTTTACAGAATTTATCTCTTCCATATCTAAAGACTATTCCAAGTCATGAGTCTCATTTATACATTCATCTGAGTCAGGACTCTTCAAATAGACATTTCATTCGATGAATCTAGCATCTTTTTGTCATTTGTCAATCGCTTGTATGTTCTTAGGATAGTGATCATGAAAGGATAAGATAACATCGCGACTTAAGGGTTATCTTTTGAAATGAATGATATTCACACAACTTAGACTCAGGCATCCACCACTTGGTTTAAAGTTTGTTTGCAATGAATGGTGTTTTTAGATTGATGATGTTTAGGAAGTCATAATCACACAAAAGTCAAGAGTGTTAAATGGTGCATTTCGTCACTAAAGAGACGACAAAAACAACTTAAAAAGACTTTGACAAAACTTCTCTTTAACCCCAAATTTGCACAAGACTTTGGTAAGACTTTTTCTCTAACCCCAAATTTGAAGCTCATTAATTATGTCTTTGAAGTTGATAGCTTTGAGTCCATGGCCATCTTCAATACAAAACTTATGAAATGTCTTTTACTAGCAATTGAATCATGTAATTAACTCTATCACTGAGCTACATGTTCGTCGATTCTTAGAACTCATAAATCTAAGAGAAGTGATACTTATTTTGCTTGTTTGAACAAACAAGGTTTTTGATGGATCGTACTTAACACAAGAGGGGGGGTGAATTGTGTCCCCAAATTCCGATAGGAATCTCTTTTTATAATTTAAAAGGAAATCAATGTCAATTAACAATTAGCACACAAATTTGAACTCTAATGATTATCCTAATCAATATTCATTTCAATGCAAGATGTGATACAATATGGTGAATGATCAATTATCAAATAATCAAGGAATTGCAAAAACAGATTTTTTTTTAAACAACACACTGCGCACAGATTTTACAACTCAAATTTCACCTAGCAAATCAAGTCAGAATTCAATGAAATTTGGTATGCAGTATCAAAACACCCTAATGAATACTATATCAAAAATTCAGATTAAAATTCAAAGTTTAGCTATGTGAACAGTGCACGGACAGATTAGTGGTTCAGAAAATTCTGCAATCAAAACACTTAATCAATCAACAAGCAAGCAATGCAATCAAGAAAGTCCACACAGCAATTTATAGTAGTTCGGAGACTCTTCTCCTACATCTACTACCTAGGTTCACCAACCTAGGATTTTCCAACCTCCACTAAGGATGTGGTTTTCTCAAGAGCTCCACAAAACTCACAAGAGTTTTTAGGTCACCCTTAAAACTGAAGATTTCAAGACAATCTTCAAACTTTACAACCAAGGGTTTCAAGCACTCGCTTAAACTCAACCTCAACAAGGTTTTTGCCCAATGAAGGGACTTTTACAAGTGTTCGGTATAAATGGTTCACTCAAGGTTTGCACTAAGCAAATGGGGTTGAGGAACACTCAAGAATCACAATATCACCTCACGGGTTGGATAGAAAATGAAGAATAATGAGGATTTTCGAATCTGAAAATAAGAAGCCAAATGAGAAGCACTCCCTCTTTGCAAAAGCAAAATAGTGAGGAAACCTTTAGAGTGGCTTGGGTAGAAGCTTGGATTCAATGGCACAAACTAGCTTGAAAGCTTTGAGAGCAAGAATTTCTTCAATGTAATTTTGGCTTCTCCAAGTTGGAATGAGGAAGAACCCCTCTTTATAATTTACCAAGCTCTTGTGATTTCCACCATTGGATCTTTTTCCATCTTCAAATCTCGACCTTCAATTACATGTGCAAATCTTGACCATTGAATGAATAGATCATTAAATCTCAACCTTGCAATATGTAGCCGTTGCACTTGCATTATTTTCCAAGTCTAGATTTGCAAGATTTGAGTTGTCATGTGCACTTGCAGCCACCTTTGACCATTTGATTAAACTTGCACCAAATCTTGACCTTGGTATCTCCAACAATTTTGTCATCTTTGACCATTTGATCAAACTTGCACCAAATCTTGGCATTGGTATCTCCAACAATTTCCTTTTAAATGTGTAGCAACTTGCAGCCATATTTGACTCCAAAAATCAAGTAAGATCTTCTTTTAAGTCAAAAATTGCAAGCAACAATGTTGTCTTATGCACAACCATTGGATTCACCTTTTAAATGGTCATCTTAACCCTTCAAGTCTTGTTGTAATCTGATCCATTCATAATTCAAAATAATTCAATCTCGGCCATAGATTAGTGTACCATTGGAGCTTGCAGTCTTCAAGAATATCTTCATAATCTAAGTCTTGTCTAGTTGCAAAATATACTTTCTCATCTCTTACAAATTTCAACCATTGCATTTGTCCTTTAGCTTCATCAATTTTCTTCTCACAAAAATCTGATCATTGACCTCAATAAAGGAAGCATGTGCAAGATCTTGTTTGATGAAGATAAGATATCCTTCATGTGACCAAACATGTCCCTCCAATCTTGACTTCAAACTCTGAATTTGGCAGCACCAATATATCCATATTATACAGCCCTAAGGCTAATTCCAATCATCAATCAAAATGCCTTAGTGGAAGGTTGATGAACATAGGTTTTTCTTGGTTTTCTAGAGATCCAAGCTCATACTTGAAAACCGGACTTCAATTCACTTGAGCAAACTGAATTCTGAGTGATATAACATCCTCATGATGATTAACCTACAAAGAAATAGGAGGTAGAACTCCCCAATTGCATGTAAGCTCAAAGAGCTTCATATAGAGCGCATAGGTTAATTACATTAGAAAAACAACCCAGAAAATTCACATTACTGCATGATAAATCATTTTATATGTATTAGAATGTCCATGTAAAATTTCATAACAATCGGAAATCGTTTGGTCACTCAACCAAGCAATTAGGTCACTAATAGTGAAATCGATAAATTCTAAGTGTAAATTCAATGTCATTTTGCAAACTCAGTGTAAATGACCTTTTCTCTTGAACTTTACTGACTCAAATATGTTCATAGTGATAAAACTAAGATGCACACGAAATTTCATTTAAATCGGAGTTCATTTGGTTCACCACGTTCACAAAGAACACATATGCACAAAATTAGGTAAAACCTAGTTTTGGCGGAATTTAAGAATATGACCAAATATATATGTGATGCACTTAATTTCTCATGATTATAGTCCTAGAACATATATTAAACCTTCATGTGCATGCGGTTCAAGTTTCAAGTAATTTGGACCTAAGTTGGTTAAGATGAGTTATGATCATTAGAATATTAATGCCCTAACTTAATCCATGTATGTTTGTTTTCAAAACTTAATTTCCAGCACTATCTCAAAAATATATAGATATCAAATTCACATAGAGATATGCATAAGCCTTCATTTAAGTGTATATGCACAATTAAGATATTAAACAATTAACCAAATAACCATTTAAGCATGTTTTCTAGCATTTTAGGATATGTTCAAGTCAAGCATGCTCACACACATTTTAGTATACAATCATACACAAGCATCAAAAACACAATGTTGACCTAGACAGTAAGTCTTGGTCCAACACTTCCTTCATATTCCATTCGTATAAATATTCAAAAGTAAGAATCAGCAGAAACCAATATCTTCCTCAAGAAATCTTCAAGGATGGATACTCATAACTCTCCACCTGCAAAAAGGTCTAGAACTGATGAAGGTTCTACTTCTAAAAAAGATGAAGGTGGAAATGATCCCAGATTCAACCTCTCCCCTATAAGGGAAGACGTATACGAGGACGATCCTCAGAAAACCATCGAATCTCTACAAGAAGCTTTGATGGAAACCAAAAGGAGACTTAAAAAAGCAACCGACAAAGTTCAAGACTACAAAAGGCAACTTATGGTTTCAAGGTATGCCATACAAGGTGTTCGATATATGTCATGGGGCAGACAAGCAAGTACTCATGACTCAGATAAATTGCACGAAGCAATCACTGAGATCACAGTACAACTTGGATCTGTTGCAGATGGAATAGACAGTGTTCTTTATACCCTAGAATAAAATTCCTGTCCAACAGTTTTATGCCAACAAGGTGGTAGAGTCTTGTGTTTATCATAACTTATTATAAACTAAGTACTAAAATATTATAACAAGAGTAAAAGGAACCGAGAGAGAATTTTCTTTCTTAATGTTGCTGTATTTCTTCCATCTATTACAAAGTCATATGATATCTTTTATAGTAGAAAATCCAACCATGCTTTTATGATTTACAACTTTCAACTAATTTTTGGTCTAACTATTTTGTTCATATTTCTTCATATGGGTCCTCTATAGTTATTATGTTCAACAAGTGGTCATTCATAAAACTTTCCACTAATTTTTGGTCTAACTATTTTGTTCATGTTTCTTCATATGGGTCCTCCATAGTTAATGTGTTCAACAAGTACTAGTCGATCATAAAACGCGTGAATTGAGTGGATTATAACATTTCTCGATTATTGATGTTTAGTGTTTTAGTTCTGAAACGAAAATGACATGTAGTCCATAGTTTGATAACCCATGGGAGCCCAACATGTTTATTCCATTCTTTTATCATAGAATTCGTTGTCCAAAATTTATTATGTTAATATAGATTCAATTATTTTTTAAAGCACAATTTAAAATTCATTGTTTTAGTTCTGAATTAATTGTTATAAAGAATTTTATGCGTTGATTCCGAATATGTAATTTTTAGCACCATTCAATTTCAAATGGAAGTCCAATATGTCAATCAAGACCACTTGCACACTTTTTTTTTTCCTCAAAAAGTCCTATATCAGTGAGAAGACCAACAACATTTGAATGTTGTAAGAATTTAAATTATCATTAAACTTTTTCAAATATACAGTTAAGAACTAATATTTTAAAAACGATTGCATGACCTGTTATATGAGTGTTGTCATTAAGCTGCACCACTATTGCATTTTGATTATGGCATTGGAACTTGTGTGACGCAGCCGGAATATACCACAAGGATCAAGCCAACGCTCAATCCCAGGAACACAAGAACCACAATCTGAGAAAACCCTCTCAAGACTCTTTTTTTTTTTAATATTCCAATAATAATATCCCACAAGACATCCCACTATTCTTTTAGACCTAACAACAATTACCCTTAAGGACTAAATTGCCCATACATAGGAAAGGAAACTACTTAATAAAACGAAGGACTCTTAGTAAATTGCAACTAAGGAAATAAAACAATAAAGACACTAATTTCCAACGCAAGAAATTGCACCAAGTCAAAGACGTCCGCGTCATTGTGGGTTGCAATGAGAGCTCCAGCATAGCCTGATATCTCTCTAAAGGTATAAACATAACCCTGTTTTAACTTCCCATGAAATAGATTTGTATGTCTTTTGCGGAATATTTTGCCATGCATTTGTGTCCCCTGTAAAATTCAAATAAAAATAAAAATTTCAAGCAGACAATATCATACAAAGAGAGGTAAGGTTTGAACGAAATGAATAATTTGCTTGGTCCTTTTTTTAAAAAAATGATAGCGATAAAAATATCATAACCTCTTTATCGATGAGTAACATGTCAATACTTTGAAGATCATTGTTGTTTGGTTTGTGGTTTTTTCTCTTTGCTCTTCAAAATATTGTATGTAAGAAACATTTAGTTGTTATTTATATAGAGAAATGGAGTCATCATAAAAATTACATCAAGTATATCTTTACATATTCTCAATTTATGTAATTGAATTTATTATATATGATGAATGTCATTTAATTTAATGTAAAATTAATTTCTCATTGAAGAGAATATTTGCATAACGTCTTTAGACAAACCTCACTCCTCACTCCTCTTTAGACAATACCACTCAATCCAGAAACTACCCTAAGTGCAAGGATAAAATTATTCTCCAAAAGGTAAAAGCCCATTCCACTAATCATCTTGACAAATTCATCAAACTTCCCAGGCTTGTAGAACAGCACAACAACATCAACTCTAAGGAGTCGTAATATAGATGAATGTGGTATTCCACGACGTTGTAAGAGTTATAAGAAATGTTTGAATAAACATTTAGAGTGTATTTGGATTGAGGGATTTGGGGGAAGGGAAGAGCATAGAAATATAGTTTCCTTCCAATTCCCTTGTTTGAATAGTTTATAAAAAATTAAGAGGATGGATTTGAGGGTATTAGGGAGGAAGATTTCATTAAATTTTTGTCAAAATTATTCCTTCCAAAATGAAGTCATTTGGAGGGAAGAGATGACTAATTAAGTTATTTATAAATTGAAAACATATTTTATCCTTATAAATAGCACTGTAACATAAAAATTAAGAGGGATACATTAATATATTTAACTAATTTTCTTTCATTTCTTTTTTTATCTATCCAAACATACGAGAGGAAAATGTATTCTACGTTCCCTCCCCTTCCCTCCCCTCCCCTCCCCTCCCTTCCCTTCCCCCTCTCTTCTATTCCCCTCAAATCTCTCAATCCAAACACACTTAAAAGAAATGTCAAAAGCAAAAAAAAAAAAAAAAAATGGTGAAACTCATGCACTCGGCCACTTTTTATATTTCTTTATGTTTTATTAACTTAACCTGAAAAGAAAATAGGATGTTAACACATATCTCATTGTGAGTCAATATTTTCACTGTTGTGTCGTCATAGAATTCCCCTAACGTTCTTAACTAGTTAACCGATTATTGCTTGCCCAATGAGTAAAACAAGGATGAGCTTTATTTGCACCCCACTATTTTGGATGTTGATATACTAGATTGTACTTAATTGTAAAACATCATTTTAAAAAAGTACGCTGGGGACCAGCTTTTATCAAAATAACCTCAAATTTGATTCTCTCTCCACGAACTGTGATACAATAGTGATACTATTAAACAAAAGATCCAATTTAGTGTTCAATTTATATCTTTTGCTCATAAAATGATGATAGAAATGTTGAAATGTAAATTTGATTGTATTACATGTCTTTCCGGTTCAATTGTATCATTTTAGTGGATTTTTAGTGTTGGTAATACTATAGTGATACATCTCTGCAGCTGTACATGTTTTTCTAGAACAAGCAAGAGATGTATAAACCAAGAAATGAAAAGTAAATAGGAAGAAGAAGTATGCATACTGGTTCAATTGTATAATTTCAATGGATTTTTGGTGTTGGTGATACTATAGTGATACATCTCAGCAGTCGTAAATGTTTTTCCAGAACGAGCAAGAGAGGTAACCAAGAAAAGAAAATCAAGATAGGAAAAGTAATTAGGAAGAGAAGTATGCATACTGGTTCAATTGTATCATTTTATAGTGATGCATTTCTATAGCTGTAATTTTTTTTTAAAATGAGCAAGAGAGGTACAAACCAGACGGAGCGAGGAATGAGAGAAAAGTGAACGAAGCACAGCCCAGATTGAGCAACGAAGCATAGTCTAGATTGAGCAACGAAGCATAATCCAGATCAATCAAAAACGGAGACAATAGCAACTCGACGCAGTCCAGATCGAGCAACGAAGAAGAAGGCGATGAAGAGAGAAGAAGCTCGGCAAAAAACGGAGAAGAAGGCAATGAAGAACAATTCAGATCAAGAAGGAGGAGGAGGAGGAGGAGGAGGAGGGGAGGGGGAGGGGGAAGGGGAGGAGGAGAGGAGGAGGAGGGGACACACTAGAGTTGGATAGTTGGAGGGAAAAGAAGAAGAAGAAGATGAATATTATAGGTATAAACCAAAAAATATCTTAAGCCAGATGACTAAATTACCCTTAAATTACACTCTTTTACAATTTTGAAAAGGTTCATGACCTTTTTACAATTAAGTTGTTCAAAGTGTTCTTAGTGTTACCTGTCTGAATTGAAGAATATCCAACTAACTCTTAGTAACCAAAATCTCACACATTTATGAAATACACCCCAAAGCTTTATTGGTTGTACTGTGTTGGCTTCTCTCTTCTAGTCTTCTATTCGGTTGAACTGCACATTCATATGCCTTTGGTGGACAATATTGATATGATTCACTGACCAAATTCAACTTGGATAAATGAACATGGAAGGGGGAAGGTTCTAGATATTTCCAATGCTTTATATATGATCATAGTTTGCTTTTTATTATATAAGATTGAAGTTCTCATATGATAACTACACACTGTCTAGTACTTGACCAAACTCCAAAGAAATGGGTAGTAGAGAAAGCACAGTAAGATCTACTGAGGATGGTGAAGATGAAGTTTCCGAGATTGCGAAAATAATAGCTGCTGTTGCAAAGATGTGATGCTATCAGAGTTTTCCAATTATGATGCAGACACCATAATCAAGGCTACATGTCTATCTCTCCAACAATAAACGTTAACACATATTGGACACTCATGCTGGAAGAGAAAGGCAAGTCAAAGACTCATGCATGCACAACTTGGCTTAAAGTTTTTTTTTTGCAATGAATGGTATTTTCAGATTGATATTGTTTCTGAGGTTACAATCACATAAAGTCAAGAGTGTTAAGCGATGCATCTCATCAAGAAAGAAAAGGCAAAAAAAATTTAAAAGAATTTGACAAGAATTTTCTTTACGCCCAAATTTGAGTAAAGACTTTTTTGTAATCCCAAATTTAGGGCTCATTAATTTTTATCTTTGAAATAATTTGCTTTGGATACATGGCGGCATCTTCAATACAAGTCCAGTATGAAATGTATGTTTCATCTGAGCCACACGCTCGCATTTTGAAATGTCTTAATTAATTTTTTTGTTTGGGATTCAAATAATATTTTCCCACATCGAGAAATGTTTCGAGTATATCTACTTAATATGGCATCACAAAGTTTTGTAATTTTTCGTATGACACAAAACATGATTATCAATCAACTATGGCAAAGTACTTTAGCCTTCAATAGTGTAAATCTAGTTAATTTCTCATGTTACAATCAAAGTTTCTTTTAATAGAAAGGTTTGGTGACTGATATTAAGAATCTTAGAAAATCCTAAGTAATAATCTAAAACAATGACTCATTGACTAAGACTTGGGCCAACTTGGCTTAAAATTTCTTTGCAATGAATGGTATTTTCAAATTGATGTTGTTTACGTGTTACAATCACACATGATGTATCACTTTCACAAATTCAGAAGTATTAAATGGTGCATTTCGCCATTAAATATAGAGACGGCAAAAGCCAGCAAAAAAAGCTTAAAGACTTGGGCAATAATTTTCTTTAACCCCAAATTTGAGTAACACGTTTGGCAAGACATTTCTATAACCCCAAATATAAGTTCTATGAAATGTCTATTTCCAAGAATTAAACATGGGACATCTAAGTGGCACACCTGTAACTCTGTCAATGAGTCACATGCTCATCTTTTGAAATACTTGTCAATTTTATTTTTTT
Organism: Tripterygium wilfordii; assembly: GCF_013401445.1. Lineage (NCBI taxonomy): Eukaryota > Viridiplantae > Streptophyta > Magnoliopsida > Celastrales > Celastraceae > Tripterygium > Tripterygium wilfordii. The sequence continues at coordinate 3,203,987 of NC_052232.1, read as the reverse complement.
TGGATTTAACTAATATTTTCTCACACCCGAGAATTTTTTTAGTATATCTAGTTAATATGGCATGCATGTCAGAGTCCTGTAAAGATGACTCAAAACATGATCAACCATAACAAAGTGCTTTGGCCTTCAACAGTTTAAGGCTATCTAGATTGGACATTTAGAGTTTCATTATCGTCATTTTGTGCAAAAGAACCCCACATCAGAGACTCCAAATGAAACTGTAAATCTCTTATTCGCTACAGTTCAACGCCACATCTTACGTTTAACTGTAGCAAACTCATGTGAATTGTTTTCATTAAAATATTTCAAGGGCCCACATAGACCACACAATAACAAGTCCTCCACTGGATATCATTGTCCGTCAAGAATGTCCTAATAAAATATTTTTTATTCTTTTAAAATTTCAAGCTTTTGCAGCACACACGATTAATTTTTTTATACATTGCTTATTTAATGTTTTCAACCAATTACACATTAAATTCATTAATCACCACTAAATATCGATGAAGTAGTATATCATAAATAAAATAATTTGAGAAATAAAAGTATAATATATAAAATTAAAATATCAATGTTAATTGATTTATTATCAAAATGTGGTAGATTTTTTGTTATGATAGCTAAAAAAAGATGATTTTAAATAATAAAATTGATTTTATAAAAGAATATTTAAATGATTTAGAATATGGTTTAGAGTCTCTGCAGCGTGATGATACTATTTAAGAAACTGTAAATTTGTGAAAAATATAATTTTATTATAAATTTAGAGCTTTTGTTAATAGTTTATGCTGTGGATAGTCTAAGTACATGCAATTGAACCAATCAAACTTTCTTTTAATAGAATCAATGATATTAAGAATTTTAGCAAATTATGAACTAAATCATACAAAATCTTCTACCGTAGAAAGAATACATACCTCTGTAGACCAATCAACTTGAGATAAATCTTCATTTCCAATAGCCATCCTGCATCAGAAACAAGAGATGGTTTTCAATTTCATGTAATAAGAACCGAATCAAAACCGCCCTGATCAAGAAAATCAAAAAATCTAAAGCCCTAATTCCATCGGCAAACGACAAAGAATAATTGGTAATCCAAGAGTATACACAAATTTTTACCTGCGCAGTCAAGCGGAAAACAAAGATTAGGCGGCTTTGATGTTTTTGTCAGCCGATCAGGGGTAATGCGACTGTTACACCCTAATTCATTGGTATATGATTGTTGATTGGAAAACGAGAAATTTGAGGGAAGGGAAAATGGGAGATGGAGCAAGGCGGGAAACTCGGATAGATTTTACGGGTAGTTTAGTAATTTCGTCGACTTTATATATTTTATGGTTTTTACCTAGTCAAGTAGAACTGACTTGTCAAAAGACTCAAAACAAATTTCGGAAACGTCAATATTTTCTATTCAAGCCAAACATGTTTTCTATTCATAGAAAATAGAAACTGAAAATGAAAATAGAAAATAGAAAACAGAAAATATTTTCTCAACACCCCAACAACAAAAAGAACAGAAAGAGACACTCATAATCAATGGGGGGAAAATTAAACCAAAAATAAACAACAAGGCTAGGATGAAGTTAAGATGCAGATGGCGACCATTTGAGGGCGCCATTGAATACATTTTCTTGCATTTCATATTATTCTATCCAAGTAAGTGCGAGAGTGAAGCAGGGGCTAAGGCTTTGTAAAAAGAAAAAAAAAACAAAAAACCATATAAAAATCCAAAGCCTTATTATGCGATAAAATTGGTTTCAAATAGAAAAGAGTGTTGAAACACCAAGCACTGGTGTGACCATATTTGGCTCTGCTGTTGAATTAACACAGTAGGTTAATGCCCTAAAACAGTTGTTATAGGATGATGAGATGAAAGGCTACACAAGCATCCTCCGCCGTTGATTGGGTAGATAAAACACAGAAATACCAGACTATTTAGAGACCAACCCTGACATTTGTTCTATAGTCATTAAAACAGTCAACCAAGAAATATGATGGCTATATACATATATATATATATATATATATATTTGATTAACTTATTCAAAGTCTAATTTTTTATGTAATTTTTGTTAATCCATTAGATGTAATAACAAATCCTGACTACAAACAATACGCGGAGTGGCTAGTTCTGTTAATCAGGATATGGTCACTTTTCAAGTGGCCCAGTAGAATAATCTGATTAGTGATTTAGTATAAGATCATGAATCACAAGGGGAACAAACACATCTTCAGCAAATAAACAAGATTGTAACATCAAGGCCCCACAATTTTAATAATATATTTAATAAAATAGTTACTGTTTATAAATTTAATAAAATTAAATGATTAAAAATTTAATATAATTTTAAAATTTGATATTTATTTATGCTTAAAATTAATCTAATAATAAATTAATTTATTAATATTTACAATTAATTTATTATTTTATTTATTTGACTAATTAACATTTTCAGTTGATATAAAAAATTCTAATATACTTAAATTAATTTTAATAATAAATTATATTTATTAAATTAACTTTAATAACAAAATGAAAAAAAAATGATTAAAAATTTATTATTAAATTCAAGATAATACTTTTAGTCAACAGTTTTTCCGCTAGCGTCAGCTTTTAATTCACCAAACACCTCACAACATATTTCACAGCTTTAAGCTCAGCATAATTTTCACAGCATTTCTGCTAGCTTTGAAAATCAATTGTTCTGCCGTATCAAACGGAGCCGAAATTAAAGGCAGAGGGCTGGAAAGACATTCGCTCAGTAAGGAGTTTGGGTAGCTCGACCAATGGGGGAGGTGGGGGTTCCCACCTCAACAGAATCCATAGACGGAGCAGGAACAGATCAATTTTAGGCGCAGTAGTTGGGACACGAAGCACAAGCTAACTCAACACCCGGCAGAGGGCCTCGAAAGAGAGAGAGGAATCAAAATTGCACAGCGAAAGAAAAAGCGAGAGAGAGTGAAATAGGGTTTTGTTTCATAAATTTTGACGGAGAGTTGCGAAACACGGAGATTCTTCGTGTTCACAATTTTCTCTAAATTTTGACGGAGAGTTGCGAAACACGGAGATTCTTCGTGTTCAAAACGTCATTTTCGTGCTTTCTATTTTTCCAGCAAATGAATCTGAAAATGAAAATCATAAAACATGTTTTCTATATTTTAGAAAATGAAAATAGAAAATGTTCATACCAAAGATGCTAACCTCTCTCCATTTCCATTGCACCGTGCAGCGGTTCCGCTGCATATTGTGAAGCTCCGTGTAGGAGCTTCTCTAGTGGAAACGTTGCACATTTTTTTTTAAAATTTTTTTAATTGCGTGGCCCACAAATCGTTAACTTTTTTGACTTTTTACTAGAATTAATGTGGGCCTCACAAATTTAATAATATATTTAATAAAATAGTTATTGTTTATAAGTTTAATAAAATTAAATGATTAAAAATTTAATATAATTTTTAAATTTGATATTTATTTATGCTTAAAATTAATCTATAATAAATTAATCTATTAATATTTACAATTAATTTATTAATTTATTTATTTGATTAATTAACATTTTTCAGTTTTGATATAAAAAATTAGAATATACTTAAATTAATTTTAATAATAAATTATATTTATTAAATTAACTTTAATAACAAACTGAAAAAAAAAAGATTAAAAATTTATTATTAAATTCAAGATAATACTTTTAGTCAACAGTTTTTCTGCAAGCGTCAGCTTTTAATTCACCAAACATCTCGCAGCATATTTTACAGCTTTAAGCTCAGCTTTTTTTTACAGCATTTTTGCTAACGTTGAAAATCAAACTTTCCGCTCTACCAAATGGAGTCATGATGTCCAAGGTGCATTTGGTTTCAACGTTTTCCAAGTGTTTCTATTTTCATTTTCTGGAAAATAGGAAACGTCTTTGAAAGCGTATTTAGTTAGTCATTTTTGAAAATACGGAAATGTAAATGGCTGGAAAACAGAAAACGATATAAAACACGGAGTCTTCCGTCTTCGGATCCGACTTACGTGTTCTGCTCCTGTGATCCTCTGCTCCTTCCTTGTCTTGGATTATCATTCTGAGAAGTGATCCGGAGGTGGCATCTGAGAAGCAATTGCGCCTATAAACGAGCAACACGATCGAGGAATCCAATCTCAAGAAGCGATCCGGAGGTGGCGCTGTAATTGTTGATATGAGGTAAGCTTTCAACTGCGGGTATTTGTTGTTTCATGCCAAATAATTTTCGATTTTTGTTGTTGTGGGGTCTCAATGATGTCACCAAGGAGAAAGAAATGGATCAAGGCTGAAGAGAAAACTGTAATCGACAAGTACGGTGAGATGGTCTCCGATGGGACCCTAGCCAAGATGAAAACCTGTGAATTAGGTGCACCATCTCCTTGACCCAATTGGACATAGTTTATCAATTTATCCTGGCAAATCCAACTTAGTTTTGACAGAGGGATTGCTCTGACCCAGAGCGTTTGATGAGACTGCGATGTTGGAGACTTGGAGGATAGCACTTGCTTGGTACATCTTACATGGCGACGAAAAATTATACATCAATAGAGTGATTCTGTTTGCATTCTCTATGTGATGCACATTCTGTTTTTATTATTTTATGCCCTAAGACTTTGGTTTATTGTAATTTGTTTTTGAACCATGAATCTGTTAGACATTGGAATGAATCTGGGTGGACAATGCATATTGCGTCCATTCACGGTGGTGATGATGATTTCAAGAATTATAATCACAATGAAGATGAGCAAGATAGTGATGATTCATCGATGTTTCTTCTGGTTTGCAGAGCAGTTGTGGAGGATGAGGAAGTGCAGCATAATGGGCTACACAGAAGAAAGTTCATATAAAGAAGCCAATATCGGAGAAAGTAAAAAGAAGACAAGAAAGAAGAGGGATTTGTGTAGTCAACAAGAGTTGATGAAGAAATGTTTGTTTTTTTATATGAAAATAGAAAATAGAAAACAGTATTTCAAACTAAACGCACTATATTGTTTTTTGATTTGGGACTTTGAAGAATACATTTGTTATAGATGAGAGCTGTCCACAATCTTAATGCCCAAGAAATTGACCAAATAAAAAACTTGGTGGAAATAAGTAATTCATCCAAATGTCTGGACCACTTTGTCATGGCATACTCATCACGATTGGTTGTATGTTCCCACTAATTGCACAATAACTAGCACGGATTCATGTAGATTGCAGACTCACTAGTTTCCAGATTTTCCCCTGATTTTCTCTTTACATCATTTGACTAATGCCCAAAATGACTGGTCCCATGTTTGAAAAGGCAGTGGTCTCTATCTATGTGTGTGTGGGATGGAAGAAAATTGGTCTATCATGAAATTTGTAACACAACCATTCGTGTATTTCTCACCACGGTGCAAGGTTTGAATCATGTGAACAATATATTTGTGAGTGTGGTGTTGCATGTGTATGAGTTCTATGTTGTAGTGGGTAGAATCTACAATCAAATATTTATATCGTTGAGCCACCAGCAACCAATGATCTGGACAGAAGAATCAGGGTGAGAGTGATGCACCGGTGTGGTACCTGCCAAAGACACTTTGACGCTCAAGTTAGAATAGTAATTCAAGGTTTTTTTTGACTCTTTTCCAGCAAATAATACAATGTCAAAGTAACAAATGGAAATAGATCTAGGATGTAATTGTATGATCAGAATGAAGACTGTGTCGAAGAAGATTTTCCGGAGATGGTCAGAGAGAAAAGAAGAAGATCCCCTCTCCTTGGTGAGATTTTGCTATTTATGCTGCAATATGAGGGACAAATGTCCAAATAAGAGCCGCCGATCTTTATCCAGGTTACCGTTAGAGACTGACTACCTTCTCTTTCAAACCTGCTCTGACCATTTCGACGCCATTCTATGATGGGACATTAGACAGCTTCAGGTGTCAGGGACTACCTCAGTTGTGTCAAAGGTGGATCGGTTTGATTGCTTATTGTCAAATGTCCTAGCTGATTTACAAGAAAAACAGAATCAAAAGACGAAACATTGATACTCGGGATAAGGGGAAGGCGATATCGTCATTAGCTTCGATGTTGAGTTCGAAGTCTTTGACGGTCGAAGATACGGGTCTTCGACAGAAGCTATTCAAACCGACTCTGACTTGGGCTTAAGTTAATTTACATTGTTTGGCGGACCATGATGAATTGACGAGGGATTAAGTTAATTTACATTGTTTTGTTCCATCGGGCTAACAGTATGAATATTACTCTTATTTTACAGTATTAGAAATTCCATTACTTGATCTGTAAATAATACCAAATTCCAAGGCATGGCACTTGCAATTTGTGCGTTCTGCAGCACCTCTTGTGTGCGTGAGAATTGAGAAGTGTGTGCTCTGTTTATCGTGCGTGTGCGCTTTATGTGTGTGCTTGTGCATGACATCGGTCACAGTGGCCACATCACAGAACCATAAAGCCATCACCACAACACAAAAATCAACAAAGGCGGTAATGCACAGACCTGATCACAGGGGCGGACCCAGAATTTGAACTCACTGTGGGCAAAATTTAAATACAATGGGCATGTTTGGAAGTGCTGTCAACTGCCGTGAAGTGTTGTGCGGTGCCGTAAGTTATAAAACTGTGGTGCTGTGAGGTGAGTTGGAACACAAAGCTGTTTTGCGCATCATTTTTAGAACTGTGGTGTGGTGCTGTGAGGTGCGTTTGGCGTATCTAAATTACGGTTATATTAGATAACTAATAATATTAATATAAAATCACTTAACTTTTACATTGTACATTAATCTAAAATAAAATAATTGACTTAATTTGATTACGTGGGACAATTCAACATATATTATAAGCGTTTGGGAGTGTTGTGAGGTGTGGTGAGGTTCTGTGAGGTAAAAAGTTGTGGTGTTGTGAGGTGAGTTCTGTTGTAAAAGCGTTTAGCGTGTCGCAAAAAACTATGGTGCTGTGAAATGTGGTGCACCTGAACACACTGCAAACACACTGCCAAACACCCACATGAGTTTATATGCATTTCAAAGTAATAGCTTGTCGTCCCCCCACACTCTCAGTGTGCCATCCGAGCACACATGCTTAATATTCCGAAGACCAAGAGTCTAGGAGAAGACCATGAGTATACAAGAGGACCAAGATTCCCCAAAAGCATCAAAGTAGGGCGATGAGGAGAGCTCTTCAGCATGACTAAAAAGCCAACCTCGGTACCTTGCCGAACACACATACTCAGTTTAATGAAGATGTCATGCCCCGGTGTGAAAGGGCCCACAAGAAGATCAGTTACAAAAGAAGCAATAAATAGTGGATCCACTCACCCACGATATCAACATTAATGAGGAGAGACTCACTATCTTTCGTAACGGACTCTCATCTAGCTACTATAAAAGGGGACCCCCGCCTCAGGTAAACATTACATTCGAAGCACATTCTAAGCTCTAAGCTCAAGCTCAACTAAACTCATGCACTCTAGCACACTTAATAGCAAATTGATAGAAGAGAGCTCATAACACCGAGCGCTCTTCCTTTTTGACTATTTATTGACTTGAGCATCGGAAAGGACCCCCGAGCGTACCCTCGTGGGGCTCCCATAACTTACGTGTTTCCTTATGTAGATCATCCTTTAGAGCGACCAGGACGATCCTAACTTCGATCCTACTATCGATGACGTCCTTGGAGCCGGAGACAATTTTGAACGTCATCAATCTTAATAACATTAAAACTTCTTTTTTTTAAGCTTAATAGAACTTATAAGCTAATTTATCTGGGGTGTTTGGTATAGTAGTGTTTGTCCCTAACTTATCACTTATAAGTTTTACCAAATGACCGACACCAAAGTGTGTGTACTTATCCCAAGTGTAGGGTATCGACAAGTAATAAAACCGGTGAGTCCGGTATCGTATCCACAAGGAAGCAAAGCAAATTTCCTGGTGAATGAATTCATAACAAAAGTAAACAAGAATTGAATTTAAAACAATTAATTAAAAACCTAGTCCCTAATCCGTCCCGGTTGCTACTCGGTTCTCATACTCAAGGTATTATTGCAACCACGCACAACCATACACAACGCATTGTGCAATACTATTAACTATGCATATGCAAAGGAAATTGGGCATGAAGACTTCAATTCCTACATTGAGGCCATCGGTCCTCTTGGTCTACGATGAATGCAAAGGGGTAGGCACCTATTCTTATGGATTAATATTCTCCTTTGGGGCTCGGCTTTGCGAGCCCCTAGTTTCACACTCCAAGACCAATTAACCATAACTCTACCATGCATGTTCCATAAATTCCACAAAATCTCATCATCAATACACACAATTAATAGTTATGTAATGAAAACTCAATCAATTGGGGAAATAATGCATTGGGCATTAACAATTCCTAATCAAACATGTTAAATCGAATCCCTAAATTATACAATCCAAAAACACAATAAACAAGCTATTCTCATGCACCAAAATACATAACTATCACAAAATCAAAAGAGAGAGATTGAAACTTTTCGACATACCTTGAGCAATCGAAACCTCGCACCCACCGTTAGGGACTAGAAACTAGAAAGAGAATTTAGCCACTCATCATAATGAACGTAAACATCAATTTTATAGAAGAAAACCAATGTTTACAATCAAAATCACAAGGACTAAGCAAAACCCTAGAGAGAGAAAGACAAAGAGGCACAATGTTATAGAATGGAATCAATGAGGTAGAAACTCAAATATTAGGGTTTTCCCCTCATTTTACAACAGACATCACTGTTGTAGTGTCTACCGACCAAAACTCTAATCGTGCGCTTCGAATCCATTTATTTTTTGCCTTTACTTCCATTCGGCTTGGTAATCAATCAGGTTTGGCGCTGAAATGTTGAAGTTTAAGTACCAGTGAGCATGGGCTGTCTAGAGAGCTTATAAGGCCCAATACTTCTTTAGCCAATTAACCTATTGATTGCTAGCTCAATTAATAAGAAGATGTTTTTTTTGGGAGCCGTTATTCGTATTGATAGCTCTCGGGCAATTGTTGATTTCATTATATATCTTTTTGTTGTAGTTCCTTTTTGGGTCCTCTTGGCTGTGTTGTTCAGAAAAAAAAAATTGTCATTGCCCTTAATTTATGTGAGAGTATTTCACAATTCTAAAGGAAAATGACCACCGCACATCATTGGTTAGCTGTCATTACACATAACACATGTGAGGTCGGACCACAAAAGTCAACTTGCTCTAGTCTCCACGAGTAGACAACACAAAATTATACAATTCCTTGGTTATTAAGGAAAATTACATAATAGTAAAATGAATAATGCTTGAGACTCTCGAATAGTGATCCCAAAAGATCTCATTTAATGTAGAGTGTTGGATGTGAAGTGAGTCCTACATTTATATTTTTAATCAATCATTATTTTAATACCACAAAGGTTTGGGGGTCTTTTAGGGATCACAAAATGGGGATATAGTATTATCCTAATAAAATATATAATTGAATGGAGAAGACAATAGAATAATACAATAGACAACACAACCATTTTCATAGTGGTTTGACACTCATAGGGATGAAAAAAAAACCGATCCGAACACTATTCACAGGATACCCAATCCGTTTAGTACCCTAAAACCGGTTTGATAGGTTTTGGAAACAGTTTTGGTTTTGGTTTTCAAACCCGTCATGGTTTGGGGTCAGGTTTAGTTTTTGGTGCCGGGTTTAGGATACCCAAACCGTTTAATAAAAAAATCCATTATAGTAATAATATTATAAATTATATATAAAGGTATACTAAATTATAACGTGATAAAGCATATTAAAACCTATATGTTTATAGAAGCATACTAATAAAACTATAAATTAGACTAATTTGAATTATAAAATCATAATTAATATAAATCATAGTCAATATTAATTTATATTAATATAATCATCAAAGAAAAAAATAAAAAATATTAAAAGTTAAATGGTAAACGGGTACCCGATGGTAAACGGTTATAAAACAGTTCCGGGTTTAAAAATTTAAATGGTTTTTTAAATGGTTTTGGAATGGTTTTGGTATAGAGTATCTCAAATGAAAACGGTTTTGGTATTTGCTATTTGGAAGGGTACCCGACCCGTTGTTATCCCTAGACACTCAACCTATATCTAATCTCTGAAGCCTTTTGTGGCTACATTTTCTTTCTTTCTTTTTTTAAGATTTTAGATACCGTTGACGAATATGCTCTCATTGGAATCGAACCGTAGACACATATATGCCTTATAGCCTAACCCAGTCGATTGCCAACTGAACCATCTCTTGTTGGTGGTTGCATATTCTTATTGATTTTTTAGGGTATTTGATTGATATCACAAATAATATGATTGAAACAATAAATTCTATAATAGATGATACCATTAACGAGATAATTATAGCTGATTTACTCAGTTGCATATATAGATAAGGCATTTCCTTGACTTAGAATTTGTCAAAAGTCTTTGTCTTCCTACTTCTCCAAGGCACATATAATATTACTACTTACTAGGAACCTTCCTATGTGTTGAGAAAACAATCTAAATATACAAAAAAAAGTATATAAAAACCCCAAAAATATTGGGAAAAAGGAGGGGGAACTAAGGAATCCAAAGACAAAAATGGAGTACCTTACAAAGTTGCCAGAAGAGAGCATATCTCTCATCATCTCCTACACATCACCACGGGACGCTTGCAGATCATCAGCGGTTTCACGTTCTATGAGGGAATCTGCAGATTCAGATGCTGTGTGGAGGAGTTTTCTGCCCTCTGATTGTCAGGACATAGTTTCCAAATCATCAGCTTCAACGTCGTTGCCGTTGATTCTTATGCCTAGGAAGGAGCTTTATTTCTACCTGTGTCATAATCCCATCTGCATTGGAAATGGTAACATGGTAAGCACAAGTCAGTTCTTGTGTCTTCATCTAGTTATTGATTTAATTTCTTAAGCTATCATGAACCTGGAAACCAAACTTCTTCTCAATGATGTTGTTGAAGTCTCAATTAACTGTGATCTCCATCAAATTAATTCACTTATTGCTTGTTTCTTGAAGCAGAGCTTTTCATTGGAGAAAGAGGGTGGGAAGAAATGTTATATGATAGGGGCACGAGATCTCTCAATCGCCTGGGGAGATACATCAAGCTATTGGAAATGGAAATCACTTCCAGAATCTAGGTATGTTAAGCCTATCTAGAATTATTTTTCTCAAATGCTACTCGACAATGTTAATGCAATTGTTAGTATTTTGACATTGGTACTGCAATGCCAATGCACCACAGGTTCTCCCAAGTGGCCAAGCTCCGATACGTGTGGTGGCTCGACATCAAGGCGACGATAGAGACTAAAGTTTTGTCTCCTGAAACAACTTATGAAGCTTATTTTGTGTTCAAGTTTGTTGAATCAAGACATGGGTTCAGCCAGAGACCTGTAGAGTTGTGTGTCAATGTAGAAGGAAGTGAGGGTAAGGAAAAGCTTAGGGTGCGCCTGGATCTCCCGTTGGATATGCCTCAAGACCCTCGGCCATCTCAACGGAGAGACGGATGGATGGAGATCGAAATGGGTAGTTTCTACAATGAACATGGAGATGATGGCACTGTTTTGTGTAGTCTAATGGAGACTGATAACTATGCCATTAAGAGGGGACTCATTGTTGAAGGGATTGAGTTTAGGCCTAAAAGTTAGTCACTTACCCAGATACATCTCTCCTGTTTAAGGACTTCCTCCCAAAAAAAGCAGTAATTGTGACATTCTGAAGTCAATTTCTTGTCAAGAACAATAATCTCATTTTATGGCCATGCCTGTCTAGTCTACTGTTTCTATAATGCTATTTACTTCTTCAGCAGATACAAATGTATTTGAGTAGCAGATATGAGCAGTCATTAGTAATTGAAAAATGCTCTAGACATTGCTAAATTGATTGCTACCAATCTGATCAGCGGACGAAATAACAAAGCAAACTAAAATACACTGAAACTTTTCATTTATACAGTCAAAATGACCAATAACACTGTCTATGCAACTTACCTTACTTAACAGGATGGCTGGCTGATTCCATGGGCTGGGCACCCACCTATGGTGTAGCTCCACACTAAGCATATTAGGCTGAGGAATACCATGAAAGAATTCTAGTTAGTATGATAACATATGCATAGATAGCTGGTCATAAGGACAACCGAAGAATAAAAACCATGTTTGATTTTGTTTGCCTTACATAAGAAGATTGCAGACTTTGAAGAACAATAAGAAACAGTTGAACCATCCAATCTCAGCTTAGCTAGCATTACCACAAGACTATTCTTCTTACTCCTATCCATGTCTAATCCTGGAAGGGCAGAGATTATGTTTGCAAGTCATTGAGTTAACCCATAGCACTAACAGTGCAGAATCCCTAGATTATGAATTCCAAGCAGAACATATTGTAGAAAACCATGGTGTAATGCTTAAACTTCAGAATGAAAACTGGTTACACACTCCTAAGAAATGATGGAAATATTATGGTGAAAAAATGGATGTAGAATCTTGAATGCACCTGTAATTTGTCCTAGCCATTCTCTCAAGACTTCTAAAAAATGGATGTAGAATCTTGAATGCACCTGTAATTTGTCCTAGCCATTCTCTCAAGACTTCTAAAGAATATTTCTTATCAAGAACAATAATCTCACCTGCCTATACTATTATACTAAACACTTCTTGATGAGACGCTAATTTCCAGTTGATACATGATTGTCAAGACTCAAGAACACAATCTCACGTTATGATCTTGCCTGCTGATATGGATTTAATTGCAAGCGCACAAATCGCACAAGTAATAAAGAGATTAGTAAATTATCGTTTCCACTAGGGATGTGTTGGCAAAAGAAATCAATGTCAAACAAGCAATAATTATGCAAATTGGGTAAAAAGGATTAGCGATTGGTTTTGATTTTGACTAAACTAATTAAAAAGAACAAAAGACAAATCAAACACAAGTATGTAATCAAAGATGAAAAACACTAGGGTACTTAATTTCACCTTACCTATCCAATTCAATTCCCTTGATCCCTAACTCATCTCTCAATAATGACAATCGATTTCCCAACCTATTCAATGTTCTATTCCTAGATACATCAAACGTATTTTCAATATAAATCTCTATTATTCCTAACAATTGGATTAATATATCAAAAACCCATTAAGACCTATGGAAATCATTTAGCGATAGCATAAGTTACAAATCTATATTCCTATGGTTCAGGCACCCTATGTCATCTATGGCTTGAGGCAGACCCTAGATATCTCCTTCCGGTCTCAATCTAGGCAGCTGATATGGATTTAATTGCAAGCGCACAAATCGTACAAGTAATAAAGAGATGAATAAATTATCGTTTCCACTAGGGATGTGTTGGCAATCAAGATCAATGTCAAACTAGCAACAACTATGCAAATTGGGGAAATGGATTCGAGATTGATTTTGTTTTTAAACTAAACTAAAGCAAAAGAACAAAGACAAATCAAAGACAAGTATGAAACCAAGGACGGAAAGCACTAGGGTACTTAACGCCCCCTCACCTATCCAATTCAATTCCCTTGGTCCCTTAATCCCTAATTCCTCTCTCTATAATGACAATCGATTTCTTAACCTATTCATTGTTCTATTCCTAGATACATCAAACGTATTTTCAACATAAATCCCTGTTATTCCTAACAATCGGATTAATATATCAAAAACCCATTAAAAACTATGGAAATCATTTAGCGATTGCATAAGTCACAAACCTATATTCCTATGGTTCACGCACCCTATGTCATCTATGGCTTAAGGCAAACCCTAGATATCTCCTTCCGGTCTCAATCTAGGCAACAAATCAATTGAATGATGGCCAAACATTCAAAAGCATTAATCACACCCATAGACAATCAAGAGAGAGAGAAATCAAGAAATAAGGAAACCAAGTTTATTGAATCTTCAAGGTTTGGTTACATTAAGTCCCTAGTAAGAAATTTAGCCACTCATGGAAGCAAAATACATCATTAAACAAAGGAAATCAACCATAGAAACTAGGATAGAAAAGGAGAGAGAAAACCCCCTTGTAGACCCTCTTCTTCTCCAAGCTCCAATGGTGGCTCCAAGCTCTCCAATGGTGGTAGAATGAAACCCCCTCCAAGAACTCCCCCAAAACCCTATTTTTCTGCCCTTTTATACTTCCCCAAACTCTTATGTCGTTTTCAAAACAAGTTGGGGTCGTTTTGGCTTAAAAACAAGTGAATTCGGAACTTTTTCACGAAACTGCGCGTGCTGTGAATAGTACCTCTTATCGATCGGGAATATTTCCGATCGATCGGAAATACAATCTGCCTCCATGAGTTTTTTTAGTGTTTTGGCAGGTCCGATCGATCGGGAATGGCTCCGATCGATCGAAAATCAGTTCTGGAGTCCAAATCTTCATTTTGCACTCTTTTCCTCCCTTTTTTGTCTTGGCAACTACTATATGCAAATATAGTTTTCTTAGGCAATATCAACTCTTAATCAACTCAAAATGGGATGAACTTATGTGTAAAGGATGTAAAAATGTATGTATATATTCGGCACATCAGCAGCAAATCAATTGAATGATGGCCAAACACTCAAAAGCATTAATCACACCTATAGACAATCAAGAGAGAGAGAAATCAAGAAATAAGGAAATCAAGTTTATTGAATTTTCAAGGTTTGGTTACGTTAAGACCCTAGTAGGAAATCTAGCCACTCATGGAAGCAAAATACATCATTAAACAAAGGAAATCAGTCATAGAAACTAGGATAGAAAAGGAGCGGGAAAACCCCTTGTAGACCCTCTTCTTCTCCAAGCTCCAATGGTGGCTCCAAGCTCTCCAATGGTGGTAGAATGTGTGAGAATGTGTAAGAGTCCCTTAAAACCCTAAAAACTACCTATTTATACTTCCTTAAACTCTTATGTCGTTTCTCATACAAGTTGAGGTCGTTTTGGTTCGCACCCATTTGAATTCGGAATTTTTTCGCGAAATTCACTGTGCTATGAATAGTAATCCGATTGATGGGAAATAGCTGCTGGAATTGTTAAGCTTTACATGGCCCGATCGATCGGGATCCAATTCCTATCGATCGGGATTTGCCTCTGCTATTCTTTTCTCCTTTCTTCAATTGATCCGATTTGACTCCTTTTCGTCCGATATGCTCCTATGCATGTGCAAATATACAATTCTTAGGCATTATCAACCCTCAATTTACTCAAGGAACCATGAAATACAATGTAAATGGTGTGTAATTATATGTATATAATTAGCACAACACCTGCCAATACTATTGTGCTATTTACTCACCAAACAATAATGCATTTTATGCTCTAATTAGATGATATGAGCTATTACTAATTGTCAATATTAATTGGCTAGCACTAGACACTAATAAATGACATGACTATCAATCTGTTTGTGAGAATCACAATCTAATCACCTCACCAGAAGGGAAAAAAAAAAAGATAAACAAAAACCATAAAAACTTTCATTTATACAAGCATCCAGATACGAAGAGACAGGTCAGATGCAGATAATTTTCACTCACAATCTTCGTTGACAAAATCCGTAGGAGAGAATTAACACTAACAAAATCCGAATAAGAACATCAATATACCTGACTAAACTTTTTCTTCCTCTTGTTGCCGCTGCTCTTGGGACCATTTCCAGCCATGGGAAGAATTCAGTAGATGTGCAGTCATTAAATGAGTTGAACTTCCTGTTTGGACCGCATTTTGGAACCACTCGAAGAATTCTTACTCTGTCACGGACTCTTCCATCTTAGGTCCTTGAATGCCATGCCAATATAATAACCCGTCTCTTCTGCAAAATGGTTACCATTCGAGTATGGAACAATGGATTGCATCATTATAAAACTCACACTTTCTCATGTATTAAATTTAGTGCCGTCTTATTCCAGGACAAGTTATTCCGCAACTTTCGTTAAATCTAAACTCCGGCTGTCAATCACGTCCTCCATTCTAGCCAAACTTTTGCATTAAAGGCTAAGTAAAAGATCAGCAACACAAACTAGGAGGCAAGAGATTTTAATGTTATAAACTAGGCAAAAACGTCAATGAGCTTCATATGCTAAAGACCAGCTCATGGGTTCCAATCTCCTTCATAAAATCTTAATAGGAGGGAGAGGGAGGGACACCATTTACCCTGATGATGTACGTTAGACACAAAGCTTGAGGTCATCAGTAATATCTTTTTAACAAATTTCATGGTCTCCATCTGCATTACACATTCACCAGTCATCTTCATTGTTGCATTAGGGTGACAATAAATTGACCAACTCTCTGGTGCTTTGCCGTTATAAAATTTATCATCACAGAACATTCAGTGTACCGGTACACTTTCAGAAAAAGGAGTGACTTTAGCCCTAACAAAAAAAGTAGAGAATAACCCTCTTAAGATATCCATTCAACAAAAGAACAAAGTTCAATGTCATCAGTCAAAAAGAATCAACAGAATGCGGAGAACTCTACCCATTCTTGAAAAGTCCTCCAGAGAGAGAATTATTGGCTTAATTTGTTTCAACTTTCAACTAGCCACATAAATAGCATCCTTTTTGCCAGTAACATGGCAAAGAATTGTGTCCAATAAAAATAAATTTCACATACTAAACAAAAAATTATGGCATTCACCCTTTCCATCGCTCTCTTCCTCCTTTTGTGTCATAACAGATTATATATTCAATCAAGCTTACTTAGCAAGATGATCATTTCTTGTTCTGAACTAACAACTAAGCTAGATGGCAACAGATGGAATTCAGCTCTACGATGAATATATACATTACATACCTGTTGAGAAGTACTTTGAAACTAGCCAAAATAGTTCAGCAGCTCTTCCCTCCTCAATTCATCATCATATGTTTTTCATTTCAAGGAATCAAGTCAAACCTAAATAATCAGGATACAATAACAACACAATCAGATAGGAAGAATCATATGGAACATAGTAAAGAATAAAGCTTGCACAATAAAATATTGGAAACCAAGAAACTTACCTCATATGCATTTAAGGTTTCTTAAAAGCTTCTGCAGCCTTCTCATTATCCATATTTTTAACAGGATGGACCAGCATTGCCTATTAACAAATTTAGGAACCTCATTAAATAACTTAAGATTCAACTGGTAATTATCGAATCATGCAACATCTCTTAAGTAAAAAGGAAGTTCCAAACAGATTCAGGAAACATTGTTGCTGTGAGCTGTGAGCATGCCAAATTTCACCATAATAATTGCACTCCTTAGACTCTAAATCCAGGAGAGCGAATGGAAAAGAAATAAAATCATGCTAAATATATCAAAAAAATGGCATAGACCTTTTTCCTCTATTCCCATTTAAGTAAAGAAACATCCACAATCTCGTACTGGGGAAGAACTAATATGGATGACACAAGTAACCCCGACTTTAACCATACATATTCATTAGCAACAATCAAATAGATATTAATTAGGGGAAAACAAAAAAGAAGAAAAAAAAAGGTAGGATATCTCTATTACTGAATAATATATTAGATTCCTGAATCTATCAACACCAACTGAAAAAATAAAAACAAACATGGAACAAAAGGGGCATAAAATTGAATTTGATTCAAAGTTTTATAAGTTCAGATACTTTACCATCAACAGTTTCATATGAACAAATTCAATGCGAAAATCCAAGTGGCCATTAATTAGATATATATAAAAATCAGAAAAAAGAAGAAGAAGAAAAGATTTGTTGGTCATCATGTCACTGAGTTTTGTGGGTTTACTGCAACTTAGGGTTGAGGAACATAACCCTATCTTCTCAGCTCCAGAAGAAGACTTTTCAGCATTAAATAAACCTGAGCAGAGTGTGGGCTACTCCCGTCTGCCGACACAAACATATGTGTGATATTATTGACCTCAATCCAGCTGTATCCCGGAACTTTTTGAACTCCTCTTTCTTTCATCATGCTTCGTATCTTAAGTACACCACCCCACTGTCCCATATCAGCAAGTATATTTGAGAGCAGTATGTAGTAGCCAGAGTTTTGAGGATCCAAGGCAAACAGATGTCTTGAAGTCACTTCAGCAAACTCAACATTGCCATGGACTCGACAAGCTCCTAACAATGTCCCCCAAACACCTGTGTCATGCAAGAACGGCATACTCTTTATGGTTTCAAAGGATTCAGTCAAACGACCAGCACAACCATATAAATCTACCACACAAGCGTAATGCTCCATCCGAGCTTGGATACCATACTCCTCAGTCATGCAACGGAAGTAGTAAATGCTGTCATCAACTAGGCCAGCATGCCCACAAGCAGATATTAGACCAAGGAAGGTAACATGATCAGGCTGAATTCCATTTTCCAACATTTCATCGTATAGAGAAAGGGATTCCTTGAGATGACCATGAAACCCATAAGCACCAATGATGCTATTCCATGAAACTTCATTTTCTAATGTCATCATGTTAAATACACGATGTGCGAGATTCAAGTGTCCACATTTCGCATACATGTCTATGAGTGCACTCTCAGCGAAAACATTTGAGCTGAATGCAGCTTTGATCATGAAACCATGGATCTCTTTCCCATAGTGAAGTGCAGGTAACTTTGCACAAGCAGACAGGGCTTGAGATATGCTCATGCAATCAAACTTCATTCCTAGTTTCCTACTATCCCCATTTGACGAAAAAGATCCATTGCCTCCAAGGGATTGCCATTTTTGAGAATAGTTTGTGATCATTGAGTTCCATGAAATAGTATCCCTCTCAGGCATTCTATTGAAAACTTGATGAGCAATTCGCACATGAATCATTTAGTTAAGATATAATCATAATTCACACTCAAGATCACGTATTCAACATGTATTTTGGTGAACAATCATCAAAAAATGCTTTTCCACATTTTATAACATATTCAAGTCCATTATGCTCACACACATTTTGACACACAATCATCAAAAACACAATATTGACCTAGACACTAAGTCTTGGTCCAACACGCACAACAAGTGCAGCATCAAACCTTAGCATGTCTGTATATGCATACATAACTTGATGCATCAAGGCTAACGAATAGTGCCGTCTGCATACCAAATCCTACCAGACAGTCACTCCAAAAGAATACATAATCAAGGTCAACAAATATTGAATTAACAAACTTGAACCTGAACACAAAGGTTCATCAAGCCACGAATACTAACAAGATCTGAATTACGTAACACTGAGCAAAACAATGGCAGGAATAAAAATACAAGTTAGATGCTTGTCCCAAAAATCTGACTTGACTTAAGAACAACTGAAACAAATGTCTGAACAGATTTACTATCATGACATAACTACAACCTCAAATCGATTCTCAAATGTCCAAATTGCCATAACTACAACAATTCCAAGTTAAAATCCCCACTTAAATATCAACAAATTATTAAACAAAATTCAAGCCTTACCTACGGGTCTTATCCCCACAAATTCTCAAGATAGCATCTTTAGCTCACGGACATTAGGAAGTGGACACAAGCATTTGTTCCTTAAATTGTTCCTGTAATTGCAGGAAATCCATAACTTATCACGGACCGAACACTTCCGAACAGAGTTTCTAGTTATATTTTTTTCTAGGATTTTACAAGACCACATACCTAACAAGGTCCTCAATTAACTTAAATCTTGTACACCACATCCATACACAGTTGTTTGATGAGTTAGATTCTGAGTTTACCTTCTTTGCTTTTACTCCGTCTTCAAGCTTTCTGGTAATGGTTTCTAGTCCTTCTCCCTCACCTTGAGCCAAGCACCACGACTTCCTACTTCAGCACTGGTGCCTTCAGAAGAAAAATGAAGGCAGTAGGAGGAATGAAGTCGACATCAACAACAAGGTTTCTTGGCTTCCTAACTTTCTTCTACGTCTTCTTAGAATATCACATGGGCGGGGTGATATACAACCACGTGGTATATAAGTTTATCCAAGTCCCTACCACACATAAGAGGTATTTTTCTTAGTTAATGAATTGGGTCGAAATAAAGTTGTACGAGTTCAATGTATCCACGAAAACCACACAACTCAAAATTGATAATATCTTAAGTGAGTTGGATCTTGATCCACTTATTAAATAGGAAAAAATAAAATCGTACGAGTTCAATGTATCCGTGAAAATCACATAATTCAAAACGAACAATATCTATAACGTGAATGGGGCCTTGGAATTTTCAACACCTCCCTTTAGTTCTGTCTCTTACACTTTTACTTCTAGATTTTCCCTCTAGCTTCCCGTGAAAGCCAACTTGTTGAAAGGCTAGGTCAATGTAGTTTAGGTAAATGTAGTTTGGGCTAAGCCCATTTTCTAAATCTTAAAACCCATGGCCTTCTACAACAAAGGCTATGAAAAATTGAAATGTCCCAAATTACATCCCATACAAATTACAAAGCCTCAGGGCAAGAACATATTGGGTCCAAGATAGCACCTATACAGATACGCTTATTTTGTTTTTTTTTTTTGGGAGAAGTAACGATTTAGAAGAAGGCCAAGGCCAATTTAAGCACATGAAGAATTTTTCCTTAATGCAAGCAGTGATGGACTTTGTGTTATCTGTTAGGTTTTCTTTTTCTGATATGGATTACAGGGCATTCTGGAACTAATTGAAACAAAGGGATGAATTGACCCATTTTTTACAATTATAACGGCTTATTTGCCCCATTTATGAAAGTATAAGGGCTTCAATATAGATTTCATAAAGTTTACAGAATTTATCTCTTCCATATCTAAATTTAATCAATTAGAAATTTAATGCCACGTGACATCGATTAATTGGTCAATGATACGTTAGAATAAAAGTGGAATATCATAAAATTAACAAAATTACATGTCATTCACTAACTGCCATGTCAACACTTTAATGGGATAGAAGTGCTAACATGGTCCACTGTCCAAAGTAAGAGGGCTTCTTTGACACGAAAATAAGTTGAGGGGCTTAATTGACCCATTTTTGAAAGTATAGGGGTCAAATCGTTACTTTGTCCTTTTAAAAAAACACCTTGGGACCGGATAATACATTTAGTGGTCTTGTTTTGACAGCAAGCTGTAATGTATATTGAAGACTTTTCCAAGTCATGAGTCTCATTTATACATTTATCTTAGTCATGACTCTTCAAATAGACATTTCATTTGATGAATCTAGCATCTTTTTGTCATTTGTCAATCGCGTGTATGTTCTTAGGATAGTGATCATGAAAGGATAAGATAACATTGAGACTCAAGGGTTATCTTTTGAAATGAATGGTATTCACACAACTTGGACTCAGGCATCCACCACTTGGTTTAAAGTTTGTTTGCAATGAATGGTATTTTTAGATTGATGATGCTTAGGAAGTCATAATCACACAAAAGTCAAGAGTGTTAAATGGTGCATTTCGTCACTAAAGAGACGACAAAAACAATTGAAAAAGACTTGGCAAAACTTCTCTTTAACCCCAAATTTGCACAAGACTTTGGTAAGACTTTTTCTCTAACCCTAAATTTAAGGCTCATTAATTTATGTCTTTGAAGTCGTTAGCTTTGAGTACACGGGCATCTTCAATACAAAACTTATGAAATGTCTTTTACTAGCAATTGAACCGTGTAACTCTATTATTGAGCTACATGTTCGTCTATTCTTAGAACTCATAAATGTAAGAGAAGTGATACTTATTTTGCTTTTTTGAACAAACAAGGTTTTATGCCAACAAGCTGTTAGCAAGAAATAAAAACCAAGAAAGGAAAAGTAATTAGGAAGAGGAAGTATGTATACTTGTTCACTTGTATCATTTCAGTGGATTTTTGGTGTTGGTGATACTATGGTGATACATCTCTGCAGCTGTAAATGTTTTTCCGGAACGAGCAAGAGAGGTAACCAAGAAAAGAAAATCAAGAACGAAAAAGTAATTAGGCAGAGGCAGTATGCATATCGTTCAATTGTATCATTTTAGTGGATTTTTGGTGTTGATGATACTATAGTGATACATCTCTGCAGCTGTAAATATTTTTCCAGAACGAGCAAGAGAGGTACAAACCAGACAAAGCGAGGAAGGAGAGAAGAGAGAACGAAGCACAACCCAGATTGAGCAACGAAGCATAGTCTAGATTGAGCAATGAAGCATAGTCCAGATCTGTCAAAAACGGAGGCAAGAGCAACTCGATGCAGTCCAGATCGAGCAACGAAGAAGAAGGCGATGAAGAGAGGAGAAGCTCGACAAAAAACAGAGAAGAAGGCAACGAAGAACAATTCAGATCGAGAACCAAAAGAAGAAGAGGGAAGAAAGAAGGAGATAACTTTTAGTAGAGAAGGAGAGAAAGAGAGGACACACTAGAGTTGGATAGTTGGAGGGAGAAAAAGAAGAAGAAGAAGGGTATTGTAGGTATAAAGCAAAAAATGTCTTAAATCAGATGACCAAATTACCCTTAAATTGCATACTAACTTACTCTTAGTAACCAAAAACTCACACATTTATGCTTCGCTCTTCTTGTCTTCTATTCGCTTGAACTGCAAATTCATATGCCTTTGCTAGACAATATTGATATGATTCACGGACCCAATTCAACTTGGATAAATGAACATGGAAGCGGGAAGGTTCTAGATATTTCCAATGCTTTATATATGATCATAGTTTGCTTTTTACTATATAAGATTGAAGTTCTCATATCATAACTACACACAGTCTAGTACTTGACCAAACTCCAAAGAAATGGGTAGTAGTGAAAGCAACAAGATCTACTGAGGATGGTGAAGATGAAGTTTCCGACATTGCGAAAATAATAGCTGTTGTTGCAAAGATTGGTTTTTTTTTTTTTTAGTGCGACGTCTGTTTCTTTTTTGGCTTGTTTAGAGTCTTCTTCGAACAGGAAAACCATGAAAGCTGCAGGAAGGAATTATCTCATGTACGGGGATAACTTTGAGAGACCCTGCAAGCTATTTCCAATGTTAGGGTGGCGATGCGGGATAGGGCAGGGAGGGTGTGCTCACAAGTCCCCCTTCCTGCTCGCAAGTTTCTTGTTGGAGGAGTGTGGTGGGAGAATGTTAAACCTAGGGAAACAATTGGTCAAATCTAAGTCAACCTAAGTTGGGGTGTAGTTAAAAAATAATGGGGTGCAAATAAAGATCATTAAGCGGACAATTGGCAATAAGAGCACTTTAGACAACTTAATTGTAAAAAGGTCATGGACATTTTTAAAATTGTAAAAAAGTACAATTTAAGGGTAATTTGGTCATCTGACTTAAGATATTTTTTTGTTTATACCTACAATACCCTCCTTCTTCTTCTTCTTCTTCTTCTTCTCCCTCCAACTATCCAACTTCCTCTCTTTCTCTCCTTCTTCTCTACTAAAAGTTATCTCCTTCTTTCTCTTCTTCTTCTTCTTCTTCTTCTTCTTCTTGTTCTCGATCTGAATTTGTTCTTCGTTGCCTTCTTCTCCGTTTTTGGTCGAGTTTCTCCTCTCTTCATCGCCTTCTTCGCCGTTGCTCAATCTGGACTGCGTTGAGTTGCTCTGCCTTGTTTTTGACAGATCTGGACGATGCTTCGTTGTTCAATCTGGGCTGTGCTTTGTTTTTTTGCAGATCTGAACTCTGGTTCGTTTTTTGCAGAGATGTATCACTATAGTATCACCATAGTATCACCAACACCAAAAAATCACTAAAATGATACAATGAAACTAGTATGCATACTTCATCTTCCTAATTACTTTTCCTTTCTTGATTTTATTTTCTTGGTTACCTCTCTTATTCGTTTTGGAAAAACATTTACAAGTGCAGAGATGTATCACTATAGTATCACCAACACCAAAAATTCATTAAAATGATGTAATTGAACCAATATGTATACTTCTTCCTAATCACTTTTCCTTTCTTGGTTTTCTTTTCTTGGTTTGTACATCTCTTGCTCGTTTTGAAAAAACATTTACAGCTGCAGAGATGTATCACTATAGTATCACTAACACCAAAAATTCACTAAAATGACATAATTGAACTAGAAAGATATGTAATGCAATCAAATTTACATTCTAACATTTATATCATCATTTTATAAGCAAAAGATATAAATTGAACACTAAATTGGATCTTCTATTTAAAAGTATCACTATTGTATCACAATTCGTGGAGAGAGAAAATCAAATTTGAGGTTATTTTGGTAAAAGATGATCCCAGTGTACTTTTTTAAAAGGATGTTTTAGTGATTGCACTTTTTTACAATTAAGTATAATCTGGTATACCGGCCTCCAAAAGTCCCATCATTAAAAGAATATTTTAAGAGGCCCATTCGGATCTTATTTCTTCTTCTTTGGAGCCCATTCGGATCTTGCATTTAGTTTTAATTTTGTGTCTTAATTCACACACAGATGACAGATCCTGTCTAAGTTAATTTAAAAACAAATAAAAATAATTAGAGGTCATAATCTTCATAGACAGATCCTGCACATCTTTGGTCAACTGTCATGTGAGGTAGCACTTGCTCTCGTCTCCACTAATCTCAAACAATTCCTTGGTCATTAAGGAAAATTAGATAACAACTAAATTTTATAATTGAATGAAGAAGACAATAGAATAATAAACGACAACTATTTTATGGTGGTTCGACAGTCGGTCTATATCTAATCTCTAAAGCCCTTTGTGGCTATATTTTCTTATTGCTTGATTTATCTTATACAGAGTTGTGCGGTTGAGGAAATCAATCAATCAAATCCCTAATCAAAGTGCTACATATTTTTATTACTTGATTTATATTATACAAGGTTGTGCGGGTAAAGAAATCAATCAATCACATTAGGTATTTGGTTCATAATTGAATCAACGTGAGTGTGAGCATGAAGATCCTTCTTTGACCCACTAGACCTTCACTCCATAAAGTATTCAAAGCATATACTTTACTTTGCTTTCTTCTAATCTGTTAACATACATTACATGTGCACTAACAGCAGGATAAAAGCAACATCAAGGATATATAATTTGCTAAGTTTTGGTGCATAATGTTCATCGATGTGATGCTATCAAAGTTTCCCAATTATGATGCAGACACCACCATAATTGGAAGAGAAAGGCAAGTCAAAGACTCAGGCATGCATAACTTGGCTTAAAGTTTGTTTGCAATGAATGGTATTTCCATATTGATGTTGTTTATGAGGTTACAATCACACAAAGTCAAGTGTTAAATGATGCATCTCGTCAATAAAGAGAGTGAAATAATTTGCTTTGAATACATGGCTTCATCTTCAATACAAGTCCAGTATGAAATGTATGTTTCAACTAAGCCACATGCTTGCATTTTGAAATGTCTCAATCAATTTTTTTGTTTGGGATTCAAATAATATTTTCCCACATCGAGAAATTATTTTAGTATATCTACTTAATATGGCTTTACAGAGTCCTGTAATTTTTCATATGATACAAAACATGATCATCAATCAACTATGGCAAAGTACTTTGCTCTCCAATAGTGTAAATCTAGTTAATTTCTCATGTTACAATCAAAGTTTATTTTAATAGAAAGGCTTGGTGAATGATATTAAGAATCTTAGAAAATCCTAATTGACAATCTAAAACAATGACTCATTGACTAAGAGTTGGGCCAACTTGGCTTAAAATTTCTTTGCAATGAACGGTATTTTCAAATTGATGTTGTTTACGCGTTACAATCACACATGATATATAACTTTCACAAATTCAAGAGTATTAAATGGTGCATTTCACTACTAAAGATAGAGACGGCAAAAGCTAGCAAAAAAAACTTAAAGATCGGGGCGAGAATTTTCTTTAACCCCAAATTTGGGTAACACGTTTGACAAGACATTTCTGTAACCCCAAATACAAGTTCCATGAAATGTCTATTTCCAAGAATTAAACATGGGACATCTAAGTTGCACACCTGCAACTCTACCATTGAATCACATGCTTGCCTTTTGAAATACTTGTCCATTTTATTTTTTAGGGATTTAACTAATATTTTCTCACACTCGAGAATTTTTTTTTAGTATATCTAGTTAATATGGCATGACAGAGTCCTGTAAAGATGACTCAAAACATGATCAACCATAACAAAGTGATTTGGCCTTCAACAGTTTAAGGACATGCAATTGAACCAATCAAACTTTCTTTTAATAGAATAAATGATATTAAGAATTTTAGCAAGTTCTAATTAATGATCCAAAACAATGACTCATCGCCTAAGACTTCAGCCGGTCCTTGTTTCCTAGTTTTTGAATTATTGATGTTTAGTGCTCTAGTTCTGACAACAAGCTGTAATCAAGGTTGTCGAAATTAGGATCTTATGTAAGATCGGTGGAAGGTATGCAAAATCGAATCGTGAAATCGTAAGATTTTATAAAATTTAAAAAATAAATGTAAAATAATATAATTATTTATTTCTAAATAAATAATTAACATGATATAATATACTATAGTTTATAGGTAATAAAAAGTTCAAAAATGTGATTATTATTTATTTATATACATGTTAATATTTCATAAAATTGTAATTTTTTAAGACCTCCAGAGAACTATGAAAAACAAACACAATAATTGTGCACGATTATATTATGTTAATAAATTAGAACCAATTTTTCAACAAAAACTACGATTAGAAACATAAGCACATGATTAGTAGACCACAACCCATGAGCCCATGACTCCATATGTCTATTAAGGTTAAAATCGGTAAAATCGGTAAGATCGGGTAAAATCATAAGGTAAGATCGATGGATTTTATCAATTTTGGGATTTTACATCGATTCAAATCGTTTTGGTTACCTAAGATCGTAAGAGCGTACGATTTTACGATCAAAATCGGGATTTTGACAACCATGGCTGTAATGTATATTGAAGACTTTTCTAAGTCATGAGTCTTCAAATAGATATTTCATTCGATGAATCTAGTATTTTTTTTGTCATTTGTCAATCGCTTGTATGTTCTTAGGATAGTGATCATGAAAGGATAAGATAACTTTGCGATTAAGGGTTATCTTTTGAAACGAATGGTATTCACACAACATAAACTTAGGCATGCACCACTTGGTTTAAAGTTTGTTTGTAATGAATGGTGTTTTTAGATTGATGATGTTTAAGAAGTTATAATCACACAAAGTCAAGAGTGTTAAATGGTACATTTCGTCACTAAAGAGACAACAAAAACAACTTAAAAAGACTTTGGCAAGACTTCTCTTTAACCCTAAATTTGCTTGGTAAGATTTTTTTCTATATAATATAACCTCAAATTTGGGTAAGACATTTTTGACCCCAAATTTGAGGTTCATTAATTTATATCTTTGACGTCATTTGCTTTCGATACACGGCTGTATTGTCAATACAAGACTTATGAAATATCTTTTTCTAGGAATTCAACTGTGCAACTCTATCGCTGAGCTATATGTTCATCTTTTGAAATATCCGAATCAAATTTTTTTGTTTGGGATTCAGGTAATATTTTCTCACATCTGCAAACATGCTTTTTTAGTAAATCTAGTTAATATGGCGTGACAGATTCCTGTACCTTTTCAGATGACTACAAACATGATCATGCATCAACCATGACAAAGTACTTTGGCCTTTTGACTGTTTAAAGTACATCTAGTTAATGTGATATACTAATTTCTCATGTTACAAACAAGGTTTCTTATAATATAAAGGCTTGGTCAATGACATTAACTGTTGGAAAAGTTATATGTTAATGGAGGTAATAAAAGATGAAAAAATTAGAACAACTTCAAGGCGCGTAATCGCTTTCTTTTAGACAAATTTCTCTCCCTTTGATAGGTATCACAAGTGCACCGGGTATACGAGAAAATGTCTTTAGGATACAATGAAGTTTTCTAGCTTGTGGTTGATCTTTGAAGATAGCACTATCCAAAGCAACCCAAGAACACTCTTTATGGTAACTCTTGATGATGTATCTTTTTCTCATATCTAGAATGGTTGTGGTAATGCTATTATATAGATATTCAACCATTGCCTAAGCACCTTTTCAATTTGAATAAAAAAAAAAAAAAAAACTGTTTAAGACAAATAACTTCCAAGGAGTTTTGTATTCATTGGTTGTGTCTATTCAATGCAAAAAACTACTTTAAACTTCCATGTGAAAAACATTAAATTATTTGAAAATATCCAACAATCCTCCCCTATTTTCAAAATATATGTATATATTATTTAAAAAAAAATTGAAATACAATAGTATACATCATCAACAGAGTAAGTACATAGGTGATAAGTGTCTTTTGGACTTGAACTTTCACTTAGCATAAACAAGTCAAAGCTTTATCAAGGTGCTATGGTGTACGAATCTTGAACCAAGGACCCTTGTAGATAAGCCGGAATTGTCATACATACTCAGTTCTGAATTTAAGAGTGTTCTTTTACTTTGCACGCTTGTCACCTTGTGCTATATCCTAATTTCGAGAGTGCTCTAGAATATGGTCAATTTATTCATAGGAAGCGGCCTCACTTCCACACTCTCATAGGTAAATTCTCTTAGGTGAATCTGCGAATCACCCTTAAAGAATTAATTAAGGATTTTAATCCATCCTCTAACATGCAGATACCGACACTAAATCAAATTTAGGATATGAGGCAAGCCAAATAATAGTGTCATGCTAAACCAATCTTTTAGTTTGTTTGTACCCATTGAATTTAGACTATAATTTCAAGTCTGAAGTTGGGTTTCCACTAAACATGGTTGAATTTCATATAGACCGCAACCCCATTCCTTTAGATGTCTTTAAGATCATCTCTCTTGATAGACTTTTTGTCAAAGGATCAGCTAAATTTGCTTTTGACTGTATATAAGCAACAGTAATTACTCCCTTCTTGAGCAATTGTCTCAAACTTTGATGTCTAAGACTTATATGCCTTGACTTTCCGTTATAACTCTTATTTGAGACTGTATATATTGTTGACTGATTATCACAACTAATCATCACTGCTGGAGTAGGCTTTTTCCAGAGTGGTACATCTTCAAGTAAATTTTTAAGCCATTCAGCTTCTTTAGATGCATTAGCTAATGCAATGAATTCTGCCAACATAGTTGAATCAGAAACACAAGTCTGCTTCTTGGAACTCCAAGACACGGCAGCACCTCCCATTGTGAATATCCAGCTAGTTGTGGATTTAGAGTTAGATTCCATATTATTCCAACTTACATCGCTATATGCTTCTAATACAGCGGGATAGCCTTGATAATGTAATCCATAATCCATAGTTTTCTTCAGATAACAAAGAACTCTAGAAATAGCTTTCCAATGTTCTTCACCTGGGTTACTTGTAAATCTACAAAGCATGCCTACAGCATATGCTATATCGGGTCTTGTGCAATTCATTGCATACATAAGACTCCCTACTACACTAGCATATTCCAATTGAGATTTACAACGTCCATTATTTTTCATTAACTTGATATTTGGATCCATAGGGGTGGAGGCTGGTTGATAGTCATAATGACTGAACCGCTTAAGTAATTTTTCAATGTAATGATACTGTGAAAGTACCAATCCATTATCTTTTCTTAGGATTTTAATTCCTAAGATCACTTCAGCCTCTCTAAGATCTTTCATATCAAAGTTAGATGACAAAAAAGATTTAGTCTCTTCTACACAAGCAAGGTTGGTACCAAAAAGAAGCATATCATCTACGTAAAGACATATAATCACAACATTAGTATCACATTTATAATACACACATTTATCAGCATCAATAATGTTAAAACCATAAGATAAAATTACATTGTCAAATTTCTCATGCCATTGCATTGGTGCTTGCTTCAGACCATAAAGAGATTTAACAAGTTTACATACTTTCTTTCCATGGTTTGGAAGAACAAATCCCTCTGGTTGTTCCATATAAATCTCCTCCTCTAAATCACCATTTAAGAAAGCTGTTTTTACGTCCATTTGATGGACAACTAGTTGATGAATAGATGCAAGAGAGATTAGTATAGTACTCGAATTGTAGCAATTCGAGCTACTGGAGCATAAGTATCAAAATAGTCTATTCCTTGCCTTTGTTTGAACCCTTTAGCAACTAACCTTGCCTTGAATTTGTTAATTGAACCATCAGGATTCAGTTTCTTCTTAAAAATCCACTTGCACCCAATGGCTTTAGATCCAGGCGGTAAGTCAGATAATACCCAAGTTTTATTTGACAACAAAGAATTCATTTCATCATTAATTGCTTCCTTCCAAAAGAGGGCATCTCTAGAATTCATTGCTTCAAAATAAGTTTTGGGTTCATCTTCAATATTCACGACAAACAAGGTTTTATCCTTGATTTCATGTCTATTCCTTTCAACAAGATAGACTAAAAAATCTGGACCAAATGATTTTTCAGCCCGAGGTCTTTTACTTCTCCTTGGCTCAATGTCTGTAGAAGTATTTGGATCATAATCCTCCGTAGGAGAATTCTCCAAATTAGGAACACTAGAATTTTGACTTTTGCCATCTAAGTTGGGAATAGAAGGACTAGATTTAAAAAGATGTTCGTAAAATTCTACATCTACAGATTCAAAAATTTCATGAGATTCCAAGTTATAAAATCTATAAGTAGAACTATGTAAAGAATAACCAATAAAAACACACTTGTAAGTCTTATTTCCTAACTTTGGTCTTTTTAGGCCAGGTTTTCTTACATAAGCAATACAACCCCATACCTTAAGACGATTAAGACTTGGTTTACGATTAAACCAAATTTCGTAAGGAGTTATATTCTTCTTCTTCAATGGAATTCTATTCAAGATATAACAAGCAGATAATATTGCTTCTCCCCAAAATGAAAGTGACAATCCGGAACTAAGTAACATGGCATTTACCATTTCAGTTAAAGTCCTATTTTTTCTTTCGGCAATTCCATTTTGTTGTGGCGTATAAGGAGCCGTAACTTGATGGATTATGCCATGAGTTTCACAAAATTTTGTAAACTCACTTGGGTAATATTCACTACCCCGGTCGGTTCTAAGGACTTTAATCTTACGGTTAAGTTGAGTTTCAACTTCCGCCTTGAAGATTTGAAAATTTTCAAATACTTCACTTTTAGCTTTTAAAAGATAAACATATGCATATCTTGAACAGTCATCTACGAAGGTTAAGAAGTATTTGTTACCTCCCCTTGATTCACTATTTTTCAAGTCACAAACATCACTATGTACAATGTCAAGTAACTCAGAAGTTTGATCTATAGATTTAAAAGACTTTCTAGTTATCTTGGCTTGTACACATATTTGACATTTAGTATGATTAAAATCATGGCAATTAGAAATTAATCCTAAATTTGACATATTCTTGATGCTACCATAATTAACATGTCCTAGCCTATTATGCCATAAAGAAATAGAATTCACAATATAAGAAGAAGAGGTACTTTCTATTAAATTCAATTTAATCATGCCATTACAAGAATATCCCTTCCCAATGAATACCCCATTCTTGGACAAGATAAACTTGTCTGATTCATACATCAGTTTGAAACCCCTCGTATTGAGCAAGTCCCCAGATACTAGATTTTTGCTCATATCAGGTACATAAAATACATTGACAAGAGTAACAATTTTTCTTGATGTGAACTTCAATTCAACAGAGCCTTTGCCAACAACTTTTGTGCGAATCCCATTTGCCATTGTGACCTCCAAAATTCTATCACTAGATTCTTCATAAGTCTTGAAAAGACTACGGTCCTTGCAAAAATGGATAGTTGCCCCTGTATCCATCCACCATCCACCATCAATGCCAACTGAATTTGCTTCAATCACTGTAGCAACTAGTGCTTCATCTTCTACCAAATTTACTTTGGCTTTTGTCTCTTTCTTGTGATGGCGACAATCACGAATATGATGGCCCGGCTTGTTGCAGAAAAAACAATTTCCTTTCTTCTTGTTTTTGGCACTTTGCTTCTTGAATTTCTTATCATTCTTAGGCTTAAGTTTGGCGTTGGACTTATCTTCCTCAACCATATTTGCCTTTGAATGATGATTCTCCACTAACTCATCACTTTTCTCACGGATGCGAGAGTCTTCTTCTATGCGAAGGTGTCGAAGTAGAGATTCTAAAGTATGATTTTTCTCATCATGCTTAAGTTTCTTCTTATAGCCATTCCAAGAAGAAGGTAATTTAGCAATAATCACCCCTACTTGAAAATCTTCTCCAAGAGTAATTTCAGCATTTTTAAGATCACTAACAATAAGTTGAAGTTCATGTACTTGTGCAAGAACTGACTTATCATTAGTCATTTTAAAATCAACATAATTCCCAATTAAAAACTTACGATTACTTGCCTCTTCAATGCGGTATTTGTTCTCTAATGCAGCCCACAATTCTTTGGCGGTCGATATGGTACGATGTGCGCTATACACTGAGTTGGAGAGAGCATTGAGTATGTGGCCTCGACATAGAAATTCATCCTCCTTCCATTTGCGTCGTTTGTTCATCATTTCTTCGGTATCTTTGTCTGATGGTTCAGCAATTTGCTCCGCATCGTCACCAATGATGTAAGCCAATTTGAGAGTGGTGAGGAAAAACAACATCTTCTCTTGCCACCTTGTAAAATTTTGGCCATCAAAACGATCAAGGCGAACAAGATCTTGATTCATAACTCTAATGGATTGAGAAACAGAACCCTCTATTTCAACAGAAAAGAACTTTGTCTAAAAATTGTTGGAAAAGTTATATGTTAATGGAGGTAATAAAAGATGAAAAAATTAGAACAACTTCAAGGCGCGTAATCGCTTTCTTTTAGACAAATTTCTCTCCCTTTGATAGGTATCACAAGTGCACCGGGTATACGAGAAAATGCCTTTAGGATACAATGAAGTTTTCTAGCTTGTGGTTGATCTTTGAAGATGCACTATCCAAAGCAACCCAAGAACACTCTTTATGGTAACTCTTGATGATGTATCTTTTTCTCATATTTAGAATGGTTGTGGTAATGCTATTATATAGATATTCAACCATTGCCTAAGCACCTTTTCAATTTGAATAAAAAAAAAAAAAAAAAACTGTTTAAGACAAATAACTTCCAAGGAGTTTTGTATTCATTGGTTGTGTCTCTTCAATGCAAAAAACTACTTTAAACTTCCATGTGAAAAACATTAAATTATTTGAAAATATCCAACATTAACTGGGCATTTGATTGGTGCTTTGAGGGAGTAAATGAGGGTGGGATTAAATTTTTTTTTCTTTTTTTTTACAAATGGATACACTGTAGCTTCTTAGGCCATCCCTCCGGCCTGGTCCTTTGTTAAGATAGTGTTGTGTGGAAGAAAAGGATCTAAACTTCTTTATCACTTAAAATTTTGAAATTTGTATTTGTAAGGTCATCCGACTATTAATATATTTTGAGCAATTGAACATATTTGAAAGGCAATGTTTTTTTGTTGATACATAAATGATGCAAGTCTAGAGAGTGAACTCTTTTCTTCTTTTTTTTAAAAAGGAGAGGGGGATTCGAACCTTAGTCACCAGAATGATATCATCCTTACAACTCCAACTAGTGGCTCGGGTGTGTCTAGAGAGTGAACTAAATGTTGGAATTGATCAATAAAATTGGACTCTAGTTAGATTAGAATTAGTAATTCGAATTTGACTAGGATTAGGTTTTGTACAAGTGTATAAATCTGGTTTCTAGGTTTATTTAATTCTAATTCTTATTGTTTGTTTCTCTAGGTTTAGAGAGCCGGCTAAGAGGGAGAGAGAGTAAGGGTGGGGGAATTCTTGTGGTTTATCTCTCGGTATATCTCTTAGGGGTTCGAATATGGGTTCAAGGGTGTGAGAATATAAGAAGTTTAAGATGTAGAATCTTAGAGGGGATAGGTTGAATTGAGACTTATAGAAAATCTCTAGGGTTCTTGAGCTCTTGTGTTTTCTTGGGTAGAGAAAGGTCACTGAGAATATGATTGTAAAAATTTCATATAGTGAAAGCTTCTCTGGTTGTCTGGTTGTCTCTGACAACACCTGTGGTTTTTTTTTCGATTTTGGAGTTTTCCACTTAAATCTTGTGTTTGTTGATTGTGTTATCTCAAGTTCAATTTCTCTTTGGTTTGGTTTGTTGATAGTTCTTTAGCAAGGATCCTGAGGTTAATTCTCCAACACTGAACAGGTCTGCCATCACATGCAACACTAGAGCAAGCGATGAAACTATATTAAGACAAATTTATGTATAAAAAAAACCATATTTTGCAGCTAAGAAATGCAATTTTCTCCATACAATGAATAGTTTTAATGGAATAAGGACTTGGTGAATGATTCATTGACTGAGAATGGGAGATAGCCTGGTTGGTCAGGTTGTCTGCTCAGGACCTTGAGGTCCAGGGCTCTATTCTCATCAGGAGGGTTTGGGATTTGGGTAGTTTTCCATCGCTGTGGTGGCCTTCATGCCCCTCGGGCATTGGCTTAGCGTGTGTGTGGCCTGTGGACCTTTAAAAAAAAAAATGATTCATTGACTTATTGACCAAGACTTCTCTTAACAAATAGTTTCTCAATTATTGATGTTCAGTGCTTTAGTTCTGAAACCAAGCTATAATGCATATTGAAGACTTTCCCTATAAATAGTCTTCTCCTCTTGTTCTAATAGTTGCACCATTCACCTCTAAAACTTCATTTACTCTACCGAATTGTGATATTGATGGGGCAATACAGTCGGGTCCTCTACTTTCTCTTCTTTTGTGTGTGTCTAAAGTTTTGTTCTTCATCGTTATTTCCCTCCTTTTCAGCCAACACGTCACTGCAGCTTTGCTCCCATTATGATAGACTTGCCTTGATCGAATTCAAAAGCAACTTTTCACTAAACATTAATGCTTCCTTAGATTGTCCAACTTCTTATCCAAAGACCAAGTCATGGAAGGAAGGTAGAGATTGTTGTTCTTGGGATGGTGTTACTTGTGATACTGTCACTGGTCAAATAATTGGCCTCGAGCTCAGTTGCAGTTTGCTTCATGGCTCTCTATCTTCTAACAATAGCCTCTTCCGACTTTCACACCTCCAAAAACTCAATCTTGCTGGTAATTGTTTTAGTGATTCAAAGATATCTTCCGAGTTTCGTGAGGCTTATAATGATTTTAATGGTTCAAAGATATCTCCCAAGTTTGGTTTGTTTAAGAGTTTAACACATCTCAATCTCTCCTATTCTTGCTTTTTAGGTGAAGTCCCACCTGAAATCTCTCACCTCTCCAACCTCATTTCCCTTGATATTTCTTATAATCAGTTGATGATTGAAGATCTTTCCCTTAAGAGATTTGTGCAAAATTGTTCACTACTTAAACAACTTCTCTTCGTGGGTGTGAACTTGTCATCCATTGATACAAATTCTTTGATGAATCTCTCATCTTCTTTGACAGATGTAAGATTCAAATATTGTCGATTGCAAGGGAAGTTCCCAAGCAGCATTCTTTACTT
Source organism: Tripterygium wilfordii (assembly GCF_013401445.1). Classification (NCBI taxonomy): domain Eukaryota; kingdom Viridiplantae; phylum Streptophyta; class Magnoliopsida; order Celastrales; family Celastraceae; genus Tripterygium; species Tripterygium wilfordii. Next base: position 3,168,627 of record NC_052232.1, on the reverse strand, counting down.
GCCGCACCTACGCGTACTCGATTTATCATATAATGTTCAACTCAACATTCATTTGCCAAAGTCTAACTGGAGTAGTCCTCTCCAAGAACTGCATTTTGCTGATGTGCCTTTCACAGGGGATCAGCTGCCTGAATCAATTGGTGATTTGAATTCCTTGAAGCAATTGACTATTGGAGGATGTGATTTCGCAGGGTCAATTCCAGCGAGAATTGGCAACCTACTGCAACTCACTCATTTTCAAGGTGCGAACAACAATTTCAATGGTAGAATCCCATCATCACTAACAAATCTCTCAAAGCTAGAAGTGTTGCCGCTTTACAGCAATAAGCTGGTTGGTCCTCTTCCTAATTTTTCGAATCTATCAAAATTAGTTATGCTAGATTTATATTCGAATTTGCTCAATGGAACCATACAATCAGTTTTATACAACATACCTTCTTCATTGCATTCTTTGGATCTCTCATACAATCAATTCACTGGTCCTATCAATGAATTCCAATTCCAATCTCTTGAGAGACTTTATTTGGGTGGTAACAAGCTGGTTGGTCCTCTTCCTAATTTTTCGAATCTATCAAAATTAGGTACGCTAGATTTATCTTGGAATTCGCTCAATGGAACCATACAATCAGTTTTATACAACTTACCTTCTTCATTGCATTCTTTGGATCTCTCATACAATCAATTCACTGGTCCTATCAATGAATTCCAATTCCAATCTCTTGAGAGACTTTATTTGGGTGGTAACAAGCTGAATGGTTATGTTCCAAGCTCAATCTTTAATCTTGTTAACGTCACACGGCTTGATCTGTCATCGAGTAGCTTTAGCGGTACCTTGGATGCATCCATGTTCTCAAAACTCAAAAATCTTCGATTGCTTGACCTTTCAGATAACGATATCTCGTTCACCACCAACACAATTGTCAATCACACATTCCCCAATAATCTGTGGGGTTTGTATCTTGCTTCTTGTAATGTAACTGAATTCCCCTACTTCTTAAGAGACTTGAAACATCTAGAGCAGCTAGACCTTTCCAATAATAGACTTTACGGCCAAGTTCCTGAATGGTTGTTGGAAGTGGGGATTGATACATTATCTTATCTGAATCTTGCCAACAACTCTTTCACTGGTATTAAAGAAATTCCATGGAAGTCTCTTTCCATTCTTGACCTTCACTCTAACTTGCTCCAAGGATTGCTACCATTTCCAGTCAAAATGGAGGCGGAAGCAATCTACCTGATCTCAAACAATAATTTGACAGGAGAGATACCTTCTTTGATTTGCAATACTCGTATGAGATATCTTGACCTTTCAAACAATAGCTTTTCCGGAACTATTCCTCCATGCTTCAGAAACATAAGCCAAGGTCTTGAGGTTCTCAATTTACGGAAGAATACATTCAGTGGCAAAATTCTGGATATTTTTGATGAAGGATGTGGATTACTTTCTCTCAACCTCAACGGCAATCAACTGAAAGGGCCTCTGCCAAGATCACTAGTGAATTGCAAAAGTTTGGAACTTCTAGACCTTGGCAACAACCGAATAAATGACACATTCCTTCATTGGTTGAAAAATCTCTCAGAACTGCAAGTTCTTATCCTAAAGAACAACAGTTTTCATGGTTCTATACAAGATTGCAAGGACTCTCATTGTTTCTCCAAGTTACAAATCTTGGATATCTCAAACAATGAGCTTTGTGGTCCTTTGCCAGTCAGATATTTTGAGAATCTGCAGGCCATGATGAAAACTGAAGAAGATACAGGTGATAGGAAATATTTAGGGGCAAACATTTCTTTATATCATGATTCTGTGTTTGTGGTCATGAAAGGGCAAGAGTATCAATTAGTTAGAATAATAACAACATTCAAGACCTTAGATTTCTCAAACAACAAGTTTCAAGGAGAGATTCCTGACATCATTGGAAAGCTTACTTATATCAAAGGCCTCAACATTTCATATAACAACATTGGAGGTGGCATCCCGCCGTCTTTGGGAAATTTGAGAAATCTTGAATGGTTAGACCTCTCTTCAAACAGGCTTACAGGGAAGATTCCAGAACAATTGAAAGGTCTAACATTTCTTTCACAGTTAAACCTCTCCCATAACAACCTCGTTGGACCCATACCCCAGAGCACGCAGTTCAACACATTTGACAATAGTTCCTATGAAGGGAATAAAGGGTTGTGTGGATTTCCATTATCAAAAACTTGTGGCAATAATGGTGCTCCACCACAATCACAACCATTGTCTGGTGAAGAGGATGATTCTGGAAGTGAGTTTGATTGGAAGATCATAATGATGGGTTACAGTTCTGGACTAGTTATGGGATTGTCTTTGGGATATATCGTGTTCATAACAGGAAAACCAAAATGGTTATTGATGCTCGTTGAAGGAAGATGGCTTAAGCAGGTGAAGAGGCCAAACAAAAGACAAAGAAGAAGAAGTAGCTAGAATGTGGAAGCTATGATCAGTGAGTATTTCATCTTATATTTATATTAAAATATGTTGTTGCTCTTATGGTTAGATTATTAGCATGTCTTTATGTGTATTCTATAACTTCTAGAGTTTTCAGTAAATTCTCTCCTTTTGTTTTGTATTTTTAGGGAAGCAAAGCAGCTTATCGGAGTAAATTCTCTCCTTTTGTTTTGTATTTTTAGGGAAGCAAAGCAGCTTATCGGATTGAAATAGAGAGGAAGCCATTTTCAGTAGGAAGAAGTTGTGTCAAAACTGCTCTGGCTTTGTTCTGTCAAAAAGAGAAATCCTTTTTCTATATGAAATGATATGCTACATGTTCTTCAAGTAAATCTTTCACTTATTGTAATAGCTAGGTGTAATAATTCCAGTGTAACTGAATTTCAGTTTGTTTACTGGATCATGAAATCACTAATAGTTCATGCATATGCTTGTTCATCATTTCATTTGCCTTCTTTGTTTTTCGTTTTGTTTTGCTCTTGATGCAGTAAATCAATTGATATTTCCAATTCATTTGATTCTTCAATCATGGCCAATGTACGTTTTTCACTCCATGTATGTGAAAATTTGGTGATCTTTCTCAATATTCCTCTTGATTTCAATCATGGTCAGTGTACGTTTTCTAAAATGTGCAACCATCTCTTGTTTCTGATGCAAGATGGCTACTGGAAATGAAAGCCATCCTACGTCAGAAACAAGAGATTGTTTTCAATTTCATGTAATAAGAACCAAATCAAAACCGCCCTAATCAAGAAAATCAGAAAATCTAAAGCCCTAATTCCATCGGCAAATGACAAAGAATAATTGGTAATCCAAGCGTATACACAAATTTTTACTTGCGCTGTCGAGCGGAAAACAAAGATTAGGCGGCTTTGATGTTTTTGGCGACCGATGGGGTAATGCGACTGTTAAACCCTAATTCGTTGGTAAATGATTGTTGATTGGAAAGCGAGAAAGTTGAGGGAAGGGAAAATGGAAGAGGGAGCAAGGCGGGAAACTCGGATAGATTTTACGGGTAGTCTAGTAATTTCGTCGACTTTATATATTTTACGGTTTTTACCTAGTCAAGCAAAACTGACTTGTCATAATCAATGGGGGTAAAAATTAAACCAAAAATAAACAAGGAGGCTCGGATGAAGTTAAGATGCAGACGGCGACCATTTGAGGGCGCCATTGAATACATTTTCTTCTATTTCATATTATTCTATCCAAGTAAGTGCGCGAGTGAAGCAGAGGCTAAGGCCTTGTAAAAAGAAAAAAGAACAAAAAACCATATAAAAATACCAAGGCCTTATTATGCGATAAATTGCTTTCTAATAGATAGTGTCGAAACACCAAGCACTGGTGTGACCATATTTGGCTCTGCTGTCGAATTAACACAGTAGACAGGTGTCAAAATTAATTTTAACCCAAATGGGACATCACTGTAGGTAATGCCCTAAAACAGTTGTTATAGGATGATAAGATGAAAGGCTACACAAGCATCCTCCGCCGTTGATAGGGTAGACAAAACACAGAAATACCAGCAACTATAACAATCATAGATCTGCCATGTCAGTTTTCATGGCATATACTACAGTCTATAGAGACTGGATTATTCCAAGATATAAAATAAAAAATATTAACGTGATTAATTCACAAACCCCCACCACATACTTCAAATGTAAATTCACGCAAACCCTGTTTACATAGCCTTAAAACTATGACACAGAGACCACAAAACAAAAGCTGCTGTCTTCCACGACAACCCTATTTAAAACAGTGACTTGTACAATGTAAACCATGTTACTATATATCTGCAATTGTAAAAATGTGAGAATCACTAAGTAATGAACAGACAAATACATTATATTCGACACGAGACATTAAGTTTACAGGACTCTGAGTTATGCAAAAATCTGAACCTAGGTTTATTCAAAGTTCAAGAGAAAAGTTGCAAAAAAAGTAGAGATATGCATGCCAAGTAAAAATGTCGCCCATCATTAATTGTGCATTTAAATAAAAGTTTGTGAATACTACTAGCTTTCCTTGAATGTGAGTCTGAAAAGTTGCCAGTTATATTGCAGTAGTTTTTGTAACATAGGATTTAGGAGACACCAGCTTTGAACTTAAGGAGAATCAAACAATATGACTCTCAGTTAGCATGTGCATAAGCAAAGCATTTTGTTCAAGAACTGGGAAATTAAATGGATGTGCATAAAGTTTGGAACTAAGTAGGCGAGAGTAAAGAGCTACAACACATAATGAAAGCCTTATTTCTGTTGGAATCATATCAGATGTGTCCAACTTTTTTTTAAAAAAAAAAATCCAAGTAGAATGAGGCTTTGTTGCAGCTGCTTTTCGTTCAAGAACACCAATAGCTCTGACCAATGACATTTAAATGAACATAGAGAAATTTAATCGTAGGAGATGATAATACTTGTAACATACAAGAGATCCCAAAATTAATGAACCCACTGGCTTATTTACAATATGTAATTCTGCACCCCGCTCAGGAACCTCTTTTGAACTTAGCCTTGCACCTGGTTAGATTTCTTGGGTTGTTGGTGGACTAATCCTTCTTCGATTGTCCTTTTATTTGATACTTAACTAATTAACAACTCAATAACAAGATTCCGCGGCCACATGTTGATGTGGGATTATCCCGCATCGTTAAAACTGGAGTACCAAATCTAGCTTATAAATAGATCCCTCAGCAAGTTGTGAGATTATACTAGCGAGTCTCAAGCAGCAAACAATTCAACCAAAATCATGCTGTAAAATAGGCAATGATACAAACCAAAAACCCCAATATCACCAGACAATTCAACCAAAACCCCTCTATAAACCCTGTCATAAACCAACAGAATCGATGTCAAATTTCACTTATGCAAACATTCAAAAAAGTTCATAAACAAAAAAACCTAGGACCGAAGATAAGGACCAATACGTTCAAGTTAGAGCCTCAATTGCAACGCAAATACATATCATGCCAGAAAGTAGGGCAAAATCAGAGAGCGCATACCAGTAGTGCAGTAGTTAGGTTAACCCGAGAAACAGGAACGAACCCAACAATCGAATTTCTACCAGTCTCTACTTCGTAGCTCTCTGCTCTCCACTACTGTAGAGACAGAGTGAAGATTTGAGATCACAAATCTGAACAACCAACATGCTTTTAACAACAAACAAACGATGACAGGTTGCTACAGGAGTAGGGTTTGCTGCAGGAGGAGTCGAAAAAGCACAAGGAGTCTCACAGCAGACGGAGAAGAGAGGAGGAGAGGATACGATTGTGTCCGTCTCTCTGTCTCGTAGATGATGACGGAGTGGTCCGTGGTTTTAGAAAACGTCTATTTTATTCTTTTCTATATTTTCAGAAAATGAGTTTTCATTTTCTAGAAAAGGAAATTAAAAAAAAAAAACCAAATATCATCTCTATATTTTGAAAAACAGAAAATATTTAGAAAATGCCTAAACCAAACGCAATCTTAAATTTGACAATTTGTTTAGTTACGTATCTAAAACAAAAAGTGAAAATATAAATTTGATTTAAAATGATATTGTCATACAAGATGTCGTAAAGCTCTTATCTTGATGCAAATAAATTTTACTTGTGTTTATCACTTAACACACAATTATAACACTTATGCAAATAAATATTTATTATTTCTCGTGAAAATCCGCATAATACCTATTTTAACTGTGGCTTTGTGAAATAACAAATGTTATCAAAGTTAAGCTGAGGATATTTAATCAAATGACTTTAATCGTTATACATCCAGTTCAGAATACTTACTATTTTTCGGTTTAAATTACTGATCAAAGAAGAAAACAACTAATTATATAGAGTATATAATCCAAATTATTTTCCTTAAAGCAACTCCTTCTCAACCTTAGTTAAAAACACAAAAATCAATGAATGCATACACAAATTAATGAATAACCATCATAATCAGACAATGAAAATCAAAGACAAAGACAGTTGAACATATATGATGCAACAATATTTGCTTAGCTAATAAAAATAAGCTCAACCATATAATCTAAAAATATTTTATATATACCAACTAAAATATTTCATTCCACTTCACTAAGAAACCATTCCATATTCCATATAGCATTAGTTTATAACACCATTCTTCTTTAAATTTAATTAACAGTATCTTAGAGAGTATTTTTCTCATTCATTCATCAACAACTACTTGATTGTCATAGCAGAAACACATGACAAAATACAAAAGCCCTAACAAGGGAAAAGACCATTAAGGTCATCAGACAAAGAACATCACTAAAGGGCAGTACAGACAATTCAGACAAAATAAATTAAGACACATTAAATACTTAGATTAAGCTTGCAAGTCAACCATGCTCCCCCTGACTTGCAACTTTGAGACAACACCAAGCAGGGACCTCAAATAGCATAACTTCTATTTGGGAAGAGCCTTGGTGAAGATATCAGCCCACTATTCACCATATCTGCAAAACTCCAAGTCAATTATTCCTGCCTTAATGGTTTCTCTCACAAATTGGTACTTGAGGGCTATGTGCTTTGTTAAACTGTGATCTACAGGATTATGAGCAATAGCGGACTTGCTGTCACATGTGATTTTAGTTGTGGTTAAACTTAACTTGACACACACCAATATCTTCCAGCACTCTCTTGGTGTAGCTGCCATACATGAGACAACATATTCTGCCCCAGCAAAAGAAAGAGCTATGCTCTAGCTGTTGCTTCTTGGAAAGCCAAAAACAAACTCCAGTGCCAAGGCCAAAAACAAAACCAGAGGTACTTTTAAAATCATATAGGCTACCACCCCAACTGACTTTCGATACACTTCTCCTTATGAAAATTGAACTCCAACTAACTTAGAGAGTTGTCATTGACGTATAGCAAAAGGTTTGAGTGCCCCCATAATTTCCCAAGATTTGTTCAGCGTCATGAGGGCCAAGAATAGTAACTTGTGGTGCCAAATCGTCAAGATTCTTACATAATTTCTACACTGAACCGCTAATGCTAAAACTGATGCAACTTCCTCTAAAACTCCAAATCACAAACCGTAAAATACTATGAAAACTAGACTTCTTGATCTTTCCAACGGTATATCACTCATAGTCTAATTCTTTCTGAGCACGTCCAGTTTATTTTGTGAAGTTGACGAATCTATTTAGGAAATTACTTGGCTTTAAAATTATCGACATATTCATCCTCTCTCATTTCACCATATTTTTTCCTCTAAAGCTCTCAATCACTAATAGCGACGTATTCCTTCAAGACTTACACCAAACACATCAAAACAACCAACTACACAAAATAAACTAGTTCAGAGCATAGGAATAAGGCATGCAAAATGTGTTGGACCAAAGGTCCTACATTTTAGTTTTGATGATTGAACCATGCCATGTTATTTGATTCAATGCATTATGTCATGAATTTGAGTGTTGCATGAAACCGATTTTTATTAAAGTGTTTCAAACCTAGTTGAGAACTAAACAATCATTTTTATATCAAATGAATTCAGATTAAGCTGAAATTTTACAGATACATTATTTACATCATAATGAACATTTTTCATGAGACACTATTAAGAAATTTTGACGTTTCCCTTCTCAAAATCGTTGTCCAAATATCTGTCCAAAATTGCTGAGCAATGTTATTTTCCGATTGATTTATGTGACTCATTATGTGATCATATAATATTTGTTTGAAATGAAATTTTACATGTCTATTCATACATATGTGATATTATATTTCATGATAAAATATTAATTATTTGACCATGACTAATCAATGTTTCAAGCATGAAGCTCAAATGAGCTTACAAGCATTTTTGAGAATATTTCAGGTTAAGTCTAAATACTCCAATGAATATGTGAGTTATCCGGCAGTCCAAGAATGGTCTTAAAAGACCTAGGGCTTGCTAAGAAATACCTAAGCAACTTGCTAAATCCACTAGAAGAGGTTTTTTATATTTGGAAAGTTCAACCTACTTACAGAAAGTGCCAAGTTGATTTGAGTTATAATTATTGAAGTGGAGTTGATCAAACTTAAACAAGAATCCATTTAATGCAACCACCATTGAAGTCATTCTTGCCTTACAAGGAGTGAGGCGTGTAAAGGAAGAGATATTCTTGCCAAATTAAAATAGGTGACATTGAGATTATTTGGAGAACAAAAGAAGAGCCAAGATTCCTATACTCTTACCAAAAGATGGGGGAGCCGATTTCTATAGTTTGAAAAGAAGAAGTTTTCATCTTTGAAAGACCTAAAATTGTGGGAGCTAAGAAAGGAAATTGCAGAGAAGACTTTTGTCATTTGAATATGATTTCCTTACCATACGAAGAGGCAGCCGAGTTCATCCATGAAGAAGGAGATCAAAGAAAGTTAAATGGTAGCTGAAATCAAGGAAGGTTTCCATATTTAAAAGGAGCTAATTTTATTCAAAAGGAGAAGATCCTATTTCCTTATAAGAAGAGCAAATTTATAGTCTTAATGAGAATGAATCAAGTTTGAAAAGAGTTAATTTCTCAAAGATTTAGAGGAGCAGATTACATAGAGTAATTGGAGAGATGATTTTCTTCTTGGAGCTGAATCTCTTATTGATGAAGAAATCAATCAAGCTAAAAGAGAAATGTCAAGGATGATTCGATTCTTTCAAAAACCAAGCAACTTACCATATTGAGGAGCTGATTGAATCATATTGTTTCAAAGAGCCAGAAAACGTGTGAGTGATTGAAGGAGAATGGAGCTGAATCAAAGACAAAGGGAAGATTACCATTTCCTATTTTGAAGAGCTAAAACGTGGGATACTCGAAGAGATGATTAAGGGATTGACAAGTACTATTCTTTCTCCTATTAAAGTAGCCGTGCATCAAAGAGACAAGGCAAGAACTCTATGAAAAGCTTTAGCCGATTTTCTCTCTACAATCTTCATCTCTTATAAGCTACAAGACTCTTAATTCTTGAGTTCTTTATTCTACATCTTCGACCGTGAACATACCATTATTTATCCTTGTTGTTCAAAAACTCAAATATTTTATATTACATATTCTACCCGATAGCCATCTAAACACTTGAGAGTTCCTCCTAAACTTTATTTCAAATTCATTTGTGAGTGTAACCTTGTACTTCATTGTAAGCCATTTTGTGGGTATTCCCTTTGTGAGTTGTGAAAGTTTTGTGATTTGTCTTTAAAATCACATGTGCAAAAAGTCAGGAGGTGACTTGTTGAAAAACCTTCGAGTTTGGTGGTTTACTCCTGAAAGACCATCGTATTTCCCTAGTGGATTAAAAGCCTAAGCAGGGTGCTTAGGGAGTAGATGTAGGAGAGTGCTCCGAACTACTATAAAAATCAACTGCGTGCTTTACTTTCTGCTCTTTACATTCTATTACTTGCCCTGCACGTTTTGATTGAATACTTGTCATAATTCTGATATTTTTCAAAGCCATTGACTTCAAACTAAATGTAATCATTTTCTAGTATAACATATTTGAACATCACGATTGTCAAGTTATCTTTCATAGTTGATTTGTAATACGATACTTGATTATTGTTTTGGTTTCAAATACTATTAAGGTTCGGCTACTAGTTCAATTATTGACAACTTTGGCATATAATACTTTTGTTAACTTAGTATTCACACGGTTCAAAATCTATTTTGTAGTGCACGCTTATTTGATCTTTGTGCTTTTGTGTGACGATTTTGTATTAGAGGGTTCCTAATAGAAATTTGAGGACACAATTCAAAGCCCTCTTGTGTGGCCTAGGTCGTTCAAAATGAGCATAAATATGAGTTATCAAATGCCCCCAAACCTGAACTTTTGCTAGTCCCCAAGCAAAATGATAATGAAGAGAGAAATAATAATCTAGGCCACTTTCATAGGGAAGCACGATGACACTTAACATGTGTCACAAGCCTTTAAACCTCTAAGTGTCCTTAGTGGGCGGAGTTGTATCTCCTGAGGGTTTATTGGAACGATACTCATAAACATATATAAAACCAAAAAATTTAATGAACTAATGAAAACCAATGCATGCCAATTGTACTCAATGAACTAAAATTATGCCACTGTAAGAAAATGCATCACAGTGTAGAGTGTAATGCAGATACTCATAAAATCAAAACTTACAAGACACCATACCTGAATGCCATGGAATAAATTCGCCTCAACTCTACACCTCACATGATAACTTTCTCTCTCTTTTTTCTTCACTCAGAACCTAAGGTTTGAAATCTCTCTCTAGCATACGTGCTGGAAGTTAAGTGAAACAGGTATTGATATTCCACGTATGAATGAATAACAACAAAGCACATTTATGAAAAAAATATCTCACGAAAGAAATCGAATACTAAGTGATGGATCTTGCTTAACACAAGATAGGGGGGTAAATTGTGTCCCCAAATTATAATTGCAATCTTTTTTTACAAATTCAAACAAATTAATGTCAATTAACAAATAGCACACAATTTGGACTCTAATGATTATCCTAATCAAGATTCAATCCAATGCACAATGTGATACAACATGGTGAATGATCAAATATCAAATAATCAAGAATTGCAAAAACATATTTTACAAACAACACCCTGCTCACATATTTTACAAAACAAATTTAGCCTATCAAATGATGTCGAAATGTAATGAAATTTTATATGCAATGTCACAACACCCTAATAAAAGCTATAGCGAAATTTCAGATTAAAATTCAATCTCTATCTATGAGAACTTGCATGGGAAAATTGCGGTTCCAGAAATTTCAGCAAATAAGCAAGTAAAATCAACGCAACGATTTATAATACTTCGGAGACCCTTCTTTTACGTCTACTACCTAGATTCACAAACCTAGGATTTTTCCAACTCCAATAAGGTGTGGTTTTCCAAGAGCTCCATAAAACTTTTACACAAGGGTTTCAAAGCACTCCCTCACTCCCTTAAACTCAATTTCTCAAAGGTAGTTGCCCTAACAAAAGAGACTTTTACAAATGTTGATTTTGTGGAGAACTCTCAAATACAATAATGTAGCCTCTAAGGTATGGATTGAAATGTAGAACAAGTAGGCTTTTTGAAATCTTAAATCAAACCCCCAAGATGAGAATAACTCTCTCCTTGAAACAACAAGATAGTGAGGAAGCCTTTGTAGGGGCAAGGGTAGAAGCTTGAATCAATGAAGAAGATGACTTGAATACTTGCAGAGAGTAGAGTTTTCTTTCTTTCACAAATTGCTTCTCCAAGTTCTCCAAATGAGGGAGAATCCTAATTTAATTTGTCTCTACACATTTTCCACCATTGGATCAATCTTCACTCCTTCAATCTTGGCCTTTCATGTATTTTCTAATCTTGGTCCTTAATGATTCAAACACAATAAATCTCCACCATTAAACGTCTAGCCATTGTACATGTATATAAAGGTGAGAATTTTGCATTTTGATGTGTTGTCCAATCCTCCACCATCAGATCAAAATATCTCTTCAAATCTTGGCCTTCAAAGTTGTCTTTAAATATTCTCCATTTGATGCTTTGTACTATCCAAGCTTGGCCTTTAATTTTTGCTCCAACAATCACAAATATCTTCTTTTACTAAGTCTTGAATGAAAGAAGCCACACATATTGATCCTTTGAAGAGAAAGCATTGTTGGCTCATTACCAATTATCACATATGTCTTGACTTCAAAACTTTCTTCTAGTTTTAACACCAAAGGGCTTCTAGAAGATATCCAAATTAATTTTTCCCGCTTGTATATGTCCCATATAAGTCACATGGTCAGCTCCATTTGCCTTGCATGCTAAAATCAATTTATCCACACATTAGTGTCCAGAACATCAGCCCTAAGGCTCGTTTCGATCATCACATCAAGTCAGGGGCGGAGCCAAGATTTCAGACAAAGGGGGCAAAAAAATTGTGCTGGGGGTTCAGGGGTCACTCCATAATTTTTTTTAGAACTAAGTGTTGTTTTAACAAACTCACTCGTCTTGAACTCAAGCCGTCACCGTCATTTGTCTCACTTTGTCAGTTTGTTGTATTTGATGCTTGAGTGTTGAGAGTCGAGAGAGAAAAGCAGAGAGCAATTTAGCTAAGTTAAGAGTAATTTAGCAAAGTTAAGTATGTTTGCGCCTTTTAATTTTGTGGATTTTGAAAAGAGAAGTGGGTTTTAAGAGTATGTCTTTACTGTGTTTGGGTGCACGGTGAGTTGGAAAGCGCAGTTGCAACCGATAATTGCATTGTCTTCGACTGAGGCCGAGTATATAGCTGCTACAGAGGCTGTGAAAGAAGCTATCTGGTTGAAAGGGTTGGTTGGTGAGTTGGGGATTGAGTAGAGCAAGGTGGATGTATTTTGTGATAATCAGAGTTGTATACATTTGGCACAATAGCAAATGTTTCATGAGCGTTCTAAACATATTACAATAAGGTTTCATTTCATTCGGGAAATAATCTTTGAAGGAGAGATATCTTTAGAGAAGATACACACTGATGATAATCTGGCGGATATGTTGACAAAGCCCATGACTGGAGTCAAGTTTAAGTATTGTTTGGACTTGATTAATGTTACGGCAACTTTCGACTAGTGATGGAGATAGTTGGAGGTACCGGCTAGTGATGGAGCTAGTTAGTGGCTGTATTGATTGTCATATGATCTGGTGGTTTGTTTTTGCTGTAAATGGCTCGATTTGTTGCGCCAAGGTAGAGATTTGTGAGATGTGGCTTACAAATGAGGCTTTGGTGGATTTATGGGCTTGGTGTCCAGAAACCTATAGGTGGTGTCCGGACACTTCTAGTACAAATCAAGACAAAGGCTACTGGTAGTGATTAATGGGCAGAGGTGTCCGGACACTTAAGGTGGTGGCCGAACACTTGCACAAATCACAAAGTGAGCCGAGACAAAATCTGATCGATCGAAACTTGGCCCAAAAGTCTGATTTCGCAGCAGATTCAGATGAATGAAAAAAATTAGGTTTTGTACGACCAAACCAGAGAGACAAAGAAAGAGAGAAAGAGAGAGTTGATTCAAAGCTCGAATCTTGTAATCTTGTCCTTGTAATCTCTCAAGAGGATCATAGTGGATGATTGTTGGACGTAAGTTCTCGAATTGAGGCCGAACTAGGGTAATTTCTGTGTATTTTTCCAGTATTTCAAATTTCCTATATTTTGCTTGATTTGCTTGGGATTGCTTGCAACTACTGGATTATTTCTCATATTGTTGTTGGTACTGCCGTTATTCCTCTGCATTTCACTACAAAAATATTGATTCAAAACCATTTGGAGGAAAACCGATTTTGTTGGGGGGTGACTACAGGCAAATCTTGCTTGTTATAGTAGGTGGATCAAGATATGACAATGTCAATGCATCAATAAGAAAATCTCATCTGTGGAAACATTGTACGACTCTTTCTTTGAAACAAAATATGAGGCTGCAAACAGATGGACTCTCTCCTGATGAGAGGGATTGTATGTCACAATTTGCACGCTGGATTCTGAAACTTGGCGATGGTAAAATATATTATGCTGATATCAATAGTGATGAGGAGGAACTGAGTTGGGTCAAAATTCCTGATGAATTATTGTTAAATTCTGATAATGACATGTTGTCTTCTATTATTTTTGAGATTTACAGAAAATTCTTATAATGACGATGCTTATTTGAATGAGCGTGCCATCATCATTGGTACAAATGAGGTTGTGGATAAGATCAATGCTCATGTTTTAAACTTGCTTCCACTGAAGAAAAAATATACTATAGTTTTGATTCGATATGCAAGACATCAAAGAGTTCCAACATATCAGATTTACTATACACTACTGGTGTTTTGAACTTGATGATATTTGGTTGGGTCTGGGCTTCCTTGTGCTCAAGAATGACGCGGTCTTTATGGGCCTTGCTTTATGGTCCCTACAGGGACTGTTCGTTCAACATCTTTTGCTCGCTTTTCTTTATCGCGATATTATGCTCATACATGAACAGGTCTCTGTGTGTGGGCTTCGTCGGCGATAATTTTAGTTTCTTCAATGTATCAATGGATCTCCCAGATTATTGCTGGGGGCGAGCTTCTCTTTTTGGGCCAGGTGTGCAGGCAACGAGTGTAAGTGGTGTCTGCCTCGAACACATGTTCTGCCTATAGGCATGGGCATGGCTTTAATTATTTGCATGGCGGAATGGCTAGATGTCTCATCGGTGCAGTGTGTTACGCAAAATCCGCAAGTGTAGGATCGCACAAGCAATATAATGATGGCTAGAGTATCGATCCCACAAGGATTCTCTAAGATTGCTAAGTACCGATTGTGACTAATTCTAACGCTATTTGAACAATCGAATTTTGATTTTCAATTAACTAAACTAAAAATATTGAACTAATGACTATAAAAGAAGACACAGATGTCAGTTGATTAATTCCAAGTAAGAAAGCACTAGGACTTCTAATTTCACCATTACCAATCCTATTCGGATCCTTTGGCATGTTAATCACAATTATTATCCATGTTGACAGTCTGTTGACAATCAATTTTCCCTAACCTATTCAATACTCCATGTCTGGCAGATATCAAAAGTATTCGAGCTATCAATCCCTGTTATACTCCTACATGTCTATGAAGCAAGAATCCATTAAGAACTATGGAAGAACATTCGAATCAAAACAGCAAGAATTCATTAAGAACTATGGAAAATTATATAGCGACCACATGTCATACTCCTACATGTCTGCGAAGCGTGCAACCTATGGTATCTATTGCTAAATGCAAATCCCTAAACATCACCTTTCAGTCTCAATTTAGCATCACAACCTTCAAATATTGGTCAGATATTCAAAAGCATCAAGAACACCAATAGACACTCAATCATGGAATAATAATTGCAAATTAACATAATCCAAAGTTATCGAATATTCATGACTAGGCTACATTAGAGCCCTAGCATGATCATTCAATCACACAAAGAAATCAATATAAAGAGATCCATGAGTTTAGGGAAATCAAACACTAAGAAGAGAAACAATCGCGATGGCTTGCGCCTCCAATTTCCCTCTACTTCGGTGTAATTCTCCGTATCTTTCTGTCTAACCCTAAAACAATTAAGAGTTCTATTTAAATAGTCTAACCCTCTTTCCTAATCCAAAATTGCTTCTTTAAAGTCTTTGACTTTTTGCCCTAAGGCCTGCCTTCTTTTAATCATACGTTAACTTCAAATTCTACCAAAAGCCACACCTTCCTCGAGGAAGGGTCTCCAGGTAGAGGATCTAGAAAGGGCAATCTGGTTTGTATCTCCTTTTTGTGCATAAATCAACATCTTTTCATCCCAAACCTGAAATTGAGACAAAATACAAGTTTTAGGCAAAAAGATAGTTCAATTCAACCTAAACGAGGCAAAAACAAGTGCAATTATGGATAGAAAACATTGTAAATAATAAGTATATCAAATACCCCCACACTTATCTTTTGCTCGTCCTCGAGGAAAATAGAAAAAAGGGAAAAATAAAATACGAAAACTAACTCACTTTCGCAAGAATCGTGGTGGCACTTAGCATGTGACACAAGCCTTTAAACCACTAGGTGTCCCTAGTGGACGAGTTATAGTCTTGTGAGGGTTTACTGATCAACACTTTTTATCACAAGAAATACTTGCAATTCAATACCGATAGGTTTAACCCACTCGCAAGTGTACGTGCTGAAAGACAATAAAATGGTGAATGTGATCGAATTCACGAATACTGTATTAATTATCAACTAACTACTAACAATAGTGTAAAATAAATCTCAAATACTTCAAATATCAACTAACAATAAAATTGAACTAAATATCAATGGATGAAAACTAGCTTGGGTTTGGCGTGTCAACTACCTCCACCTTTGCGCACAGATTAATACGCAATCACACAATTTCAAAGTTTAACAATGTCAATTGAAAGGCATTGGTCCAACTGCAGTCAATTAGATTTTCCTAAACATCGATCCTGACTTTGGTCCAGTTGCAAGATCTTTTTCTATCAAAGGAGTTTTGGCTGGTATATCCTAAGAATTTCCTAAGACATGCATAAGCACCAGGAAATCGACAATTGCACAATTTAGAGTAATGATCTATTACCCAATCAATTATGTTCTATGTTCCCAAAACTTGGATCTTACGCAAGTTCTTGTTACTTCATCAAACACCGGGTCATGGTCAGCCGAATATGTTCAATTAACAATTTCTAGAATTATGATGTTGATCAGGCATGCATAACAATAGGAAATAAACAATCAATCCAGAGAACAAAGAATTAAACTTAGTCTGAATGTCAATCAAATATGTGCACAAGGTTTTTGGTGGAAGAACTTACCAAACCCTATCTAGAAAAGAGTTTAGTTACACATAATCATAATAAAAACCATAAAAATATTCATTAACAATGTTCGAATCAATGGAAGAATTGAGATTTGTTGAAGGATTTGGACTGCCAAGCTTGATGTGCCTCCTGCTTCTTGTCGTCTCTCTTTGTTCAGTCTTCAGTCTTCAGTCGTGCAGCAAAAGTCTCCTTTTTTTCTCTAGCATAACACTACTTTTATATTTTTTAACAAGCCCTAAGATGGCCCAACTGTATTGCCATATCAGCGAATGCAAGTCTGATTCCCACGTTCTATGGCCACAACAAGTTGCAAAACAAGTTACAAGTTATGTCCAGTGACAACTTTATTCTCCAACAGTACCTGTTCATAAAAACACCAATATGAGCAGTATTTTGTACTAATCAACATAGAAAAATAACAACTTTAAACCCAGAAAAATAGGTGTATTTTACACCTAACATTTACCAGAGTGATACCCACAAACATTATAAGACACCACAATGCCAAGTTATTTTCCTAATAGAAACATGTGAACACAATCTTGCTTTCAATTTCACACCACAAATCAAGCTCCTGGGCAATCAAGTACCAATATAAGCATTCATTCTCAAACTTCAGTCCATCCAGTATGCTAGTGGAATGTGGAATAACACTTGCATAAGGATTTCAATAACAACTCAATGTGAACAATCATAGCCTATCAGAAATCATTAGCTAAAATACGGAAACACATCGAGCTATTTTATCATTATTTTTTTAAAGCAAATAATTTTTTTCTTTTTCTGTCGTGATTTGTGGAATGCTTAATCCCCCTTAAGCTTTATAATTGACTTATGTAACAAGTTTTTAACCAATGACTCCCAATCCAGTAGGTCTTAGGGCATAAGATATATAGACACCCCTACGGGTCTAGTAACTCAAGTCAAAAAGGCTATGAGGCTAGGCGAGTCACTGTGAAAGTCACCCATGGTCTACCTTTTTACGTGTAAGTCACTGCTTGCTAGGCAAGAGGCCCGGTTATTTAGTAGAAAATCCATGAGAAAAATCCATTTATTTATTTATATATTTTTTCATATATATATATATATTTATTTTTATTACTTTTTATTATTTATTATTTTTTTCTAGGACGTGCAACTTGAGAAAATCAATGTTCCTAAGATACCATAAGTGCCCAACAATAAGTGTTACCTCATACCCCATAATACAAGTGTTTTAAATTATGATACGATCCAAGATGAATCGATCGATAGAATTCTCTCAAAGAGAATTGAATTACAAAGTTGGTTGATTGATATCCAAACAAAATCAAAACTAGGGCTAAATACATATGCCTAAATGACATAACATACCCTACGATCCAAGATGAATCGATCGATAGAATTCTCTCATAGAGAATTGAGTTACAAAGTTGGTTGATTGATATCCAAACAAAATCAAAACTAGGGCTAAATACATATGCCCAAACGACATAACAGACCCTGACTTAGTCTAATAAGTACCAAACTAATTCTCTCAACACACCATGAGAAAACCCATGAACAATAACCCAACTCGTGTACATAATTTCTCAAGGTGGCTCCCACTGCTCGTGACATGGTAGCTTAGACAACCTGATGCCTACCAATTCTACTCCCTTGAAAGCAATCTTGTCCTCAAGATTGCAGCCGCAAAACGTCTCGTTTCTCTATCGCAATTGATTTAGCTTCACGCTGCCAGATTGTAGTAGTTCCTCCATCACATGAGTTGTACTTGCTAACCCAAAGCATAGCCAGCAAATAGAGGTACATGAAGCTTTTAGTAATGTCAAACACCCGATCTTCACAATCAGTACCTGGATCAAATACAAAAACTACATAACTTCCTTGTTGAGCAATACCCCCTTGCCATTCATCAGGAGCTTGAGCTGCCCACCAAATATAAATTACTAAAGTTTCTCCAACATAATTCTTTTTAATGCTCCATGAAGCCACCATGGCAACAACCATAGAGTAAGATTGCACCAGAGCCACATATTTGTTATATCATCCAAATGTCTTTTCCAACTCATCCTCAAAGGCATACCCAATGCACTCGATCTATAGTGTAGCAAAAACAATGAGTTCCACCATGTAAGGTTGTAGGACCATTATGATCAATGTTTTCATGTGCTCTTATAGTTGGCCAACCTTCATTAAAAGAATTTCAGAACTTCCCATCTCTGATAATAACAGACATTCTAGACTTAATAATTCTGCCCATAACACCGCCATGAATCCATGATCAAATAATAGTGTTATCTTTTCGATAGCAACTGAAGCTTTTCGGGAGCAGGTCTTCATAGCTGGCTCATACAAATAAGCCTCATTCGCACCACCTTTAACCAATCCATAAGGCAACCTAGATAAAGCAATCTTCTTGTCTTGAAACCCATGAGTTTCTCCTTTAAGATGACATGGTCTAAATATCCCTTTCTGTATACATATCCTTTCCACCCCCTTGAAAGTAATCTTGCCTTCAAGATTGCAGCATTTAAACATGTTAAGAAATAAGATGTACTTCAGTTCCAAATACAAATTTGTCTTCAAAATTGCCAATGCAAACCGAACCCACAAATAAATGTACATGAAATTTGTAGTAATAACCCAAACCAAATCTTCACCAACTTCCATATCTTTAGTAAGCCTTACCACTTGAGCTTTTGACAGGACAAGCCTCCAATAGGATTCCACATGAGTCCAAGTATGATAGAATTGGTATTTATAAAAACGAGGGTCAATCGAGTAAACAGAATCACCGATACCCAAATAATTTTCCACTATTTTGTTGGACTCCAGACTGCCTTCTAAGGTAGCCAATCGCATAGCTACCTTAAAAAATATTTGTGCATGACAGTAAATTGATAACTGAATGCTAAGGAAGTAAAAAGAGAGTGGGTAATTTAAGCTAGGCATTCTATCAAACAGGTTGTGGGTGGAATGAAGACAAACCCACTGTAAAATGGAAAACTCAGAACATGTGATACCTGGATCCCATTCAATCCCTTGCCCAATATGGAGATTAACTTTTCGAAGCATACATGTAACCCTATGCAGAACAATTGAAGCCCTATCGAACACGGCACATATATGGTGAATGTCGAGTTCCTTAAATTTTCCTTGAACAAGCTTCCTCTCCAAACAGTGCTCGTAATGGGCTTTCTCCTTGTCGAACTTCGGTAAGCTATTTTCCTTCAATGGTTTCAAACTGTCCTCCATCTTTACCTCGATCGAAATGGGTTCAACAAGTCATTCATAAAACGCGTGAATGGAGTGGATTATAACATTTTGCAATTATTGATGTTTAGTGCTTTAGTTCTGAAACCAAGCTGTAATGCATATTGAAGACTTTCCCTATAAATACTCTTCTCCCCTTGTTCTAATAATTGCACCATTCATCTCTAAAACTTCATTTACTCTACCAAATTCTGATATTGATGGGGCAGTACAGTCGATTCCTCTACTTTCTCTTATTCTGTGTTTGCCTAAAGTTTTGTTCTTCATCGTCATTTCCCACCTTTTCAGCCAACATGTCACTGCAGCTTTGCTCCCATTATGATAGACTTGCCTTGATCGAATTCAAAAGTAACTTTTCACTAAACATTAATGCTTCCTACTATTGTCCAACTTCTTATCCAAAGACCAAGTCACGGAAGGAAGGTAGAGATTGTTGTTCTTGGGATGGTGTTACTTGTGATACTGTCACTGGTCGGGTAATTGGCCTCGACCTCAGTTGCAGTTTGCTTCATGGCTCTATATATTCCAACAATAGCCTCTTCTAACTTTCACACCTCAAAAAACTCAATCTTGCAGGGAATGATTTTAGTGATTCAAAGATATCTCCCGAGTTTTGTGAGGCTTATAATGATTTTAATGGTTCAAAGATATCTCCCAAGTTTGGTCTGTTCTAGAGTTTGACACATCTCAATTTCTCCGACTCTTCCTTTTTAGGTGAAGTCCCATCTGAAATCTCTCACCAGTCCCATCTGAAAAATCGGTTGATGATTGAAGATCTTTCGCTTAAAAGACTCGTGCAAAATTGTTCACTTCTGAAAAGACTTCTCTTCATGCGTGTAAACGTGTCATCCATTGATATAAATTCTTTGATGAATATCTCATCTTCTTTGACAGATCTAAGACTTCAATTGTGTGGATTGCAAGGGAAATTCCCTATTGGATCAGGTTACCCAAGAGATGGGTGAATTGTGTCCCTAAATTCCTATTAGGAATTCTCTAATACAAAATTGTCACACAAAAGCACAAAGATCAAATAAGCATACATTACACCAAAGGTTTTGAACCATTTAAATACTAAGTTAACAAAAGTATTATATGCCAAAGTTGTCAATAATTGAACTAGTAGCCGAACCTTAATAGTATTTGAAACCAAAACAATAAACAAGTATCATATTACAAATCAGCTATGAAAGATAACTTGACAATCGTGATGTTCATATATGTTCAAAAAAATTATTAGATTTAGTTTGAAATCAATGAATTTGAAAAATATCATAATTATAACAAGTATTCAATCGAACATGCAAGACAGGAAATAGAATGTAAAGAGCATAAAAAAAAGCACGCAATCGATTTTTATAATAGTTCGGAGCCCTCTCCTACATCTACTTCTTAAGCACCCTGCTTAGGCTTTTAATCCACTAGGGAAATACGATGGTCTTTCTAGAGTAAACCACCAAACTCGAAGGTTTTTCAATAAGTCACCTCCTGACTTTTTACACACGTAATTTTAAAAACAAATCACAAAACTTTCACAACTCACAAAGAGAATACCCGTAAAAGGGCTTACAATGAAGTACAAAGTTCCACTCACAAATGGATTTGAAATAAAGTTTAGGAGGAACTCTTAAGTGTTTAGATGGCTCTCAGGTAGAATATGTAATATAGAATATTTGAGTTTTTGAACAACAAGGATAGATAATGATATGTTAATGGTAGAAGATGTATAATGAATAACTAAAGAATTAAGAGCCTTGTATGCTTATAAGAGATGAAGATTGCAGAGAGAAAATCGGCTAAAGCTTTTCACAAAGAGTTCTTGCCTTGTCTCTTCGATGCACGGCTACTTTAATAGGCGAAGGACTAGTACTTGTCAATCCCTTAATCATCTCTTCATGTATCCCATGATTTGCTCTTCAAGAAATGAAGGTAATATCTCCTTGACTTGTAAACAACTCTCCTTTTCGTATTCCATGTAATCAGCAAAATATTTTCTTGCATTTTATAGAAAAGATTCAACTCTATTTGTTTAACAAGGAAAGGATATGATATGGTAAGAGTCTTGAACTTTGCTTGTAATCTTCCACATTAAAGCAGGATTTCAACTCTCTTGATTTGGAAACAGAAATTCCATTTTGCTTCTTGAAATTTGATTTCATACGAAATAGGTATCTCTCCTTTAAAAGTGGCGCCTAGAGCTTCATCAAGATTCATGAAAATAGGCTTTCGAAAAGCAAAGTCTTCCTCTTGATTCTCCTTGATTCGGCTATTCATATATGATAACTCTTCACTTGTAGTCTTGACTGATATGGAAAGTTTCTCTTTTAGAGTTGAATTTGGCTCTCCTTGATTCGGACCACAATTTATGATAAAAGAACCTTCTCTTTTAATATTAGTATATCTCCACGTCGAAGATCTTCTTATGATAAATAAATCTTCTCATTTTCACAACTCTTCCATATAATCTCGGCCAAATGAACAAGGAAACGATATTATCTTACATTAATGTTGAAATCATCTTCAAAAGATCTCCTCTCTTCTCCTTTGAAATTCAAACGGTTAGTTGTCTTAATATGACAATAAAATATCCTCAATTCACACACCTAACTCACTACAACATGTTCACTGTTTTATGGGGACAAAAGTCTCAACTAAATAGTACAATGTCGCCGCTAAAGGTTTTTATCGGCGACTTTAGAAAATCGCCGAACACCGCCACCAAATGTCCCGTCACAAAAAACTATGTGGCTACAAGTTATGGTCGCCGTTTTATTTTATTTATTTACGACGATATTTGTCGCCGTAATATAAACATTATTTACGACGACATTGGTCGCCGGAAAGGGCTGTAAAACTTATGCGGCGATATGTGTCGCCGTAGTATATGCATTATATACGGCGACATGTATCGCCCTAAAATAATATAAACCTTTTAACGGCGACATATGCCCCAATTAAAGTTTCAATAAAATTTAACTTTTTGTTTTTGCGGCGACATTGGTTGCCGCAAATGGATTATTTTTTTAAAAATTATATATTTATAATATATATTGCCCGTTTGTTATCAAAATTTTGTAGAGCAATAAAAAAACACAAATATCTTTAAATCAAAACGGATTTGACATAGCATATCAAAAGTATCTTCTACTCAATTCAAAAACATAATATCATGTTTTCGTCAGTAGGATCACAATAATCCCAAACCTCACATATCATATTGTTCTTTCAGTAGAAGTGGAGGATTGAGAACCTTGTTGAAACCTTGGAAATTTTGCCATAAATGCCTCCATTGCAGCTTGAACACGTGCATCCACACGAGCGTCAATGGTTTCTTCTAATTCACTCATCCTTCTTGCCATTTCTCGATTTTCTTGGATGGGACGTTCCTCACGCTCTTGAGCAGCTTTTTTGGTTGAGCTTATGGCACCTTTAGTTCCAAAACCATATCCTCTAGAATAACCTGATCTTTCACCAAGTACACGCGTAAAAGCCTCTTTCGGAGTTAGTTCTTCTACACTCTCACCATCTAGGGTAGGCTGTGGCTGACTGAGAAGAGAGACCATCTCTTCCTACATGTGTTCATGTGAAAATATTAATATATTAGAGTAATATAAATGTTTTGATAACACTAGCATAGTAAATTCTGACGACTTCAAATTTCCTTACATGTATATTCTTCGACCTCTCGTCTGCCCATCCTCCATAGTTCGGGTCCATCAAGCCCTTTACCTGTTATTGGATCTCGCTGATGAAAAAATGAATGCACATACAATTCACAATGTATATTAATAATCCAACACCATGTTCATGCACAAATCTTTATCAAGTTGATAAGCACAAATATAATCCTGCAAATTTAATGGACGGGAAATTCATTTAAATAATCATGCAAGTCACAACTGAACCAATATAAAAACTAGGTCTCTAAAATGGTTTGATAAGCAATAACATTGCATTTCTATTTTGAGAAGACAATCTACCTTAGACACATATCTACTGGCAAAAAAGGTTAAACAAAACAATAAAGAGTTAAGCATAAGCAGCACTCAAGTTTCTGAGTTTCAGTCAATATTCTTGCAGGGTCAAAAGCTAATTGACTACGAATAACATACAGTTCATATTAATTTGTGTACTAAGATAAAAAAAGTTAAGAAAAAGTTACAATAACACACCTAGTGGTGATCACATGATCCTTTCGAACAGTGCCTAACTGCTTTAGGTTAATACTTTAACCACCATTGACCCACCAGTTAAAGTTTTAAGTACACAGAGCAACCATTCCTATTCCCAAGAGCAAATATAACACATTATTACCCTTTCAATGTTAAAAAATCCACCATATTTTTGCAGAATGCCCTTAATTATCATAAGGGTCAATTTCATTGGCAAGTCATATTTCAAATAGACGATAAAAATTTGAGTGACAAGATATATAACTCACCGAAGCATAAATTATGGATTGAAATGATTTTCTACCTGTCACTTGGGTGACACCTTCTTTCAAACGATTCTTTTTGTTTCTCTCAAACATTTTCTGTTCAAATAATATACCAACAAAGTACAAAAACTCATGTAATATTTAAAACATGTTAAGAAAAAATATGTTAACATTAGAAATAGAGTAAGAAGTACTATTACTCTATATTCTTCACTGTCAAAGTACTTCATCAGCTTGTCCCAATCTGAAACACTAACTCCTTCGGCATCAACTTGTTCCCCTTCGACATCCTCTCTTGTTAAGCTCAACACGTTATCCTCGTCACTTGCTAATCTAGTTCGAGAAATGTTTTCTCCCACCTCATTTAATTGGTTTTGCTCTTAACACAACACGCCAATTTTTGTTTGTATTGTCTTCCACGTAGTAAACTTGATCCACTTGAGATGCCAACACAAAAGGTTCATTTGAGTAATGTAAGCGTCTGAAATTAAGGCTCACAAAAC
Source organism: Tripterygium wilfordii (assembly GCF_013401445.1). Taxonomy (NCBI): domain Eukaryota; kingdom Viridiplantae; phylum Streptophyta; class Magnoliopsida; order Celastrales; family Celastraceae; genus Tripterygium; species Tripterygium wilfordii. Next base: position 3,143,668 of record NC_052232.1, on the reverse strand, counting down.
CAAATTCATCCTTCTTGTATCCCCTCGATTGATACTTTCCATAGCTAGGAACCTCAAACCAATCACATTTGAATAAAAAAACTGAATTGCCTCCCATATAATCCAACTCAATGATATGAGTGATTACACCATGGTAATCCACATTGCCTGTAAGATCGTCACATTTTACTACTACTCCACTATTTTGGGTCTTTAAGAATTTCTCACTATCTCTTGTGCGAAATCTAAAACCATTACAACAATATGTCCCATAAAAGTATACCCTCCTATCAGGGCATTGAGATAAAGAATACAATTCATGGTTGACCCTTCCATTTCCTTCTTCGTATAATTTTGAAACCTACACAAAATTGGTTATAATTAGTAGCTATAAGTACGCACATAACCAAAAAATTATAGAACACGAGTACATAACATGCACTCACTTGTGTTGTGAACCATTCGATGAATTCTTTATTATGTCTTTGTTCGACATTACTGGGACTTTCTTTCTCCAATTCAGACTTATGCTCACTGAATTTTAGACAAAATTCCCATTATTACATAAAATAAAACTCATCATATTGTTAAATAATTATAAGTATCCATATTACATAATCCAAGGGTGTACCTCCGAGCAATTTGCAACACATATAAATGCGCTTGATCTCGCTCTAATGTAGATATTTCCTCATATTTACCCAAACCAATAGGCTTCCCATGGTGTGAGAAAACTGATAACTTTTCGGAAGACAAACCATGTTCACCATCAAAGTTCCTGTCACACCTATCAAGTCTTGTACCAATATCATGTAGGTACCTAGAACAAAAGGTCATGCACTCCTCTGCTAAGTAACCTTCAGCTATCGACCCTTCTGGACGAGCTTTGTTACGAACATATCCCTTTAGTGTACAGAGGTACCTATTAACATTATAAATTATATTCGTAAATGTACTTTATAAATTAGAAAAATATTTTTTCAATAATGATTTAAAATATTCTAACCTCTCAATTGGATACATCCATCTATATTGCACCGGTCCTGCAAGTTTTGCCTCATTAGCAAGATGAACTAGTAGGTGTACCATTATATCAAAGAATGCAGGTGGAAACAATCTTTTAAACTTGCATAGGGTTTCAACAACCTGCGCATGAAGTCCATCCAAACATTCTTCTTTAATTACCTTTGAGCATAACTCTCCGAAAAATTGGCTCAACTCAATTATGGGACTGCAAACATCCTTGGGTAGGAGGCCTCTCAAAGCTAGTGGAAGTAATCGCTGAAAAAGTACATGGCAATCATGACTCTTCAGTCCAATGCATTTACCTTCCTTCACATTGACACATCGAGAGATATTTGATGCATATCCATCTGGAAATTTAACATCTTTCAAGAACTTACACAAAGTTCTTTTCTCTTCCATAGACAAAGTGTATCTGGCAACTGGTAGAATATATTTATCACCGGATCATCTTGGATGTAGTTCTTTCATTATTCGTAGTTCTTGAAGGTCAAGACGAGATTTAAGTGTATCTTTTGACTTTCCATCAAGGCCCATTAATGTCCCAAAGATATTATCACAAATATTTTTCTCGATATGCATTACATCCAAATTATGTCTTATTAACTGGGTTCTCCAATAAGGAAGTTCAAACAAGATGCTTTTCTTCCGCCAATTTCCAAACAAATCATCAACACGTTTTCTTTTCCCAATTGATTTACCAAAAATGACTTGATCAAACTTTGAATATTGGTCAAGAACACAATCACCAGATTGAGGTTGAGGAGGAAGTCTATGTTCTTGCTTACCAAAGAATGCCTTGCTTTTCCTCCATCGGTGATCAATTGGTAGAAACCGACGATGATCCATGTAACAATGCTTGCGTCCATGCTTTAACCACAAGTAACTTGTGTCAAAATTACACGACGGACATGCTAATCTTCCTTTTGTACTCCACCCAGATATTGATCCATATGCAGGGAAATCATTAATAGTCCACATTAATGCTGCATGCATCCTAAAATTGGATTTCAGTGATGCATCATAAGTCATAGCACCATAATTCCATAAGTCTTTCAGTTCATCTACCAATGGACGCAAATATACATCAATATCATTATTTGGACTTTTAGAACCTGGTATAATAAGAGAAATCATGAAGAAAGATTGTTTCATACACATCCATGGTGGTAAATTGTATGGAACAAGAACAACAGGCCATATACTATATGACAAACTCATGTTTCCAAAGGGGTTGAATCCATCGGTTGCTAATCCAAGCCTAACATTGCAAGGATCGCTGGAAAATGTAGAGTATTTCTCATAAAATGATTTCCATGTTTTAGAATCAGCTGGGTGCCTCAAAAAACCATCATCAACACGCTCTTTCTCATGCCATCGCATGGCAATGGCTAATTTTTCTGACATATATAGCCTTTGTAGCCTAGGCGTTAAAGGAAAGTACCTCATAATCTTCCTAGATATTTTCTTCCTCTGCATGTACTACCAACCTCCTCACCAACTTTATTTTGCATCCACCTCTGTTCATCACATTTTGGACACTTTTCAAAATTAGCATATTCATTTTGATATAATATGCAATCATTCACACAAGCATCTATCTTCTCATAGTCAAGACCAAGATCTCGAATCATCTTTTGGGCTTCATAAAAAGATTCAGGCATTTTGTTCCCTTTAGGAAATGAGTTTCGTAACAACTTAATCAATGCATCAAGTGCTATATTACTAATCCCGTGAAGACATTTTAGTTGAAACAATTTAACTATGAATGATAATTTTGACTCTGTAAAACCTTCAAACACTACTTCTTCAGCATCTTCGTTAGGATCTTCAAGTACAACCTCATGAAATTCGTGATTCATATCATCTTCACACTCTCCTCTATGCAAATCATATATCATTTTATATGTGTCAGCATCAACTTGCCTTTCTTCAACCACATAATCATTTAATTCATTTTCATCCTCCTCAGAATATGAAAAGCATTCTTCACCATGATATGTCCAAGTGGTATATGTAGTCTCAAAACCAAATTTTAACAAGTGTAGTTCTACCTCTGTCCGTGTAAGTTCATACCCATTGTTACACTTACGACATGGACACTTAATCTTATCAACAATCCTAGGACATGCAAATGCATCATTTAGAAATTTTTTTAAACCAGCATCATATTCCAATGAGCTTCGATGTAAATGAATCCAATCCTTATGCATTCTTCTGAAAAAATCAAAAATCAAAGTTTACTTTTGGATCCCAAATGTAAATGCATATAGAACAACAAAAATGTTTTGTTTTGTGGTAGAAAACATGCAATAGACCTAGATAAAGTAGCATAGCCAATTAGTAATCTTCTTAGCATAAGAGAACCACGGGACAATAAAAGTAGCTGGTTTAACAAAACTAGTTCACAATGCCAAACAAAAACTTGAAGGAACTAATGTGTAGTTGTGTATAAAAGGAAAACTGGTTTAAATTTTACATTAGATTATCATATAATATCATATAATTAGACTAAGTTTAAACAAACTTGAAGATCTGAAAGGAAATATGAGAAAAATACTATGACAAAAGAAAATTAACAAACAAGGAAATATAAGCAAGATACAATTTTGACTCTGTTAAATTACTATCTTCAAACATAGTGACATTGTAAGAGTAACGATTTGCAGTCTTTTGGACTATCCTTTTTGTCCATTACTTAGTCCAAAGTCCAAAATGATTCTCCAGCAAATTCTCCTATACATTATTGCCCTGCCTAAAAGTCCTTGAAAGAAAATAACTATACCTGAGAGGTTGGAGCTCATTAGAAGCAGAGGACTCTATATCTCATTTAAGTATAGATATCAGTATGAACTACAACATATATTTGCAAACTCTCTCACTGCAGTACAACTTCCTTTAACAGTATCCCAAATTTCAAATTCCCAATATGCACAACAGTACAATACATGCATTCCAATTTCTAAGCTATATATCAAACAAGAAAATTGACTGCAAATGTAAAAAAGATGTGCGATAGATTAGTGAAAAATCATGAGTATCAAGAAAAAGAGTACCAAGAATTCCGAGTCACCGATGTAATCTCCGCCTTAGTGTCCTCCGATTACCGTTCAAAGCCGCGACAACCAGCAGTCTGTGATTCAAAACCATTTTTGATAAGTGCATGTATATATAACAACCTTGACTCGAAAAAAATTAAGCATAAATTTCGAGAGAAACCTTTGCCGAAATCACAAAGAAGGTTGCCGGACATGATATGAAGGCGACAGACTAGGGTTGTCAATCGTGTTTGAAACGAAACACGATCTCTGCCTTAGGGCAAAATGTGGAGGGAGATAAAAATTTTATTACGCGCGATTTAGGGATTTTAGCGGCGATATATTTCGCCGTAAAGATGAATTTTATATAGTATTTAATAGCAAAAATTAGAATTATATAAACTAATATAATTTCTTTACGGCAAGGACAAAAGTCGCCGCTGATTGGCCATTATATTTATGGCGACTTATCATACTACCGCTACAGGTCTTATATATAACGGCGACGTATTTATTCGCCATTAATGGTTTGATATTCAATGGCGACATTAATTGTCGCCGTTAATGGGTTGAAGGCATACGGCGACATTCATTATCGCCTTTAATGGGTTGCACTTATACGGCAACTAAAACTGTCGCCGTTACAGTCGCCGTAAAACAGTGAACATGTTGTAGTGACTCCTTATGCCAAGATTAACTTCAAAACATTGCTGAATTAATCTAACTCTTCTTGCGGAAGACTTGATTAACTCCTCTTGAATAAATGAAGCTGACCTTCAACTTGACCAACTTGACACTTTGTATAAATGGGTTGAACTTTCCAAATATAGAACAACCTCTTCTAGTGGATTTAGCAAGGTGCTTAGGTATTTCTTAGCACGTCCTAGGTCTTCCAAGACCATTCTTGGACTGCCGGAAATACTTATATAAAATCTGAAATAATCTCGAAATTGCTTGTAAGCTCGTTTGAGCTTCATGCTTGAAACATTGGTTAGTCATGGTCAAATAATTAATAGTTTTTCATGAAATATAATATCACATATGTATGAATAGACATGTAAAGTTTCATTTCAAACAAATATTATATGATCACATAATGAGTCACATAAATCAATCGGAAAATAATGATGTGCTGTAATTTCGGACAGATATTTGGACAACGATTTTGAGCAGGAAATGTCAAAAATTCTTAATAATGTCTCCATGAAAAATGTTCATTATGATGCAAATAATGTACCTGCAAAATTTCAGTTTAATCCGAATTCATTTGATATAAAAATGATTGTTTAGTTCTCAACTAGGTTATAAACACTTTAATTAAAATCGGTTTCATGCAACACTCAAATTCATGACATAATGCAGTGAATCAAATAGCATGGCATGTTTCAATCATCAAAACTAAATTGTAGGACCTTTGGTCCAACAAAAGGGTCCTATGGAAAATGTGGTAAGAAATCCGTAGCGGAGTCCAATCACAAGATCGAATTGATTATCTTCAGAGATAAGGATACTAGATTACCTAGTATAAAAGATTTGAAAATCATCACAAACTTCCCTTTTTTTTTCTTTCTATTTCCATTTTTCAATTTTTGGATTCTTATATGATGATTTTTGAACTTTCCATAGATAGAAAAAATAAAGAGAGACTAAAAATAACATCTCTATGTCAATGGCACCAAGGGAAGGGGATATTAAATGAATGAAATTGGGATATGGATAGAATATAATGAAATAAAGTCACTTTGAGGTTCCCTATGAATTGAGGTAGAATGAAGCCACTATGAAGAAATTTCAGGAATTATGAAGGAAACCTCAAAGCTCATATTAATCATGGGTTGAGAATGAGAATCGAACTCTAGGGGATCTAATTTCCGATTGTTGCTCAGTAGCTCAATGGTAGAGCAGTCGGCTGTCAGCTGACCGATAGGTAAGATTTGATTCATTCTAAATTAAAGAATTCATAATGTAAGTGTTCGCTTTGACCTTTAAGAGTCGAAAATTCATTCCCTCTGTCTTTGTTTCTATTGCATTCTATCTTATCGTATAGCATTCTGTTCTGCAATATTTGAGAATCATTGTTGATACCTTGGTGTAGGTAAGTCCAGGATGATCCTTTGTTAAATAGTATGGGTCTATTGACAACTAGTCAATTAAGAATTCTTAAATGTACTAGCAAGTGCATCTTTGATGTAGTCATTGATTCTCCCGAAAGTCCACAATTACCATGAGTAGACATTTGCAGGATAATTTTTTTATGCTACTACTACTTGTGCTTGCTCTGCTATTCTACCCAAGCCTGGCTAAAGAAGAGTTACGAGGCGTAAAACAAAAAAATATGATGATTCAAACCGAACATACTCTATGTAATGTGGCCCCCCGTAATGCTAGATATAAAATCAAAAGAAAAGGTATGGTAATGCCATTCCATTTTGACAAAAGACACACACCCAAGTGATGGACCTAGGTTACACAAGAGGGGGGGTGAATTGTGTCCCCAAATTCCGAATAGGAATCCCCTTATATCAATTTCGCAAATCAAGCACCACACCAAGCACACAAAGTGAGTCTTACTAATACAATTTCCCTAATTTATTTCCAAGCAAACTTGTAACTTAAGTATATAATGTGTCTAGATGCAAAATCCTATCAATTTAATTAATGGCAAAGTATAGTTGCACACAAATGGACCTATATGAGCAATATGAATAAATTGCACAATAGGAACTAATTGAAGCAAAGCTTCTAACAAGATAAGCACTAGAAAGTACTTAACTTGCAATTTTACAGAACAATAGCAATATGAACAGAATAAACAATAATGTAAAGTAAATAAAATAAAACAAGTTATGTTAAATTAGAAGAGTTAATGAAAGCTGTAAAAGTAAAACAAGTAAAGAACACACAAGTAATTTATAGTAGTTCGGAGACCCTTCTCCTACGTCTACTACCTAGGTTCACCACCTAGGATTTTCAAACCTCCACTAAGGTGTGGCTTTTCAAGAGCTCCACAAAACTCTTACACAAGGGTTTCAAAATTACCCTAACTCTTTCAAAATCTCACAAATATAGTACCCGGTTTGGGTTTTACAAAGATAGGCTCAATGATTCACTCACTCAGTGTTTGCACTCAACAAACTAGGAGGAACTCTCAAGAGATTTTAAAGTGAGGCTCACGAATAGAAAATCGGATTTGAGTTTAGAAGAGCTCACAAGAAGAGAAGATTCTTCACACCTGGAATTGCAATAGCAATCGGTGAAGATGAACAATGAAGATTTAGTTCTTCACACCTGTGTTTGCACTAAGCAAACGGTGAAGTAAGATAGAAGAATATTATATGAGCTTGGGTGAGAAATTGAGAGCAAGTAGCTTTAATAATTCTAACTCTTTCTTGTGTGTTTTCTCTTGTGCTAAGGAGCTGCTTATATAGACCAAGAAAAATCATGTTCCCACAATTTTAGCTCTTGAGATAATCATCCATAAAGTCAGCAATAATGTCTTGATTCTTCTCTTTCAATTATGAGATTTTGCCTTGTAAAAGTCTTCGGAACATGTGATAGAACCAACTTCTTTTGACTTGTATAAAAAGCTCCATGATTTTCTCTCAATTAGACGCATTAATTTGACACGTCAAACTATGTATTCAGCTTTGAATTTTGCACTTGTAACATAATCAACTTCAAATGTCAAAGTCTTCCCTCCAATTTTGAAAACATCCTTGAATTTGCCCCTTCTTTATTCATAGAAGAATCAGCTGCAAGATCTTCTCAATTTATTGTGATTTTGGGAAGTCAAAAAGAGAACTCCTTGATTTGATTTCCTTCTCCATAATTCATGGCTTAATGGCTTTAATCAAATATGGTAAGTCTTTCTTTATTTGAAATCAAATGCCAGCCAACTCTCTCTCCAAATATCTTTGCATAGATAGGCTAATGTGTATGTAAGTTTCCAGCTCAAATAAATATCATATAGTCATATAATAAGTCACATAAATCAATTGAATAATAACATTTCGTAGCAATTTCAAACAGATATTTGGGCAACGATTTTGAGTAAGAAGAAGTCAACATTTCTTAGTCATGTCTTCATGAAAAATGTTTATTATGATGTAAATAATGTCTCTACCAAATTTCAGATTAATCCGAATTCATTTGATATAAAAATGATCAGTGAGTTCACAAGTAGGTTTAAACCTTATCAATAAAAACCAATTTCAAATTCAATCTTAAATTCATTACATAGTGCATGTAATCAAATAGCACAATAATATTGAATCATCAAAATTAAAATGTAGGACCTTTGGTCCAACACCAAGTTCTATAGCTTTTGGTCCGCTATCCCAATCATGATTTTCCAACTCCCAGATGGAGGGGTCTTTCCCTTTTTGGCCTGTTGTGGGCAAGGAGGGATGCGAATCCCCAACACCGTAGTTCATAGTCACATGCTCTAATCCCATGAGCTACAAGCCCACCCCGTCTCCATTGGATCTGTTTCAAGTGTTACCCTAAAAAAAGGAACTTTTCCTCTCCCCAGCCATTTCAAGTTAAGAAGATGTGTCTCTCTCTATAAGAACGGTGCATTCCGAGGTGTGAAGTGGGAGAGAAGGGATTTCTTACTTGGGATTTTGAATAGGATGACCTTTTCTTTTTTTCATTTTTTTCATATTGCTTTTTATCATCCTGGCATCGAGTTTTTTTTCCGCAGGACCTCCCCTATAGTAGTTGAGTTTAACCACCAAGTTTGGGATGGATTGGTGTGGTTATTCTTTGCCTAGGACACTAGAATATCGAACCATGAACGAAGAAAAGCATGGTGGAAAAACATATTGGCTAGTAATTGTGAGACCCCATTTCTTGACTGGAGGGGACACCAAAGGCCTCTACCCTTCCATCCCTTGGATAGATAGAGAGGAAGGACAGAGCTTTTCATTTTTTCATGTTGTCAAAGAGTTGAACAATGAAAATAGATGAGATGGCAAATGCCTGATCGAATTGATCAAGAGCAAGGTTCAAGTCTCTCGATCAAGAGCAAGGTTCAAGTCTACTAGTCTATTAGGATGCCTCAGCTGCATACATCACTGCACTTCCACTTGACATCTATCTTAATGAGAAATGGCTCATCTCGCCTATTTTTATATCTCATTTTACATTTACTTGCCTATTTTTATATCTCATTTTACATTTACTTGTCTTTCTTGTTTGAGTTAAGCAATGGATATTACCTAATTTCTTTTGGTTTTGTTTCTTAGGTGATGTTGATATGAAAGTTGAGAAAGAGAGAAACATGTAGCAAGAGACGGAAAGCAAAGAAAAACCCTAGCAAAGTCAAAATACAACTCATGTGAATAACAAGGGAGGGGCGCAAGCAAATCAACACAAACAAGGAAACGGAAAGCAAAGAGACTTCTTTGGCGAAAGGAAAATAAGGACACGTGCTGATGAAGGAAACAAGTTTGGAGTTAAATTTGACAAAGAAAGTCGGCTAAACAAGAGAAAGATCCGGTTAAAAGAGGAAATATTGTCGGCTTTGAAAATAGGGAAATAAAGAGACTTGCACGGCAAGGTTAAAAGAGAGCAATTGAAGGAAACCTCCGATTGGTATTAGGAGTCCTAGTTTCACACTATGAATGAAACTTTTGTTATTATATAAAGGAGACTCATGGGTACAATAAGGATAGAGTTGGAGAGCAATGTTCTCTCTAACTTTTACTTTTGTTTTTGTTCTTATCTCTAGTTTTTGTTATTGTAGTTTTTGTTATTGTTTAGGGTGTGATGTAGCATAGCATGAATATTGCAAGTATTTTAATTTAATGAATGCATGATGTTGGTTCTATAATTGTTGTCTTTAATTTCCATTCGTATAGTCTATTATTTATTTGATTGTTTGATCACCAATTTCTGTATGCAATTGGCCTCATCTAATTAGGATTAAGGAACGAACCAAATTCACGTGTTCTAGTGGAATTGAAATTAAGGAGACTAATTGTCGACTGCCATGAACAAGGTTTAGACGATGGGTTGGTTGTTATATGTCATGACCCAAAAATGGCTATGCGATCGGCGCATGTCTGGGCCCACTAAGGTCCAGGAAGCCTCAAAACAAAACCAATAAAACATGTGAACTGAAATTGACAAAAGAAGTTTCATAATGTTAGATTTTCAGTACATCACTAGGCTTATTACCCATACATACAGGAAGTGTCCTAAATGTGTTTAAACGGAGCATTTAATAACATTTGCGCACAAGAGGTGTGGAGCTCACTAGAATAGCATAACGAACTAATACGCTGAGAATGTTCCTAATACCGCCGGATCTAACACTATCTGGAAAAAAAAAATGTCAACAAAAGAAGCATGAGTCACAAGACTCTGTAAATGAATAGTGATCTAAGCAATACAAGATTGCAATCATCTGAACAAAAATCACATAAGACGAAATCGAATGGGGAGGACTTTCGTACAAAAATAAAACAGATATCATGTCACATAGATTCAAAAATAGATTATACCGACAGGTTCAGATGAAAGGACTATCATACATAATTAATCAGAATATCAGACAACACACAATGTCAAATATGAAATCTCAACACCTCAACAGATGTATACAGAATCGGGCACTCTCACAGTCTCATTAGAACAGATCACCACGTGCAGGCCTACACACGGGTGGCTAGCATCACCCCTCCTAGCTGAGGCTTAACTCAGTGCAACAAGGCTAACATCTACTACCGTTAGCACACAGTATCCTGACAGATAGTCCCTCCCGAGCAACATAAGACCAACAATACCAACCAGACAGAACCAGCAGAATCAGTATAACACGACCCAGGGTCATAATCAGAAACAGAATCACAATCACACAAAGGGAAACATTATGCCCCTGTACGTACACTTGGTAGCAAGTCCACTCAATAGCTAGTCCAGGCGGTCTCCGAAGTCCTTAGGCCCCGCCCACTCAAGCCGGGATCTACAATGTATAAACAGACTGAATGCAAAAACTATAACTGAAGAAACATGTTCATATAAAAAAAACATAAAGTTTAACCAGACTGAATTAGAACGAGTATAGAAACTAGTTCTACATATGATTCAGAATCAAAGTCAGAAAAAAAAAAAAAGAACTCCAGAATCAGACTCATAGAACTAATAGATCAGAAACAGGATTAGAATAACGTATATAAAGCTAATACGAAGCCAAAACATCAACGGATTGAATAGTGAAACATAATATGGTATCTAATAGTAAGCAGCTAATTTAGGCTTACCCTTGCACTCGATTTGATTTGCCGGATGATTGGTGGCCAGAAAATTCCCCTTTTCACACTGAGTTCCAAAGCTTGAATCCTCCAATTGTTTGATTCATTGACAAATTCTTCTTGAACTCAAATACTAGAAGCTTCGTAACTTGGCTCCACTGAGTTTTGATTTAGCCGTTTCCTCGCCACACCCTTTCAAACTCCCTTTAGCTAGATCACAACATTTGACAATTGCTGTACAAGCTTTTTGTTGACTAAAATCAAAATATTGCTAAATATTGAATCAAGGTACAGAACGGATATATTGTAGATTTCTCACTCAAGGTTCCCTTCTCCTTTATCGTCTTGTCTCTCTTCCCCTCACTAGAGCTCCCTCTCATTCACTCTTTCTCATCACCCTAGATTAACGACTGTGAACCGAACAAAATTAATCAATTGTCAATAATATTTGTTGATATCCCGAACGACCGAACCAACATATTTATGAAAGAATCAACCTTGAAATTTAATCATAATTGTGTGCTTGTTAATTGAATGTTTGTTATAGAATTGTGAGGTGAAATCATCACCCTAGGCATCTCTCATCTTGGTAACAAGATATGAATTTTACTTCTTTACTTGTTTACTGTAATTGTATCAATCATTCTTCCATTCTATTACCTTTTCTCATCCATACATCAAGCTAGGTATGATAGTTGAACTGAACTAGTCTCTATGGGATCGACCTCGTACTTGCGTACACTGTGTTATTTGTAGTCTTGTACATTTATGAAAATTATTCCATCACTAATTGTGAGATACATTAAATCATTGAGAGTTCCTACCTCTTAAACTTCATTCAAATCCAAATCCATCTTGAGAGGAACCTTTGTACTTAAAAGTGTAACCCTTGTGAGGGAATACTAGTGAGTTGAGAAAGTTTTTGTGGTTTGTCTGTAAAACCACATGTGTAAAAGTTAAGAAGGGTTAACTTATGAAAACCTCCGAATTTCGGTGATGAACTCTGGTAAATCACTGTTACCGTAGTGGATTGAACTTCCAAGTAAGGGTGCTCTAACTTTGGTATTTTGCTCTAACTTCACAAATTCAGGCAATTATATATTTTTGGTGTGCAAAATTATTTTTGTGGACTAGTAGTTTGGATTTGCGTAATATTGTTTTGATTTTGTCCTATTTAAATAACTAATTCATATAATTTGTCATTTGTCCAATAATTGTTTATATCTTTTAATCTGATCGTACTAAAAGAAATTACAAGCAATCTCTTGACATCCAAAATATGGTTGTAAGTGTGTATTACTTGATTGTTTCATTAACTTGATAAATCGTGTAATTCTATTCATATACATATATTGATTACCAACAACGTGTTTCCCATCTGAACATTCTAAACCGTCATCAGCAACAACGTGTTTCTCATTCACTTTTTGACTGACACTTCTCTTGGTCTTTGTATCCTGACAAATAGTTTCTCAATTATTAGTGTTTAGTTCTGAAACCTAGCTGTAATGCATATTGACGACTTCCCCTATAAATGGTCTTGTCTACTTGTTCTAATATTTGCACCATTCATCTCTAAACCTTCATTTTACTCTACCAAATTGTGATATTGATGGGAAAGCACACTCGAATCCTCTACTTTCTCTTCTTGTGTTTGTGTCTAAAGTTTTGTTCTTCATCGTCATTTCCCTCCTTTTCAACCAATGCGTCACTGCAGCTTTCCTCTCATTACGATAGACTTGCCTTGATTGAATTCAAAAGCAACTTTTCACTAGACATTAATGCTTCCTACCATTGTCCAACTTCTTATCCAAAGACAAATTCATGGACGAAAGGCAGAGATTGTTGTTCTTGGGATGGTGTTACTTGTGATATTGTCACTGGTCGGGTAATTGGCCTCGACCTCAGTTGCAGCTTGCTTCATGGCTCTCTATATTCCAACAGTAGCCTCTTCCGACTTTCACACCTCCAAAAACTCAATCTTGCTGGTAATGATTTTAGTGATTCAAAGATATCTCTCGAGTTTCGTCAGAGTCATTATAATTATTTTAATGGTTCTAAGATATCTCCCAAGTTTGGTCTGTTTAAGAGTTTGACACATCTCAATCTCTCTTATTCTTCCTTTTTAGGTGAAGTCCCATATGAAATCTCTCACCTCACCAACCTCATTTCCCTTGATATTTCTTCTTATCAGTTGACGATGGAAGATCTTTCCTTTAAAAGACTCGTGCAAAATTGTTCACTTCTGAAACAACTTCTCTTCGTGGGTGTGGACCTGTCATCCATTGACACAAATTCTTTGATGAATCTCTCATCTTCTTTGACAGATCTAAGACTTCAACGGTGTGGATTGCAAGGAAAATTCCCTACAAGCATTCTTTACTTCCCACACCTACACATACTCGATTTATCATACAATAAAGGCCTCAAAATTCGTTTGCCAAAGTCTAACTGGAGTAGTCCTCTACAAGAACTGCATTTGGATGATGTGCCTTTCACAGGGGATCAGCTGCCTGAATCAATTGGTGATTTGAATTCCTCGAAGAAATTGACTATTGGATATTGTAATATCGTAGGGTCAATTCCAGCGTCGATTGGCAAAATTAGTTACGCTAGATTTATCTTTGAATTCGCTCAATGGAGCCATACAATCAGTTTTATACAACTTACCTTCTTCATTGCATTCTTTGGATCTCTCAGAGAATCAATTCACTGGTCCTATCAATGAATTCCAATTCCAATCTCTTGAGATACTTCGTTTGTGGGGTAACAAGCTGAATGGTTCTATTCCAAGCTCAATCTTTAACCTTGTTAATCTCACAACGCTTGATCTGAAATCGACTAGCTTTAGCGGCACCTTGGATGCTTCCATGTTCTCAAAACTCCAAAATCTTCAAGTGCTTGACCTTTCAGATATCTCGTTCACCACCAACACAATTGTCAATCAGACATTCCCCAAAAATCTACGGGAATTGTCTCTTGCTTCTTGTAATGTAGCTGAATTCCCCTACTTCTTAAGAGACTTGAAAAATCTAGAGCAGCTAGACCTTTCCAATAATAGACTTTCTGGCCAAGTTCCCGAATGGTTCTTGGAAGTGGGGATTGATACAATACATTTTCTCGATCTTTCCAAGAACTCTTTGACTGGTATAAAAGAAATTCCTTGGAAGTCTCTTTACATTCTTGACCTTCATTCTAACTTGCTCCAAGGATTGCTACCAATTCCAGTCAGAATGGACGTGGGGATAATCTTCCTGATGTCAAACAATAGTTTGACAGGAGAGATACCTTCTGCGATGTGCAATCCTAGCGTTACATTTCTTGACCTTTCAAACAATGGCTTTTCCGGAACTATTCCACCATGCTTTAGAAACATGAGCAAAGGTCTTGAGGTTCTCAATCTACGAAATAATAAATTTAGTGGCAAAATTCCGGATATTTTCGATGAAGGATGTGGATTACTTTCTCTCAACCTCAACGACAATCAACTGAAAGGGCCTCTGCCGAGATCACTAGTGAATTGCAAAAGTTTGGAACTTCTAGACATTGGCAACAACCAAATAAATGACACATTCCCTCATTGGTTGAAAAATCTCTCAGAATTGCAAGTTGTTGTCCTAAAGTCCAACAGTTTTCATGGTTCTATACAAGATTGCAAGGACACTAATTGTTTCTCCAAGTTACAAATATTTGACATCTCAAACAATGAGTTTTCTGGTCCTTTGCCAGTTAGATATTTTGAGAATCTGCAGGCCATGATGAAAACTGAAGAAGGTTCAGGTGATGGGAAATACTTGGGGGAATACCTTTATTCATATCAAGATTCTGTGTTTGTGGTCATTAAAGGGCAAGAGTATCAATTAGTTAGAATAACAATAACATTCAAGACCTTGGATTTCTCAGACAACAAGTTTCGAGGAGAGATTCCAGACGTCATTGGCAAGCTTACTTATCTCAAAGGCCTCAATATTTCACGTAACAGCATTGGAGGTGGCATCCCTTCGTCTTTGGGAAATTTGAGAAATCTTGAATGGTTAGACCTCTCTTCAAACAAGCTTACAGGGAAGATTCCAGAACAATTGAAAGGTCTAACATTTCTTTCACAGTTAAACCTCTCTCACAACAACCTCGTTGGACCCATACCTCAGAGCACGCAGTTCGACACATTTGACAATAGTTCCTACAAAGGGAATTTAGGGTTGTGTGGATTTCCATTATCAAAAACTTGTGGCAATAATGGTGCTCCACCACAATCACAACCATTGCCTGGTGAAGAGGATGATTCTGGAAGTGAGTTTGATTGGAAGATCATAATGATGGGTTACAGTTCTGGACTGGTAATGGGATTGTCTCTGGGATATATCATGTTAGCAACAGGAAAACCAAAATGGTTGGTGAGGCTCGTTGAAGGAAGTTGGCTTAAGTATGTGAAGAGGCTAAATGAAAGACGAAGAAGAAGAAGTAGCTAGAATGTGAAAGCTATGATCAGTGAGTATTCATCTTATATTTATGTTAAACTATGCTGCTCCTCTTATGGTTAGATCATTAGCATGTCTTTATGTGTATTCTATAATTTCTACAAATTTCAGTAAACTCTCTCATTTTATTTTGTATTTTTAGGGAACCAAAGCAGCTTATCGGATTGGAATAGAGCGGAAGCCATCTCAGTAGGAAGAAGCTGTGTCAAAACTGCTCTGGCTTTCTTCTGTCAAAAAAAGAAATTCTTTTCCATATGAAATGAAATGCTACATGTTCTTCAAGTTAATCTTTCACTTCTTGTAATAGCTATTGTGTAATAATTAATTTCAATCAGTTTACTTGATCAAGAAATCATTAATAGTTCATGTATTTGCTTGTTCATCACTTCCTTTGCCTTTTTTGTTTTACTCTTGATATAGTTAATCAATCGATATTTCTGATTCACTTGATTCTTTAATTAGGTCCATTTTACGTTTTTCACTCCACGTATGTGAAAGTTTGGTGATCTTTCTCCATATTCTTCTTGATTTCATATCAAAATTTATAACAAATTTCACTACAAGTGGGGTGGTAATTTCACATCGAAATTTATAGATTAAACAAAGTAAAAAACCCACACACAAATCAGACTCTCAATGGATCGATTATGAGTTCAAGCTTTGATTATCCCTAACTCCAATAAGATGAAACACCTAGCTAAATATCCATTGTTTCCAGGTTAGGCCACTGGAAGGGAAGAAAAGAATGAAGTACTTGTTAGATGAGTCAATTACAACCTTTAATGGAGGCAGTGAAAAAACCTAGGATGATTGCCTATTTTCTGTTTTCTGTGTTTTATAAAATGTGCAGCCAAACATGTTTTTGGAATGTTTTCTATTTTCTGAAAAATGAAACTGAAAACACATGGAAATCCAGGTAATGTTTAAGAATGGTTTGGAGTCAAAGAGGAAAAACTGAGACTGCGTTTGGTTTGTTTCTGTTTTCTATTTTCATTTTCATTTTCATTTTTATGTTTATCTTTTTCTATTCTCTAAGAAAAAGAAAACATGTATGGTTTGTAGCACTGAAAATTTATTTCCTATTTTATGTTTTCTATGTGACATGTGAGATAGTTGATTATAAATATACATCTAAAGCTCACTTAATATCTAACATTTCAATATTTCACATGAATTTAGGAGTAAAATGTAGGGGTGGTAAAATTATGTTCGGTCCGGATGACCGAATTTGTCCGATCTAGATTAAACCAAGTTTGGACATAAATTATATATTTGAAATCTGCGTCCAAACACAAAAGAAAACAAATCCCTCATCATCTCCAACACTTCACCACGGAACTCTTGCAGATCATCAGCACTTTTGCGTTCTGTGAAGGAATCTGCAGATTCTGATGTTGTGATGTCGAGTTTTTTGTCCTCTGATTGTCAGGACATAGTTTCCAAATCATATGCTTCAACGTCGTCGCCACTGTTTCTTATGCCTAAGGAGCTTTATTTCTACCTGTACGACAAGTCAGTTCTTATGTCTTCATGTAGTTATTGATTTAATTTCTTATGCTATCTCAACGGAGAGACGGGTGGATGGAGATCGAAATGGGTAGTTTCTACAATGAACATGGAGATGATGGCGCACTGTTTTGTGCAGTCTAATGGAGACTGATAACGATGCCACTACGAGAGGCCTCATTGTTGAGGGGACTGAGTTTAGGCCTAAAAGTTAGTGACTACCCAGACACATCAAGCTTAATTGTGACATTCTGAAGTCAATTTCTTGTCAATTTCTGAAGTCAATCTCTTATGTTTAAGGACTACCTCCCTAAAAAAGCAGTAATTGTGACAAACTAGAGTGTTTGCAAGTCATTGGAGTTAACCCATAGCACTAACAGTGCAGAATCCCAAGATTATGAATTCCAAGCAGAACATATCGTAGAAAACCATGGTATAATGCTTAAACTTCAGAATGAAAACTGGTTACACACTCCTAAAAAATGATAGAAATATTATGGTGAAAAAATGGATGTACCTTTAATGGATGTAGAATCTAGAATGCACCTTTAATTTGTCCTAGCCATTCTCTTAAGACTTCAAAAGAATATTTCTTATCAAGAACAATAATCTCACCTGCCTATACTATTATATTAAACACTTCTTCATGAGACGCTAATTACCAGTTGATACTTGATTGTCAAGACTCAAGAACAACAATCTCACGTTATGATCTTGCCTGCCAATACTACTGTGCTATTTACTCACCAAACAATAATGCATTTTATGTTCTAATGAGATGATATGAGCTATTACTTATTGTCAATATTAATTGACTAGCACTAGACACTAATAAATGACATGACTATCAATCTGTTTGTGAGAATCACAAACTAATCACCTCACCAGAAGAAAAAAAAAAAGATACAAAAACCGTAAAAACTTTCATTTATACAAGCATCCAGATACGACGAGACAGATCAGATACAGATAATTTTCACTCGCAATCTTCGTTGACAAAATCCGTAGGAGAGAATGAACACTAACAAAATCCGAATAAGAACATCAATATACCTGACTAAACTTTTTCTTCCTCTTCTTGTTGCCGCTGCTCTTGGGACCATTTCCAGCCATGGGAAGAATTCAGTAGATGTGCAGTCATTAAATGAGTCGAACTTCCCGTTTGGACCGCGTTTTGGGACCACTTGAAGAATTCTTCCTCTGTCACGGACTCTTCCACGTTAGGTTTTGGTGCCCAGCCGCATTTTTGTCCTGAACTTAATCCATTGCTGGAATTATGCTTGGAGGTTACACTAGTGTTTACATAAAAACTCGGTTTGTGGGAGTTGGCCGGACATCTCATTCCCTGAGAGAGAAAGGGAGAGAGATTAACATCGGCAAGTTCTGGCATGGTTTGAACTTTCCATCAAGAGAGTAAAAGTTCAACTATCTGGAACCAACACTGCGCCCTCCTCATATGGACGCAGACATATTTTTACATGACTATCAAGCATGAAGGTATAGATACAACCTCATTTCAAATGCTACAGCCTACATTAAAAAAAAATAATGAATATCATGATTCAGAATGTTTTATCCGAATCACTAGATTATTATAAGGCAGAGTGGGCAGCAGTACTCCAAGAATCTAGGCCTTTTATCTGTGCTTTAACAATGACTTTGTTAATGCCATAGGACTTCAACAATCAGATATGCATCTTCACACATACCGAGCAGTTTTTCACTATGAACAGGTTTAGCGCATTAAACACATTATGAGCTTGATCCTACAACAAATTATTCATTTGAAATCCAAAATCATATTATATTTCATAAATGGCACAAGTCCCGTTTGAACTAATTACACTTCTGATGATAACGTAAATCTAAGCACATTCATGATGAAGATAGTTATCTGGAGAGAGAAAATCGACTCATGGTAGGGAAGAAAATATTTTATCTAACAAATATACCATTCTGTGGCATCGTAATCTTGCTGTCAGCACAAACATATGCCATTGAAGCATCATTGCATCAACCTAGTTCCGTGTCAAAGGAAAGAATCATTTTTCCCTATTACATTATTACCATATATCAACACTCTTTCTATAGTTTCCATATCTTTTAATCATAAGCTATAAGCAAATTTTACCTTGGGGTCATTTGTGAACAATAACTGGCTAATTTCAAACAGAGAGGACACAGTAATGGACCAGGAAAGTGCATGTTAATATAGATCAACAAGCTTTTTCCCATGCATATCAGAGATACGTACCTTCTGCAATAATCTGAATAAGAAGGATTGTGATGATTGCTCAACCCATCCATCTCCATCTTTTGCTTGGTGAAAATCATTACCGTCCTGCATTAGGGAGACATCCAGGGGGGCAAACATAAACAGCAGCGATAGATTTTCTTCTAAAGAAAAATGTTTATACAAGAGGTGGAAATGATCTTGCATCATGATTTGATTCATGCCACGAATCAAAACTTCAGCATAAGTTTCATGAAAACAAAAATATATTGAGAGGAGACATAATACCTGGCATCATCTTGTTCGTGATTTCGATTTTCTGGTTTGTATCCAGAGATGGAAGTTGCTGCACTTCTTGCATGTTATGCTTCTCGACTCTCCAAGTGGCTCCTCACCATTGGCCTCCGAGCGAGTAAACCCAGGCAAAGAAACCACGTCCTCCATTCTAGCCAAACGGTTGCATTCAAAGCTAAGTAAAAGATTGGCAACACAAAACTAGGAGGCAAGAGATTTTAATGTTACAAAACTAGGCAAAAACGTCAACGGGCTCCATATGCTAAGACCAGCTCATAGGTTGCCATCTCCTTCATAAAATCTTAATAGGAGGGACACCATTTACCCTGATGATGTATGTTAGACACAAAGCTTGAGGTCACCAGTAATATTTTTTTAACCAATTTCATGGTCTCCATCTGCATGACACATTCACCAGTCATGTTCATTGTTGCATTAGGGTGACAATAAATTGACCAACTCTCTGGTGCTTTGCCGTTATAATATTTATCATCACAGAACATTCAGTGTACCGGTATGCTTTCAGAAAAGGAGTGACTTTAAACCCTCTTAACTCTTAAGATATCCATTCAACAAAAGAACAAAGTTCAATGCCATCAGTCAAAAAGAATCAACAGAATGCGGAGAACTCTACCCATTCTTAAAAATCCTCCAGAGAGAGAATTATTGGCTTAATTTGTTTCAATTTTCAACGAGCCACTTAAAACAGCATCCTTTTTGCCAGTAACATAACCCTCTCTTCTCAGCTCCAGAAGAAGACTTTCCAGCATTGAATAAACCTGAGCAGAGTCTGGGTGACTCCCGTCTGCCGAAACAAACATATGTGTGATATTGTTGACCTCAATCCAGCTGTATCCCGGAACTTTTTGAACTCCTCTTTCTTTCATTATGCTTCGTATCGTAAGGACACCATCCCACTGTCCCGTATCAGCAAGTATATTTGAGAGCAGTATGTAATAGCCAGAGTTTTGAGGATCCAAGGCAAACAGATGTCTTGAAGCCAGTTCAGCAAACTCAAAATTGCCATGGACTCGACAAGCTCCTAACAATGTCCCCCAAACACCAGTAGCAGGCAAGAACGCCATACTCTTTATGGTTTCAAAGGCTTCAGTCAAACGTCCAGCACGACCATATAAATCTACCACACAAGCGTAATGCTCCATCCGAGCTTGGATACCATACTCCTCAGTCATGCAACGGAAGTAGTGAATGCCATCATCAACTAGGCCAGCATGCCCACAAGCAGATATTATACCAAGGAAGGTAACATGATCAGGCTGAATTCCGTTTTTCAACATTTCATCATATAGAGAAAGAGATTCCTTGAGATGACCATGAAACCCATAAGCACCAATGATGCTATTCCATGAAACTTCATTTTTTAATGTCATCATGTTAAATACAGGATGTGCGAGATTCAAGTGTCCACATTTGGCATACATGTCTATGAGTGCGCTCTCAGCGAAAACATTTGAGCTGAATGCAGCTTTGATCATGAAACCATGGATCTCTTTCCCACAGTGTAGTGCAGGTAAATTTGCACAAGCAGACAGGGCTTGAGATATGCTCACGCAATCATAATTCATTCCTACTATCCCCATTTGACGAAAAATATCCATTGCCTCCATGGGCTTGCCATTTTGAGAATAGTTTGTGATCATTGAGTTCCACGAAATAGTATCCCTTTCAGATATTCTACTGAAAACTAGATGCGCTAGATACAATCTTCCACATTTTGCATACATGTCCATGATTGCGCTTTCCACATGGCATCTTGTTTGAAACCCATTTTTGAGGATGTAGCCATGCAATTCCTTCCCCAACTTCACCGCAACCAAGCTAGCACAAGCTGTAATATATTCGCCAAGGTTAAAGTATTTATCCTAATTTTCGCTTGAACTACCCACCTAAAAACTTCTAAAGCATTAATGTACATCCCGTGAAGCATATATCCTGAAATCATAGCCGTACAGATTCCAATATCAACTTTAGTACTTTGGTTAAAAATCCTGCAAGCCACTTTCACCTCCCTGCACTTAAAATATATATCAGTGAGTGCACACTTCTAGAACATGTCCAAAACAACACCATTTCTTACTATATAACCATGAGTTTCCTTACCTTGGTTGGGACTCATTGATTCGGTGACAGCCAGTAGGAAACTTGAAAATGTAACTGAGTCAGGTTTTACACCAGCAGATATCATCTCACGAAACAAAAGTGAAGCCTCATTTGTCAACCTGTTTCGTACGTACCCAGAAATCATTGGATTCCATGTCACCAAATCGCCACGATTCATCATGTCAAACAATTTGCGTGCATCAAAACACTGCCCACATTTTGAATACATTGCCATCAGTGTGTTGGCCACCCGAGAAGCAAACTCCAGACCGAAAATAACAACAAATCCATGAAGCTGAGCACCAAAACCAATCATTGCTTCTGATGAACCTAAAGATAAAATACATGCAAATGCAACTGAATTTGGCTTGGTTTCCCTATTTCGCATGTCATTGAAACCCTCCCTGCGTCACCCCCCTTCCTACATTTGACATAACTGTCAAGCATCACGTTCCACAAGACACAATCTTTCATAGGCATTTTATTGAATAACTACTGTGCATCATCCAAGCATCCATTTTCTGCATAAAACTTTATCAAGGAACTACCGGCGAATGCATCCACTTCAAAACTCATTGACACAATTGTTTCATGAACCAACTTACCCATCCGCACACTGTTTAACCCATTACAAGACTTAATCACATAAGGAAAAGTATACTTATCGGGCAAAACACCGCAGCCCAGCATCTTGAATACCCATTTTAACAAACCCTCTAATCATCCAATTCCAAGGCATAGTAGACCACAATTCAATCTTAGAGAACATTTCTTGGCATCGGCGAAGCTATCACAAACAACATACATACCCAGAATCCTCGCACCCAGCAAAGCATCATCATTGCTGATTCCACCGACAAGGTACTGGGCATGAACTTGTGCGCCTTGGTGAAGATTAGAAGGACCAGAACATGCTTGTAAGATGGAAGCAAGTTGGCTGGCTAAAGCCTCCTCTTCAATGTTTTGAGTCACCACAAGTTGGTTCCTTATACTTTTGTTGCTGCTTGTATGTATGTACTTGGGCTTCAATGAAGAAAAATTTCTACAATATAATTTTCCCCTGTACATTACGAGTTGGGGAGTAATCCAAGGCAAAAGCTCTACACTGGAAATTATGAAGGAAGAAAAGAGAAGTAGCCCCTAGAACCTTCACGGCGAATTCTGGTGGCTGAGGACGACCACGAATGGCTGTTCCGGCTCGATCTTAGCGTACTCCCACATGGTTGCTCATTCGAAATGCTCATGGGCCAGGCTTTTCCAAGTAATTATCAGGGCCGGTAATGGGATGAACTTGGGCTACAATAATTCATGGGCCAAGATTTTCAAAAATAATTATGAAAATTTTAGTCACACCCCAAATTTTACTAACCATACCCCAATTTACATTGACTTTGTGTTGACCTGGTGTTTTTCAGATCTAAGATCTTCACACCCCCATCCTCTTCAAGCTCTCTCAAGCTCACTCAACGACCTAATGGGTGGATGATCTTTTGCATGCATTGTGATTGTCGTTCAACCAACGGCTCCCTTACAATAACAAATAGTTAATGATAAATAATTCTTTGTTATTATATTTTTATGGGTGGAATAACTCCCTTAAAGTAGATGGTTTAAAATTTATTTGTGGTATGTTTTTACTACTTTAAGGCTGAAAATTAACCTTTAACTCAATGAGATTTTCTTGTGCTTTATCATGGAAAATTTCCATTTCCTAGTTTTCTAAATTATTGAAGCATTAACAATATGGGGCAGCCCTAATTTTCTTGGTTTCAAGTAGTGTTGCAATATGATCAAGCCCAACTAAACTGGTCTCATCCATATTTATGACGTTCAAAAATTTATAGACCCAATCTATATTGGATTTTTTTTATTGTTTTTGTTGTCAAATTACCGATTACTCACCCTCGTGGGATCGCTACCCTCTGTCCCATCCATAAAGACTATAACAAACAAGGAAGCATTAATGGTAAATAAACTAAGGTGAAGGAAGTATTTTATTTTGTGCGGACAAGGGGAAGGTTTTTGTAAGAAACCCTAAAACTCAAATCAAATTAAATTAGGAAAATAGACAAATTAACATTAGTTTTAAGGAAACCTTTAAATGAAACACCGTGTTGAAACAAAGGAAACTTTTAAACCCTAGTTCTTCAATCCAACCTAATATAAATATAAGAAAGCTTTTGAGTTTGGCATGCCCTTCATCAAAATTGCATTCATAGTAACTTCACATAGGAAAAGATGGGAGCCGAGCATTCAAAATCGAAGAAGATGAGGGAATATTCGATGAACGCTACCCAATTTGTCGATAGTGATGTCGACTACGATGTGGGTGATTTTGTTGATGATGTTAGAAATAAAGCTAAAAATTTTGGAAAAAGCATGAAACAATATAATGCCAAAGATGTTGAATGGTACGTGAAGGATGGTGTGGAGGATGCTAAGTATCATACTAAGAAGTATGCTAAGAAAGCTAAAAAGTATTTCAAGAGCAAAAGGTCGAAAAATCATGGTAAGCATATATATGTATATATATATTATGGTTGTTTAGATTTGTTGTGTTAATTAAATGATTAATTACTAATGAATTAGTTGTTTCATGAGCAGATGAAACCGAGGAAAAACATGAACAAGATGCTAATAATTCACCGGCACGATCAACTTCTTCTCTGGTGTCTCGAAATAATGGGGCTCTTGTGATTCGTGACAATGTGGATAACAACAACAACAACTACAACCGCCGTGTTCGTCCTACGAGCAACGAGAAAGGAAAAGGCATTAAGTATCCTTCCTCCTCGGACTCTACTGACGATTCTGTCAGGTATTCATATGGAGCTGGTCCGTCTCGAAACGAGCCTTATGCTAGTTCAAATAGTTCAAGAAACACAAGTTACTACTCTTTCGATGATGAACCATCGAAGAACTATTCTCAATCGACCAACAATGGGTATGATGGATATGGAAGTGCATCATATAACAATTATGATCAATATGGTCATAATTCTTATAATTCTTATAGAACTGCTCCACAGATTTCGGAGACTGATGAGTTGGTTAAAAACTTTGATATTTTTGGACTGTATCGAGGAGTTTAGAGTTTTAGATTATTATTATTAATTATTTAATTTTATTAGTAAATAATAAACTAGCACTGCAACAGTCATTATGAAGCTTTTTTTTTTTTTTTTTAATATAGCCAGTGTATTACTTTAACAGTACTTAGTTTTCCGCTATATTTGCAATAGAAGAGCAGTTTTTTTTTGGCATAATTTCCAACTCTGAACCTTAATTAGCGCATGACATGGTGAATATTTTCTCAGTTATGATAGGAATCTCAACAATTGAAATTTCAACTGCTAAGTTTTATACACAAGATTTCATGCAGGTAGTTATTTATAGGTTTTACCAGTTAGTAGAAATCATTTTGGTGAGCTTGAATTGGTTGGGCTGATTTGGAGAACATTGTCCGAATTGGATGAAACTTGACTAGTTGAAACGAAACGACATTTTATACCAAATTAATACCTTTGACCATATGCCCCATCCTACTTTTGTGAAATTCCATCATTTAGGGCCTCTAATGAGCCGTTTTCTATTTTTAGGGCTATTTTTATAATTTTATGTTTTTAAGTTTTCATCATATTAGAATTGTAGCCGGCTCTAGTGGTCATTATCTTATACTTTTATGAAATGTAACAAAGCCCTAGAGAGTCTTTTCTTAATTTCTGGTGGATTCCAGTGTTACTCTTTTAATCAAACGTTGGTTTGATTCATTATTATTTTGAAAATGTTAATCTTACATAGAATCTTTTTCCATAAGTATACATAATCTAAGTGTCAAGATAAGTAAGCATGCCACCTAAATATGTGGGGACAAAAAATTAATCCACATAAAAAATGCAATAATGATTCCCACCTCTCTCTCCTCATGATTCCCATTTCGCTCTCCTTATCTCTACTGGGTATTTTTTTTTCAATTTCATACAGTTGTTTCTCTCTCATCTTGCTTCTCAGGTGTTTTTGGAAAACTCCTCCTAAGCTTCACTTTCTTAGATCTCCCTCTCCCACTCTTCTTCCCTAAATTAGAACAACAATGGCTTTCACACTCCAAGACACTCTCTCCAGACTCTATTTACATAACTCCAAAACTCCTCCTAATCTTCACTCTGTTATATCTCCCTCCCACACTCTTCTTCCCTGAATGATCAGAATATATAACAATAGCTTCCATGTTCCAAGACACTCTTTTTAGACTCAATCTCGATGATGAGTTCACCTCCTCCTCGGCGAATCTTGGAGATTTGAACAATTTGTGGTCATTCTTTGATTAAACAGTAGCTAGGATTTGAGGATTTATTTCTTTGAATGTTGTAGAACCTTGGGTAGCAAGACTTAATAAATTCCATTGCTCATCCATGTATTTGAGATCTCTACACCAAAAAAATGGGTATGAGTTTGGATTTTCATGTTCTATTAGTATTTATCTTTGGTAAGCAAAACAATGTAAATAAAGGCTTAAACAATGTAATAGAAAACTGAAACAATATAATAAGAGGTTGAATCAATGTAATAAGGGTTAAAACAATGTAATAATAAATGGAAATAAAGTAATTAAAAAATCTTAGGGTGTAGTTATCGATTTGAACAATGTAGAGGACAAGCAAGCCATGGGCTTGACCGGTGCCATAATCGATGAAGAAGATGATGACATGCAAGATGTGTTATTGCCAAGGGCATTATAATGTGTAATTTTCCAGACTATTTATGAGATATAATCAATACAATATAATGTGTAATTATAAATTTCTCCAGTTTAATTACACTTTCAAACAATGTAATTACATACATATTATCAAGGGAATCAAACCAATGAACAAATTATATTCACATTGATATTTATATGTTTTGAACTCACACTACCATAAAGAGCAAATTTAGCCACGGAATATTCCGTCGCTGACCAATGAAATTCCGTCACTAAATCATTTTGTGACGAAAAATATTCCGTCACAAAAACCCTCGTCGCTAAATTTTACGACGGGATTTAGTGACGGAATGTGCGGCGGAATGGGCGACGGAAATTTTGTGACGGAAACATTTATGACGGAATTGGTGACGGAATATTCCGTCACAAATTAAATTGAAAAAAAAAAGTAATGTTTAGTTTTGACGATGGAATATTCCGTGGCTTAAATTAGTCACGGAATATTTCGTCATTAATTCGCCTCATAATTTAGGTGGCAAATTCGTCACGGAATTTTCTGCGACAAATTAGTGACGGGATATTCCGTCACAAAACTAATTTAATATTTATTTTTTGAAATTTTTTATTTTATTCACAAAATTAATTTAATATTTATTTATATTTGGAATATTTTGTTATTTTATTTAGATATAATTTGATAATACATTGTAATTAAAATGCATCACAAACATTTGTAATAAAAATATTTATATAAAAATTATGTTGAAGTCAAATTGTCAAAAAATATTACAACAATTAAACTGCAATCTATAATCTAAACTCCGTCAGAATCGTGCTCCTCATCGAGTATCGTCAACGTCATTACATGGCGGTTGCATTCCAAACCGAGCAAAGATTTGTTTGGCTTCTTTCATCTTCTCATAGTCAGCCTGTATAAATATTAACAAATTAATAATGACTTTTATATATAAATTGAGATTTAAATTTAATAAAATTTATATTACTTACATATATTTTAGTCGACCGTGCATCAACAAATTCTCCAGTACCCTTTTTCTGATGGGTACGATGAAAAATCTCGGGCTGGGTAGGATCCCAACCAAGTGGTCGTATGAACTCTTTGGAGCCAAACCCGGCCCCCTGTATGTCCATTGGCAGGACCTGCAAGCTGGATGCAGTCGATACAGGAGGCATCTCAGGAGGAGCCTGTGGCACGGGAAGGAGGGGCGATGGTGAACCTGATGGCCACATCTCAAGAAATGTCTGGCCAGGCAATAACGAAGGGGGATATGAGTGTGGGGGATACAACTGAGGGGGGAGTACGAGTGTGCTCGCTCTAATTGTCACCCGACATCTGCAAAAATCACTTAGTAAATGGTAGACGGGGATATAGTTAAAAGCATAGAAAGTTAAAAAACTATCGTTATTCTTTCTCAGATTCAGCTATCTCTTTTATCCTTTTCTCCTCTATCTCTATAATCCCCATATGCAATATGAGACAAGATATGATGAAATTGACACTTACCTAGTACTCCACCAAACAACCAAAGCTGCAAAGAAAATATGCATTTACATATCCACCGAATACAATGATCATGTACTACAAATATAATAAATGAGGAAAGAGAACAAGTCCAACAAACTCATAATTATGGATTCTATGTCCCTCAACTTTTTTGCAAAAATAATCCAGTATAAAACAATAAGACAACCGAAAGCAATAACTGTGAAACAAAAACCCAATTGTGAAGTCTCTTCTCCTCTACTTCTTAGAACAATAGGTGAACACTACAAAAACAACAGCAACAAATATACAAAAATCAATAACAACATAATTGGAATTTTATGGATCAAAGAAAGGATGACCGGAAGCAGCCTATTATTTAGCATGAGTTTTCGTAATGGATTGAAGCAGACAAATAGAGAAATGAAGCCTTATAATAAACAAGCACATCTTTATTTCCTTCTAAAACAGAAAACCCATGACCAAAACAACATCTTTAAATACCCACAGAATTCTCAATTCTGTGGCTAAACATCCATACCTGAATTAGTGCTCTATTTGACATAAAGTCTGGCAAGCCAGTCTGGTTATGGTTAACAAGATTTGGTGACGGAGTAGCATTTCTGTCACAAATTAGTGACGGAAATGTTATTCCGTCGCTAATTTCAATGATATAAAACCAACTTGAGTTGACATAAAGACTGACGGGATATTGATAAACGATATTTAGCAACATAAATCATATTCCGTCACTAAACATCCGTACCCGAATCAAACATTTATTTGTCATAAATCTTGGTTAACAAAATTAGTGACGGAATAGCATTTCCGTCACTAAAAATCCGTACTCGAATCAAACATTTATTTGTCATAAATCCTGGTTAACAAAATTAGTGACGGAATATATTTTCCGTCACTAACGATCCGTACCTAAACCACGCCGATAAAAGAAAAATACGCTTTAGTGACGGAAAACTAATCCGTCGCTCAGTTAGTGACGGATAGATATTTCCGTCACAAATCCGTGGCAAAAAGCCGTCACAAACTTTGGCGAGATTTGGTGTTTAATTTTGCCAAGAAATTAATGACAGAATATATTCGTCACGGAAATTTCCGTCACTAATGCCGTCGCAAACCTGGTCAAGTACTAAGTTGACCTTTGCGACGGAACTTTGACTGAAATTTCGTCACTAATTCCGTCGCAGAACTGGTCATCTGCTAAGTTGACCTTTGTGACGGAACTTTAACTAAAATTCATCGCTATTTATTAAATTTAGCCACGGAAATTATCACTTCGAATAGAGATTTGAACGTCTAGATCAGAAAGAGGAGAGCACCCCAACCAGCTCTGAGGTAAAAACGACACAAGCACCAAAGACAAACATACTCACAACATGAAAGACCCTAAACACCAAAGCCACAACATGGAAGACCCACAACAAATATAAAGATTGACAACTCTTCGTCTAGGATGAGATCCACAACAACCGCCGCGAACGGAAGACAGATTTGTGTTGATGGTGTCTGAGATGGCTGCACAATGAGTTTCGTTGTTTGTTTGAGAGAAAGATTGAGAGAGAGAGACTAAACAAAGATGGTAGAGATTTGCTTTTTTGAAAGAAAGAAAGAGTGAGTGAAAGAGAGAGAAAGATGTTTTATCTCATATTTTTGTTTTGAATTGACACATCACTTGACCCATGTGGTGGCATGACAGGTGTATTATGGAGAGTTTGGGATGTTTGGGTATGTATAAGAGCACTTGCAGTGGTGTCTCTAAAGTGTGCATATTAGATACAATAGATAACCAAACATGGAGATGTGAATAAAATACCACCTGCAATGGTATCTGTAAACGTGTGGTAAAATCTCGACATTCTTATCGCATTGCTAGAGTTGTGGACTCTGTACCGAGTCTGTAAGGGATAAAATATTGATTCCTTTAAAAGCCAATATTTGATGATGAAGACTGAAGATATTTTCACCCCAACATTCACACATGACACAGCCACATGACTCACATACTCACATGTTACCGATTTTTTTTTTATTTTTTTTATATAATTATATTTTGTCATTTATATATTTTTAGAATTATTCATGAAGCCGAATTATTTAATTTTTTTATAATAAGATAAATTTGAAATAAAATACAACTTTGAAGGACACACATATGAGGAATTACATTAACACTAAATAATAAAACATTTAAAACAATAATATTTCTAAGCATTGCTATGAATGTTCCACGAATGTTCCACAAGGTCAGCTTGAAGTTGAGTACGTATTTCTCTGTCTTGGATGCGGATGTATTGGTCAATAAAGTCTCGAAACTCACGAGTTCTTAAGTGTTCTAGTGCTGGTGTAGGAGGACCATCTTCAGCCTGATCATACATGTCTGCAATGTCGGGTTGAACGTGTAAATGTCGTTCATCTTCAATGATCATATTGTGCATTATTATGCAGGCCAACATTATATCATGAAGTGTTGAACGTTTGAAGTATCGAGCTGACCCACGTACTATTGCAAACCTCGCTTGAAGTACGCCAAAAGCACGCTCAACATCCTTTCGGCATGATTCTTGTAACTTTTTGAAATGGCTAGCCTTATTGGTTTGTGGCATAGGGATTGTCTTCACAAAAGTAGCCCACGACGGGTAGATACCATCTACAAGATAGTAACCCAATAAGTAATGCCGATCATTGACATTATAGTGCACTGGTGGAGAATGTCCTTGAAGTAATTCTGCAAACACAAATGAACGATCCAACACATTGATGTCATTGTGTGAACCTGGTAATCCAAAGAATGCATGCCAAATCCAAAGGTCATGTGATGCGACAGCTTCTAATATAAGTGTCGGTTCGTGAATATGGCCAGTGAATTGTCCTTTCCAAGCAGTCGGACAATTCTTCCATTTCCATTGCATGCAGTAGATACTCCCTAACATTCCAGGGAAGCCACGACTTTCACCAATAGCTAATAATATGGCAATATCATCGCTATTTGGGGATCTTAGATATTCGTTTCCAAAAATAGATATCAATATTTTAACAAATATCTTCATAGACAATATTGCTGTGCTCTCCCTGATTCGCACATACTCATCCAAAAGGTTGGTGGAGACACCGTATGCAAGCATTTGAAATGCAGTCGTAATTTTCTGAAGTGAAGATAACCCCAACTTTCCAGCTGCATCCATTTTTTGCTGAGAAAAGGGTTCATGAGCTTCTACTGCAGACTGAATGCGAAGAAATAGATCACGTCGCATTCGAAATCTTCTTCTAAATCTATTAGGAGGGTAAACCGGATTCTCTGCAAAAATAATCATTGAAAAGTCGTTCATGACTTTCAATAAAGCCACGATCGATATACAATCATGTAGTACGTGATGATGAGGCTCACATCCTCTCTAACCTTTGTTGCTCCGCTTCGAATATGAGCATCTCTTCTAACTCTTCATCGGAGGAAGAGTCGAAAACAGATTCTTGAAATCATTTTTTAAAAAATGAACCCATTTGATTGTGGAAATGATGGTAGCAAATACAATAGAGTTGAAATTGGAGAGCAAGAATGAAGGAAGCAATTGTTGTAAGCAACAAATTGAGGTCACCTCTTTTTATAAATTTAGAAATATAGCCGTTAGGAATCTTTACTTTTCAAATATAACCGTTAGGAATATTTACTTTTCAAATATAGCCGTTGAAAATATTTACTTTTCAAAAATAATCGTTAAAAATCTGTACTTTTGAAATATAGTCTTTGGGAATATTTGCTTTTACTTTATTATATATTATTAAATATTATTAAAATTTTTTACGAATATATTTTATTTTTAATTAAAATTAATTATTTTGTCTAAAATTAATATATAAACTGGATTATATTTCATAAACATTTTAATCCTTACTTGAAATCATATAATACACATAAGAAATAATAAAATAAGATAAAACTGAAATTTTAATACGATAGAGATTCAGAATAGAGATACTGATGCAGTGTTTGTTAAATATAGAATCTGTAAACTATCAAAAAGTGATATTTTGTAGATAAAATAGAGAATCTGTTAAGAGATATCAATGTGAATGCTCTAACTAGTACTATTTTTTATTGTTTTCCTTTATTGATCTACTTGCGTCATATTATGTGAGACACGTCACTACAAGAAAACAGGATTTTAGTGACGGAAATTATTGACGGAAGATATACCGTCGCTAATATTTTATTTTGCGACCGTATATCTTTGACTTTCCGTGGCCAAAGTCAAAAAAAAATTTTCGCTAGTTAGTGACGGAATTAGCGACGGAATATTCCCTCACAAAATATGTTCGTCACCAATTCCATCACTATTTTACGCGGGAGATGCCACACTAATTAGCGACGGAATTAAATGACGGTTTAGCGACGGACGCAAAAACCATCGCTAAATTTTGTGACGGAATCACATTTCTGTCACTAAAATAATAACATAATTTTTCACCATCTTAAATTTTTAGCGACAGAAAATAAGTCCGTCACTAATTCCGTCACTATAGTACCGTACTCTGACATACTGACGCGAAAATTATTACGGCAGCCTTTATATGACATTTTAGTGACGGAATTGAACTTCCGTCACAAATTTTTTTTTTCCCTCCCTCCCTAAAATAGTAAAATATTTTGTATCATCTTAAATTAGTGACGGAAAATTACTTCGTCCCAAATTCCGTTACTAATTCCGTCACTAAATTGTCGTACTCTGACATACTGGCTCGGAAATGACCTCTATCTGACATTATTAGTGACGGAATTAAAATTCCGTCACTAAATTTTTATTATCACGATATGTCTTAGTACCTCAATTGTAGTTTATTCTTATATCTCTCTTTGATCATTCTCTCCTACCTCTGCTTCATCTTCTTTGCTACCTTCCTTCTTCCATTCACATATGATTTTATATTTACTATGGAAGTGCCTGCGCATCGTACGTGGATGTACAATAGAGTTGGACCCAACAGGGTGGAAATTACTGAAGAGTTCTTGAATGGGGTGGAGGAGTTCATTACTTATGCGTGTGGAAGAATGCCAGAATTTCAAAATACAGAAACAATAAGGTGTCCGTGTGTTAGGTGTAAGTGCACAAAATTTCGAGGGTTGGATGATATAAGGATCCACTTATACAAAAAAGGTTTTCAGCCCAGTTATTACTACTGTACCAGTCATGGTGAAGATATGCCAAGTGCGAATATTCCCCATGTGGCAACTGTCAATGAGCAAGAAGACGCAGAAAATTATTACTGGGAAAGTAATGATCGGGCTAATTTCAATCCATATGAGCAGATGGTAATGGACGTTGCTGGACCGTCGGTTGGGGATGAGCTCTTACAAGGAGATAATT
The DNA here is from genome assembly GCF_013401445.1 of Tripterygium wilfordii. Classification (NCBI taxonomy): domain Eukaryota; kingdom Viridiplantae; phylum Streptophyta; class Magnoliopsida; order Celastrales; family Celastraceae; genus Tripterygium; species Tripterygium wilfordii. The sequence continues at coordinate 3,110,156 of NC_052232.1, read as the reverse complement.
ACAACCAGTCGTTCGTGCCGGAACAACCTAATCCCGAGGCGCAAAGTTTCTTTGACATGTTGTATAAGCAATCCTCGGAGACGCAAAGTCAAATGATGCAGCAACAAGGTCGGAGGTTGGAGGAGCAAGACCAGATGATTCAGCATCAAAATCGACAGATGCAACATCAAAATCGAATGATGCAGGAGAACTTCGCCCGGTTTGGGATGCAACCACCCTGTGATACCCCTGATGATGATTGCGAGGATGATGGGCGCACTTCTAATGAGGGGTAGATTTTAGAGGGTTTTTTGGCATTTTCAAAAGTGTAACAAACTTTTATGTAAATTATTTGGGGTATATTTTTATTGCTTGTTAAATATATTTATATTAATCAAATTGTTTTATTAATTTTTGGAATAAAAATATTATAATACAGAAATAAGATATTTAAATTTTAAAAAATTTAAATAAAAAAGAAATAATTGTTAATAATAAATAGTGATGGTAATTCCACATAATTCCATTACAAAAAATAAAAATTAAATATTTATAACAAAGTTACATCTATTAGCGACGGACATTTTTGTCACTAAAGGGCTAATTAATTAATTAATAAATAATTAGTTATTTTCTATTTAGTGACGGATACTTCCGTCGCTATATACTAAAATAGCTAATAATTTATAAATGAAAATGTTAAATGCTGAGGAATGGTGACGGACATTTTCGTCACTAATTTTCAATTTTTTATTTTTTATTATATTTTTCGGGTAGCATTTTCCGTCACAAACTCCGTCACAAAGTATTTCCGTCACAAATAAATCATCGCTGAAACCGTCACAGATTCCTTCACTTATTTCCGTCGCAAAATACCGTCAGAAATTTTTTGCGACGAGGGTTTTAGTGACGGGAGAAAATCCGTCACTGATTCCGTCACAAAAATGAATAGCGACGGAATTTAGTTGTTTTGCGAGGGAATTTTCCGTCACAAAGCATGCATTTTCTTGTAGTGCGTGGAGAGCCCATAAATTCATTTGAATCATGTACGTTTAAATAAACAATTGAGATACCAATTGCTAGACATCTTTCTCATTTGCGATATTTTTTGATGTACGCAGTATGTTTGGGGGCTCCGATGGTTTTTGTGAAGGACAGACATGGGAGTAAATGTGATGTTGGTCTATCATTGAGTTTTGAATTTGATGGATTTAAAAGCAGAAGAGGAAGAGAGTGGCAAGAAATTAGTTGACTCATTTAGGAGCCTTGATCGAATAGTGCATAAGTTAGGAGTGTGGAGAGAGAAGCAAAGGAGAGAGAGGCCAAGCTTAAAACAAGGGAGCAACACCCGCTGCATGCAATTCTAATAATAGAACCAAAAATGACAACCATTGAAACTCACCACCCTTCATGTATTTTCTTCTTCTTCTTCTTCCAAACAAAAACAAATACATTGGTCTTCTTCATCATTTCCATGGTAATTTTGTTTCTCTCATCCTCCATAATCTCTCTAGGATGTGAAGTAAAAGTAAGGAAGGACAACCATGGCCTCCATTTCTGCATTGCACGAGAACACATGGTTATTCTCACAAGGCATCTTCCATTCATATTCTTTTTGGTTTTTCTGCACCATATTTTGATGATCTGCGGGGGATTAACACAAACACCTTTAATGCAACATTTCAAGCATGGCAACATCGAGCCCTTCTAAGAAAACATTGTCATCGCAAACGTCATCCGCTGGACGCCCACCGCAGGCAGTGAAGTTTGCCCGCCGGACATCAAGCGGTCGTGTCGTGAGCTTGTCCAGGGACGACGATTTAGACATGTCCGGTGAATTTTCGGGCCCGAACGACTACATCAATTACACTGTCCTAATGCCTCCCACACCGGACAACCAGCCCATGGCAGGTTCTCCCGGTGCTGGACCCAGCTCGGACCCGAAGCCTGACCAGTCCGGGGGATACGGAACCCGGTTTGCGTCAGATCCTCAGAGGATGAGCAGGCGGGTTGGGGAGGAGGGAGGTGGTTACGGTGGTGGAAATGGCGAGAGTGGGGCAAAGATGGAGAGAAGAATGTCTGTGATGAAATCGAATAATAAATCGATGCTGTTGAGAAGCCAAACAGGTGATTTTGATCACAACCGTTGGTTGTTCGAGACGAAAGGAAAGTATGGCATCGGCAATGCGTTCTGGTCACAAGAAGAGGATGCTTATGGAGATGGTAGTGGAATGAGTATGTCAGATTTTCTGGACAAGCCATGGAAGCCACTCACAAGGAAAATTAAGGTTCCACCGGCAATTCTCAGCCCTTACAGATTATTAGTGGTGATTCGCATGGTAGTGCTAGCATTCTTCCTCATATGGCGATATAGAAATCCGAATTACGAAGCAATGTGGTTATGGGGACTGTCGATTGTCTGCGAAACCTGGTTCGCATTCTCTTGGCTACTAGACATACTTCCCAAGCTCAACCCAATCAATCGAGCCACCGACCTCGCCGCCCTCCGTGACAAGTTCGAGCAGGCTTCTCCTGCCAACCCTCATGGTCGCTCCGACCTTCCCGGTGTCGACGTCTTCGTCTCCACCGCCGACCCGGAGAAAGAACCACCACTCGTCACTGCAAACACAATTTTATCAATCCTTTCCGCGGATTATCCGGTGGAGAAGCTCGCTGGCTACATATCCGACGACGGTGGCGCAATCCTGACCTTCGAAGCCATGGCCGAGGCCATTAGGTTTGCAGAAGTCTGGGTACCATTTTGTCGAAAACATGATATTGACAATCGGAATCCGGATAGTTACTTCAACAGTAAAGGAGATCCCACAAAGAATAAAAAGAGGCCTGATTTCGTGAAGGATCGCCGTTGGATCAAGAGAGAGTATGATGAGTTCAAGGTCAGGATCAATGGTCTTCCTGAAGCTGTAAAAAGGAGAAGTGATGGTTATAACTCCAGAGAGGAAATGAAGGAGAAGAAGCTAGCCAGGGAGAAAAACGGTGGCGTTTTGCCCCCTGGAGAGCCCATAAAGGTCACCAAGGCCACTTGGATGGCTGATGGAACCCACTGGCCTGGTACATGGCTAAATCCAACCGCCGATCACTCCAAAGGTGATCACGCCGGAATTTTACAGGTGATTGAATCGTTTCTCTCTTCAATCTTTTTTGAGTGACCAGAACCCAGAAATTTTAAAATGCAACCCATTTGAAATAAATTTGTTTTACATAAGCTCTTGAGTTAAATTGTGAAATGGGAACCTTAGATTTGCCTCAAATTTTGGGTTCTAAGTCCAGTGTCACACAGGTGATGACTAAGGTACCAGAGATTGATCCAGTGATGGGTGAACCAGATGAGAAGAGATTGGACTTCACGGGGATTGACATTAGGCTGCCAATGTTTGTATATGTATCTCGAGAGAAGCGGCCTGGTTATGACCACAACAAAAAGGCTGGAGCCATGAATGCCATGGTCAGAGCTTCTGCAATATTGTCCAATGGCCCATTCATCCTCAATCTGGACTGTGATCATTATTTCTATAACTGCAAGGCTATACGGGAAGGAATGTGTTTCATGATGGACCGTGGTGGTGACCGGATATGCTACATTCAGTTCCCACAGAGATTTGAAGGGATTGATCCGTCTGATCGATACGCAAACCATAACACAGTCTTCTTTGATGGTAATGTTAACGATTTTTGCCATTTATATTTGAAAGCATATTTGGGTACTTGTCAGATTAGTCTGCTTGATTATTCTTTGTTGCCTTTGACAGGGAATATGCGAGCGCTTGATGGTCTACAAGGCCCTGTATATGTGGGGACTGGCTGCATGTTCAGAAGATTTGCACTCTACGGATTTAATCCGCCAAGGGCTAATGAGTACGAAGGCATGTTCGGACAAGTAAAGACTCCAGCTCCCAATGTTCCACCTCGGTCCCAATCAGAGGAGGATGAGTCAGACACACAACCTCTAACAGCGCACCCTGATTTAGACCTGCCAAGGAAGTTTGGGAATTCAACTATGTTCACTGAGTCCATTGCCATTGCAGAATATCAAGGACGACCTCTCGCTGATCACATTTCTGTGAAGAATGGTAGGCCTCCAGGTGCATTGCTGCTGCCACGACCTCCACTAGATGCACCAACTGTAGCTGAGGCAGTTGCTGTCATCTCTTGTTGGTAATTGCTCTACACTTCTTATTGTTTGTCAATAGATCATGAAGAGTTAATATTGCTCACGTCCATAACATTTTCGTTTACTGTCAGCAATCAACATATGAGAATATGCACAGCACGCCTGATCCTTTTTATTTGCATTGCTTGTTGAATGATGTTAAAAGTTGAAAGGCAGGAATTATTTTCTCTAATTTTTGAGAATACTGTTGAGATCAGAAATGGTCATGTTCCTAAGTCATTCTTACAAGGAACTCTTCTTCTCGGTTTCTGAGGCATAAAACAACTATATACCAGATTGTGAAGATGTAACGAAATGTTCTCATGTGACGCGCAGGTATGAGGACAAGACAGAATGGGGGGACAGAATAGGATGGATCTATGGTTCGGTGACAGAGGATGTGGTGACGGGTTATAGGATGCATAACCGTGGATGGCGGTCTGTATACTGTGTTACAAAGCGTGATGCCTTCCGTGGAACTGCTCCTATAAACCTTACTGACCGCCTCCATCAGGTCCTCAGATGGGCAACTGGTTCTGTTGAAATCTTCTTCTCCCGCAACAATGCCTTTCTTGCAACCAGACGCCTTAAGTTCCTACAGCGTGTCGCCTACCTCAATGTTGGCATCTACCCCTTCACCTCCATTTTTTTGGTCATTTATTGTTTCCTTCCTGCACTTTCCCTCTTCACAGGACACTTCATTGTACAGACCTTGAATGTTGCATTCCTTCTTTACCTACTTACCATCACTATCACTCTCACTCTCCTCTCCCTACTTGAAGTGAAATGGTCTGGTGTTGGGCTAGAGGAATGGTGGCGTAATGAGCAGTTTTGGGTGATTGGTGGCAGCAGTGCTCACCTTGTGGCTGTGCTGCAGGGCCTCCTTAAAGTCGTAGCCGGTATCGAGATTTCTTTCAAGTTAACTTCCAAATCAGCAGCTGAAGACGAAGATGACATCTATGCGGATCTTTATGTTGTCAAGTGGACTAGTCTCTTCATAATGCCGCTAACCATCATTGTGGTGAATATTGTGGCCGTTGTTATTGGTTTCTCAAGAACTATATACAGTGTGATACCCCAATGGAGCAAGCTTTTAGGTGGCGTATTCTTTAGCTTCTGGGTGTTGTCTCACATGTACCCATTTGCTAAAGGATTAATGGGGAGAAGAGGAAGGGTACCTACAATTGTATACGTATGGTCCGGGCTTCTTTCGATTACAATATCGCTGCTTTGGATATCAATCAGTCCTCCAGAAGATACAGTGAACAGCTCTGGTGGCGGAAGCGTCAACATATAATGACCATAACAGATGTTGGGATCCATTAGCTCTTTTCAGGTTTCCACTTGGTACTGATCATCTTTGAAAGCACAAGGAAGGAAAGCAAGCTTGTGCAATTAGATTTTTGTTATTCATCCCCACTGGTTCCCTTTAGATGACATTGAAATGTACTATAGAATCGTTTTCATGTATTACAAATTGAGCAGTACTCTTGGAACTCAGAAAATTTTTCCTGCTCTTCCTTTTACGGTGTAAAAAGCTTGGATAAGGAGCTATTTAATTGTGTCATAGACAGTAATTCTGTTTAATATTTCAATGACATTTCAGATTATGATTTACCTGGTAGCCATCACTAGCAAAACTCGGATTTATATCTCCAACATGAGCGCGCATATGGCAGAATTCTGTTGATATAGGAGACAAAACAGGCAGCAGCGGTTTCAGAGTTTCTTATCATAGTAGAATGTTGGCTGGGGGCCTAATTACCTTATATTTTCAAAACACAAACATAATTTTTGGCATTAAAGTATGTTTATGCACAAAGTGTTCTGCTTGGTAATACATTGCAGCAGCAAGGTTTTGGTAATGCTGCAGATATTGGACTGGAGTCATGGGTTTTGGACAAAGTGGGCTACCAATACCATCCCTTTTAAATTAGAAAAGCAGAGGACGTAAATCTTCCTCCATAGTTGTCTTCTATACATCATTTTCAGTGTTCACAGAGCCGGGTTTTCTGAACCTGTTTTCACATAAGAAATGTAATCAAACTTCTGAAGACTGAAACTGTTATGGTTACTGTGGCTATCATCACAAATCACCTGGAAAAATGTTTTTTCTTCATGAGTTGGAACTTATCTCTTGCTTCTATTCAGATTATTGCTTAAAGGAATGACAGATTCACTGCATGTTTGACAAGGAAAAACTGAGATTGGACCTGAAGATAGGAGAAAATAAGCCATTAGGTTGGTCAATTACGTGAATTCATAGGAGACTACACGGAGCCCACTACCGGTACATGGATTCTCTTCACTATTAATGGGAAATAAACTAAGGTGAAGGAAATAATTTTTTTTTTAAAGAAATAGAAGCCCTAAAACTCTTATCAAATTAAATTAGGAAAATAGACAAATTTCCATAAAATTGACATTATTTTTAAGGAAACCTTCTACTTTGTTGAAGCCTTAGTTTGACATTTTGAGACAAAGGAAACTTTTAAACCCTAATTCTTCAATGCAACCTACCATGTGTTTGCTGCGACAGAAAAGATGGGAGCCAAGCTCTCAAAATCGTAGAAGCATGCGAAGAAGATGATGGAATATTGGATGAATGCTACCCAATATATTGCTAGTAATGACTACAATTTGGGTGAAGAAGATGATGGAATCTCGGATGAATGCTACCCAATATATTGCTAGTAATGACTACAATTTGGGTGATTTTGTTGATAATGTCATAAAGTTGGAAAGAGTGAAACAATATAGAGCCAAAGCTGTTGAATGGTTCGTGAAGGATTGTGACAACCCAATCTAAAAAAAATTTGTGAATTTTAGGGATTAATTATAATGAGGATTCATTATTTCACCATTTAACTTGGATTGAAGATTGTATAAATCCGGACACCTCGAGCAGAGCAACACTCTGTCTCATTTTCTTCACAAAGTGTTCAGACACTCTGTGAAGCTGTCTGGACACCTATCGGGAAATTGAGTTTTTAAAAGATACGAATGGACAAATCTTGACTCATTCTCACTTATTTGACAGAAGAAAGGCCGAGAGAGAGAGAGAAATAGAGAGAAGGATGATTTTGAAGGAGATCAAGGAGAAGGAAGCTTGAATCAAGAGTTTGAAACTTGTATAAGCTTGGCTTTCAAGATTTCTTCAAGATTGAGGTAAAATTTCCATGGGTTTGAAAGTAGGGTTTATGGGTTTGGGTTTGACTTCGTTAAATTGGGGGTTTGGGGGTAAATGCTTGATGATTAACCATTGATTATCTATATTGATTCTAGATTTGAGCTTGGTTGAGATTGGGTGTTCTAAGAAGTGATCTAGCAAGGGTATGACAAATTGACTAAGGTAAGTGCTTGTTCTAAGAAGTGATCTAGCAAGGGTATGACAAATTGACTAAGGTAAGTGCTTTGTTGTGAATTTATGTGTTGAAATTGATATTGTTGGAAGGGAAATGAGTTGTAAATGTTATGAATTTGGTTATTTGACCTTGGAGGATTGACTGCTAGAGTTGTGGTGAGGTTTTGCTCAAACGAGGTAGGGATTTTCTTAACCCTCAATTTCGAAACACTATTGGTTATCCGAATCGTATTAAATTCATTCGTTTTCGCCTTATTGTTCAAGGGGAAACATCCCACATACTAGTCAAAAAAAGTCATAAAAATCAAGCAACTAAATAAATCATGCAAAAAAAAAATATTGTAATCTCTGCAAGTTAATCAATCCCGCAAGCTTTGTAGCAGCTTTTGTCCATTGCATCTTGTAGGTCATCCTAAAACCAATAATTAGTATAAGCATAAAAGCTTAAAACCAAGATAATTCATATGGAACCTCTAAAAAATTGTACCAATATGCTTAACCACCTTGAATGCATTTTGCATTGGCAGCAGAGGGAACAAATGCCTTCCTCCCCTCACAATTTACTGCAATTGGGTAAGAATATCATTAACCAATATAACTAATAAAAAGAGGAAAATATTTGAGATATAGCTGAGTGGTTCTGCATAGAACATTCATAACAAAATTTCGCTAGCAAACCAATTGAAAGCCCTTCCATCAAAGAGCAATGTATATCTCACAAAAAAAAAAAAAACTATGACTGTGGAAATGGTAGTGCTGGATGAAGGGTAATTGGTTACCTTATTCTTACAATATTAGACTCATCAACCAATCTATAAAAAAATCATAGTAAAAGGTACAAACTGAAAGCCTCGCCATCAAAAGGAAGTGTGTGAAATCCAACATTGTGTCTTAAAAGCAAGTTTTATCAACCCAGTTCAAAATGAAGAGCAATAAACTGCACACAAAAAAACACAGAAGGGCATATAACCATATCAATTCTATCACATTCCCAAGGGAAAGTATGGATTTTCATATCTGAATTGGCTACAAAAGGTTATATACAAAATTGAAATAAAATAAAACAATGGCAAAAGTCCCAAACCAAATTAAGTTCACACCCATTTGTCGACTTCAAAAAGCTCGAATCACATGCCCCACAAAATTCAAGATTCCCCCAACATTCTTAGGGTTTCCTCCAATTTTTTCCAAGCAAAAACCTGAGAAATAAAAATAAATAAGAACTCTAACAAACTAAGACTTCTGAAATCATCGATCACCCCAGCTTATAACCCCAAAATTAAAATTGTCACAACATATATAAATAAATGTCAAAACACCAACCTTGGCAGAGACAATGGTCTGTCCCTTTTTTGTTGCAGGTAAGCCGAGCAAGTAGGAGGCTACAATCCTCAATTGGGCATCAAGCACTGGTAGCAGGCCTCAGACCTACATCCAAAAAAATAAAGGAAAATTGGTGATAAACCCCTCATTTAAAAGTTTTATTTTAATAAAGACACTCTTAAAAGTTTTATTCCATAAAATTCATAAAGTTTAAAACAATATTTCATAAAGGACAAAAGGTTAAAATATATGGTTTTATTGCCTAAAATACCCTTATAGTCATCCTCAACATGACACACTTCTCTTACATGTGATTCATCTCTGACTTCTGCCGGAAGCTTCGTCTCCATCGTCGAGAGCTTCATCTCCATCCCTTATGACTTATTCGACAATTATATGACATTTTAAAGTTATATTTCATCCTTTTTTTTGTATTTGAACTAGATCTACTCATACTCATCACGAAGCTTGTAGATCTTGTTGTTTTTCTTCGATCTGTCATCCCATCATTATTTTCGGTATTATCTGTGGTGATTTTCATGGTTTTGTAGTTCTGATTTAAGATACGCATACTATAGGTGATATGTTATCTGTTTTGATTAATTTGATATCTGTCATATGCTATTTTTTTTTGTGAAATGTTGTCTGTCTTGTTAAAATTTTATGTCTTTAATGAAATGTTATCTATTTGAACTTCCAAAAGGAAAAAAACATATCATGTGACATATCAGAACATATTCGAAACAAATATATCTGCATATTCAAATTCGATTTCAGAAGAATATCGATAGATACAAAACAGATATAATATTGACATATACAAAACATATATAATATCATATATTGAAGATAGAATAATGCCTTTTCATGTTCATTCTCTATTTCTCTCTCTAGATCAGAACTTTGCTTTGAAGATCATTCTCTGCCGAAAGTGAAGGAAGAATGAAGAGCCTCGATCCCGATCTTAATCGCAAGGAGGAAGAAGAAGAAGAGAAATGTCGATCTATGTCGTAAGCAAAGGAAGAAGTGTCAATCGAGGAAGAAGAGAAAAGAACTAGCGAAGAAAGAAGAAAAAAAGAGGCGTGAAGAAAGGAACAAGAGAAGGGCTGAAGAAAGAAGAAATAAGAACAACGTATTTACAATAGGAAGGACATTTTAGTCACTTAACAATACTTGTACTTTTTTCTAAAGTTTTTCCCAATTTATCCTTGGTGGGATATAAATATTGTTTTTTGTCCTTCTACCTAATTTCCCCAAAAAATAGACGGAGTTAAAACTCTAGTAGAGAGAATGAAAGAATTGAAACCTAGCACGACGTCATAAACTACCCCAAAAACCTATACAAAGATCAAAACCGACCCAAAAGAAAGAACAATCGTGTGAATCATCATCTCTATCAGGACATACTCACCTGGAGGAAGCAAATCGTGCATATGAAAGAGAGAACAGTGAGTGATAGAAGAGAATACGGAGGCATACAAACACCCCAATAACTCGTCAACCAGACGACAATGACGAACAGAAAGAGGCAGAGAAAAAGTTTTGGGGTGCGATTTTGAGATTAAGGGAATGCATCTGAGATGCATGTACCGTAGAGGGAGACTTTCGGTGAAAGAGGAATCAATTCAATGAACGAATTTGACACATGGGGATGCATGCACCAATTTGAATGGTTGAGATAACAACAATCTAAATCGAATCAATGGCCAGGAATGATTGTAGTAATTGAGGAACATGAACCGCACGATCTGCCCATTCGTAGTCATTGAACGACCGATATCAGAAGCCAACAACAATGAAATACGTAAGTACGCAAAGAGGAGCTCAACTCATCATGAGAGCATGAGAATTCTATCAATTTTAACTATAAGTAATTTTAATTTTAACTATAAGTACTGGATGGATGAATGGCTGGATGATTTTGGCACTAGGCCCATAGTATGGGATTCCATATTATGGTAGCCTTAGCACCATAATACTTACGCCTTGATTTCCTATAAGCTATTGCATACTAAATGGTTGGTAAAAGAGTACTTTTCATCCCTCAACTATTGGTCGGGTTTCATTTTCGTCCCTTAGCTTTTTTTCCTTTTTTCGTTCCCCAACTATGGGAAAGTGCCATGTTTATCCCTCGAATAAATCTGACCATTGAAAAATTCTACGTGGCATCATATTGTTTGTTAGATCAGATTTTTTCCAACCTCAATCTCACTTGAAAGGATGAAAATGATACTTTTCAATAGTTGAGGGACGCAAATGAGAGAAAAAAAAAGCTTAGGGACAAAAATTAAACTCATCCCATAGTTGAGGGACAAAAAGTATCTTTTTGCCCTAAATGGTTCAAAAGAAATTTACATTAAAAAAAGGGTGGAAGATTAATAGGGATAAAAAATTTCTTAGTTGGTATATATATACTAAGTTACCTCTTTAAGATTTTGACGAGGGATTGTTTTTGTAGTATTTGGTGAAGTTTGAGCAAGTTAATTACTCTTTGCCAAGAAACTAAACCGAAAGAAAAATTAATTACTCTATGCTAAATAGGTTGAGGCTACCTACGCTGTGGCAGTTCGAATAATGGTGAGCTACCTTGAAGACAACGCACATCAAAAGTGACGCTCTATAATCGAAGAAGAAGGAAGTGATCAGAATCCAGGCTGAGCAAAACGAATAAAGAAAGACAACACATAGCAAAGGAGCTTATCCATGCCCATTCAGTGCCATCAACGATGACCCATCTCCAAGAAGACTCGTAGGCGAAGACCAGAGCGATTAATTGATGTATTAATGGAGAAGCTCTGTTAGAGAAGAAATGCATGAACTGACATAACAAAGCCAGATGGAGCCAGAAAATGACGTAGCTTCTTGAAGGCCAGAGCAATACGACATCATTTTGCCTACATAGTTGCAAAAAAAAAAACTCATGCTACATAGCTTGAAAAAAAAAGTGCGACTACAAAATACCCATGAACTCGCGCGGATAGGACGTTGTTCCTTCCAACTTTAGAAGAGATGTGAATAATATTCATAATCGGACGTTTCCATTCGTGATGTTGTTTACGCTCATGATTTGAACAGAGACTCAAAGCAACAAGAGAACGAAACAACCCTAATCGAGTCGACCGTTGAGGGAGGTAGCAATGAGGGAAGTCCTTGTGATGAGTGAGACATGGAAACGTAATAAGGTCAAGAAAGCGAGCGATGGACCAGGTATGACTTCTCTTTAAATGACAGAGGAGAAACCCTCGTTTTGTCTTTCGCAATTAAATTTGGACGATAGAGTTGTGCAAAATGAGATCAACAAGAGAGAAGTGCATGTATCAGCTTTTACGGCCTGGATTAAAAGCACCAAAAACAATCGAACGGTTCTTCAAAGAAGCAAGGAAAACGACATCATTTTTCACACAGAGTCGACTTTCAATTAGCTTTTACGCAACCAAGTGAGAATCAATAAAGTTTCCAATCCATATACACATCAATAATATTGTCCTTTTTGGGTTATCCGATTTTCGTAGATACATCGGACCCGCACAACTTTGTCTTCTCAGGAGGTCACCCATCCCAATAGATGTCACACATCCCAATAGTGCTCTCTCAGAAACATGCTTAACTGTAGAGTTATTACGGGATGTTGTTCGCCAAGAAAACGCGCTATTAAATATTTTATGTCGACTTTACAAATATTTTATGGTCGCTCGTCATAATTGTATTTATCTTATTTTAAATAATATTGTTTGTATAATAACATTACAAGCTCCTGGAATATCATAATATCCCAAATCAAGCATTGTATGGGCAAAAATTTGTACTAGACCCAAATCAACAAAGGCCCATGGCCTACAATCGAGCCCAATAGACCACGATCTAGGTTATAGTCTTCACAATAAGGCCCACAAACCTACAGTCAAGCCCAACAAGTCCAAGGCCTGAGCTTTAATTTTCTCAGCAAAGTCCAAGGCCTATAGTTGAGTCCAACATGCCCACGACCTGAGCTACCCTTTTCTAAGCAAGGCCCACGACTTATAGTTGAGCTCAACAAGCCCACGACATAGTCTATCGTCTTCTCAACATATCCCTATGGCCCTCCACAGATGGTCTACAAGCCCATAGCCTCTAGAGTAAACTTGACAAGCTCTTGGCCCAAGCCTCACTCGACCCGACATGGGCCTATGGCCCAGAAAGCTCTTTCATAAGCAAACGGCTTGACCAAGTAAAGGCCCATTGATTGCCAGCTCAGTGCCCACGTGCCAATGGTGGGTCACGTGAGCCAAACATTAGAGAGATTTGATTTTGGAGGTATTTGACTCTCTATATTTTGTCAAGTCTCTCACTAAAAAGACATCTTAACCATTTCATGGACATGATCGTCAGAGCTTCCCCGACCGACACCACACTGGTGCCAAGCTTCACGATATGTTCTCTATGTTATCTTTGAAGAGTTGTTGGTGGTCTCGTACGACATTACAATGATTGTAGATACCAGCCTCACAAGTTCTTTTCAATGAGGTTATTGGCTCCAATGCGTTCGTTCGACATGTTTAAGCTCGGAGAGTCATCTTGTCGATCGAGCAATGCCTAGTCAACAGTTTCATCACCTCTTGATTCCTGTTCCATGACTGGCAGAACTCGAACCAAGCCAATCAATACCACCTCCTCCAACGTACCCCCATCGATCGCTATAGGCACAAATGTTTATAATGCGTTGACCATAAGTGTCGAGTTGACTTATTCGTCTATTGCAAGATGAAGAAAATATGGAAGAGAGAGAGAGAGGGAGATGAGAAAGAAGAAACTATGTATATTTTTGTAGGAAGGAAGAAGACAATAGGAAAAGGTACAAATGTAATTGACCTATTAGTGGGTAGTTTTAAGGAAAAGAGTTTTAGGGGTGGATTTTATGTCCAAAAGTATAGTAACTGGTGCCAGCTTGGAATTATCTCAATAATAACTATTGTTTAAATCAATGGAAAATGACATATTAGTGCCCACTTCACGAAAATTGGACACTTAGGTCAAAGAAAAAAATATTTTGTCATATAAGTACCTCTTTTTTCTACATAAGTACCTATTTTAAAAATTCATAATTACGTAATCTCACATTTGCCATTTTTCTTCAATAGACATGGATGTAAAAAAATATCTAGATCTAAGACACATATTCTCCATCTCCACCAGTGCCACGTTTGCCTCTATCTCCACCACTACCACTGTCCGCCTCCATCTTCACCACTGCCACTGCCACCTCTACCTCCACCTCCATCGTCCGCCACCATCGCACCTTCACAATCATCTTCTTCATTTTCTTATTCCCCTTCTTCTTCTTCTTATTTTTATCAGTGTTCATCTTCATCTTGTAAGATCTAAGTTCTAATATGATATCTAAGATCGTAATATGAGATATGAGATCATAATCTGAGTTCAGATATGATATCATACAAATTTGAGATCGTATGTTACTGTTTCAATGTTATTGACAATAACATTACGCGAGCAAAACGGGTCAACTTCGGGTCTCCCTTTTCAGTGACTATTTTGAATGGAATTTGGCTTGGCATTGTGCGTCTCAATGAGGGGAGTTTAACGGCGATAGTGATGTAGTGAGTTGTCGTCGAAATTATATGGATTTGGGACCTTTTCTTTCGTGTTACTGTTTCTATGTTACTGTCTCAATATTGTAAAAATTAATATTAGACTAATATTTACCTACATTATCATGTTGATGTATTGGTGTTGTGATGCAAAACCTTGTACGATAGCTCGGATATTTTTTTTAAGGTCATTTGCTCCAGTAAGAAATATGACAAAGGTTTTGTTTTTTATGAAATAGTAACATGAACATATTTGAATGATTTTGCAGAACTTGACGGATTAATTATTTCAGATATAGCACTCATAAACTCAAGAAAATCTTGAACGAAAATCATGTACCCAACATCTACACCTAAATAAAAGTAAGGAAGAATATAAACAATATATCTATAGCTTTTTAAACTTTAAATTTTGAAAAATAGATCTAGAGAGAGACGAGAAGAAAGAGAAGAAGGCGAAGAGAAAAAGAGAAGAAGAGGAAGAAAAAGACGAAGAAGAAAGAGAGAAAATAAAGATGCTAGGGGTAGAAAGGTAAATGATCATTTCATGAGTAGTTTTATGTCCATGTATTTTTTTGTTAAATATAGATGTCCAAAAGTACACTAAGGGTGCGTTTGGCATGGGGGTAAGAATTTAAGGGATAATTTGTTACCCATATAAATGTTACAAGGGTAATAATAATTATGGAGAATAATTGTTACCATTGTTTGGTAAAAAAAGGTAAAATTTACCCAAGCATTAATTACTCTTGTTTGTTACGGCTATACGTTACTGAAGTAATACCATTACCCTTGTTTGTTATTATTGTAATGAACCAAACTAGAAAAAAGTAAGATCATGTTTTTTTTTTTATTGTTACGACTATCATGTATCAAAATTTAAAAAATATAGATACATATGCATATATATATACACACACAGGCAGACACATATTATATATATATATATATATATATAAGTTTCTAGTGTGAAATTCTTCTCGTTGGAGCTTATTTTCAATTACCATGTGTGAGGAGTTTTTTGGGGATTTAATTAAGGGGGTAATAGGTTAGAGTAAAACTGCCTATTACTTTTTATTACCCAGATCCCCCACCAGTAAACTTTATGTATAAAAAATAAGCTCAATTACTAAAATTTATTACAGGAGTAAAAGTTATACTAACATAACAAACACAAGTAAACTTAAAATTTAATTATCCTTGTAACCATTACACCTCATTACCCCTCTACCAAACGTACCATAATAGGTACTGACTTGGCCTTTTCCCTTGAATCAAATAATTGAAACTTATAAACGGGCTAATAACAACCCGGCCCAGACAAGGATAACAAAGACAGTCCTCTCTTTCAAATAAAGACATGGGCATGCACAGGTCCACAATAATGAACCTGTGCAAGCCCATCTGTGTAAGACCATGAACGAAACCAATACAAAGCCCATGTCTCTTGATGAACAAAACCTAATATCGTCCTCAAGGTTAAGCCAACGATTGGGTTAAATAAGAGTTTTTGTGTTGGCATTACTTTTTTATTTCTAATTTAATTGTTATAATAATCTGAATCAAGACTAGATCCAATTTTCTTTTGGATTCTCAGAATTGTTAATCCCTTATTTTTTATTATTTTTCAATTTTATTAACATATCCCCAAAAGCCAATCTGCAGCTAGCTATGCATGCAAGAGTGCTTTTGCCATCAATTTTGCAGATTTTTTATGAACAAAAATAAAATTTACAAAGAAAGAATGTACAGTACATCAAAGAAACCCTAATCATCTTCTGATATATCTCTCCAAAAATCCACAAAGAGCCTTTCATCTTGTATAATATCAACAACATCCGGGATTGGTCCCGGAATCTCAAAGAGACAAGTTAATGGTGAATTTGTCTTCGTCAACGAATAACTCGACGGGGAAGATGATGACTGTCGCAAATTCCAGTCCTCGCATTCTCTAACCTCGCTTCTCTTTCTCTTATGCCAATTAATCATATGATCTCTAACTTGAGACTCAATAGAAGCATCAATATCCGCTATTACATGAGGATTAGTCCTTATTCTGATTCTAGGTTTTCTTATCAACTTTTCTCGAACAAACCCTAACGCCGGTGGTATCGCTTTGAGATTGCACTTCTTCGGTGGCCGACCTCGACCTCGGCGGCTGCAATGGTTGCGCTCGATGTTGTATGAATTATTTGGTGGCATCCCTCGACCACCACATGCTATGATCATGCTTAGTGTGTCTCTTCTAAATCAGCCTGTAATCGATCATGTACACCAAATTTGTCTAAAATATATTAGTTTATCTAAGAAACCTACCTTAATCAAACAAATATTGCATCCATACACAACACGACTTACTCAGCGACAAGGATCACAAACTGTAACAATCCTGATACACGTCAATGTAGCGGACTCAACAGGTCTTTTTATACAACTTTCTCAACTAGGAAAACCATTAATACTATATACATACATATATATAGAGAGCTTATTCTACCAGTACTATGAAACCTAATAGACTTGGGACCCAAACTCCAAACAAAGTAATGAATCATCAAGTTATGCAGATATCCACCCA
The DNA here is from genome assembly GCF_013401445.1 of Tripterygium wilfordii. Taxonomy (NCBI): domain Eukaryota; kingdom Viridiplantae; phylum Streptophyta; class Magnoliopsida; order Celastrales; family Celastraceae; genus Tripterygium; species Tripterygium wilfordii. Next base: position 3,093,156 of record NC_052232.1, on the reverse strand, counting down.
AAGTCATTCAATTGTTGTAAGAATCAACAACTTTCTTTTTCAACACTTGTTTTCATTCCCACAATGATATACAATACTTTCCCTCTTTCTCTATTTTTTCCTTGCAGTATCAAAAGTTCATGAATAAACGAAATACCAATTCCCTATTCGGAGCCGGATGGGATGAGAAGCTAAAACGTTTATAACTTGTGTGTGTGTTTTTTTTTACCAAACCTTACCTCATTGATTCTGACTTTTCGCTTTCTTCAACTTGTTCTTCTCCTGCATCTTCTTTTTCTTTGCTTCAGCTGTAACCCAATTATAATCCGCAGGAATTGCAAATGGGTCTTCAATATTTGCTATCCTACCGTTCGAATCAATACCAGATGAGCTAGGCCGGTGGTATGGGGCCTTTATCCACTGAAACCATGATGAACTAGAGAAGGATTGTGTCACTGCAGGGCTCTCTTGACCCACGGCAGTAGGGCTGGAAGGAGGCGTACTAAATTCATCCACCGGTTGCAATTCTTCAAACTTTGTAAACGTAACCAGTACTCTGATGGTGGGAACCACTGGGATAGCAACCTGGATACAAACATGAAAAAAAAAATACATTAGTAGAGAGAAATAGCTTGAAGATGCAATGGATCATTTCTGTGTAGCATATGCTGTTCAAGCAACATCTTAGAGAAACCACCAAGAGAGTGAATCAAAGACAAATTTTACTAACACAACAGAACCCTATTCATAGCTATGATGATGACATTTTGTGTGTGCGGGGGAGGGGTGAATCAAACCGAGATGACAAGTGTGCCACTAAAACTAGTAGCCACTGTCAGCAATGGTGATGATTTTCTACCTTTTTAGTATAACCAGACAGAATAAAAGCCTTGGCCTTATAAACTATGCCAGTTTAAACACATAGAATTCTTCAGACTTGGAAGAAGTTAGAATGCTCAGCCCTTTTCATTCTTCTTCATCAATTATAGCAACAAGCAAAGCAAAATATGAGGTTTCACGATGATACCAACAATAGCCTTGAAAACAGATACCACGAATATCACAAACTTCACTCTCAGGACTACATATCAACTTTTCCCCCTATAACATGGCACCTCTACATGGTACTGCTGCATTGGACCCATCCCAGCATAGTTAACGCTGAATATTAGCAATCACCCGCAAACCGCTTATATCTGTTAAATCCAAATACCACTGCAGGGTAAGACTACCTGTCACTAATTGATCAAAGCAATAATGGCTCAACTTAAAATGCACTAAAGGCACGAAGATTAAGAAGTTTCCTTTAAGAAACTACGAGTCCACTCAGAATCCACTCGTGCAACACCCCACATGATCTAGACCAGATCACATCTCTTGTAAGGAATGGTGGACTAGTTGTACATCAAGAAAGACAGAATTGAGCCTTATAAAAATAAATTTTTTTAAAAAAAAAGACAGAATTGAGACAACAATCGGGTAGTTCCCAAGCTACAATATTATGCAATCATCAGCACATTTAGGACCACAATTAATAGTTTAATATAGAAATACTTGTATCTGTTAACTCAAAGTTCATCACGGGGGAAGACTACATATACACTCATTGATCAAACCAAATAATAGCTCATCTCAAATGCATCAAAGGAAAGTTTAAGAAGTTTCCTTAATAAACTACAATTCCACTCACGATCCAATAATGCAACATGTGGCACATGCCACATTATTTCGCCAAGATCACAGGTGAGCTAGTCGTGCATCAAATAAAGCCAGCATTGAGGTAACTATCGGATAGTTCACAAACCACAATCCTATGCAGTCATCAGCACATCAAGAACCACATTGGCAATATTATTGCACGTTCCACGGGCTGAAACCAAGTTAAGCAGAGAAAACTTAACATGGTGCCGATGGTGATGGTCAGCTAAAAGTCTATGCAACTGAGGCCCATTGGTTTCAGAGATAGAGACTACTTGCAAACAGTTTCATAAATTCCCCAGACAAACACTGAGCATAAGAACTGCATGAGGTTGATTCACATGATTCTTGCAGACAGTTTAATATTTCCCTGTAACAACAGTTAACATTGATCTTTCCCATTCTCTCTAATAAATTTCTTAGCTGCTAAGAAACTCGTGTATAAATCAAGTACTCCTGAGCCACATATCATACAATATGCACCAAATCAAACATCCTCCTCAATCTTCTTATTCCAATTTCATGCACACTCACAATTGCCATCACCTCCAAAAAGTGTAGTCATACAAATAACTCAACCGTAGAACCATCAACCAGAGCAAGATGTGTTTAAGCAACAAGGACTACACCTCAGCTTCAGAATTCTTAAATCTTTTAGATCCTATTATATGTACCCCAAAAGAGGCCCAAAAAGATGGTGGGAACTCCTTGTGTTTGGTCTAGTGGGGCAACTATTGTAGACGAAACCTATTACATGACTTAGATTTAATCACTTCTTAGCTTCTCTTCTGTCTTTCCATTGGATCAGGGTGGGACCTCTTTGATGACCTTCATCAAAGAGCAACTATAGTGAGCTATTCACTGCAGGTACTTTCCTTGATAGTCTTGAACCCTTTCATGAGTTCGGACAATGGTCAAAATCAATTCAGTTCAGGTAGCATGTATTTCAGGACCAGCTAGATTCTTTAAGTGATTCTAATTCTTTAGGTTCCTGGACTGCTAATAAGAAAAACTTATGAGTAGGGAAGACCTAAAACAAGTAACATAATCAGCGACTACCTCTAAAATAAAGAAAGACGATGCTCTGCCAAACACCAGCAAATAGAGTTACCAAAACGCCATTATCCCTAAAAATTAAAGAAACTTTACATCACCATAAGACCAGCTAATGTTTTATTGAATACAGTGATCAGCTATTGTTTAAATCAAAGAAAATACCCCGAAAGAAAATAACAGCCATGAAAATCCAAGTACTGAATTGACAATATTACAAAATATGACTTAGGATCAAAAGAAGGGATATAACATTATCATTCACGGTAGTCAGTGAAAAAAACTTGTAAATTACATTCTAAAAGAGGAGGATAAATTACATTCCAAGGAATTCAACACTCCATATCCCAGATTTGAATAGGAATTCTAACTCCACAATATTGGCCAGTGTGCAATTTAATGTTGTGTATAAGGGAATTTCTGCATTGTTTCACTTAGCACTAGGATTTTTAGGTTGTATGCCTTGCTTTTCACAACAAAAACACTTAAGAGCAAAGATCAACATTTGGCACACAACAGTCACAAAGAATTATGACATATCCACAGCATCATGAACAACTCGAAGCAAAATAATAATTCAATGCCATGAGCAAGTCAAAGCTAGGTGAATCATCAGGTATTAAACTAAGTATAGGCCAAAAGCCCACACTCAGATAGTCAGATTTGGCTAAATCCCATTGCACACACAGGCCACAACAGATTAGAAACTTTTCGTCTGACAGAATGTGTTTCATGGTCAAAAAATTAAAACGATGACATCATTTTATAAGAGTTCCAATGATATGCACATCATATAATCGTTAGGTGATGTTCGAAACCTAGCTTCAAGACCAAATTTAAATAAAGAATCACTCCAAAATTTGCAACTGCTACCCTCCATAACTGTAGCATCCAGAGAGAATGTCTTACCACAGCTTACAAAGGGACAAGCTAAAGCACAAGTAAATATGATCATGATATACACTTTGATAGTAAAAAAGGTAGCAATAGTAGAAACATTTATATTTAACATCAAAGATGAAAAATAAATGTAATAGCACCTACAAGAATAGTCAGGCAAATGAGTTTTATAATAAAATATTAGGTGCAGATCAAGGAAAACCCATACCTTGACTGGGAAAGTTCCCGTAGGAAGTTTTGTTGTGAGCAGCTCTCTTAAGCGACGAATTGCCTTAACCTTATTTGCGAGTATATCAAGCAAGGGGAGGAGTTCTTCAGTTTGTAAGGGAAAGTGTGGGGAAAGCCATAGAATAGGCCGCAAGCCTTTCTTATACTCATTTTCACGGCTTCCTTCTTTCCGCCGACTTCCACTAGTAGAACTTGAGGGCATGGATGCTTTGGTATCCCTCCCTTTCCGGTGCTCATCCCTCGTCACAATTTCCACAGAATGTCGCCCCGGTTTGGTCCAACTACTAGATGAAGATTCTCCTAGTAGATCATCAGCCCCCTCATCTTTGCTTACAGAACTTCTTGGAGGGGCACCTTTTTTCTGCTCTTCAACTTTCGGATCCCGTTTCCTCCATCCACCAAACCATCCTTTCTTTTCATTCCTAGTCTCTTCATTTCTAAATCCATTTACATCTTCTGAAGGAATCTCCCTCGGCTCATAGTAACTGTGGCGATGTGGAATAATCCCATCAGCATTTTCATCTGATGAATCTAATTTCAGTGCAACTTCAAGTTGTCTTCTCTCCTCTTCTGTCAAAATCTCATCAAGATCCTCACTCTCTGCTGTTTCATTTGCGTTGCAAGATTGAAAGAACTCATCATCTGTCATTGCTCCTGGGACCCTCCTGGATTTTATGCTAATAATCACATTGTGCATATCATATACCTTAGCTTTCCATGGCCCTACCATTTCCATTTTCTCCTGTCTCCTCCAAGTCAACTGTGGCAAAAGAACTGCTTGAGTCACATCAATACCAGGTCTGAATATATTAGTCTGAGACATTGCAGCCACTTCTTGTCGAACCTCTTCTGCAGAAGCTTGAGAACCAGCACCATCCAAAGCATTCATAATCTCCTTATCCTTGTGCGAGATCATGCAGAGTGATCCAGGAGGGACCTTGCCATCCTCAGACCCATCACCAAAGAAAAGGACACTTTGATCTGAACGTTGAATTCTAAAACCATCAAAACCCGCCAGAGTCATATCTGCCCTTAAATTTGCACCCGTCTTCCATATTTTGTAAGTATCTGAGGGGGCAATCCTGGAAATGAAAGGTATTACAGAACTCTCAAAATTGAATGTGATTTCCATGTAGAAGTTCCTCATCCTCCGCATGGTCGCCACCAAGCGAGGCAACCTTCTACACCATTTTCCCCATGCCAAAGGCTGGTAATGTCTAACTATGATCATGGCAATTCTTTCTTCTCTATTGCAAATTGCTTCTTGGAGTGCACTCCATCCGTGCTCATTTTGCAAGCTCCAATCCGCACCCGCAACCATAAGCATTTCAACGGAAGTCTCGTCACCAAGTTTCACAGCCAAGTGGAGAGGGGTGTCACGATTTGGGACATCACGCCTATCAATGACAGCAGCGACTGCATCAGCCTTCTCCTCCTCGGCCAGTGAAGACGCTTCAGTACGAATCTCTGCAGGGTCACAAAGCCGGGGTAGACTGGCCAGTATCCTTTTGAGACCAGCATAATCTCTCATGGAAATAGCCTTATGCACAGGGCTATGGGCATACCTTGAAACCTCCATACCCGCCATGCCTCAGGAGTATCTAATATCAACCAAGATTGATATACACAATCAAAATTCAATAATCCCCCAGAAACAACTAATTGACTATGAATCACATTCACCCCAAAATATTAAAACCTAGAAACAAAAGTTACTACAACTAATTGTGCACACTAAACCACTGAAAATTCAATATCTGAATGGACCCAGTTCATAATAAGAAGCCCTTTGCAGTTCTTCTAGAAATGAAATCAGACCAAGTTCAATTACATCTAGATGGCACAATCTAACAATAGCCCAAACAAGAAGGATAAGTTGCAGTCGTAACGAAACAAAATAAAGAATCCTACAGAGGACCCAAAACAAAGATCCAATAGGCCAGGGTCTCACCTTCTTCTTCTCCTTCTCCTCCTTTTTGCTTCTTCGTTAACCCCCTAAAGAATTGAAGACAGCTCCGAAAAGAGACGCAAGTACAGGAACCCCACCCTACCCCACCTCTCTCCCCCCTCTAGAGAGAGATCTTTGTGATCCAATCCAGATCAGACAAACCCAATAACATCCATGTGGGGGTTGTGAGACAATTTTTTTTTTTAATGAAAAGCTAAAATTAAGAAAATAAAATACAGTTCAGAAAACAAAAACCCAGGTGGGAAATCGGGCAAAAAAGGACGCAGAATCAAGAAAGGAATACAAGAAAGCAACAAAAGGCTCCCATTTAAGCAAATTACAGAGAAGAACTGATATCACTGGAAATGAATAACGATCCACAAAAGGAAATTCGGAAGGAGTGACTGCAACAAAGTCTTTCGCCTACCCAAGGAGAGAGAAGCGAAAGATAAATTTGTGAAGCAGTAGAAGTTGATTAACAGATAGCCCAAAAACAAACGGTTTTACTTCAAACGAAATTTCTCCCTTTTCCGGGGCTACTTTCTAATTATTTATTTACTTTTTTACGATATTCATTTCTGGATATATAAGAGGGGGGTCATTGAAGGAAATGTAGAGAGAGAATGAGAGAGAGACACAGAGAGGTCAGAAATAATTAATTCACAAACGTCCAAAATCAGAGTAGTTACTTCGTCTATTAGCTGCTGAAAGGTTAAGTAGCCGACTCGTTAATTTAGTGGTAGTTAGGTCCGACCCGACCCGATTGAGTGAGTTGCTTCGAATATTCCTTGCTTCACATTGTGCCACGCCTTTGTGAGGGAATTATGGAGTTTTCAAAGGAATTAGAATATTTTATACATTTCAAATTTGTGGGATAATTTAATTTAATAAGAAAAACAGTGCAAAATAGCAATATTCTAAAATAATTCTATTAATTAAAAAAGTATGTGCAATCCAAGAGTGGTGTGCGAGAATAATCGGAGTCAAGTTTCGGATTTATATAGAATTTGAACTACTCTTTAAAAAATATGTGCAACCAAACATATTTATTAAATATATTTTTTTGTTTTAGTTATTTTGGGTACATGTATGTATGTACTTGGGTGGGTTGAATCAACGTTTGACCATTTTTTGGAATGAAAATGTTTGACCATATTTGTTCAAGTCTTCTAGAGATTATAGAAATTTCACTTCATTGCATTCTCATGATTATGCTCAAAGAGCTTTTGAATTCAATAGAATTCAAAGTCTCCATAGACAAGCAAAGCCAATAGGATCATATAGTGAGAAGCTGGAAATAAAGCCCATCATTTTGGTCCAATTTCCCCCATTACGGAAATTAATTAATGTGAGAATTTGCTCAAAATAAATGGGCAATGTCGTAATTGACGTGAATTTGGATTCTTTATAAATAATTTGTAGGTTTTTTTATTGTAGTAGAGTGACAGAGCGAGACGCCGTTTGAGAGAGAAAAACATAGAGAGCAAGTGAGAGAGAGAGAGTTTCTCTTTGTAATTGGTGACTTTGTTTTTTTGTTGCGTACTTTACTGCTTTTGGCAATCCATGTAATCTTCTCCAACAAGAGTCTCATATTGTCCATCACGTCTATCCTAGTTATTGTTATCCATATCTGTAACCAAAAGCATGTATATCAAATAGCAATTACAGATATCTATTATATACTCGAAAAGCTGAAGTTTTCGCGAAATTTTGTGGCGAGTGCAAACGTCTTTTCCCTACTCCCGCGGTTCACGCTTTCTATGGCCATAGGTGGCCGTTCGATTTTTTTCTCTCCTTTTGATCTAATGGCAGTCGTTGGTGGTCAGTGCACATGTTTGATTTTGTTCGTTTATGGGTTTGTTTGGTCATATTCGCAGAGAAGTTTATGCATATTTTCTTCATTTAGCTTTTGACTTTGCCATTGTGTTCTACAGTTCATGCATCTCAGCGATCATGGTGGAGTCATTTGTTTTCTTCTGAGCTTCTGGGTTTTAGTCTTACAAGTATCATCATTGGTGTGTGGCAGGAGAAGTTCTTTATTGGCGTCAGATTCGTTTCGTTGTTGTCGGTGATCCGTAGCTTTAATTGATCTTCTTTTGATATGATCAACGAAGTGTTTGTGCTGTGATCTTTTGTCTTTTGTTTTTACAGTAGTGGGAGGATCAACTTGTGTGGGTTTTGGTCTTTGAAGCATCAGCACGACTATGGGTATAAGTGTTTCCCCATCTTCATTTGTTAAGGTGAGTTTGATTACTTGTTGTTTTGTTATTGTATCTATTTAGCTCAATTCTTTAGCTATTTTGTATTGTCTTCGTTGTTTGGGTGATTTCCCATGTTCTTATTCATTGCTTTTGTTTATCAATTGTTTCGATTTTATGTGTTGTTTTGCTATTGTACTCTGTGTTCGTCAATTCTTTTGCTATGTTGTCCATGAATTGGTTTGATTTCCTATGTCTTGGTTTTTTTGTTTGGTAATATTTATTTGGGTAGTCTTATTTGCAATTATTTGCGTATGGTGATCTTATGAGGTGACCTTGATTTTCTGTATCTGCAATTATGTGTGTACTGTTATCTTGCGTAACGACCTTGATTTTATGTGTTTGCTTTACCTTATTTTGAATGATGGATAAGTGTTTGGCTATTTTTCCTATGTTTCATAGAGCTTTTATTTTGAGTCGTGTATCGTCTTTCCATTTTGTCTTTTGGAAGGTTGTATCAATTGCTCAAATTTGTAAGATAAACAAGAATAGACGACATGAGGAACATATTGTCTACTTTGATAGATGCAACCTCATTTTTGGTTGGTTGATTTTGTTGTTTTTGGATTTTTTTTTCATTCATTCTATTTATGTAGAGAAACTATCACCAATCGGAGATCGTGATATGATGGACATGGTTACATGGAAATTTCCCCATGTTTCATGTTGCAATACTGACCACTAACTTTCAGATCCATATTTCTCTCACGCAGGTGTAGATACAAGATCTAACTACAGAATATGATGGCTTCAAGTATAGATTTTTGCTATGATCATCGACGCCTTCATCGATTCCTAGAGATCAACTACAACAGGACCATCGACGCCTTTATATAGCCGTTAGGATGACTCTCACCTGTGAACCATCTAATCCATAGCAACTTCTAACAAGAGCACAGTATCAATTGTCCATTAGACCTTATCAAGGCTCCCTGAGTCTTTCTTTGTATAATTTTATCATTTTATCTAATCATCACTCAAAGCCTCAAAACTTTTGAAGAAGAACAAGCAAACAGGGTAAACCCCAATCGCGACAAGGAAAAGGGAATGAGGGTTAAAATCCTAGAAGAAAACCAAAAAGCAAATACATGGTAAAAATATACATTTTGTCCTTCAACTATTTCCTTGATTTCATTTTTGTCCATAAACTTTTTTTGCTCTTAAAATCATCCCTCAACTATGCAAAGGTACCTCGTTCATCCCTCAAATGATTCCAACATCAGAAAAATCATACGTGACATCCAATTGGCATAATTTTTACACCTGTCATCCCACTTGGCTTAAATTTTACACATGTCATCTCACAAAATCCCCGAAATACCTAACTCTTCAAATCCCCAAACTATTTTGTTGTATAATTTATGCACTAAAAGTGCTAAACATTAATAGTTTAAGGATAATATCATTCACGTTTGTCAAAATTTATCAATTAGGATTACTCTGATATGCCAAATGCATGTCACGTTGGATTTTTTCGGCTACTCTCTCACTTGAATGATGAAATAGATACCTTTAAATAGTTAAAGGACGAAATTAATAGCAAAAAAAGTTGAAGGACGAAAGTGAAACTAGGGGTATAGTTGAGGGACGAAATGCTATATTTTATCAATTGCAGAACTACTTTATAAGCCAAAAATACCTCAATCGAAGTTGAACTGTTTACCCTTACTCGTAGAAGCGCCAAATCGACGATGGAGATTTGTCTCTTGTTTTGTTGTTGCAACTAACCTTTATGGATTACAGGACGGAGAGCAAAGACCTCAATCGACCAAGATAACATGAAACTGAAAAAACGCAATGAATGGCGTATTGTAGGAGGTAACTCTTCTTAAACTCATACCATATAGTTATAAATTAATTTAATTTAATTTTAAGTAAACTAAATTTCATAAATTCCAAGTGGCATCTGTTCCTTGTCTATAGAAGCTGATGTGGGCGCTTCTAAAGCACTTCCATATTTCGTAATACAACTATGTAATAGTTGCACACCTACGCTTCATGTGGCATATATTTTTATCATGTGTTTTTTTCTCATAAAGTTTTGGCGTGACTTGCATTATTTTATGAATTTTGATGCTTGACTTACATTTTATAAAAGAGTTAATAACTAAAGGTCTATTTTACATATGCTTGCCTTACATTATATGGAAGAGCTAATAACTAAAGCTTTATTTTACAACAATCTATTCTTTTGAAAGCCCATATTTAAAAGTGTGGACAGGATCAATAACCTCAAGAATAAATAACATAAAATCATTGGGAATACTTTTTTTTGAATCTGCGGACTCAATATCTTGATACAATTTTTCAAAAAAAATAGAAAAATGTTGCGATGACAAAGGGACTCTCTCCAACGTTAAGTGTTTCTCTCATCAAATATGACTAAAATCCATACAATATCTTGAATAGCTGAGATGAACTGATTCCAAACATTCTCTTGAAAGAAGTAACTAATTCAAACAATATTCACCAACACCAACTGGTAAGACAACACCCAAATGAATATCAATCGATTATGGTACATTAACAGTAAGCTTATACAATTGAAATGAGAGATGTTTTTCACCGGTTTGATGACATATCTCTAATTGCTAGATTTATGTCTCTAATCACTTTGATCTTCATCAAACCGATGAATTCCATCATGCCTTCCTGTTATCACTTTTAATACAAATGGAATAAAATTATTGATACATTAGAATAGTATAGCCAGATAGAAGCATCTCCTGCGTTGTATATTGTGATTCAAGCTAACCTACTAAACATGACCAGCCCCAAACATGCACAATATTGCATAATTCTAATGGTGTTTGTCCTATAAAATAACAATTACAAGATGTGCCAAAACTAAAATGACTAAGCTTCTCGTAGATGCAAGTTACTTGTATGGAATAAGATTGAACGGGCATTTTAGATCATAAGCATAATCATGAATTTATTACCTAGTTTATATGCAAAAAACCCAATTGATCAAACATTTTTCATCCAGTATGCAACCCCTAACCTACAACATTGGGAAACAAATATCTTCATCACTCAAACCAAATCTTTACAATCTACTATACGTTTATACCCTGTAATGACAAACTAATCATGTAGAAAAATTGAAAGCAAAAAATAAAAACATGACAAACTAAGTGATTGTATTATCAAATTTGCATGATCTCAAAGGGTTGGCATAAATCGAATTGAAACCTACTCATATGGACTCAATTTCATAAAGGGACATGCACTATCATATGAAACAAAAGGTGAGCCTTCTACAACAAGTCTTATGAAGCGAAGAAAGGTTGAGGGTGAAAGACTTGGGCATCGGTGGGGTACCTACCAAAGAAACTGCAGCAATCAAGCCAGTTAATTGGAAAAAGGTTGATCAAGACAAGTAAGTGAGAATCGTAAAGCATGAGATGTAGATGTGAAATATAAGAGCTGGAGTACGATGAATCAGTGTAGGATGCAAGGTAGAGAAAACTAGGAACAGGTTGAAGGTTGAAGAAGGTGAGAGCATTCGCCGTGTCTATGTGAGCGAGAGTGTATTATACATCTCATTGAAGAATGAGGGGGCTTTTATAGTGGGATCTTGGTCGATCACGACTATCATTGGAGGTACAAGCGTACAAGTCATGGAAAGGTGATGTCGAGTGTTAGAAAATGTGACTCATTTTGGTTGATCGAGGATGAAATGGTACAGGGGTCAGACGGCTCAATGTTAGATAGTGGTTGTAGGTCGACTAACATGGCATGCTAGGTTCAGAGATCGTATTCGTTTTGTCAGGGTCAAGTTTGACAATGGTCTCAAATAATCGTTGCCTTAGGAAAACCAAGTCAAAGCAAGGGATCGTGGTTCAGTTGTATGATCGATATACTGTAGATCGTATGTTTGTATGAGTACAATACGTTATTAAATTGAGTTAAGTGGTTAATACCAATGGTGAATGTGACTGTCATCCATCGACAGTCCATGATGTCAATTGTCTTGGACTTGGGCAAGGGCGTTGGCTCTCCACGGGCTCGTTCATCTCGAATTTTTTCTTTTGACCGACTGAGTTGGATGTTGTCCAACAGAGTCGGATGTTGATCGACTGAGTTGGTTGTTGACCGATGTATTTCATGTTGATCATCATCCAACCTCACTAACCATGATTATGTGTTGACTAACAAGTAAGCCAAGATGGTTTTTGGCCACTACAGTTTGTCCCCTATTCTCAGAGTTAGATGTAGTTTGACAGCGAGAGTAATTTGTTGTTGTTCTTAGGAGATTTGATCAAGTAGTTATGTCAGCTAACTGTGATTGTTGCCCAAGTGATCTTGTTGATCGACTTGGAACATCAATTAAGTGATCGTGTTGATCGACTTGGGAAGTCGCTCAAGTGATCACGTTGATCGACGTGAAATGTCGCTCAAATTATCGTGTTTATTGACTTGGATTCACTCGAGTGATCATGTCGATCAACTTACAATGTCATTTCAAGTAGTTGTTTTGATTGACTTAGATTTGCTCAAGTGATCATGTTGAACGACTTGAAATGTTGCTCAAGTGATCACGTTGACTGACTTAGAATTTTGACCATAATAAGCCTTGAAGTTCATGTATTGATTGTTTGGAAAGTCTTATCTCATTAGTTATTGCGTGTTTTTAGGAAGGGAGTTATGTATATTACTGATGTGGTGCATTTTGATTCATGTGTCACTGAAACGATGGCCCAGAGGAGTCGAATGGTCGCGAGACGTGATTGATAGGGTGTACTTGATGAGGCACCTTTTCCTGAAACGATGCGCTCCATTATGATAGCCAATCTTGATCATTTTGCCCCTAAGGCATTTAGTATAAATAGTTTAGGTCACTTCTTGTTTTTCATTCCAAGATTTCCAATCGTTTAGTTTTAGAGAGAGAAAGAAGGACTTCTAGCAAGAGAATCCTATTTTTTTTCGTCCAAGTTTTGTTCGGGTACGATTTTGGTCATTCTAGATGGTGAAGAAGTGTATCGCGTTGATCAAGATTTCTATAGCTGGCACATCCGCCATGGGCGACGGACAAAATAAAGGGAAGTCTCTCGCTGCGGAGGTGGATATTCTGGAGTCTTTCAGGGTTTTATCTTTCGTTCACAATCCTGAATCAAAGGTTGATGTGGCCTATTTGGTGGCTTTGCGGTCGGCTACAAGATACCATATGAGATAAGGTTTAAGGCACCTCAAGCGTTTGAGAAAGTTTATACAGATTGCGAGAATGAGGTATCATTATACGGGATTATGTTTAGGAATGGGTTCAATTTTCTGGTTCCGTCGCTACTTGGACAAATTTTGGGTATTATGGGTGTATCGCCAAGCCAATTGATGCTTAACTCGCTGAGGATAGTCTTAGGCATTCAACACCATAGCAAGAAGTTCAAGATTGATTTCAGTGTTGAAAACTTCCTGTCGATCTACAACTTTAAGGAACATAAGGTGGAAATGGGGTGATGTATGATTTCCACGCGAAGGAACGTCCCTGGTATCATTGTAGAGTTGACATCGAACGATAATGATATGTGCAAGAACGAGTTTTTCTTTACTAAAGGGAAAGCCATGTTTGGCGCCGAAAGCTTCCCACGACGTTAAGTGAAGCCTTAACATAACTTTGTTTGTCTTGTCGTTACTTGAGTCATTATTTATTTCACGTTTAGTTTAGCTCGTTTGTTCTCTGCTTATTTCACAATTCCTAAAGATTCACCAAGAAAGAAGGGGGAAGAGGATCATCCCACTCCAACGGCCAAAATGCTTAGGGATCTTATGGAATTGGAGAGGAGTTGGAGAAATATCTTGATAGAGTTAGTGCTCGAGGGCGATCAATTTCCCAAGATTATCGGTAAGATAACTTTTCGTAAGTTGGGAGTGTTTTCTACCTCGATGGTTTCTTACGCCATATGTTTTCTTGTAGGGGTTAAGAAGGCGTCTGTGAAGAAGGTGCTTAGGCCAAAAGTTGTTCTTGATAGAGAGGTGTCGAAAGAGGGGGGCAGCCAACATAGAGGGGGCGATCGAGGCAGATGGATCAACTGAGTTGGAGAGGGTGAACAAGCCGGAGGGTTCTTCTCCACGGGCGACAATCATAGCGTTGAGGGCCCGAGAGTCTATCACGAAGAAGGCAGTCAAGAAAAAGCCTAGTGATAGCAGCGTTCAAGGATTTCGGACCCAAAATTGTTTAAGCCATATTATTCACTATAGGAATTGGCGAAGATGACAAGGTCGGAAGAAAAGGAGTGAAAGAGAGGCAAGGAAACTTCATTTGTGCCAAGGGAGGTAATTGTAGAGAAGGGGGTAGTCCAGGTGGAGGAGGTAGTGTTTGTAGATGTGGATGACAATGATGTGGCGATGAAGGTGGTCGAGGATGAGGTAGGTGTGATCCCAGACGAAGCGGGATTTCAAGGAAGTGAGGGAGTAAAATGAGAGAAGAAGATGAAAGGATAGAAGGGGATGAAAAATGCGTTCAAGATATGGAGTTTGTTGCTAAAGATGCGATCGTTCAAGGAAAGGATGTGGGTGAAGCAAAAACAGGGGACAGAGAATAAGAGGAAAAGAGGAAGGAGGAAAGTCGGACTAAGAGGAGGTTAGACAATGGGGAGGGACCTTTGATTGAAGGTGTTTTGGCCAAGAAGGAAAGGGCGAAGAAGCGAGCCTGTGAACCGGAGAAAAGGGCGGTAAAGGCCAATCAACGAGAAGAGTCGGTTGAAGCTACTCTTGCTTTGACCGCCACCACGGTGGCGTTGGAGATGGAAGGTTTGAAGAAAAGTCTTGAGGAGGCTAAGGTGGGTGAAGAAGAAGCAAAGCTGAGTGAGTCCAGTGTTTGTGCTGAATTTTCTAACAAAACTTGGTTAGAATCTCCTCACCCCCAAGCTGATGTACAAAAAAGAAAAACCAACTGCACAAAATTTTGGATATGAAATTCGTGTTCATTTGTACTCTTCTTTTGAATCGGTAAAACTAAATATTTCGTATGAAATATATACTATGAATAAAAATACTTTGCACAATATTAGGTTGGCATTACAGCTAGGCGTCAGCTAAGAGATATATTTTTATATGCACTAGCTGCCACATTTAAAGATACTATCCAAGTTTGATTAAATATTCATATATATTTATATATACACATAGAATAATCTAGGATTAGAACAATGTAATGAAACAAGAAACAACTCAGTTGAGTTCACAAAAATATTCCGTTATATGAGTATAAATAGTTCCACGTCTAGTATAAAAAAAATATCAAAAAGAATAAATAAATCGATGATACCAATTAAATTAATGTTTTATTTGATGACCCCCAATGTTTTAAGCATGCATCCTCGGACTACCCTTCATATGATAGTGGCGTTTAAGGTGTCTCTTGGTCTTGGAGGTGGGTTATTGTCATTAGTTTCTCAATAGAAACCCTGAATTGAAGACAACCTGTTTGATTCAATTCCCTGGCAAAAACTAACTAGTAATAAGCTTAGCTAGGTTTGGAGTGGGTGCAAATATAAGTTTCACTTGCTCCACTAGATTGCACCAAGTTTTGAATGAAAGTGTCTTAGGACTCTTGCAATGCTACTATTTTAATTAGGTCTAATAAGAATGAGACTATGACTATGTAGTCTTTCACTAAACTAGTAAAACTGAATAATATTTAATGTTTGCTATGAATATATACAATTTGGTGTCATGCCTTCTTTTTAAAATTGTTTGTTAATTAGGTAAATTTCTTTTCTACTCTATTTATTCTTTTGCTTCCTTCCTATATTGGATCAAGGGATTCCTTCTCAAAATTCTTATTCATTTTTCTTGAATAATTATATTTAGAATTGCTTCGGTGCTCCTGAATATCGTTAACGATTTGTGTATTTTTTAAAATTTAATGTATTCTATGTCATAGCTTATGTAATATACCAAGACTAATAAGATTATGATAAGAGATCATGGGTGATTGAGAATGAATTGATACCAACAATTTATAATTGAAGTGTCACAATTCGTATTGGTTATCAACACATAAAGGGGCGGAGTCATCGTCGTACGAAGGGGGCAATTGCTCTAGTGTCATTTTTTAGCTGATGAATTTGCACAGTAACTCACAAATCAAGTGTGAAGTGTGTTAGGCAAATTCTTGGAAAAATTACTATTTATTCTCGCCCCTAAAGAAAATTAAATTCCGGTAGGAAAATATGACTAGCAAGCTCTAAACCAACCTCTTATGCACCTAAAATATCCTCCCACCTACTACTATAAGTTTTGAGAGTACTAGCATTGGAGATAAGAGCACAAGTATTTATCAAATTCTAGTAATAACATAGATTCCGGGACACCTACTACCGTGTTGCACAAAAACCTATAGAATGATCTAGAAACTAGTTTTTTTATAGGGAAATACACACCAGCCTTGCTTATTAGTAAAACTAAATACTTGAAATTCAACATATCCCACGAATGTAATTTCACCATATAATAAAATCTTCTCCCCTGCTTAAACTTCAAAAACAAAAATATTTTTATTGATCAGTAATAATATATCTAATTCCCCTTTCATTTTGTACACCAAATAACCTTTCTTTTGTTATGAATTTCTAAATTTACCCGATTGTCTTTATGGGCATAGGGATCCAAAAACAAGTGACTAACACCTACCCAATATTATATCCACCATAAACCTTTAAATTATGCTATAAAGCACACTCTAATGTAAAAATCGGCCGGCCTCCAAAAATAAATTTTGATTTACGGGTATCAACCTTCATTTGTCCACAATAAGCACCTTTTTTTCCACAATATTAGGGAGCTAATACGCCAAGACATCAGCTAAAATATATTTCTTTTGAACCACAAACTGCCACATTTAAAGATAATATTCAGGTTTATATATATATATATAACACCTTTTTTTCCACAATATTAGGGAGCTAATACGCCAAGACATCAGCTAAAATATATTTCTTTTAATCCACAAACTGCCACATTTAAAGATAATATTCAGGTTTGATTATATATATATATATATATATATCTAGATTTAGTACCACGTAATGAAACAAACAACAGCTTAGTTGAATTCTTGTGATGATCACAACTTTGTCAGATTTGAATTCTTAATTTCATATTTATTTTTATTAATGATTATATAATTTATAATTATGCACTGTCATTTAATCATACATAAAATAAATCAATTGATAAAAAATAGTTAAATTAAATCAATGCAATATATATATGTATGTATGCATAAACATTCATCCTTCATAATATCCACACGTTTAAAATCTATTAGAACAAAAGTGAAAGAACAATATATGTGTTTGCTATATATATGACTTATAGCATACATAGCCAAACATCTCACTTATTCTTTCTATTGCCATCACTTGAAAAATGCATCAATTTATCTTCATTTTCGTTCTCATTTTATGTATTCAATCTCCAATTAAAGGACAAGAAAATGATTTTAGCATTCAACTTATTCATCGTAATTCGCCAGAATCCCCATTTTATAACAGTTCTGCCACTTCATCAGAACTCATTGAAGATGCTATTTTGCGTTCTCTTGATAGAGCCAACTTCTTCCATTCGTTTGTGCATATCAAAGAGAAAACAATTGTGCCAACTGTACTTCGAAATGGTGGTGACTATCTTATGAGAATTTATGTTGGCTCTGAACAAGTTGAAGTCCTTGCTATTGCAGACACAGGCAGTGATCTTATATGGATAAGATGTCAACCCCTTGATAAGATGGCGTTGTTTATTCCACACAAATCCACTACTTATAAACCCATTTCTCATGATGCATCACTCTGTAGGTACGTGCCCAAATGGATGAACTCGCCCCATTGCTTGTACAATTATACTTACCTGGATGGTTCATTTTCATTAGGAGTGTTGAGCAATGAAACTTTCTACTTAAATGATACTACTACCAATGGTAGAGCTAATTCTTTTCCTCGATTAGTGTTTGGATGTGGTCACAAAAATCACTTGCCTTTTAAGAGTACAAATGCTCAAGGTATCGTTGGCCTTGGTGGTGGGTTATTGTCATTAGTTTCTCAATTAAAATCTCAAAATATTGAAGAAAGATTCTCCTACTGCTTGCTTGCCTGGCAAAAACTAGTTAGTAATAAGATTAAATTTGGAGCGGGAGCAAAGATCACTGGGCCGGGAATTGTTTCATCTAAACTTGTAAGCAAAGATCCTTCTACCTTCTACTTTCTCAGTCTTAAAAGTATTAGCATTGGAAATAATGAAACAAGAATGAGTCAAATCCCAGGTAATATCTTCATAGATTCTGGAACACCTCTTACTATGTTGCATTCAAGCCTTTACAATGATTTAGAAGTCATCGTCAAAGAAGTTATTGGCGTAGACCCAATATCAAATCCACCCCGAAAATTAAAATTGTGCTATGAACCACGTTCCATTAAAGATGTTTCTTTTCCAGAAATGATTTTTCATTTTGATGGTGCAGACCTTCGGTTATTACCTATAAACACATTTATGGAATATAAAGGTTTACAATGTATGCTGATAATCCCAGATGATAACATTTCGATTTTCGGAAGTATGGCACAAGTGAATTTCCAAATAGAGTTTGATCTCAAGAAAAAGGAAGTTTTATTTGCTCCAGCGGATTGCACCATGTTTGGGCTGAGAGACTAGTTGGGTATGTTGGCTACCCTGCAATGACCCTGTGGTTCTAAATTCTAGTTACACAGTAGAGATTTGGGTATAAGGTTATTTGTAGGGTCGCAGAAACTGCCCCATGTGTGCAAGGAGAAAAAAGACTAGTTGACCCAAGTTGTTTTGGTTGTAATTTCATAGAACTCTTGCAATCTACTGTTTTAAGTCTAATAAGAACTTGGTATTAGTAATAACATAAAATATTTAGTAACTTGTATCTAAAAATTCAATAGGAAATCATAAAATTGGCCAATAATCAAGGAGTGAAAAGCATAATAATTGTAGTATGAAAAAAAGGTATAATTGTAGAGTTTCTGACTCGAAAGAGTGAAAAATAATTTACTTGAGTTTGGGAAAAAAAGAATTTGCAAAAATTGTCTTGATTTTTTGTTTTGTCACTTATACCTTATCATTGTCAATGAATTTTAAGATGAAGTTTATAGGCAAGTCTCTTTTGCTTCAGCCAAGTGCGGGAAGTAAGACTTTCCTCAACGGAAGGCCACCCACATATCACATCTCAGACCAAATTACATTGGGTTTGAATCTCCCCACCCCCAAAACTGATGTACAAAAAATAAGAAAAAAACTAACTACACAAAATTTTGAATTTGACAACTTCTGACTGTTTAAACTACTAAGAAGATGATAATGATATTGTACTCTTCCATTGAATTGGTAAAACTAAAACATTCGATATATAATATATATTAGGGGTAAGTATTAGAAAAGCCCCTCTACTTTACAAAACGGTTCAATTGAGCCCTCTTATTTTTTTTCGAATCATCCAAGCCCCTCTACTTGTAAGAATGAGCTCCGTTAGCCCTTTATCAGAATTTCTATTAAAAAACACTGATTTGGCCAAAAAAAAATGACATGGCTTTTATTTGAAGAAATTTAAAAATTATGTGGCAAATGACATGGAATTAACTTAAGAATCTCCAAACCAAATATCTCTCTCCTCAAATCTCTCTATCTTTCTCTCTCTTCTGCAATTTTATGGGTATTCATGAATTTGGAGCCCTAACCAAAGAACTCAATAAATCAAGAATGGGTGCTCATGAATTTGGAAAATAAAAGAAATAATTGAAAAAAAAATACCATGACACCCAATTGAGGTTCGTAGATGGATCTTTATCAGCCAAGAAGAGGATGAGGTTGGCCTTGTTTTTGGGTGCCTCCGATCTGAACTTCTCGAACACACTATCAAAGGTCGAAACAGTCGAGTCGATCATCTTGAGAGGCATTTTTAAGTTTCTCAGGTGCAGAATTTTAGGGCAGAGAAAGATTTCTCAAGTAGCAAGTAGAGATTCTTGAGAGGCGCACATGTTTTTACAAAATGATGTTTGAACCCTAATTTATCGTTGCTGTAGCTTTGAATGATGTTTGAAAATGGGTTTAAAGCATCACACGCCCCAACTCCACTGCAAATCAAAACTTAGAATGGCGACACAGGGCTCCTCGACGGCAGAGGAGGAGAAGGAAACAAATTAGGGTTCTTCAATGTCCATAGAGACGTGGCAATCTAGTCAGCAAATAGGAATATCAAAAAATTAAAAAAAATGACATGTCATTGACTAACTGCCATGTCAGCACGTTTTAACGGAAAATGGAATAGAAGAGCTAACGTGGTCCACTGTCCAAAGTAAGAGGGCTTCTTTGACACGAAAATAAGTATATGGGCTTAGTTGGTCCATTTTTGAAAGTACAGGGGTCAAATCGTTACTTCTCCCTATATATTATGAGTAAGATTTTTTTTCACAATATTAGGGAGGCAATACGACAAGGCATCGGTTAAAATTAATATATATTTTTGAATGCACTCACTGCCATTTTTAGAGATAATATCCATGTAATGAAACAAGCAAGAGCTTAGTTGCATTTACAACAATATTTGATCGTATAAACAACACTATTATTCCATGTATAATATGAGAAATATAAAAAAGAACAAATAATATCAATGAAACCAAATGTTTTAAGTATGTAGCCTCGAACCTTTATATACTATGAACAAAAATATTTTCCATAATATTAGGACGGCAATACGACAAGACATTAGGTAAAATATATTTTTTTGAATGTGCTAGCTGCCACATTTAAAGATAATATCCAAGTTTGATTATATATATAACTATATAAACTATCTAGGACTAACACAATGTCATGAAACAAGAAACAACTTAGTTGAATTCATAGAAATATTCTGTTGTATGAGTAAACATAGTTGAGCAACAACATTATTCCATGTGTAATATGAGAAATATCAAAAAGAATAAATAAATCGATGACACCAAATGTTTTATTTGATGACCCCCAATGTTTTAAGCATGCATCCTCGGAGTCACCTTCATATGATAGTGGCGTTCAAGATGTGGTTGGGCTTAGAGGTGGGTTAATGTCATTAGCTTCTCAATAAAACCGCAAATTGAAGACAACTGGTTAATTCAATTTCCTAGGGAAAACTAACTAGTAATAAGCTTAGCTAGGTTTGGAGTGGCTGCAAAGACAGACTTCATTTGTTCTAACAGATTTCACCAAGTTTTGAATGAAGTGTCTTAGGAATGGGACTATGAGTATGTACTCTTTCACTTAGTTAGCAAAACTGAATAAGATTTACTGTTTATTGCGAATAAATACAATTTGCTATCATGCCTTCTTCTTTTTTTTCTTTCATAATTGTTTGCTGATTAGGTAAATTTCTTTTCTGCTCTATATTCTTTCGCTTCCTATCTTGAAACAAGGGATTCCTTCTCAAAATTCTTATTCATTTTTCTTGATTAATTAGATTTATAAGAATGATGTAGAATTGATTCAGTGCTCCTGAAAATCTTGAACATTTTTTGCATTTTTTTAAATTTAATATATTCAATGTCATGGTGCTCCTGAAAATCTTGAATATTTTTTTGCATGTTTTTACATTTAATGTATTCAATGTCATGCGCCTATGTCGTTTACCAAGACCAATAAGATCATGACGATTCATGGGTTGTGATGCTAGATCATGGGTGATTGGGCCCGAAAATATTTAGTTCATAATTCAAATTTTAAATCATTCCCAACCACCCATGAATTGATACCAACAACTTATAATTAAAGTGTCACCATCGTATTGGTTATGGTATACCAAATCAACGCATGAAATGATGTATTAGGATCACTTGAGCCCTGATAGACAAAGAAATGACGAACTGCCATTTCTGATTAGTCATTCTGTAGATATTTAAAGGGAGATGCAAGAATATTGAATCGTGCAGATCATAAATGGAGCAGAAATTTAATCGATGATTCATTCGTTCCCCAAAGAAAACAAATCGATCAGGTAAAGTGGTTTTTAATTTTTTTCCCCTTGAATTTGTAACTCAAGGTTAATCCAGGCATCAAATTTTTATCTTTTCTAATCGATGACGTGGTAGGTTGAGATTCTTCTTTTTCCTTATATATAGTAACATAGATTATATATGTATGTATGCATGTATAGATAGAGTTAAGTTAATTTTTGACCACTGAAAGATACTCAATATTTCATTTTGATCATCTAAAGATCAAACGTTTCAAAGTGGTTACTCAAATTTTTTTTAATATAGTTTGACCATTCTAGCAGATTTGAGGGATTTGGGGTAGTCAAACATGCTGAGGTGTCACATTGACTATTAAGTCCAATTTTTTTTGTTTATGTGGCTTGCCAAAGTGGAAAATAAAAATTTTAAAAAAGAATGCAATTACACTTTTATTCTTTCTCCATTAAAAAAAAACTTTAGAAGATCAAAACCAACCTCTTCTCTCGATTTTCTACAGCTCTTGTCTATCTCCAACCCTCTTATTCCCATAAATCCCTGATGTGCCCTTGACCTCAATATCCATTCTCCCGTACACTTGCTTCTCTCGAACACAACTCCCGCAAGCCTCTGCATAATGAGCTGCACTCCATAGCAGATGCCAAGGACGTGTACCGTGTTCTTCAGTGCCCACTCGATGAAATCGACAGGGAAACGCAGGGTAGTCGACGGTGTGGACGGCCCAAGATGCTGTTAGGATCCGGTGGTTCAAGAAGCAGCGAGAGACGTATACGTTGGCACGACCCAATCTAGGTTTGATTTCTGTGGGTTTTAATTTTTGGGGTGAAATCTGAGTTTTGATTTATGGCCAAGAATGGTGAAATTTGGGTTTTGATTTATGCTTGAAATATGAGTTTTGATTTGCGGTCAAGAATGGCGAAATGTGAGTTTTGATTTGTGCCCAAAAATGGTTAAATCTGAGTTTTTATTTTTGACCAAGGATGGTGTGATCTGAGTTTTGGTTTAGGTGTTGGAGGTTTTGATTTTATTTTGATAAATCTGGGTTTTGATTTTTTTTAGAGTTTTTAGGATTTCTTTTTTTGATGGAGAAAAGATAAATGAGGTGTTATTATTATTTTAAAATATTTTGTCATGTATGGTTCAGATTTTGCCATTTGGATAATATATATTTATTTAATTTTTATTTTTCATTTTGACAATTATCAGGCCACATAAGTAAAATAATAATTATATTTAATAGGTTAACGTGACACATCAGATGATTAACTACCTCAAATCTCTTAAATATGCCCGAATGACCAAATTGTTAAAAAAAAATCTTTGAGTAATTAATTTGGAATGTTTGATATTTGAATGACTAAAGTGAAAATATTGATATCTTTCAATAATGAAAAGTCGACTTAAACATTGTTCCCTCTCTCTGTGAAACCCAAACCCAAATCTCGTCGTTCCTGTATCCCCTTCCCCTTTCATTCCCTTTTCACACTCTGATCTCCCCATATTCCCATGCCAAGTGTCTACTTCTTCAACACAAACCTTGTTTGAAACTTCGAATCGACACAAATCCTGAAAGGCCAAAACCCTAGCTAGAAGCCGCAACGCAAGCCAGAACCCCTCTGTTCGACACAATCACACAAATCCTATTCTATTCGCATGCCAGGGTCAGATTTTTCTCTGTCTCTTTCTACATTTTCCCTTCAAAGATTAGATTTTTGTCTGGCTTTCATTGCAATTTCTTTTTGTAGAATTTCTTCCGGGGGCTGTCTGTTTGTGCGATTTTAGGTCTAGATTGGCCTATCTATGCTTATTGGGTTTGTGTTGGTTCCAAAAAGAGACGCCCTTTCTTTGCTCTTTTTACTGCTCAGGAAGAAAATCAAGGAGGCTAGCCTAGATCGGTGCAAAGGCAGATGGTTGCTTTACTGCCTGACTTTATTTTTTTATACTATTTTTCTCCTCTCTGCCTCTGTCTTAGTTTTGTTGAATTGTTTTACTGTGACTTAATTTTTTAGAGAGGGGAGGTCAAATAAGGTCTAGTTCAGTTCAGTTGCTTGGCTCAATTTTTCCCCCAGCTAAGATGCCAACTTAGTTGAAGTTGGCATATATCATATCAGTTGATCTTGTGTATTGGTTTTTTATATTTATTTTAATGGATTAAGGGATTTGATATTTGTAAATGATTGAAGGAGTTCAAGGTAAATATAAAGTACAAATTAATAGTTTTCTCGTTTAATATATTTACTCACCATTACTGCATATTGTTATTAATTTTTTTGTATCTTGCATAGTAAATTTAAATGCAACTCTACTCATGATGATGCAATAAAGAGACTGTGGACTAAGAAAGTGTAGAATTATTTCAGGGCATGATGCGTAGGGCACGAAGCAACCCAAGCAAAGCTAACTGGATCCCTACGGATGTCTGTGATGAAGTTTGCCATATTTGGGATGGACCAGAGTACAAGAAGAAAAGAGAACAAGGAAGGAAGAATCGAGCATCTATGGATGGCTTTTCTCATACTGGTGGCTCTATTCCCTGCTCAGAGTACCATAAGAGAATGGTATATTTTTAGTAAAGTTAACAATTTCAATTGTTCTATCTAGTTTGAAATCTTAATATCATTAATTTGTAATTTTAATTGCAGAGGGTGAAACTTGGCCAGAACCCCATCAATACAGAGGTATTTGTTTGAACTCATCATAAAAGGAGTATGCAAGAATTCGTCGATGGACTAGCATCTATAATGAATTAATGATGTTTGATCACCCTTTCAAATTTGACTTGCATTTCTGTTAGTGTATTTTCTAAACAATGTCATTATGGTTATTTTCTTTGCTGCACTATATCACTATCCTAATCTCTGTATCATATATTCAATATATTGCATGGTGTTACCTCTGGAAGATACGGGTTTTTTCGTGGCTGTTGATGCTGTAAAGAAGTTGGCTGGCTCCAATTGGGTGTTCTGATCAACTATTTGTCATTAGGCGATCTGTCTGATGGGGTCATCTTTTAGGGTGTTTTGGGCTGCTCATCTCTGGCTTTAGTTTTGTTTTGGGATGGTTTGGAGTTTTGTTAAGGGCCTCTTGTTTATGGGTCTTGCTTAGAGGGCTTTAGGTTTGTTTTGGTCTTTTCTATGTTGGGTTAGGTTAGCTACTTCTATTGTGGCTGTACTATATTTTCCATAGATGACCCTTTGATGAAGCAAATATAAACTCTCCCAAAAACATGACTTACAGTAGATCCCAAAAATTGAACATCAGGTCTGTCAGGCATTGTTCTTTCTGTTCTTAAACACATGGTTGACTATATCATTACCATCTTTGTTTTGTGCCTTTGTTATGATTTCTCTCTAAATACTATATCATTAGAATATCTACCTTTGTTATAATTTCCCTCTTGGTAAACACGTCAAGCATACCTTGTAAATTGAGGAATAATTATTGTCAACTCAATTTCATCTCTAATTCCATTGTTTTATCGTCAACAGCAAATTCACTATATATAAGAAATTAAGAATATATTGCCAGTTTTCACAATTCATGCATTGGCTGTCTCTTTGTAGAAAAATTTCAACAAGCTGAAGGAGGAGATGCTGGCACAACAATCAATCTCCTCCATTAGTGAGTCACCTCATGAGCCCTTGGATGAGAGTTCTTTATTCATTAAGGTGGTTGGTGGGTTGAGTAAGAAAGGTCGTGTCTATGGGCTTGGATCAGAAGCACGTTGTTTGCACAGTGCTTCATTTTGCTCTAGTGGACATTCGAAAAGATTGTATACTCAGGAGGAGTGCGATCAAGAGTTAGAGGAGCGTGTGGCTCAGATGAACTCAGAGTTACTGGATGAGGTCATTAACTTGCGACAACGGATGCCAGGTCTGGAACACATGGCTCGGATGAACTCTAAGTTACAGGATGAGGTCCGTGACTTGCGGCTGCGGATGCAGGATCATGAGCGGAGGATGGCGGAATTCTTTTCCCAGATGTAATGTGTTCCCCCATAAACAACCATAAGGATGATCACGAGGATGATGGACACCCTTTTGATGAGGATTAGATCGAGTGTTGTCTTTGTTGTACTGTATTGTTTTTGATAAAAGTATTGAACCGCCTATTTATAGAAATTATTTTTATTGCATATTATTTCATACACATTTTGATAATATAGTTTTAAACTTTTAATGAAATTATTTAGTTGATAATTATATTAGAATTATAATAGTACGCAATTTAAAAGAGCATTATTATAAAATATAAAATAATAAACAAAAATAATAATATATTTAGCAATGGAATTTTCAAATAAATTTTTTTGTTAATTCTTTTGCGATGAAAATTCCATCGCAAAAGAAGTGGAAAATTAGCCACGGATATTTTTGTTGGTAATTTAATACTTATTTAAGGAAATTAAATATTTAAAAATGAAGAAAAATAATAGATTTAACTTAAGAATAATTGTATAAAAATTAAGCACACATGATAATTGATAGCTATCAAAATCAAATCATGAACATCAAGAATTTTGGAGTTCTGGACAATTTGGAACAAACCATGTCGTGAATGCCAATGCCTCTCCAAATCCAGATCTGCAAAGAAGATCAAGAAGCCACAATTTTATGAGCTGATATAGTTCACAAAGATCAAGATCAAGGAGTGACTCTGTAAGCAGTTGGTAAACAAAGAAACACATCGAATTACACCTCTTCGCGTATTCCGGATCAGCTACGAGAGAGTGACTAGATCGAGAGATGTGAGAGAAACTGAGATGCGAGAGAGTTATACTAGACCGAGAGATTGACAGATTGAGAGAGAATTCTATGGTCCTAGAGAGATCTAAGATATAGGACAAATGGTTAGCCGCATGATTTACAAAGCAGTGAAAATAATGACACTAGGTGATGTAAAATAAACTAGCAATCTCAGTCAGTTTATTAAACAAATATGAACTCTCAAGAACAATAGGAAATAACGTGAGAATCACTCTCAAAGAGATCATAATCTCTGTTTGATTTTGAATTCTGATTTCCAATGGGCTCATTGCCTGCATCACGGGTCCAGGCATTAATGAAGAAAAGATCCAAATGATCCATATTGGTTTCAGCTAACACAGTTACACCAATTCCCTCCCGCATTAAAAAATTCGACTTCGTCGAATGGGTACGGCAGTAGTGTTCAAGTAGTGCTGGATGTAGTTTAGCCACTTCATCTGCATTCTCCCATGAGTCTTCGGATGTTGGTTTTCCTACCCAGCGTACCAGGAACTTATGATAACCACCCTCTTGTAGAGACCAATTGATGGTCCAGAATCTCAGTTATTTTTTTAGTTGTCGTGTCTGGTGGTGGGGGTAGATTTGTAAGAGGTGCAGTGGTCGTGACATTGGTCGTCACTAGTTCACCATTGTACTTGACTAGATCTGCCACATTGAAAACAGGGTGCAACCGGACTGTAGGAGGTAACAATTACTGGTACGCATTTGTGCCTATCTCTTTTTACACCTGGAAATCTGGAATGGTGCAATGCGACGATCGTGCAGTTTGTGATGCACACCTGAGGGAAACCTTTCCGCCCAGAGTCGTACGAGTACTAAGTCACCGACTGCAAATGTTTCTTCATGACGGTGTTGATTGGCATTGGCTCGATATAAATAACTTTGCACTGCTACCTGTTTCTGAACCTCTTGGTGTATATCTTGATGGATCGTACTTAACACAAGAGGGGGGGTGAATTGTGTCCCCAAATTCCGATAGGAATATCTTTTTATAATTTAAAAGGAAATCAATGGCAATTAACAAGTAGCACACAAATTTGGACTCTAATGATTTTCCTAATCAATATTCAATCCAATGCAAGATGTGATACAATATAGTGAATGACCAAATATCAAATAATCAAGAATTGCACAAAACAGATTTTCAAGCAACACACTGCACACAGATTTTTCAACTCAGATTTTACCTATCAAATGATGTCGAAATGCAACGAAATTTTATATGCAATGTCACAACACCTTAATAAACACTATATCAAAATTTCAGATCAAAATTCAAAGTTTAAGGCAGTCTGCTAATCTCGGACAGATTAGGGTTTTGAAAATCCTGCAGTTTGAAACAAGTAGTAAATATAAACAAGTAAACAAAGAAATCAACACAACGATTTATAGTAGTTCGGAGACCCTTCTCCTACGTCTACTACCTAGATTCACCAACCTAGGATTTTCCCAACTCCACTAAGGTGTGGTTTTAAGAGACCCACAAAACTCCTTACACCAAGGGTTTCTAAGAACTCCCTCAAACTTCAATGTTTACAATTTCCCCTAACAAAGAGAATTTCTCAATGGGATTTTCAGCCAAGGTTCTCACAGGTTACCTCAAAGGTATTTGGTGTGGAACTCTCAAGATTACAGCAACACTCTCAAAGATAGGATTTTAAGAACAAGAGAGGTTTAGATTGTAAGTAAACAAAGCCTAAAGGATATAGGAACTTCCCTTTTGCAAAAGCAAGAGTAGTGAGAAGTCCTTGATTGTAGAGGCTTGTATTGGAGAAGATTGTTGTAGCAAATAGCAAGAAAGCTTGATGATTGATGAACTTGATAGCAAGAGGTTTCTCTCAAGGATAATTTTCAATTTGCTTCTCCAAGTTGTATGAAAGGGAAGATCCTCTTTTAAAGACAATTCTCTCCTATGCTTGCAGCCATTGGATCAAACTTCAAGAGTTGATCTCTACCATCCATTGCAGCTCCTAATCTTGGTCATTGATCATTTGAGCAAACAAATCTCCACCATAGAGCATATAGACGTTGGAAGCTTGAGAGAAGTCAAGTTGTACCTTTCTTCCATAAGTGTTGTCACAAGCACAACCCTTTGATCAATGTATGTCTTCAAATCTTGACCATTCAAACTCTCTTTAATTCTCATCCATGGATGTAAATTGTACTATGCCATCTTGTCCCTTCATTTTGAATCAAAGACTTCAAAAGTGA
Source organism: Tripterygium wilfordii (assembly GCF_013401445.1). NCBI lineage: Eukaryota > Viridiplantae > Streptophyta > Magnoliopsida > Celastrales > Celastraceae > Tripterygium > Tripterygium wilfordii. Next base: position 3,064,145 of record NC_052232.1, on the reverse strand, counting down.
TCCCTTAGTCAAGGATCTTGTTTGATTTCACCAATCTAACTTTCTTGGTAGCACATGTCTTGAGTGAAAATGTCAAGGATCTTGTTTGATTGCACCAATCCTGATTTTCTTGGTAGCACATGTCTTGAGTGAAAAGTCAAGGATCTTGTTTGATTGCACCAATCCTAACTTTCTTGGTAGCACATGTCTTGAGTGAAAATGTCAAACAAGAATATATCACTAATGATAGAGAGGACAAGGTTTGTCCCACATGTTTGAAAAGAGTTGTATCTCCATGAAGACCACAACCAATAGCCTCAATGTTTGATTCATTCAACTTGATTAAGTGCCTTAGTGGAAAGTTGGCAAATGTAGGATTTTTCATAGTTTCCTAGAGCTCCAAGCTCATTCTTAGAAACAGGACTTCGACCACTCTTAAACATACTGAATTCTGAGCCATATGAGACCACAATGATGATTAACCTACAAGGAAATAGGAGGTAGAACTCCCCAATTGCATGTAAGCTCAAAGAGCTTCATATAGAGCGCATAGGTTAATTACATTAGAAAAACAACCCAGAAAATTCATATTACTGCATGATAAATCATTTTATATGTATTAGAATGTCCATGTAAAATTTCATAACAATCGGAAATCGTTTGGTCACTCAACCAAGCAATTAGATCACTAATAGTGAAACCGATAAATTCTAAATGTAAATTCAAAGTCATTTTGAAAACTCAGTGTAAATGACCTTTTCTCTTGAACTTTGCTAAATCAAATATGTTCATAGTGATGAAACTAAGATGCACACGAAATTTCATTTAAATCGGAGTTCATTTGGTTCACCACGTTCACAAAGAACACATATGCACAAAATTAGGTAAAACCTAGTTTTGGCGGAATTTAAGCATATGACCAAATATATGTGATGCACTTAATTTCTCATGATTATAGTCCTAGAACATATATTAAACCTTCATGTGCATGTGGTTCAAGTTTCAAGTCATTTGGACCTAAGTTGGTTAAGATATGATAATTGGAAAATTGATGCTCTAACTTAGTACATGTATGTTTGTTTTCAAAACTTAATTTCCAGCACTATCTCAAAAATATAGTCATTTAAATTCAATTCATATAAATCAAATATTGCTTTAATGTTTCATTATCATTTATAAATGATTTAATATCATCAAAATTAGACATATAGGACCATAGGTCCAACATATCTTTGAGATGATCAACTAGCTCTATAGTTGTGGCATTGCAGTGAGGTGGAAGAGGCAATGATAACAAGTCGACAGGAGCTTTTGGTTGGTGACCCAGAATAATCTCGAATGGGCTCTTCCCTGTTGTGCGATTAACAGAAGAGTTGAATGCAAACTCAGCATGCGGCAAAAGCTTATCCCACGTAGATGTATGGTCTTTAACTAAACAGCGTAGGAGATTACCAAGACTCCTATTTGTAACTTCGGTGAGACCATCAGTTTGCGGATGAAACGCTGTGGAGTATTGAAGTTTTGCTCCTCGTTTTGCCCAAAGAGACCTCAAAAAATGACTGAGAAATTTAGGATCTCTATTGGAAGTGAATGACTTTGAAATTCCGTGGATTCGCACAATTTCACGAATGAAGAGTATAGCAATGTGTGAGCTATCATTTGTTTTGTTGCAAGGGACAAAATGTGCCATCCGGGAGAACCGATCAATCTACCACCACAAGTATGGAATTATTATGGCGAACTGTCCCGGTTAATCCAACCACAAAATCCAGTGTAATCTCTTCCCAAGGGTTGGTCGGCATTGGCAGTGGGGTGTACAAACCCGTGTTTCTTTGAATTCCCTTGCTGCATGTTTGACGGTGATCTACGACTTTATAAACATCCCTGTGTAATTGTGGCCAATAAAATCTGCTATTAACAATTTGAAGAGTCTTATCACGGCCGAAATGACCTCGCAATCCACTCGCATGTATTCCCTGTATCACTAATATTCTCAAAGAACCTTGAGGCAAGCACAGTAAGATACCTTTGAAGAGGTAGCCGTCAAAAATGTTGAAAGTGTTGTAGTTGAGTTGTCTCCACTTTGTAAGGCTTGCCACACCTTGCTAAAGTCAACATCAGTACTGTATAGATTTCGAATGTTCTCGAACCTAACTACATCAACAACCAGATTTGTGAGGAGGTGAGCACGCCTACTCAATGCATCTGCCACTTTATTCTCGACACCCTTCCAATGGCGCACCATGAACGTATACTGCTGTAATTCTCACATCCATCTCGCATGACTGACATTCATCTTTTGCTGAGAATTAAGATACCTAAGGGAATCATGATCTGTCACTAGAACGAACTCGTTTTGTAATAAATATGCTCGCCAATGTTTCAACATTTGTACTACTGCATATAATTCCAGGTCATAGGCTAAATAGCGTTGTCGAGCATCATTCATTTTCTCGCTGTGGAATGCAACGAGCCTCCCCTCTTGACTCAATACTCCACCAATCCCAATTTGTGATGCATCACATGATACTTCGAACACTTTTTGTGAAATCAAGTAGTCGAAGAATTGGCGCTTCTGTCAATGTCTTCTTCATCAAGTTGAAAGCTATCTCCGCTCCTAGTGTCCATATGAAGCCTTTGACTTTAAGCAATCTGTGATGGGTGCCATGGTAGTACTAAATCCACGAATAAACCATCGATAGAATGAAGCTAAGCCATGAAAACCATTTACCTGCGAAATGTTTGTTGGAGTAGGCCATTAATCTACTATGGCTTTAATCTTGCTTGGATCCACCCCCAATCCTTGATTGGATATAACAAAGCCCAAAAAGTGAGCTTCTTGGGTTTGGAGGAATGAACATTTTGCAACATTGATAAACAACTTTTCTTGACGCAATACGAGAAAGACATCCTTGAGGTGTTGCAAGTGCTCCTCTACACGTTGGCTGAAAATTAAAACGTCATCAAAATATACAATAACAAAATTACCTATTTACTTGCGTAAAACATGATTCATCACTCGCGTAAAAGTGCTGGGAGCGTTAGAAAGCCCAAATGACATTACATGTCATTCGTGGAAACCGTCACGTATTTTGAATGTGGTTTTTCATTCATCCCCCTGACGAATCCGAACTTGGTGGTATCCGCTGTGTAAGTCCAGTTTTGAGAAAACCCTGGCACTTTTTATTTGGTCTAGGAGATCATCAAGACATGGGATAGGAAAGCGATACTTCATCGTTATTATGTGATGGCGGGGCTGTCAACACACATGCGTCATGTACCATTCTTTTTGGGAGTAAGGAGGGCGGGTACAGAGCATGGACTCATGCTCTCTTGAATGAATCCTTTTTTAACAATTCCTGGACTTGTCATTGAAGTTCTTCGTGCTCTCATGGATTCATGCGATAATGAGGTAAATTAGGAAGGGTCACCCCGGGAACTAGATCAATAGCTTGCTCTACTCCTTTTGAGGGAGGAAGCTATAGTGGTAAATCTTTAGGAAACTAATCCTAAAATTCACGGAGAATGGAAGTTACCTCCTGATTGATTGATGTATGTTGTTGTCCTCTTGACATTTCTTGAGATAGAATGAAAAATATGATTTTTGACTCCTTGCTAATCATATAGAATGGACGTAGTGATAGTATAAAAGCAAATGGCGAAGGCTCTTGTTCTTTGATTGTAGGCGTTAGTGCCCTAAGAGTGATTCTACTACCCCCGAAAATAAAGGAATATGTATTGGCTCTGGCTTGGTGTGTTATGTCACTATCATAAAGCCAAGGTTGTCCCAACAAAACGTGGCAAGCCTTCATGGGTATTATGTCACACCACACATAATCTTTGTATTTCTGATCCAATGAAAAAGAAACTAGGCATCTATGTTTGACAGGGATGGTGGTATCACCTACCCACCCAACCTTGTATGGCTTTGGATGACACTCCACTGTCAGCCCAATCCGTTCCACAATGTCTTTAGACACCACATTCATGCTACTTCCGTCATCGATGATAACATCCAAGGATTTTTCTTCTTTTTCAAAGCGGATACGGAAAATATTTGTGCGCCGTCAATCCTCATCACTTGGTTCAACAATCTGCTCAATCAAGATCCTTCGAATCATACATATAGATAGTTCGGATCGATCTAGTTCTTTTTCCATGACACCCATTGCCGATTCCATAGGTTCCACATCCTCAACAATTTCGATCTCATCTCCATCGCATATTAATGTGATCTTCCTTCCTCTACTCGGACAAACATATGCGTAATGACCCAGTGTGCTGCACTTATAACACTTCGGACCAACAGATTCCTTTCCTAATTGGGTTGTTGGTGCCGCAATTGGACTAACTTGGTGGTGCAGCGGGCCCCACCCCACAGAGGTCCTCCCTCTCGAGGGCGTGGGCTGTCAACCCCGAGCTCGTCGAATCCCACGCATGGGCCATGAGCCTAAGGGCCTAGCCCAACTACAACAGGCCTGCAGGCCACGCACCCCAACCCATCACGAGGCATTTACGCGCCCGCAGGTTGTTGAAGCTGGGAGTCGAACCCCAGCTCCCTTTAACACTAAGGCGGAACGCCGAAGTGTCAACCATTGAGCTGCAGGGGTGGGGCCCGCTGCACCACTTGGTCACCTCGAGTTGTTGTATTATTTGAACTGACTGGTGAATAGGTTGGTGCCCTTAAGTTTCTATAGTCTATACCACTTGATTGATAACGCTTGGAATTTTGATTCTTCAGGTGAGTCTCCACCTTCAAAGCGAGTTGGAATGCTTCCCTCACATTGTCGAGCCTAGCGGTTTCTATTTCTTTGCAAATATCTTCTCTCAGTGCCTTCTTGTACTGGACAAAAGATTTTTGAGGGTCCTCCACTATCCTTGATTTAACAATCAACTCATGGAATTTAGAGTTGAACTCTCGAATAGATTTGCCTCCTTGCTCAAAAGAGAGCAGTTCCCTGTACACCAGTCCTTTATAATTGTAGGGAAGATACTCTTCTCTAATATACTCTTTCATGTCACGCCAATCTAAAATCATCTGAGATTCAAGCCTAAGTCTAAAATCATAAACCTAAGCTTCGATACCAACAAACGTTGGGACTAGTTTGCAAAACCCAGAACCGGGTCAGGGTTGGGGCGGCCATGTGCACAGTCATGCATAATATATCCATCAATTTTCAAGTAACCAAAGAATTCAGCGTAGGGAGTTTGAAATCACCAGCAATTCATAAGCGACGGGGATTTAATATCACAAATAAATTCATATCATGTCAAGTATTAAAACTCCTTTTCCGAAAATCAATGGACAATTTTCATTTGTCCTTTACCTTGACAAATCAAATTCCGTTCTTATCAATAGTAAAAATAATCAAATTTCCATTTTACCTTAATAAGGCCAAACATGCATCTCGGTACTTTTCTTAAAATTGACAAATCTTCAAACGAGAACTCAGAACACAATCAAATATGAGTTTTTTTGCTAGAAACATGTGCAATTTCGTAAAAATAATTTCCTTTGGTGAACAAAGGAATTTTCATAGCAAATAAACATTTATCACAAAGATAATACATTTCATAAAAAATTTAGAATGTATTAGCATGACAACCCTCACATAACCACAACAAATGATAAATAATTTACTTAAATTTTTTTTAATATTGTAGCAACGACTACCCTCACATAACCACAACAAATAATAAGTAATTTACTTAAAAACATTTTAATGTTGTAGCAATGAATGACTACCCTCACCTTTGTCAACAGTTACCTTTGAATAGGAAACTTTCTTTTCCTCTTGTCGTACACGACGCTTGACTCTACGTCTTCAGTTCCTAATTAATTACTTCTTTTAGTATATATATATATACACATGATTTCCTTGATCTAAACATGTAATAGAGAATATCCTCTTACCATGCAAAATCTAAACATATTATGTGCCTAGTTTGATAAAAATACTAAATAACATCAAAATTCTCCTTACATTGGTTGAAGCTAATTGGTTCCTTACTCCTTGAACAATCCATAACTTCTTTCCACACTTTCTTTTCCTTTCTTATGGTCCCACTCACCCTTTTTCTGTTGGTGGAGAATTCTTGTTATTCCTTCTGTTTATATAAGTCTCAATCATTCAATATGAACTTAACAAGTGTTAATTAAATATCATTTCCTCATGATTACATTTTTACATACTTGGTTTATTTTCTACCATACATTTTAATTTTTATCTTACTTAGTTACCCCAAATCACCACTTGTCCCTATAAGGATAGCTCCTCTTAATACTTGGCACGATTAATTACCATATCTCTTGATCAAATTCACCTTAGTATAACACATGTCCCCTAATCTTTCTTTAACACTACACATTTTCCTCACATGTAACAAAACACTCTCTAGATTTTGTTTCACTCTTATACACAAATTTATTTTTCTTGCGCAACATGTCCCAATAATTCTATACATATACAAGAATATATAAACGTACTAGATAAATTTTCAGGGTGTTAAACATAGCATAAAGGCTGCCTCCGATACCAATAATGTAAACAAATACGCAATGGAAACTAGATGGATCCACATGATAAGTCATTTTCAACAATCAATCCAACAATTAAGCACACGTCTGACAAGTCAAAACCAACATCCTCTCCAACAATTAAGCATAAGTCATCATCCACAATTACTCCTCAATAATCACGCATGATTCATCTCATGCCTAAATTATCTCATGGACTTCACGAGATATACACAAGTCAACAATCAAGCATTTATATTATAATGCTCTCAATTAATGATGTACATACCTAACATTAATCTCTCATTGTAACACCATTAATATGGTATCGGAGCACTCCCTTCTCTTGTCTTCATCTTTTTTACTTTGTCTTCATCTCACTCATTATCTTGAACTCTCTCAATCAACCATGGTTGAAGCACTCGAAGTCACGATTATGTCAACTAACAAATAATCTTCCTTATCTTCTTTTGTCTCTCAAGGTATCTCACTCAACACAGTCACCTTTATTCATCAAAAGCTTAAAGGGCCAAATTACTCGATGTGGAATTCTCAGATGACAAACTTACTTCTAGGGTATAATCTTATAGGCTACGTAGATAGAACGCATCCATGTCCACTAGCCAATGACACTCAATCTATTGCTTGGAGCCGTCAGAATCGTTTACTTCTCCTTGCCATCCAAATTATTGTTCAAGGACCTATAGGGCCACTTGTCTCATGATGCCAAACAGCTAAGGAAGCCTGGAGTACTTTGAAAACAATATATGCCAACAAATCAAACACTCGAATGGTAAGCCTTATTGATTCACTCACGAAAGTTAGTCAAGAAGGTAAAAGTATTTATGATTTCATGCAATCAGTTAGAAATATCATTGATGATCTTGTTGTGATTGGCCACAAATTGAGTAATGGATGATCTTGTTGTGATTGGCCACAAATTGAGTAATGGAGAAATAGTAGTAGACACGCTCAACAGTCTCACTAATAACTATAACGAAATCAAAGCTACTTTACTTGCAAAAGAGACACCAATCTCCTTTGAAGAATTAATTGAAAAGCTATTTGACTACGAAGCCAATCTCAAGAATTCGAATCTGACAAAGGAAGATCATTTCATCACTACCCATTACTCCCAAAAACCAATCAATTTCAATCCAACTTCTATGACAACCGAGGAAATACCAACTATTCTGGTCAAGAACCTTCTTCTTAAAATTGGAGGCACCATGTCAATGGGATTCCACCACGGCCAGTTTGTCAACTGTGTGACAAAGCTGACCAAGTTGCAAAATTTTGCCGCTCACGACCATCACCATCCAACTGGCCACAAGCCAATTCACTGCACACAACACCTCTGGAAATCAACAAGACTGGCTTCTGGATTCCTGAGCTTCTCACCACATCACTTCAGACTTGCAAAACCTCCCCATTTACTCAGAATATAGTGGTATTGAGGACATCACAGTTTGCGATGGTAATAGTGTTCCTATCATTCATATTAGTTCCACTATTCTTAAATCCTATAACACTACTTTTCAGTTGAATAATGTTTTGTGTGTCCCTAACATCAAGAAGAATTTATTTTCTATATCACAAATTTTTTTCTTAGAACCACCACACATCTATTGAATTCTTTCCTTGACTTTTTCTTGTGAAGGATCTAACTATGGGGGCATCCTTGGTATGAGGCTGGAGTAGAGGTCACATATATGAATAGCTAACTTCAGTGACTAGTAAATTTTCTCCACCAAGCCACTCGGGCCAATTGCATTCAATTTTCTCACCAACAGGACCGTCATTAACTTAGTTTGGATCAATCTGAGATGTCAGCAAGCCAACCAGATTTGCACGTCATGAGTTTCAAATATTTGAAGTGATGTGATTAGAGGTCAAAAAATCGATTCTAGGTCGAACAATAACATATGTCTACGAAATACTTATATGTCTAGATCCTAATCTGAATTGGATTTCGGACGTAATTAATTGATCAAACCCGAATTAGTTTAAATCTGAATAATAATCTAATCCGAGTTAACATCTAGAGAAGCAAACCAAACCAAACTTCTCTACTTGACCATTGACTCACTTTTAAATAGAACAAAAATTTTGTGTCTAGACTCTTATTTCAGTCATATGATATGGGACAAATTGGGTCATCCGGACCCTTTTGCCACTCCTAGATGGGATCCCAATACGTATTTCATTGAAGAAATTCCCCGGAGAGCGCAGAGGAGTAGACGAAACCGGTGGAATGGAAGAATACCCGGAGGAGTGGAGGAGTCCTCCGGTGACTCTGGTGGCGCTTGTGGGTTGCCCAGAGCACCACCATAGCATCACCACCCACTTCGCCTCCCTCCAGCCACCTATCAACACCTTGGCCTTGCCCGATTTCTCCAAGATCAATCTTCTACTCTCTTCTTCTGATAACAACAACAACAACAAGGAATCAATTCCCGGCGGGATCTTGAAGAGGGATTGGCTGCTCAAGCACCGCTTCAAAGTTCCGGCCGTCGTTGCCGCTCTCTTCTCTTATCATCAGCTCTCCGCCGATCCCTCTCAGTGGCTCGACGTCTGCAGCCAAATCGAAAATCTCAAGTCCCTGCTTCGTCCTAAGAACATCAAATTGCTTCTTCTTGTCGTTCAGTCTTCCAAAGGTAGCTCACGCATATCTACTCTATTTTTACCTTAACTCGCTTTCCATTTTTTTTTCTTCCTGTAAATGAGTTGCGGAATTGGATGCAGATGACAACAGTATTAGCGAAGATCGTATGATTGCTCTTCAAAAGCGTGCTGAACTGGATCCGAAGCATGTCCTCATATTATCCCTTGATTTGGATGATTCTTTCCAACTTCAACAATCTCTTGATAGGGTCTCCACCTCCTTTGCTGAATTGGCTACTGCCTATTACAGAGATGAAGGTCGAAGGATCAAGACCCGCCTCGAAAAAAAGGCCTTTGGTTCCGTCGAGTTTAATGTTCGCTACTGCTTTAAGGTCTCAACTTCGATTTGTTCTATGTGAATTTAGAACTTGTAGTAGTAGTGAAGAACTTTCCATTAGATCCTTTGAGCTTTGTTTATAGTGCTCTCACGACCTACCTTGTATGTTAAATGAATTGCTAGGTTGCTGTATATGCAGAATTCGGAAGAGACTGGGTTGAAGCTGTGAGATTTTATGAGGAGGCCTACCGCATACTGCGGGAGGTACTTTACTTTATTTTACTCGTGCTTTTCAGTAATTTATTTGTATTATCATTTGCCTATCTCAAGTAGTAGTTAGGAATTTTTCTCCCTTGAATACTTATCTGGGGACCCCTAAAACAAAACTATCTTGTTTGCATAATGTGATAGAGAATGAACCTCTTTTTCCTCTTGAGATTATAAGAAATAGGGGTTTAAGGTCAATAGTCATTACCCTTGCCAGAATTTGTTGAAAAGTTGCTCCACATCTATTCTATGTTAGTTTCGGATGTCACTCATTCTCTACATCATGTGATAGGGAAATGAGTGACCTTAACTTTTCAACAAAGCTATATTGTTTGCATAATGTGATAGAGAATGAACCTCTTTTTCCTGTTGAGATTATAAGAAATAGGTGTTTAAGCCTTAAGGTCAATAGTCATTACCCTTGTCAGAATTTGTTTGAAAGTTGCTCCACATCTATTCTATGTTATTTTCGGATGTCACTCATTCTCTACATCAATGCAACTCATTCTTGTTGGCAGATGATTGGAACATCAACAAGGTTACCTGCAACCCAACGCTTAGTTGAGATAAAAACTGTAGCGGAGCTACTGCATTTCAAAATAGCAACTTTGATGTTGCACAGTGGAAAGGTTATAGAAGCAGTTACATGGTTCCGCCAGCACAACACTGCTTATAAAAGGCTTGTAGGAGCACCAGAAGCCATTTTTCTTCACTGGGAATGGATGAGCAAACAATTTCTGGTATTTGCAGAGCTGCTTGAGACTAGCTCTGGAGCCATTCAAAGCAGTTCTACTCTGGTTTTTGGCAATGCAGATAGACCCCTTACGGAGTGGGAATTTTATCCTGCCTATTATTATCAGGTTATTTGCCTCTTACCCTTATTGTCTTGAACTTTTGTTACTAAATTTAATTAGACCGCCCTCGACGGTGCTGTATTGTATACACTAAGTGAGTTATTCGGTCTTTTGTTAATTAGAAAGATGGGAGGAATGAAATCAAATTAAGAGATAGCAGCAGAGGGTATAAAGTAAACAACACCCATACACAAGGCTCCCGCAGTGGGTGGGAGTCGAGGACATACAAGACCTTCCAGATTATTTGTTTAAGATATATCTGTTATTCCATAGATTGTATGAACCATGACATGCTGACTTTTTTTCATAACTTTATTATTTTTCTCTGACAAATGAACACCTAATGATCAGTTGTGTCGTAATTTTTACTGAATTTTAATATAACATTTCATCTCAAAACAGTTGGCTGCTCACTACATGAAGGAGAAGAGATTAGCTTTAGAACTTTCAATTACTATGTCAGACTTTGGTGATGAGGCTGATAGTAGTGTTGATTCAGTGGTACCGTCAGTTTATATTGGCCAGTTTGCTCGATTACTTGAACACGACAATTCAATTGCCACACAACCGTAAGTCTTGATAAATTGATACCTAAATACTATGGGAACTTTGTCTTATCTTCTTTTCTAATAATGGGTTCTTGTCATCGGGTTTGCAGTCTTACTGACGAAGAGTACATCCGTTATGCTGTTGCAGAAGGGAAAAGATTTCAAGATTCATTCGAAATTGTTGCTCTTCTAAAGAAGTCCTATGAATTATTCAGTAACCTCAATGCTCAGAGGATGGCTTCTCTTTGTGGATTGCAGATGGCCAGGGAATATTTCTCTGTGGGTAATTTTTGTGACGCTAAACAAATATTTGATACGGTCGCTACTCTTTACAGAAAAGAGGGGTGGGTCACTTTCTTGTGGGAGGTCCTGGGTTACCTGCGAGAGTGCTCAAGGAAACAGGCTGCGATAAAAGACTTCATAGAGTATTCGCTGGAAATGGCTGCTTTGCCAGTTGCATCTGAAACCAGTACTCAATCATTTATTTCTAAAGAATGTGGTCCAGCCGGTCCTGCAAGTCTCCACCAGAGAGAGAGCATACACAAGGAAATTTTTGGGCTAGTCACTGGAGAAATAGGGTCGGCACCCATTGAAGAATATGACGATCTAAAATTAACTGGAGATAACCCAATCCATCTTGAGATTGATCTTGTCAGTCCCTTAAGATTGGTACTTCTTGCTTCAGTTGCCTTTCATCATCAAATAATTAAGCCAGGTGTAGCGACATCAGTTACATTCTCACTTTTATCACAATTGCCTCTTGACGTGGAGATTGACCAAATAGAAGTCCAGTTTAATCAATCGAACTGTAACTTCATCATCATAAATCCTCAAAAGCCTCCACTACCTGCACTGTCTAAAGATCAACAGGGTTTCCGTGTCGAGCATGCTGCATCTCTGGTGCTCACCACCAATAAATGGCTACGGTTGACGTATGCAGTAAAATCTGGTCAGTCAGTTTATCAATTATGCCTTCTTCCATGTTTTTCTATGCATTCTGGAGCACATAGAGCCAACGCTAATATTAGACTGTTTTACCTGGATGTTTTCTAACTAGTTAATAGCAAATTCTTCCTGTTGACTTGCATTCTTAATTTACCAAAGGCTATTAATCTAGCTATTGAGTCAACCTAACGGAGAACTCTACCTGAATTTTAAAGCTTTTTTTTATGGTGTCTACCGATAAGATAAGTGCCACAAATGTCCTCTTTTCAAAAATAAGTGGTTTAAGTGCTTGAGACTTCTCTAAAGAGAGTCCTAACGAAGCATGATATGCATCAAAGTATTTATTTTACTTGCTCTCTTCCTGTTGTCTCATGTGTGAACATTGATATGGCACTACAAAGATAGTGACCATACTTCTACTGGATTCTTGTATAAACCTTTCATTCTGAGTTATGTCAGACAACATGAGGGATAATAGGATAAAAAACAAGACTATTTTATCTAAGGGTAGCATTGAAGATAAGATGCAAGATAATCATGTAAGATAGATTTGGGGCATACACAATGAAAAGATGTTGGTAACCGGTGCTAAGAGTTGAGAAAATTCAAGTGCGAGATATAATAGAAAGTAAGGCTTAGAGAAGCAATAAGAAAGGACGTGAACTCTGTAGGATTAGTGTAGAGGGTAGGTTTTGATCCAAATTCCAAAACCAATGGCAAAGGAAAATACATGTAACAGATTCCAACTAATATGTCTTATGGATTCATGTGCTGTGTGTCTGTGACCGACCTGAAATTTTTGGGATTGAAGGCTTTAATATTGATGATGATGTGGTTATGTATTGTATTGGACTTGGGTGGTTTGTAGCAACCATTGGGCTTTTGGTTGGGCATGTATATTGCCTGTGTTCACTGTTACTTTTAGCAAGTTGTTTATTAAGTCTAGTATTTATATTTATTTAACCTGTGTAGGTCCCTTTTCTTTTGTCTCTTGCTCTTTCTTGTGCACATGCACACATATCATCATATATATATACTCATACAGGCCCATTCTCTCACCTTTGCATGATCTTATATGCATTCTCACATGTTGACTTCCACACACATTTTATCTCTGGCATGTTCATACACCCATTTAAACATGTTCCATGGGGCTGGAATGTGGTATGGTTTCCAAACTGGTGGCAAAGGCATTCCTTAGTTGTTGAAAACTTAGGTAATACCATGCTTGGCTTTTGAAATTTATGATGGCAATAGCCTGCTGGAATGTGGTATGGTTTCCAGACTGGGGGCAAAGGCATTCCTTAGTTGTTGAAAACTTAGGTAGTACCCTGCTTGGCTTTTAAAATTTATGATGGTGATAGCTTTTCTTGTTTTCGTTGTCATCTAAGATAAATGTTCGGTTTGTTCAGAATGTAGCGGAAAACTTGAATGCCTATCTGTGACTGCCAAAGTGGGACCCCATCTCACAATCGGTTGCAGAGCTGAAAGTCCCGCTTCAATGGATGATTTACCACTTTGGAAATTTGAAGACCGTGTGGATACGTTTCCAACTAAGGATCGTGCTCTGGCATTCTATGGCCAGAAGGCTGCCCAGGTTGAAGAAGCAGACCCACAAGTGGATCTTATTTTAGGAGCTTCAGGGCCTGCTTTAGTTGGAGAATGCTTCTCAGTTCCAGTTTCTGTGGTCTCCAGAGGTCATGCTGTCCACTCTGGTGAGTTGAAAATCAATTTGGTGGATGTGAGAGGAGGAGGCCTGTTTAGCCCCAGGGAAACAGAAGCGGCCTCTATGGACAGTCATCATGTTGAGCTTCTGGGCATTAGTGGATCAGAAGGAGAAGACGAATCGCAATTGGGTTTTGATAAGATAAAGAAAATTCAGCAATCTTTTGGCTTGGTTTCTGTTCCAAGCATGAAAGATGGTGAGTCATGGTCTTGCAAACTGGAAATCAAGTGGCACCGTCCAAAACCAGTTATGCTTTTTGTATCATTGGGGTATTCACCGCATACTGGTGAATTGACTTCACAAAAAGTCCATGTCCACAAGAACTTACAAATTGAAGGAAAGACTCCTGTTTTAATCAGCCAGCATTTTATGCATCCGTTTCGCCAGAATCCCTTGTTGCTCTCAAGAATCAATCCAGGCCTTGATTCTGATCAATTGGCATCACTTCCCCTGAATGAAACTAGTATACTTGTCGTTTGTGCTAAGAACTGTTGTGGGGTGCCATTGCAGATTGAATCCATGTCTATTGAAAAGAATGATGATGGCATTGAAAAGTCATGCTCCTTACAAGATGGAGCTCAAGACTGGCTCCCTGCTCTTCTTGTGCCTGGGGAAGATTTTAAGAAGGTTTTTGTTCTCAAACCTGAGGTTAAATCATCAAAGCTTAGATTGGGCATGGTTGATTTAAAATGGAGGAGGAGCTCAGGTCTTGGAGGTCAATCTTGTTCTACAGCCCCAGAGGATTCGGTTGTGACTAAACATGAACTCCCTGATGTAAATGTGGAGCTATCTCCAATTATTGTGAGTTTCGAGTGTCCTCCTTATGCCGTTCTTGGAGATCCATTCACGTACTTAATTAAAATTCGGAATCAAACGCAGTTGCTTCAAGAGGTCAAGTTTTCATTGGCAGATACACAGAGTTCTGTTTTATCTGGTTCTCACAATGACACCACATTTGTTCTTCCGAAATCTGAGCGAATCCTTAGTTACAAGACTGTGCCACTTGCCTCTGGGTTGCAACAGTTGCCAAAAGTTTCGTTGACATCAGTGAGGTATTCAGCCGGATTTCAGCCCTCTGATGTTTCTTCTACTGTGTTTGTCTTTCCTTCCAAGCCTCATTTCAAGATTGCTAATCCAGGAGAGGAAAAAATAAAATCCCAATTGGCGGAGTAATTTTTGAATTTAGTCTGTCAAATTCTTTGCAGCAAAGTACATGCAGGCACTCATGGGTGTTTGAGACTGTCAACTGGCATGTACTGCATTTCAAACTCGAGTGACTGTTTAATGACTGAACATACTTCTCAAGTGGCTACAAGGATTTATTACTGCTCTTCTTAGCAGAAAATTTTCGAAGATACATAGTTGAGGACCCTAGAGCTTCTGGAAGGAACATATGCCAACCCATTTCTCTAATCTCATAAGTTGCCAATGCAAGAGCAGTAAGAGCAAATTTTATGCATTTCACGAAGAATTTTGCTTTCTTGCTGTGAAAGTTCTTATTGAAACGCGCGTCATGCAAGATTCTGTTTTTTTATTGGGGTGTTGAGGTATGAGAGTTTTCATAGATCCTTGGCAGTCATGCCTATGAAGCATGTATTATTAAACGATGGGAAGAGTAGACACACTGTTGGGACCAGCAATTATTTTTAAGATGTTCGATAGAGTCTCTTCGTTCATGGTTTTTTCATTTGGATGGTAGGAGTCCTGCTCATTTCTTCATTTGTGTTTTGGTGCTTATTTGTGTATTATTCCTCAGTCGACCAAGCAATGATTTGATGAGAATCCAATATTTCCTTTAAGCTTCATATATTATTAATTCCCATTCTAGATTGGTATCTATTTCATTTTATTCAATCTCTTTTCTCCGACCTATATTTGTGTCACCACCAGGAGGTGACTCGATTGACAATTAATTGAATTATGCATTTGTGTCTAAAGTTCGATTCTAATGTGAAGAATATTTCTCAACAAGAGGTGACTCGATTAACAATCGATTAGATTAGACATATGTATACCCAATTTACGATTCTAATGTGAAACATATTTGATACGGTAATTTTTTTTAAAAAAAAAGCCCTATATTTGTGTCAAGAAGCTCACATCTCCATCTCAAACATTCAAACATCGGATAAATTGACGCTTTGAGGATGTTTAATGATCAAACCCCCACCATTTGAAAAAAATGAGATTGATTGAATGTTCCCCCAACAAGCACCCTAATTTTTTCTTACCCAAAGTCTTTGGTGAATAGAGGTGATTTAGGGTTTTAGGGAGGTGATGCATGTTCAGCATTCTGTTACTATTTCGGGCACATTGAAAAAATGGATTGCTACTTCAGTAGCAATGAGATCGTCATACATTTGCCTGCCAGAAGTGCACATTGAAAAAATGGATATCAGTACATCCGTAGCACAGAGATCGTTGATCGTTCAACATTACTTTAATAAATTCTATAAGTTGGCCAGGGAAAGAGACCATGAAACGATAAAACAAATGCTGGATGAAATGGAGCCGAATGCTGTAGTACCCATGTTGAGTCAACATGACTGCAAGCTCTGGCTCCATCTCAAACATCCAAAAAAACAGAGTCCTACTTGTGAGCAAAGCCAGAAAGCTCATTGCATCAAATGATTCCAACTGTATAACACGAGTGGCCATATTCTATCACCTTTACTAATCCGCAAAGTCCGCAAAAAAGCTATTTGTACTGCTCGAACTGTTTCCTTTACTTGCATTTTTCCTCTTGGTCCCTGCAAAAGATTGAGAACTTTAAATCATATACACATTGAACATCTAGATGCTAAACGGCAATCAAAAAATATTCGGTAGTTGGAGAGTAACTGAATAAGTTAGCGGTCATCATATCAGTTGATCTACGAAACAATTAAGGTTCATTTAATCCAAAGAGGAATTGCTTAAATTCACCGTGTGGATCTCTTTTGACATTGTTTCAATCTAAAGTTACAATCGTCATACATACCATAAATTGACCACCATTGTTATAATTATCATTATCATGACTATCATTATCAAAACCTTAATTCCAAACAATTTCAGGCTGGCATCATGAATACGGTTACTACAAGCATAGCCGGATCTACAGGAGAAAAAAATTGAGTCATCCATGGTACACAAAAGATCCATTTAATCCTTTGAAAACCAAAATAAAAACCAAAACCAGAAGTGGTACAGGAATTTTTAAGATTGTAGGAGCAAATACAGAGGAACTATTGAGACAGTTTCTAACAAACCATGGAATATATCCCTAGCAATGGAGCCTGTAATTATACTCCCCCCCCCCCCTCCCCTCTCTCTCCCTCCCTGTTTTCAATATAAGTAAAGATGGACTTGCCTAACTGGTTCATCAGAAGGCATGAGATGGCCGTTTGTTAGAAGTTCAAGTTAGCAGAAAGAAGTGAGCTTGCTTTTGAAAAAAAATATTTCAACAACATATTCTCTACCTTTGTTAGGTTTGGAAGAAGTATCTTCGACATCCATACCATCACTATCACTGTCCGCCGGACCTGCTTGGCTCTTCACAGTTCTTCCAGAACCTTGCAATATATTATCCAAATCCCAAAGCTGCATAAAGAAATAGAATACACAACCAAAATTCAGTTCTTATGAATTTGAAGTTAGGGATTTAACTTGCAAAAAAGCAGAAGAAAGTCCAATAAAGTTGTATGAAAAATTGCGGCTCACACTTGAACAAGTTGTCCTCACGGGAAGTTTTAAGTGTTTTTTTTTTGTTTGAATGGAAAAAGAAATTTACTGAAGCACCAAGAAGGTGCCAAAAAACTACTACTGCGAGGGAAAAAAAAAGTTAGTTGTTTTTTTTCCCTTCCAAATCAATCACATGATGCCCATGGTCTAATGCGAAGATTTTAACCCTTCAAAATGATGTGCCAGAACAATTCAAGAAACCACCTCTAGTCCTCTAGTTGTTTAATGATGAACACCATTCATCCACTGCACTATTACATCAAAGTCACGTCATGTCATGTTTATGCATACTAACATATTGAGAGAGAGAGAGAGACATTTACCTTCAAAGTCTGATCATGTGATATACTGCCAAGGAACTTTCTGTCATGAGAAAAAGCTACAACATGACACACAACCACAGATTTGTTAGTAGATTTCGAGAGAATGATAGAGAAAAGAAGCAGCCACTAATTAAGATAGCTTGGATAATAATCTGTTAAGTGATAAAATAATAAGGGAAAGAAACAGGAGGGGAGTGTATTGTATTAATTTTTTAAGAAGGAATATATTGTGTTAATGGTCAACACATAACAAGTTAGCAATGTGTGTGCACATTAATAAAGGCCTATTAATATATTCCACAACTGCATTTACAAGTTCTCCACCAACAGGCCCATTATTAAGGCAACTATATGCAATCAAAATAAATTCCATCAAAACAGATAGAGTTTTAGAGTACCAAGGCCCTCGATTGGGTATTCCGAATGCACCGCAATTGGCTGGATAATCCGGTTGGGTAATATGCCGACCAAGCTAAATACATTCAAGAGGAAAATTAAGCAAAAATCAGATAAAGGTAAACACTGAAGGTACAAAAGAAAAGAGATCAGGATCCAACGAAGGACTGGTTGTATTCCCCTCTATTTTGCATCTCACCTGATGAGTCCGTTTTCAGATCCAATTATGACTCTATCTTCATCAAGCTAAAACGAAAAAAATTAAAATCATTCATTCAAGCGGACTCTTGGATAGCTAACAAGCAACAACTCAAACAACAATGAACTTGCCCGCTCACCTTTAACAGAGCATCAATGGAGGCTGAAGAGTCAGCAACAAATCGATCACTGGAAACCCAAAAATGAATATCAAAGCAACTTCTTGTATAAGTACATCAATAGTTCATGGAGAGAGGAAGAGAGAGAGAGATTTCACTCAAAATTCCCCCCCTCATAAATATACTGAAATTCTGAATCTTACAAGAGCATGTTGGTATTCATTGTTTTCTCATGTCATTAAGAGCAACTACCTGCAATCCTTGAAATAGCCCCATGAATACAGCAGTAAAGTTCCATTTTGTGATCCACAAATAATTTTGCATCCATTCTGACCACAAAATTTACATGTCATGCATATCAGAAGACAAATATAGGTTAACAAAGATAAACATGTAATCTTGCATTTATAATCTAAACTCGTTGGCAATGTTCACGGACAGTAAATAAATTCTGATTCTAAGACATAATTTCCAGAACCAATGGAACATTCATCTATAACCAGAAACTACT
Organism: Tripterygium wilfordii; assembly: GCF_013401445.1. Taxonomy (NCBI): domain Eukaryota; kingdom Viridiplantae; phylum Streptophyta; class Magnoliopsida; order Celastrales; family Celastraceae; genus Tripterygium; species Tripterygium wilfordii. The sequence goes on along the minus strand of NC_052232.1, from coordinate 3,045,098 downwards.
CTCTAGTAGCTAGAACAAGACAACTCATTTTTAGTCAAGGAAATTTAAGCAAAGAGTCTCTTTTCTGTAATCAAGGCAGCACTCTTCTCTCCCCATATTGGCAACTTATTTTTCCCCCATATTGGCAACATAACAAGGCAACTCCTACTTAAAGCAAACGTGACTACAATAACCAACAGAACTTTCCCTTTAGTGAAGGCAACATCTTAGAAATATGGAATTGTAACCATCTATTGCCAAAAGTACATTTTAACCTTTTCTTCATTCAATTCCCATAAATATGTTTGTCAAATTATTTGGAAAACTTAAGACTTTTCCAGTTACTATATATGCTAGCTGAATTACAGAACAGATTTCTGGCTCACAAATGCGGGATGACTCATCCAATAAAAGAGCGAAAAAGAAAACTTGACAACGTTATTAGCATTTTTTAAACTACATATTGTACAATGGACCATTTACGAAAGGAAAAGCTTGACCACTTCATGGTGCAGCAAAATGGTGTTATGTTGCTAAAAGAAAAGCTTCTAAAACCATTTACAGAAGCAACCAGATAACTTTGTGCAATTAACATTTTGGAAATAGATGGTACCTTCATAATAACAACAGATGATAACTCCTCTTCAGAAAACTCGGACTGAGTTTGAACCTATCATGAAAGTCAACTGGTTCAAGTAAATTGACAAAATATGGTAGCCCCTCAACAGCATAACGTATTTAAAAACTGCAATACATATGCCAGCAATAGAATTGTTACCAGATTTAAATAAACAAAAATTAAAAAAAAAAAAAAAAAACTTACTTTATTTCTTCTAAGATTGCAAACAGACAGAGTTCCATCTCCGCTTCATAATACAAAGAGGTTGATAAAAAAGATTTTGTTAGGAAGGAAATAGAGAGAGAGAGAGAGAGAGAGAGAGAGAGAGGCAATATAAATAGAAGACACTCAAGTACATGCCACCTATCAAAAAAAATACAACTCTATGCATCTCTTGAATGAAAAAAATGTTCTTGCAGCATATATCAGTCAAAAAATCTGACACTGTTGTAGCTAAAGGGAGTACTAAAGCAAGAACAGTTATGTTTCTAGTATCAAGACCAATTTGCCTTTACTGTTTTACAAACACCGAAATAAAATCCTTTAATTTCACAAGGCAGTTTGCTAATTTGCTTACTTATAGACACCAACATTGTTTTAAAACTTTAACTTGCCCTAAAGAAATTGGTTCTAATTTTATAAATTTTGGCTTCATACAAGAAAAATATTTCAGATACAAAGAAAACAATTACCAAGGAAGTATTATCTAATTACAGACCCAAGCAACATCAAAAGAGAGATACATGCACAAACTGCATATTTACCTAATCTATATAAATTGGTTGATTGGCAGTTTGCTAAGTGGAAGCTGAATGGTTCAATATTCTCGCATTCACATACTAGGAGCGCGAAAAGCATACTTAGAGCAAGAATTTGTGCACAAATCCCCTAAAATGATTTCACAACTGCCAATTACTGCAAAAATGCCCCGGGCATCGAGCAGAAGGATTATCCTTTCTTATCGTTTTAAGAAATAATAAAACTCAGTTACGCTGTTGAGTACCTTGTTCCAAGCAGTTTCATTGAATCAGAAGCAAAAGCCATATCCGAAACGTAGTCTTTATGAGCATCAAAAGAATTGCAGCAAGAGCGTTGCCTGGTATCCCATACCTGCAATGAAGAATGTCTCAAGTTGAAGCACAATACCAACTATAAATAGCAATCCGATTACCTCAAGGAATGAACCTGCTATCATAAGATTTGAAATCTATATTAAATATTAAATAAAAATAATATAGGCCTCCAGTGGGCATACAAAAAGTATGCCTGTCCTCCAACTGGTCTCTAGCTTACAGTTCAATTGGCCGTCACTGCCTTATATTCTGAAGCACACACATTATTTGGATACTTACACTAAACTCACGATCACGCAACAGCTTTTGATAATTAAATAACATATTTAACAACTCTCATGCACTAGGATCATGTCGCGGAGGCTTAGCAGACGCAGGGTTAGAAAGCCGCACAACGGAGAAGTTGTTTCCAATATTTGAGCTCATGACCCCTTGCTGAAGAGAACTAAATGAAGCTAAAACAACTAATCAGATTTAGTAATGAAAAAGCACCTTAATACAGCCTTGATCATCCCCCGATGCAACGGTGGACTCTGTGAGGTTGATCAAACTATAAATGGCATCCCTGCACAAGAATGCAAGAGAGTGCTTAGATTTAAGCCTGAGTTCTATAAATCTTTGAATAAATCAAAATGACATACTCATGAGCGTTTACAAGGCGAGCAATTTGTGATCCCGTTTCCACGTCAGTGGCAACAATCGAGCAATCCTTAGAACCCGTCAAAATCGCTGATGAAAGGAACATTCTCTTGGCTTTTTACAGAGTAACAAAAATTGCAAAAGAAGTAGATAGCAGCAGTATAATAGCACAATTGAGTTTTACCTTGTCCCCCATTGATGAACCTAGAAGCCCTACAAGAGTCTTCGTGCGCGTGAACTTCCAGCAACCTAAAATTCCACACTTGTATCTCTCATAAAGAGCAATGAAACTCGCATGTTTTAAATCCCTAATTCAATCCTCTAATTTGAAATCATACCTTTGAGGAGGTAATGAATCGGCACTGTAACGGTACCTGCAAGCAACCAAACAGAAATTGGCAAACAATTTCAACTGAAATCAAAGCGTATACTTGTGTAGCGAAAGCAGTTATGAAAAAAGAGGACGAAGAAAAAAACCAACAAGTGAAGGTGGCCATTGATAAGGCCAGTAGCGACGAGCTGGTCTGAGGGATGGAAATCCATGCCAAACGCGATATCTCCCAAATCAACTTCCATTGTTTTCCAAAAAATTTCAATGTTCTCCTATCGTAGACGCTGGCACCGGCACGAGGTTAAGTTTGGGAATCTGTGAATTGAACAGAAATAGGGTTTAGGCCGTTATAGGGAGGGTTTTAGGGGGGACCGAGCCGTATTTAAGACAAGTGCAATGATGTCTTATTTATTAGACCAAAATGTTAATCCGGTCTATCCCTATTATATAAAAAAATCAAATCAACCATGTCTTTTAATACAACCACATCAGCAAACCCAAACCCCAAAGCAATTCCACTTGCTCATCAAACAGAGATGGATATCGTGCAATCAAGATCCACAAGAAACAAAAAGCCACCTGTCTCAACAATCACAATGAAATACATGTTTTTGCTAAGACAATCGACAAACCAACACCCACTCCCCTAGCCAATGGGGTATGACCTACCTTTGAGTAACGAGGGCGGTGTAATCAAACGATCCTCCTCTTGATCACGTCTTCTCCAATTTGCTTTGCTCAAGTAAACACCCAGATTGATTAGTAATGAGACGATCCTCCTCTTTATCCCGTCTTTTCCGATACGCTTTATCGAGGGAATCAGAGGAATTGAGGCAGGTGCATAAACGCTTTTTTTCCCCTCATTTACTTCACTCCTATGGTGAAATTCCATTACTTTTCTGTCACCATAACGCAATTTGTTCATAGCTCCTTCCTTGGCAGCTCAACGGTATTCTATGTTGAGGTTTACGCTAGGTTCTACCTTCAAATTTCAGCTATATAGTGGTATTTGAGGTCATAATTATACAAAGGTATGTAATTGGATTCCTAATTTGGGTTGTTCCATTCTCTTTGGCTATACTTTGTTTTCTCTCCTTTCATTATCCATGTTTGTTTCATTGTCTATGTTTTACGCTAGGTTCTACCTTCAAATTTCAGCTACACAGTGGTATTTGAGGTCATAATTATACAAACGTATGTAATTGGATTCCTAATTTGGGTTGTTCCATTCTCTTTGGCTATACGTTGTTTTCTCTCCTTTCATTATCTATGTTTGTTTCATTGTCTATGTTTTACGCTAGGTTCTACCTTCAAATTTCAGCTACACAGTGGTATTTGAGGTCATAATTATACAAACGTATGTAATTGGATTCCGAATTTGGGTTGTTCCATTCTCTTTGGCTATACGTTGTTTTCTCTCCTTTCATTATCTATGTTTGTTTCATTGTCTATGTTTTACGCTAGGTTCTACCTTCAAATTTCAGCTACACAGTGGTATTTGAGGTCATAATTATACAAACGTATGTAATTGGATTCCTAATTTGGGTTGTTCCCTTCTCTTTAGCTATATGTTGTTTTCTCTGCTTTCATTGTCTATGTTTGTTTCAATGTGACAAACAAATCTTTAATTTATTTTTCGATATTAGTATGTTGTTATGCTTCCTCCTACTTGATGTTTGTGAAATTGGTTAGCTTAATTTTTTCTATCGTACATATCCTTATTGATGTATATAGTCTAAATGAATTCCTTTTTCTCATGCTGAGTTCTCAATATATATTTTTGTATTGACATTTTGATTAACAGTGTCTTTAAATAATGGATCATCCTGAGACAAATAGGAAAAATAGGATAGCAACGCAACGTTTGAAAAGAAATGAAAGGAGCCTACGTGACCAACTCTATTCTCAGACGAATTACTTGCTCAAAATGTTGTGGCTACTTTAAACTTGGGTTCTCCAGAATATAAGTGTCAGTATTATGGGGCTATTTTTTGGTCTGCTGAGCGGCTCAAAAATCACCATTCCAATATTCCAATATACTCACTTTGTTGCAGACATGGTCGTATAAAAGCTTCCTGGAGATAGAGGAGCTCCTCATCCATTAAAATAGCTATTAGATTATAATGGGGGACAACTTTCAAAACTTCTTCCTTGTAATCTAAGGATGTTCAATTGCATTTACATCTTTTGGTACCAAAATTGATCGAGACATAAATGATGGGCAAGCACCATATACATTCATAATTAATGGTCAAAACCATCATCTTATAGGCTCCTTGGTTCCATTACCTGGTGAGAAACTCCAATTTGCTCAGCTGTATATTTATGACACCGAAAATGAAGCTACAAATAGATTAGCAGCTTTTTCAAGCTTCGGAGCAAACATTGAAGCTGATGAAGTTGAAAGTATTGTTTTATAGCTAATAGAAATGTTTGATAAGGTTAATGCATTGGTAAAAAAAATTTGCATGGCAAGAGATCGATTTAGAACTAGCGATCTCCATTCTGTGTCTATAATATTACCTGCGAAGCATCCATATGATACTTCTCAATATAATCACCCACCTGTTCCCGAGATGGCGGGATTAATTATTGGAGATCTTGGGCAGTTTGATAAAGGCCGTGATATTATAGTTGAATACCAAACAGGAAAATTGAAACAGATAAGTGATTTGCATCCTACTTTTATGGCTATACAATATCCTATCTTATTTCAATATGGCAAAGATGGATATAAAATTAACATTCTTTATCAATTTGATACAGGTATGAGAAAAATCAAATGCTGGTTAGTTTTATCAGGAGAACATACTATTGTTATAGATATAAGATTGACCTCCTTTATCAATTTGATGTAGGTACAGGAAAAATGAAACGAGAATTTGTCACCAGGAGAGAATATTATTGTTATATGCTGCAACAAAGGAGCACTGAAAGTCAATTATTCATTAGAGGAGGGATATTATTGCAACAATATATTGTTGATGCATTCACCTCTATAGAAGATGAAAGGTTGCTTTATATTCGATTTAAGTATCAACAAGAGCATTATATATCTGAAATCTACAAAGGTGTACAAAATGCATTTCTTCATGGAGATATTAGTGCAAATACAATTGGAAAACGTATTATTCTATCAGGAAGCCCTTGCTATATGATTCAACATTATCATGATGCAATGGCAATTTGTCATTCTCTTGGAAATCATGATCTTTTCATCACTTTTACATGTAATAAACAGTGGAAAGAGATATGTGATGCATTGAATCTCATCCTAGGACAACGAGCAGAAGACAGACCCGATATTGTCTCCCGAGTTTTCCACATGAAACTAATTGAGTTCATGAAAGATATAAAACAAGAAAACTACTTTGACAGAGCTATCGGTGGCATACATACTATAGAGTTTCAGAAAAAAAGTTTACCTCATGTTCATATAATAGTATGGCTCCATCCAAATGATAAATATTCAACCACTGATGATATTAATGAGATTATCTGTGCAGAAATTCTAGATAAACAGTTAGATCCCATACTCTACAACATCGTTTCAACTTTTATGATTCATGGACCTTGTGGTGTTACCAATCCTAAAGCACCCTATATGAGAAATCAATGGTGTACCAAACATTTCCCAAAAAAGTACAGCTCAGAAATTCTTATTGCAGATGATGGTTTTGTTATTTATAGAAGATGTGATGATAACAGAACAATTGTTAAAGAAGGAGTGAAACTTGACAATCGATTTGTTGTTCCTTACAATAAAGGACTGCTATTAAAGTATCAAGCACATGTAAATGTTGAATGGTGTAATCGCTCAAGATCAATCAAATACTTATTTAAGTATATCAATAAGGGACCAGATAGAGCAAGAGCAATGTTACATGAAAACATTGACCAAGTTCAACCCAGTTCATCAGCTCAATCCAAAGTTATTGATGAAATTCAAACTTTTCTTGATTGTAGATATCTTACTGCATATGAATCAATTTGGACGATTTTCGACTTTGACATCCACTATAAGTTTCATGCGGTTCAAAATCTTACAATTCACTTACCGTTGATGAATAATATAATCTTTCAAGGTGATCAAAATGTTGATGGACTGTTGCATCAACTTGGTATAGAAAAGACTATGTTAACAGAGTGGATGTCTACAAATTGCACAGCTGAAGATGCATGTCAACTAACATATGCTGAATTCCCCTCTTTTTGGAGATGGGATGGAAAAAATAAGTTTTGGTTTCGGAGACAACGAGGAGAGTGTATTGGTGGAATATCATATGTTCCTTCTACTGTAGGAGAATTGTATTATTTACGATTGTTACTTGGTCATATGAAAGGACCAACAAACTATATAGACATCAGAACATTCAATGGAATTCTTTATGACTCTTTTCAAGAAACATGCAATGCGATGGTTTTAATCGATAATGATCATGAATGGCATGACGCAATGGACGAGGCTGCAACTTAGGCAACAACATACGAGCTTAGACATCTATTTGTCACCCTGATTTTATTTTATGAAGTGGCTTATGCAAATAAATTATTTGAGGCTCATTTATCAAATATGCAAGAAGATATACTTTTCAGGCTGAAGAAAAGATTTGAAGTTTCTATGCTCAGCATTATTCATCAACATGTAAAACATGAAGTATTGCTGGAGTTGCAGAAACTACTTTAGAAAACTGGTGCTTCACTAATTGATTATAAACTTCCAACACCTCAGAGCAGACAGCTTCAAGACTTCAATAACACAGTGCTAATAGAAGAACTATTGCACAATACTCCTGAGCTTCAATTTGATACTAAAAATATGGTGTAGTAATTAAATGATAAGCAAAAACCAATCTACAATGTCGTCTTAACTTCTGTGTATGAGCAAAAAGGAGGGCTTTTCTTTTTGTATGGACATGGTGGAACTGAAAAAACATTTGTTTATCAAACAATAATTACTCAATTGCGGTTAGAAGGAAAAATTGTTCTTGCTATTGCATCTGTCGGAATTGCATCAATTTTATTGCTTGGTGGACAAATTGCTCACTCAAGATTTAAAATACCAATTGATATACATGAACATTCCACTTGCCATATCAAAAAAGGGACTCAACTTGCTGATCTTCTCTAACAAACAAGCCTTATCGTATAGGATGAGGCACCAATGGTACACCGTAACTGTTTTGAAGTTTTGGACAGATCCTTAAATGACATTCTTTTCCCCACTGAGTATTTACCATGTGGAGGTAAAACTGTTCTTCTTGGTGGTGATTTCAAACAGATTCTTCCTGTCATTGTCAAAGGTTCAAGGTATGATACAATTGAGGCATGCATAATAAGGTCTTATTTATGGAGAGATTGCAAGATTTTTGTCTCACACAAATATGCGGTTAACTTTACAATCTTTAACAACATATAAAAGAAAAGAGATGAATAAATTTGCTACTTGGCTTCTAGAGATTGGGGAAGGCAAAGCTGAAGTAATCAAGATGAATGACGACGAAGAATATCCAAGTTGGATAAAAATACCTTCTAATCTCCGTGTAATTCCCAGGGAAGGAGACATAAAAGATATAACTATTGAGATATATGACAATATTGAAACATCATATGCTGATCCTGAATATTTAAAAGAAAGAGCAATTCTTACTGCTACTAATGATGTTGTTGATTTAATAAATTCACGTGTTATTATTCATACAATCTGAAGAAAAAATATATCTTAGTTTTGATTCAATTTGTAAAAGAGTTGATGGATCAGAAGGAGATGATCTTTTGTTTCCTACTAAGTTCTTAAATTCTCTTACATTTAATGGTTTGTCAAACCATGCACTACAAATTAAGATTAATTCTCCTGTTATGCTCTTGTGGAACTTAAATCAAAACAGCGGCCTCTGCAATGGGACCAGACTTTTGGTTAAAAGATTGGGGGAAAGAGTTATTGAAGCTATTATTATGACAGGAAGTCATATTGGTGAGGAGGTGTCCTGTCATAATTGGTGAGAAGGTGTATATTCCTAGAATTGTTATGTCAGCAACTGAAGTGAGGTGGCCATTCATTATGAAACGTAGACAATTTTCACTTAGATTATGTTATGCAATGACAATAAATAAAAGCCAAGGGCAAACACTTGCTAAAGTAAGCTTTTATCTGTCAAGACCAATATTCTCTCTTGGACAACTATATGTAGCAGCATCAAGCTACAAAGGGCTTAAAATACTCATAGTAGCTGAAGATGAACAAGAAATGATATATACAAAAAATATTGTATATCATGAAATATTTCATGAAGTCCAACAAGGTGACATGCATTTATATTATACTTAATTTATAGTTTTTAAAGTTTGCACAAGATAAGTTATGTTTCCTTAATAATATAACTTCGATATTTTGTTTCAACAATTAACAATCATCAACATTAAAGTCTAGAGGACACACCATTGACAAAGCTGAGGATAATGGTGTATTACATGGAGCATATAAATAGCCAGTACTGACAATCTTACAACTCTGACTGTCACTACCTTCAAAGGTAATAAAATTCTCTAAACACAGCTAGGCTTTAATTTTGCTAGACATACCACTTCTGCTATCTTGATTCTCTTAGCCATAGATTTAAGGTTTCTGCTTGGAGCTAAGATTATAAGATTTCATTTTCTTTTTATACGTCTAGACTCGGCAGAGAAGTTCTATACATGTTCATGATTGCTAATTTCTTTGGAGCGTAGTCATCTTGCTTATGTTTTTTGTATTCTTCCTTATCTATACTCCAATAGTATATTTAGAATTAAATATATACTATCCATGAACTTAATATATTTAGAGTTAAATATATGTTGTAACACTTACTCTCTGCTTTTTTTAACTAAGATCTCCGGGCAATATACACAGCTCAAATGATGAGCATAGTAGCTATGAAGACTCAGAGGGACTTTGTTGAGAAAGTCAATAAGGTGTGTGACAGAGGTAGGTGGATTATCTGGAGTAATTTTTTGTAATTCAAAAGGTAAACAATAAGGTCTACATCTAAATGTCTTTATTGTTAGCCTAAAGTTACACACTTACACACCTCTTTCCCTTCCATCACTAGTCTCCACTAAGAGAGTTTTGTGCATAGAACATGTTGTTTTACCTTTATTTTGCATCCTTCATACATGCCTTTTTCCCATGAATGTGATTTCTTCTCAAGATCAATTTCTGGAATTTTTTATTTATGGTATAAAATTAAATTTTGCACCTAAGGCAAGGTATTGAGACCAATAGAATGTCATGTCAATCTTTGTTGCAATGGATATTACCTTTGATTTGCCCTTTGATTTCTTCGCTTAGCCGAAGGTTGTTAAGCGATTCCATCTAATATGAACTCTGTTCTTGCTTTTCTGAGTATGATACCCTATACGATTTGTCTTTACCAATTCCCTCCTTTCATTTTGTTTGTTCAACTTCTGTATGATGCTAGGTCGTTGTTAGCTGGTTTTTTATGCGGGTGGGTTTGAGAATCAAGTTAAGTCAGCATCTAAGGCGAAAAAGTAAAAGAAATGGAATATCAGGACATGGGTATCAAATTAAAGTTTGAATTTTACAGCTTTTGTTTGTTTAGTTGGGCATTTAGCTGAGTCTCATACTCCCATTTAGCTTAACCTAACAAAATTGTCATTGTCTTCTGGAGGTGAAGGGTCATTTCTCTCTGGAATGGATGTTCTATTTATGTCCTTGACTTTCAATTGTACAAAACTTACATAAAACAAAAGGAATTTACAGTAAATGAAAAAAAAAAACTTGCATTGTTTGGTCGTATTTTACTGATTCTTTAGCTTTTGATACCTTTAGATACTTTTTGTAGCGAGACGATAAGGGTAAGCAAAGATATCACTTACCATTCTAAGCAAGCTTCATTGCACGAAGGCGTAGTTTGATGATCGTGGGATTAGTATGGCTTTCAAGGTGAAAAATATATGTACTTATAGGGAGCTATACAAACGGTATCTTTGTTTCACATCGTTCTGGAATGCTATTGTGATTCTCGTGACATTGTTATGGGCTAGTTTGGTAGAGCATTTGCAAAGTAGCAGAAATGCTAGCTGAATGCTGAGTAGGTGTTTGGTTGTACTTTTCCTGTTAACATTTGTGTTGTGTAACATATTGTGATAAATTACGTGCAGGGTATTATGCATTTTTCCTGTCTTACCATTACATACAAAAATATAAAAATATGAGGGGTAATCTTGGAATTATATGAAATTATAAGGGACAATAAGGAGAATAATTTGCAAATGCTCCAAAAAAGCTACTCAAGAGTAGCATTTGGAAGTTGGAGGAAAATGTTGGTTAAAAGTGTCTCGAATTATGTGCAATTCAATTGTTATTTGGTTACATCTAGCATTTATACTCAAAAGTAGTAAAAATGCTCTACAAAAATGTGTTCCAAACTAGCCCTATATTTTCCAAGCACGACTAACATATATAATATCATTATCCAGCAATCAGACTCATTAGAAATAATGAGTCAAATAACAATTTATTACATGTTGGGTGGTGCAGTTACTCGATGTTTTCTTTGAACTTTATTACTGATATTGGATTACTGTATCTCTGTCGTTTCTTTAGCTTTAATGGAAATTTATATAATGTTGAAGAGTGTTGTGGCATCAGTTTGAGCTTAATTAATTGGTAATTTCGACTTGTCTACTTTTTTCTTGACATGGGATTTCTTCAGTTCTTTCTGCTGGTTTTGTTGGTGACCAATTTTATACTTCTTACCCTAATGGAACTGAGTTTTTAACTGACACAACTAAGGTTGGTGAGAAACAAAGTGTCAATGGTTTAATTTGCAATATTGGTTTGTGATTGATTGATGTCTAAATATTTGTCAAACATTTTTTCAAATAATTTGTTGTTGAATTTCTATAGTTATATAAAGCCCACTTGGTACTTTTTTTCATTTACCTTCAACATTTTCGCCCTATTTGGTAAGGGTTTTTTATAAGCATTTATACTACTTATAGAACCAAGCAAGATAGTTGCAAATCATTTCTTTGTAAGTTCACTATTCTCTATTTCTCTTATTTACAGAACATGGGAAATCAAAATGTCCCCCAACAATCAGCCAATGAGTCGGACAAAGACCAGGAATCTTTCTAGAGTAAATTGGGAGGAATTGTTCATATGATCGTGGAGGAGCTATTGGCAACACCGACAATAATTGCCACGAGTATGCTAATAATTGGAATCTCACTGTTTTATTTCACAAAAAACATTGCAATTGACAAAATTGGTCTTTAGTTTTTTTTTTATCCACCATTTCTTCTTAGATTATTGAGTTCGTGTTCAGAACAGACACTTGGCTGAGAAACCTTATAATTGCTGAAACAGCTCCATTAAGGGTGATCCCTCTTTTTTTTTTCTTTTTTGTGTGTATGTGCATATGTTGTGAATGTGACTATTGCCACAAATCCAGTTGGTGTAATTTAATCTGAAAATACCAAGCTCTCATGTAGCGATGAAACCATTCCATCCATCACTCTTATACTGGGAGGCAACCTCACTCAAGATAATAAGAAACTCCAAATTAAAATTTCCTCTCTGATGTTGAAGCCAATTATACAAGAAGTAACCAAAGGAGATGATCTCACCAAATTTTTTGTTGCAAGATTGGAACGGGCTTGCCCTCACCAAGAATCACAACATGCATCATCATTGGGGTGCTTCTGGTCTGGTACGTTGTACTTCCTGCCATTACAATCTGGATGGTTAAAGGTGCTTTGCAACTTGGCTTCCTCCCGTCAAACCAATTGTTCCACTCTGTGTTCATGGTTCAGTTTACCCTGCCACCTACAATGAATATTAGTGAGTCAATAATATTTACAAACACTTGATATGCACATACACACCTGATTTCATTGCAATTTTCCCCAATCCTATTCATAATATTAACATATAAGCATGTATCTGGGTCTTTCTACACGTAATTTTGTTAAAAATTTTAAACTGTTCAAAGAAAATTTCAGTTCCAGCATTTAATCTTGCAATTAGAAACTCAATGCAGATAACTATATATACCATGCTTTATTCACAAGCACCTAGACAATTTACGATGGTACGGACATGAAAAATTTTCATGTACATCTTGAATTTCAATTGAGTAAATGCCTATATCTTTTATCTTCTATCTTGCTTTTCTCAAATTTTCTCTTACATTTCAAAGCATAAATTGCAAATATGGAAGCATTGCAACAAGCTAGAAAGGTAAATTTCAACAATTCTAGCTCCTACCAACTATATATAAACCAAGCAAAATTCTCCCAAATCAGTTCTTTGTAAGCTCACTATTCTCTTACTAACAAAACACGAAAAATTTCCCTCTATCTGATCTCTGCGTGCCCATATTTTCCTCAGGCTTTTGTTTCACACTCAAATGGAACCGACTTTTCAATTATCTTATCGCCCAAGAACACGTAGTTCTCCAAGTAAGCTGCATTACTATCAATGACTTCAACATTCTTAATAATATCAACATATAAGCATGCAACTACGTCTTTCTAACACGTAATTTTGTTCAAAATTTTTAACTGTGCAGACAAAATTCCAGTTCGAGCATTTAATCTTGGAATTCAAAGACAATTTACAATGGTACGGACATGGAAAATTTTCGTATAGATCTTGAATTTCGATTGAGTGAATGCATATATCTTTTATCGTCTGGAAGCAAGTTCACTTGATCCATAACTTAATCAATGTCTATTTCAAACCCAGAAAACTACAATAAGAACAAAAAATACCTGCCAGAGAAGTAGGGACACTGTAGAAATATATAATGCTAATTTTCGTGATGCCCAATATATATAAGATGAGTAATATTGCATGTGTTTCATGTTTTCAAAATTGGGGAAACAATCGATTCCAATTATCGTAAGGCAAATAACCCCAAATTAGATTAGTGAACCACTTGAACTATGCTGGTTGTTAAACACTGTAGCATTTCTATATTATGTTTTCAAATTCACTATCCAACCTATAAATTTTCATGCTTCATCAACTTACAGACTGAAATACAAAACATGACCCCAAAAAGTGAAAAATAAATATTTGTTGCAGGAAGAGCTTAAAAACACCAGCATTCAAATGGCTAAACAGAGGAAGATTTTGAATACTCCTGGGGCAGAGAAACACACCAAAACAAACATATTTAAGATGCTTCACCAGGAGCTTGAGTAAGTATTAGGCTTTATTTCTTACACTGTTACTATTTATTAATACTTTAGGTGGAAACTTGAGTATAATGACAAAATATACTGCTTTCGATGATATGCCTAAGAATTGAGCACAAGAAATTTGAGATAAAAAATCATCAAAAAACTAAAATACTCGCCTCACAGACAATGGTATAGATTTTAGATTAGTACTCAAAATTCCATGCATATTCTCCCTAACTTCTGAGAATAAAGTCTACTGTATGTACCTTAATATAGCTCTAAAAATCTATTCAGAGATTCAATGGTCAAACTATTTCTTAAAGGTCAAATAGATGCTCCTACTAAAAAACAAGTGCTATCTAGAACAAAATAGATGCCCCTACTATAAAGCAAATACTATCTACAACAAAATAGATGCCCCTGCCATAAAAGTATCGTTACAAATGAACTATAAGCTTCAATTGAAAAAAAAACCCATTGCAGTCCATAACTTTACATATTCAAACTTATGCTTCATTTCTAACAAGAAAAGTAACACTATCAAATCCATTCATTAAATACCTACAAAAAAGAACAAATAGATCCCACTATTAACAAACAAGTGTATGGCCAAGCGTATGACCATGATAAAACCTTATCAATATTGTACAACAAAAAAACATTAAAATATATCATACTGTGATAAAGTAGTAGATAAACACAATCTTCAGACACAAAATACAACTCAAGAATACATTCCAAGTTCATCTACGTCTACTTATCCAGGTATGTAGTGAAATCAGAGTCACAACACCCACAACAAGTTCTTCTGTTTTTTTTGTAAGTTCTTTACTTATTTTCTCTTTGTTCAAAGTCTTTTTACTTCAAATTGCTCCTAATTATTTTCCAACTTAAGCAACTACTTAAACGGTTTATCTTCTAAGTTAACCAACTACTTAAACTAGCTGCAGAATTCTGTCTTCAACAACACAACTCAGTGTTCTATGGACTATGAACATCGGTACACATGCACACCTAGGCTCATATAGTAAATAAATGACTAGCTAGACAAGCCGTTTAAATTATTGTCCCTCCAGACATATAAAAATTGAGATATATATATATATATATATCTCTGAGCCATTTAAATTATTAATTGATCACTTGATTCTTTGTATATCTTCCTCAGGCATTTCAAAAGGAACAACTCAAAATATGGAGAATACACCACTGACATAGCTGAAGAGTGGACAAAAAGGATATAAAATCACATGCCGTCTCACAAGAATATGGGAATCAACAAATCCAAATCTGCAAGACCAATTGATGAGTCTTGATTTCCTCTTAGTTGATCAACAGGTATATCTAAAATTAAAATCTCCACATGTCAACATCAAGCTTATTCCCATTAAAATACTCTCCACCTGACAAATTGCTTATCATTCCACAGGGTACTGTAATCCTAGGATCAATCAGGAAAGAAGACGTCCCAAGAATGAAGGAATTACTCATTGAAGGAAAAATCTACACCTTCGCAAATTTCATAATCGTTGATGTTAAACCAAAATTACATGTTTGTCAACACAAATACACGATACGCATTGGACTTTGGACAATAATAAGAGAAACACCAGATCCTCAATCAATAATTCCAAAGCACTACTTCGACTTCATTGATGAGAGAGACATCGAATCAAGGTTACATAATGACGGGCAACTAACTGCTACAAACAACTCAATCAATGATACTCTTGATTTTCTTCACACTTAATATCAGTAATTATGATGACCACTTTTACTTTATTTTGCAGATATCATGGGACATCAAACTTCCGTAACAGAAATCAGCGAGGCATACATTAGTAGAAGACATGTCTCTAAAAAAACTTGGTTATAGAGACATTGTAGTGAGAGAAAAAACCCTTTCTGCTTTGTTGTAATTCATTAATATTGAGCAGTAAACATATGAGAAACACTTTTTCTTTTGCTTCAATGCAGGATGAAAACCTTTACTGTAACATTAAGGGGCACAACTACAAAAACATTCAATAAAGAACATGTATTGCAACTCGCAGAAAAACAACCAACGAAGCCAGTGATCATAATTCTTACAGGACTAATAGTTAGAGCTTTCAAAGGTGATATCATTCTTCAAACATAGGATACCAATAGATGATACCATTAATCCAAATAGTCTATATTTCACACATAATACCATTACAACTGATATACATATAAATCTTATATTTTTCTTTCGTTATAGGTGAAACCGTGAAACAACATTGTCAACTATATCAGTAACCAAAATTTATGTCAACTTCAATATTAACGTGGTGGACCAATTCCGTGACAGGTAAAACTTGTAGCAATGTTAATATCATTTATATATCAAAAAAATACAATCTAATGATATTTTCTACTTAAATTTCACTTGAAAACATCTTCTATAGAGACTTCAATATCCAAATGAGGTGACATATTTAGTACGAACACAAAATACATCAGTAAACCAAACTCAGGAGCTACAAAAGATGAAGAAAACAATCCCTCAACTCTTGCAGCTTCATCAATACAATGACAAGGTATATTCTTATTTCATTTTAGACAAAAATTAAAAGCATCTCATAATTCTTTACACATATCATAAGCTAATTGGTTTCTCTTTTTTTACATTCATTGCACAGGGGAAAAAATTCTCAACCGATGGGACAATTAAAGAAATTCATGGAAGTAGAGGATGGTGGTACAACGCATGTGCAAAATGCAAAGTTGGAGTTACTAACGATGAAGGAGTTCTATCTTGTGGAAAATGTGGTCCAACAGAGAATTTGTCGATACCATGGTAAACATTCAAATCCAAGTTCAACAAATGATATTCTCATTAAATCACATTTTTCTAACTACTATCACATCATTGTTCTTCCCACAAGGTATAAATTAGTCATTACTGTTGCTGTTGCTGACAATACTAGAGAAGCTACATTCTATTTGTTTGGAAAAAATGTTGAGAAACTGATAAAGATTTCAGCTGCACAACTATCAACTCTTCCAAGCTCAGACAAAAATGTTGTCCCTCCAATAATGAGAAAAATTTATGGTCCAACATACACATTTACCTTATCAATCAATGAAAGGGACAGTCATCTTCAATATTTGACATTCAATATATCAGATGTTTATGAAACAGGTATGGATCATACATCAAATATACAAACTGGAGAAGGGCAAAGCAGTCAAATGATTACAAATACTTCCTCTGTAGAAGAATCAATTACAAACTCTTCAGATCAACAAACAAAGACCACGGAAGAAATCCCTTCTGATGATGAAGTGATCAGCACTTTTCGACTCAAAAGAACAAGATGAGAAATAAAATATTTACACTACATTTCATATCAAAGTTTATTTACTTCATATGTCATTTCACCTTCTCTAATTATATATTACAAATTGTTTTCTGTTAAACTGTACTACCAGAACAAATATGATCTCACCTACTTATAATATCAAAAAATTGCCCTCTGTCTAACAAACAATATAGAAGTTGCAGAGTCTCAGCATAATTCTATTTTAATTATAATTGGTTTGTCCTATTTTCTATGTGTCTTAATAAGGCATCTTTGTGCTAATCAATCGTACATGATTACTACTATATTTCTCTTATTTACATTTATATATATCCATCCTATAGGAGCTCACTTGGAAAGCAGCCATTGGACATGAAAAGGGTACATCTGTCAACAAAAAAACTGTGAAGAACTTCAACAACTCTTAAAAAGGTTCGCACTTAGCTATGTATGAAAAAAATATTAGAACTATTAATATCTAGGTATCATCAGGATGTGATGTCTGACTTCTTTTTGTAAACAACTACTTCCTGCTATAGCATGAGACAGATATCCTCTTTTGCAGATGTAAATAAATGTTACTTGCTTGTTTATAGTTGTAAAATGTTACATGTTCTACATTCCTCGAAAAGCCTTCTCTTTATCAACATATATTCTCTTTTGCTTCGTATTTTGCAGCCAAAATTATTTGTTTACACTTTCAACTCAAATTCTTTCTACATGCCTTTCTTATTACCATTTTACGATTATCCCATTCATTATTTTTTTTTTGTGTATGCTATAATAGACACTTGATAAAAAGTGATTGTTGATCTTAAAAGCTTAAAAACTTATTCATCTCCCAACTTTCTTGCTAAGTTCAACTCTTCTCTGCTTCATTTAACACAGATTTAATTGCCATCATTAGATCTAGGCTTGCAAACTAATCTAAATTGTTTACATGCTTAAATTACCAACTAATTGGTGCATAGGCTTGCCTTTCACGTTTCAACTAACCACATAATACTAACACAAAATTAAATACTCCATTCAGGGGGCATAGGCCCATAGCTACAAACCTTCATGCAGATTGAATAGAAAAATAATAATAATTCAATCAAGCAATTTAAATACGATAAAAATGCTAACTTTTGTCTACTTTCTATTCCAATCAATTTCATGTGGTATACATATTTAAATTTTATACAGGTTAAGGCCTATTGGGATATTAAACAATGATAAATAAAGATGGTGCACAATAACTGTCTATAAATTAACATGTTATATTCAAACAACACCACCATTAACAACATAATAAAACTACAAATAACAACAATTCAATTACCAATATTGTAAAATATAAAAAATTCATCAAAACCTTACACCCAAAATAAAATATAAAAAAATTCATAACTCCCGCCGCAACGCGTGGGCACCGCTCTAATAACACATTATTATCCCACATTTTCTCCAATATGCGCATGACGAATTTTATACCACACTTTATGCATAATTCTATTTAAGTTCTCGATGTTGTATGATGGAATTGAGTTTATTTTATGCGATTTCCTTTTTTTTTTAATGCAGGAGAACTTGTGCAAGAATTATGGTGTGAAGAAGGGCTAACTCAACATATCCAAACACTAGGGGCTTGCCCGTTTAGGGGTTGGGAGGGTTGGGTTCGTCCCGAACACCTCCCAACCCTTGACTGTTTGAGACGTTCAGGACCGTTGGTACAAACACTTCCCAACACCTCCCAACCCAATGCCTCCCAACACCCTAAACGGGCAAGCCTTAGAGTTCCGCTCCAACACTCACTAGCGCTCAATCGAAGGAGAAGAGGAATTTGGGGACCAAAAGAGGGGTTTTGGGTCGCTCCAGCGCACCTCAGCACCAATTTTGGAACAGAAGCCACTACTAGGGCCACTCGAGCCGCTCTCGATGTTGTAGATGTACTATTTTTAGAATTAGGACTCCTAGTTTTCTAAGCCTATGATATAAAAAGGGACACATGAAATTTTAGACACTTTTTTTCTAGGTTTTTGACATAAAAAGGGATACATGAAATTTAGACACTTTTTTTTTTCTAGGTTTTTGACAGAAACTCTCCTTTCATTTTAGGCATAGTTACCAAGGGATCAAGAACTTTTCCAAGAAACTCAGTTCCATCTCTTCAAGGGGGTTTTTCTTTGATCTATTCTATGTATTCTCTATTTATTTTTATTTCTACTTCAAGGATGATGGTTTGTAACTAAATTGTTTTGCTAAGGTGTGATGTAGCTTAGTATGAAGATCATGAGTTATTAA
This sequence comes from Tripterygium wilfordii, assembly GCF_013401445.1. Taxonomy (NCBI): domain Eukaryota; kingdom Viridiplantae; phylum Streptophyta; class Magnoliopsida; order Celastrales; family Celastraceae; genus Tripterygium; species Tripterygium wilfordii. The sequence goes on along the minus strand of NC_052232.1, from coordinate 3,025,652 downwards.
ATTTGACAAGTATGCAACTATAATTCAATGATTTTTGTTTATAATTTCTATGCTTAAAATTTATTATTCATTTGATTGCTTAATCATCAATTGATTATGCATATAGATTCATTTAGTTAAGGTTAAGGAACGAACAGTATTCACATGTCTTAATGAAATTGAAATAAGGAAAAATCAATTGTCAAATGTTGAGGACATGGTTTAGGGAATTGTTGGTTGATAGTCAATCGTGCATTTACGAGATTTATCACATCATGTAGGCTTTTGACTCTTTTGAGGATCCAAGGCAAAAGCCCTACACTTGAAATTATGAAGGAAGAACCAGAAAACTAGCCCCTAGAGCCTTCACGGCAGATTCTGGTGGCGGAGGACAACAACGAATGGTTGTTCGAACTTAGCGCTAGCCTTGCCACTTGCAAATCCTCTCTCCTTCGCAACAGGTGGGTTCGCTTCAACATCTGAATGGAACGGCAAATCATTTTCCATTTTCTTCAGCTATTTGTCCCAGATGATTCTATATTTGATTGCAACAAAAATCAACACTTTCCAAACCGAAGTATACACTACACAGTGAAGCAAAAACTCAGATACCTGAATTTACATCGCTGAACATGATTTCGGTAACTCTGTCGATGCCAATGTCAGAGATGGGTTCAATAGATTGCTCATCTCCTGTTGCTAAGAAAACAAAATCCGCAGGTTCCCTGTTGAAGTCACCTGTAGAACAAAAGATTAAGAAATTATGAGCTTCTTCCCCCAAACATTAGCAACTGTGTGTGTTGTTTTTAAGAATTGAAAAATCCCTAATAAAAGACAATGCTGTCGAAACCAAATCAACAATTTCCTTGGTGGAACTTATGAAAGCAGTAGAGAAGTGAGTTACGACAACCTGACAACCTACCGAAAATTGTATTCAAAACTCGGAGGGCTTGACATGAAGTTAAGGCAAATGTAGAATATCAGAACTAACACTACTGTAACCATGGCATAAGTGGGCACTGCCAATGTCAAATACCTGAAGGAAAAGAAAAGATGAAATACCGATCAGGGTTTACAATCTGATAGCAAAACGTATTGAGTTTACCAAGACCCTTCATTAGTGTGTATCAATTGCTTCAGCGATCACTCCCATCAATCTGACAATTCTACATGCAAACTTGAATCATCCAGAGTTGCTCCTCCTCTTTGAAAAACTACGGGTTCTTCTAGGACTACTTAAAGAATGTGGATCTTCCATGGTATTTTCTTCCAAAATTCCACACTTCATCACATCACATCAAAAGCTGCAAAGCCCAGCCCCCCAGGTTGAAGTGCCAAAAGTAATCATTTTCATGAAATTGACAATCAGAATCAAGACTCATTGAATTTCCATCATAAATGACGAACGTCTAAATAAAATTAAAACGAAAAAAGACAAAACATCCGATGAGTAAACTTAACAATCATGTTCATCTGTTTTCTACAAGTGATCAAGTAAAATTCATTGCCGCCCAGACTTACCTTTTTGTAAAAGAATTGGACTTTTCAGTTTTCATCACCCTAAGCTTTCTGGGTTGAGATTACATCGGCTTTTGTTGATTGAATCCATCTTCGCACTTCCAAATCACAAACTAGTGAAATTTGTCACCGGTGCATTACTCTCTCTACCCCGCGTACCTTGCTCTCCAAGTCAGTTGTTTCTTTCATAGATTCAGGTTCCATACTTGCTGTTTCTCCGGTCCTTCACAATTAAAAAAATAAATCAGTAAGATTAAGACATGTTAAACTAGGACTTTTCTATAAAACATCAGAAATGACTCTAAACATGTAAAATATTCAGAATTCTTAATTGTGAAGGCATCTTCATAACTTGAAATAAGTATCATCAGCTAAAAGGAGAAAAAACAGGCATGCAAGGGAAACGTCTTGCCTTACTGAAAAGTAAACATCTTGAACTCTATGGCTTTAAACCATCTAAAAAGATGAAAGCTTTTATCGAACCAGATAAAAATACCATATAATGACAAGTGAGATTCACAGCAGACACATTTTCTTATTAAAGACTGTCTAATAATTGTTGTGGAGCAGATGAAGAAAATCATAAAAGCAAGTTTTGGTAAACAGTTCTAATATCCTGGGAGAAAGTCGATACCTCCCGATATGAGTACTCATCAGCTTCAAGCATTCGTTCAACCTGATTCATTTTGGGTCTCTTTTCTGCATTAGGGTCAACACATCTAAGCGCAATCAGAAGGGCAGGTTTCAGAGCACGTATTTCTAATTTGACTTCTAGATTCAGGTCCACTGCTTCCTCAGCTCTTTTCGTCCCCACTATCATCTTTAACCATTCAACACGATTAACGTGCCATAAGAATATAAAGTTGTTACTAGAATTTCTTCCTAGATGAAGTCACCTTTCGCTCACATGCGGAAAGAAGTAACCAACACCACCAGAAAATAAATTAAAATCAACTCCTCCGCGTTTTCACAAAATTTCAATATTCGACGTTTTCATTGGTGTGAATGAGTTGGCCAGGGAAATAATCTGCGGAGCTCAAAGACCAGCACGATTGGCTTGAATACAAGATATAGACCCTATCTACTTCGCTTTCAAAGAAACAAAAAAACCTCTACCCTTCTACTTCTAAATGAAATTCAACACACCAAATACAGAAATAAGCATATATCAAGAGGCAATAATAACAAAAATGAATACTTAAGCACCTCATTAGCTGGTGGATTATGACCATAGTCCACAGGGTCCCTTCCAGTCACTGCTTCAAGCAGGACAACTCCGAAGCTGTAAATGTCACTCTTCTCATTTAGCAAGCCGGTATTGGCATATTCTAGGGCAACGTTACTGCATTTCAAGAAAGAGAGACTCCTGTCAGAAGATGCTTCACATACCTGATACCGTTGAAGGACTCGATATACAGACATACCTAAATGTTCCCATAACCCAGGTTGCAATGTGACTCTCTCCTGATCCCAGGAGATTGGCCAATCCAACATCAGAAACTTTGGCATGGAACTCATAATCAATCAAGATGTTGCTCGATTTAATGTCTCGGTGAACAAATTTTGGTTCTATTGCTTCATGCAAATAACAAGCCTGCCAACCAAGCATGCAAAACCATTTCCCTTTATGGACTAAACATGACAAAATTTGCTAAACCTTCAGTTCCAGCCGAAATCCTAAGAAGAATTAAAAAAAAAATTACAAATTCCATTTTATTATTCATTATATGTCCAAATTTCCAAGTTTTACCGACGAGATTTTTAAAAAAAAAAACTGTGAAATCTTGTCCAAATTGAAAATCATTATTTAGAAGTAAACCACAGTACCACACAGATAAGATGCAGACAATCACAAATACAAATGCACAAACTGAAATTCCTATTAGAATCCATAGTTTTAGACCCAAAATAGATGTCTTCTTTGATAAATCCTTATTCAGCGAATTCTCAGACATCATGATATTCCAAGATCAAAATGTGATCTTGTACTTGGTCTTATTTCAAGTGCCACACAATCAACACATTCCAGCCTGAGAAGTAGAAACTATTTATGAAAATCCAAAAAAATCGAAATGTCAAACAAGCATCTCAAACTCCAAAGTTCTAGGATGTGTGATTTTCTATTGCAGTAAAATAGATGCACAGATGCCTAATATGAGCGACACGAGTAAGCCAACACTTTAGCCATACATATTCAATTGCAACACTCAAGTATATATTAAATAGGGGAAAACAAAAAAGCAAAAGGTAGGATTATCACTATTATAAAATAACATATTAGATTCCTGATTTCATCATCACCGTCATGTCAGGACCAGGAAAGCTTAATGGCATTGCAACTCAAAAGATAAAAACAAACATGGAACAAAAAGGGCATAAAAATGAATTTGATTCAAAGTAAGTTCAGTTACTTTAACATCAACAGTTCTATATGAACAAATCGGGAGTTCAATGCGAAAAACCAAGTGCCCTTTAATTAGAAAGATAAAAAATCAAAAGAAGAAAAGATTTCCTGGTTATCATATCACTGAGTTTTGTGGGTAAGCAACTAAGGGTTGAGGACCATAACCCTCTCTTCTCAGCTCCAGAAGAAGGCTTTCCAGCATTGAATAAACCTGAGCAGAGTGTGGATGACTTCCGTCTGCCGAAACAAACATATGTGTGATATTGTTGACCTCAATCCAGCTGTATCCCGGAACTTTTTGAACTCCTCTTTCTTTCATCATGCTTCGTATCTTAAGTACACGACCCCACTGTCCCGTATCAGCAAGTATATTTGAGAGCAGTATGTAGTAGCCAGAGTTTTGAGGATCCAAGGCAAACAGATGTCCTGAAGCCAGTTCAGCAAACTCAACGTTGCCATGGACTCGACAGGCTCCTAGCAATGTCCCCCAAACACCTGTATCAGGCAAGAACGGCATACTCTTTATGGTTTCAAAGGCTTCAGTCAAACGACCAGCACGACCATATAAATCTACCATACAAGCGTAATGCTCCATCCGAGCTTGGATACCATACTCCTCAGTCATGCAACGGAAGTAGTGAATGCCATCATCAACTAGGCCAGCATGCCCACAAGCAGATATTATACCAAGGAAGGTAACATGATCAGGCCGAATTCCATTTTCCAACATTTCATTGTATAGAGAAAGACATTCCTTGAGATGGCCATGAAACCCATAAGCACCAATGATGCTATTCCATGAAACTTCATTTTTTAATGTCATCGTGTTAAAAACACGATGTGCGAGATTCAAGTGTCCACATTTGGCATACATGTCTATGAGTGCACTCTCAGCGAAAAGATTTGAGTTGAATGCATTTTTGACCATGAAACCATGGATCTCTTTCCCATAGTGAAGTGCAGGTAAATTTGCACAAGCAGACAGGGCTTGAGATATGCTCACGCAATCATACCTCATTCCTACTATCCCCATTTGACGAAAAAGATCCATTGCCTCCACTGGCTTGCCATTCTGACAATAGTTAGTGATCATTGAGTTCCAAGAAATAGTATCCCTTTCAGATATTCTAATGAAAACTCGATGAGCAAGATCCAATCTTCCACATTTTGCATACATATCCATAATTGCACTTTCCACATGGCATCTTGTTTGAAACCCATTTTTGAGGATGTTGCCATGCAATTCCTTCCCCAACTTCACTGCAACCAAGCCAACACAAGCTGGCAAGATACTCACCAAGGTTAAAGTGTTTACCCTAATTTTCGCTTGAACCACCCACCTAAAAACTTCTAAAGCATTAATGTTCATCCCATGAAGCATATACCCTGAAATCATAGCTGTACACATTCCAATATCAACTTTAGTACTTTTGTTAAAAATCCTGCAAGCCACCTTCACCTCCCCACCCTTAAAATATATATCAATAAGTGCACACTTCAAGAACATGTCCGTAACCACACCATTTCTTACTATATAACCATGAATTTCCTTACCTTGGTTGGGACACATTGATTCAGTGACAGCCGGTAGGAAACTTGAAAATGTGAATGAGTCTGGTTTCACACCAGCAGATATCATCTCACGAAACAAAAGTGAAGCCTCCTTTGTCAACTTGTTTTGTACGTACCCAGAAATCATTGCATTCCATGTCACCAAATCGCGATGATTCATCATGTCAAACAATTTGCGTGCGTCAAAACAATGACCACATTTTGAATACATAGCCATCAGTGTGTTCGCCACCTGAGAAGCAAACTCCAAACCAAAAATAACAACAAGTCCATGAAGCTGGGCACCAAAACCAATCATTTCTTCTGATGAGCATAAAGATAAAATACATGCAAATGCAACTGAATTTGGCCTGGTTCCGTTATTTCTCATGTCATTGAAAACCTTCATTGCATCATTCCCCTTGCCACATTTGACATAACTGTGAAGCATCACATTCCACAAGACACAATCTTTCACAGGAATTTTATCGAACAACAATTGTGCATCATCCAAGCATCCATTTTCGGCATACAACTTTATCAAGGAACTACCGGCGAATGCATCCACGTCAAAATTCATTGACACAATTGTTTCATGAACCAACTTACCCATCTGCACATTGTTTAACCCATCACAAGCCTTGACCACATAAGGAAAAGTATACTTATCGGGCAAAACACCGCAGCCCAACATCTTAAAGTAAAACAACAAAGCAAAATCAAGCATACCCATTTTAACAAATCCTCTAATCATCCAATTCCAAGGCATAGTACACCACAATTCAATGTTATAAAACATTTCCTTGGCATCGGCGAAGCTATCACAAAGAACATACATACCTAGAATCCTCGCACCCAGCAAAGCATCATCATTGATGATTCCACTGACAAGGTACTGGGCATGAACTTGTCTTCCTTGGTGAAGATTAGAAGGACCAAAACAAGCTTGTAAGATGGCAGCAAGTTGGCTGGCTAAAGCCCCCTCTTCAATGTTTTGAGTCACCACAGTTTGGTTCCTTATATTTATTCTTTTGTTGCTGCTTGTATGTATGTACTTGGGCTTCAATGAAGTAGTAACAAACGAGAAAACATTTCTACAATATAATTTTCCCCTGTACATTACAGGTTGAGGAATAATCCAAGGCAAAAGCTCTATACTAGAAATTACGAAGAAAGAAAAGAAAAATAGTCCCTAGAACCTTTACGGCGGATTCTGGTGGCTGAGGACAACCACGAATGACTGTTTGAACTTAGTGCCGGCCTTGCAAGTTGCAACTTTCATGTGGTGGGCTTCAAAGCTTATTATATCGTTTCCAATGTCGTCTCCTTGTTCTTCTCGTCCCTCTGAGACGACATTGAAACTGAAAAACCAAAAAAAAAAGAACAAGTAAAATAGAGAAGATGATGAAAGTAGGGGTGTTCGCTATCGGTTTCAGTCGGTTTTTGGGTATTGAGTGTGAAACAATACGGTTGGGTTTTGCACAAACTGAAACCGAAAACCGACCAATGATAAATGTGGTATTAGCAAAACCAATTTAATTAGTTTCGGTCAGGTTTTGGTTTTTTAAAAATAACATATAAACAACAATAAATCAAAGATGCAGAAAACAAGGCCAGATTTAAGACCAGAAAACAAAGCCAGATTTTATAATTCAAGCATTATCAAGATTCAAGACCAGATTTTTAGGCAGAGCCACATATTTCTTCTGGTTGCAAAGCAGAAGAATAGGCTGTCCCGAAACAATAACTACCCTTGCATCCAGCATGCATAATCAATCCAACAAAGTAAATAGATTTTCCCGAAACAATAGATATAATTATTACCAATTAACCTTAGTAACACAGTATTGTGAGTCAAATTGAATCGTAACATAGGTTGAAAACAGTTTTAGGGGCTGAAACTTTAGGGTTTTCCAATGGGCATTGCCCCAAAATACCACCACTGGGTTGCTCAAATTAGAACAGGACTCCAACAGAACCAAGAGATCCCAGCAATTCTGCCACTAACTAGACATAAATTAAATGCCTTTATAAATGAAAAAGTATATCAACGTCGAATTAATAATCAAACGCGGACTGGCAAGCACTACAGCATCATTATTAATTCACTGCAAACAACATTATTATATAAGTTAAGATAAGAAGCTGACCTTTGCAGGTGAATCTGATAAATTTGCCTCTGTTCAACCCTTTCTATCTGTCGAGCTCCTTTGGGAATCGCTCGTTGAAGATGGGCTTGTAGCAGATGTGTTTCTCAAATGGATTTGGTTGAAGATGGGTACGTAAACGTAGCAGCTCGCCTCCATACTACCTCTAGTCAATTTCGTTGGTTGTGGTTATCCTGCACTATTATTTCTCCCTATTCAGTATGTCTCCCTCCTTGATGAGCCATCTCCTCTGGTCTCCGCTTCGGTTGTGGTCTGGAGGTTCTTGCTCCCTTTGCTTTAGCAGGCCACCAGTTTGTTACTTCGGCACGTCGGGCGTGGTTGCTCTCGGGCTTCATTGCGGTTTTCATGCGGAAATACCCCGTGTTGGACTATATGGCTTGTCCTTGTTTGAACTTATTTTCCCTCTTGCTTGGCCCTTGGGCCTTGTTCCTATGACCTGCAATTGTTGGCCCAATGGGCTTCTACATATTTTTTGGGTATGCCACATGTAGTTAATGTGGCATGTGCTAATCGAGAAATCAAAGGCAAAGCTTCAACCATGCATTGAAATCAAAGCCCGCTCTACGTGTGTCATGTATGAATATTGATTAATAAAATTTGAAGTCGCGATTCATGAAATATTTAGGAGACAATATATCGAGTTATAGTAACATACTATAATCTTAATCATGTAATGGGAATAATTCATTATCATGGTTTACTATCAATTCATAGTTGAGTTGGACAAAGCAAATGACGTAATGGTAGTCGTCATTACCAATTTGATTGTCCTTTGCATTCATCACTTGGAACCTATGAATACCTAATCCGTGACAACACTATTAGATTGTTCTTTATCATTTTACCATATTACTCTTTGATACTGGTACATGTATCTAAAGATGCTTTGATTGTGTACTCTCTTCCACTACAAATCAAGGTACACAAAATTGATTAACTTCATATAGTTTTTTTAAATTTTTTCTACTGCCAAAAAAAGTTAGCAAATAGATTGATACCATCATTGTTAATTCAATAACTTTATTTGTATCGAGTAACAATAAACAATAACTTCATTGTATTGAAAACTTGAAAACATTGGTTTTTAAACAGCTGCTTAGTATTGTATAAATAGTTGGTTTGGGCGCTGCCAGCCACCGCGATAGACTGCGACCCCTGCACGGTCCCCTTTTTTTCCTCATCATTCTCCTGTGTTGTAGGACCACATTCGAGCGCATTGTTCCCTAGAAAATCTCTCACAATGCTCTGTCTTGTCTTTTACCCCTCCTTCTATGACCACACAACAATCATCATGCAATGGAATATCATGCTCGAATGTCTTGCTCACTTCAACAGTAGGCTGGAAGTGTGCTATTCTATTTAATTTCCTATATATGAACACATGCACATAAGACCAAATACATACTTATAGAGTAATTATACCACAGGTCCTCCTTGTTATCAGGTATGTGGGTTGGGGGAGTCACTTTCACTCTTTTCAAGGCGCATAAATCGAATTACCTCCTGCTCTCATTCCTTGTTCATTGATCTTCCGTTTATTCCCATGTTTCTGACATTTGAACATTCACACCAGTATTAGTTTTTTAGTTTGTAAAGTAAATTCATACCATCATATATATACGGTTCTAGTGCACTTACATTGGCATCCAGGAGAACGATTACGACGCTTAAAAGTTCGTTGTTGTAGCGCATATTCATCGAGTCCCATTTTCGCGTAATCCAAACATTGATCACCCAGTTTAGACCACTTGGCCGAAGTTCTTCTAAGGAAGACCCATGTTCTGGTTTTGCAAGTTCATACTGTGATTAGGGAACTACTATTTATAGGTGTGCAGCTAGGTGTGTAATAAGGGGAAGTTCATGTATATAGATGATTAAGTGCGACTTGTAGATTAAGTTTTTTCAAGTTAATTAAGAGATTCAATGTATATGGCCGCATTCGCTTTAATGTAAGCACCTTCTGAGAAGTTTACAACTCTACTGTTGAAAGATAATGTCCTCTTGACTGCAAACATTTAATTATTTGAGACAAATGATAGGAGGAGAAAACATGCATAATATTAATGGCTATAAGCATTTAATTCTTTGAGACAAATGATAGGAGGAGAAAACATGGTTCATGTATCATATACAATATTATTGGGCCAAAGTTTTTTTTTAATTGGGTAGGAACACAGCTTTTAATTAAATTCATTAAATGCACACGCTATTTATCTTCTCCGATTGATTGAATTTTGTTGTTCTTTTGTCCAGTCCAATGAGCGAAACTGCATCTACATAATACATCCCTTAAGGTATATTCAATGGTTCAGGGCACATCATATTAAATACCAAGTGATTTTCAACCATGCATGATAGCTGAAGTGAACAATCAACGAATGACTTTGAGGCAACACATTAAATAGAGTTTTTTAAAGATTTCTTTTAAGAGAAATATTTTCCACATGGCAGATAAATACTAAATATATTGCCTACACTACAAAAAACCTCATCGGCAACAATAATATTTGTTGTCTATAATCCTGATTTTCATTGCCAATAAATCGAAGGTATCGAAAAATTTTCGTTGCCACATTTGTTGTTTATGCCGCGTTTTCTTTGCTCATTGATAATGAAAATTTGAGTCGTTGTCCACCACGGATATTAACAACGAAGTGGTAGTTGTTGCCAGTACAAGTATTGGCAACGATAATTATTTTGTTGCCTTTACATGCATTAACAACGAGTAATTAGTCGTTGCCTATATAAGTATTGGCAACGACAATTGTCTCGTTGCCTATACATGCATTAACAACTAAAATTGAGTCGTTGTCCGTAGAAGTATTGACAACAAAATATAAGTCATTGCCATATATGTATTTCCAATTAACTATTTTGTTGTCAATAATATTTTGTTAACAACAATTTTTTTGTTGTTAATACTTATTTTAATTTTTTTTAAATTTAATTCTTTAAAAAATTATATAATATATTATAACATTTTTAAATTGCAAAAGATAGTAAACCTCAAACAATCATCAAATAACATTCACATATGAGTACATTTGAAAGTTTACTCCATAACAAGAAAAAGTGTATCACATCACTTAATTAAAAAGTTTTGCCACACTTCAATCTGAGTACATGCTTAATCTCATAAATCTACTCCAAAAATATCACCTCTTCAAAATAGTCCAAAATAACTAAGGCACTCCACAAATCCTTGTACCTGCATAATGAAAGATCTCCAATCCTTAGAACTTACATCCACAAAAGGGCAAATAGAAAAGAACCAGTCTTCACTAAGATTAAAAAATGCACTCAAAGTAATAAATTGGGGACATGTTAAAACCATGTCAATTATATACACGATCTGAAAAGCTTGTAGAAATGTCATCTCTCTAAGTATACACTATATGGAGTATAACAATTTCTCGATGCATCTAAGTATAAACCCAATTTCTTGATATGCTTAAGGCCTAATGAACTTTTGATCATCTTCTATTTCAAAAGAGCTTCCACCTTACTTATCTTCACATTCTTTGAAATCATAAAATCATCACCGACAACGAGAAAAAAGAAGAAGGAGGAATTCGATAATTAAATCCTCAATATTGAGAAAGATTTACCTCTAATCTGAATGAGAATGTCAGAGCGAAGAATAATCTGGAATTCCAAGTTTTTTCATCATAATATTGACTTGGTTTTGAAGAGCGCTTTGGTTCTTAAGCATTTCATCCATCTTTTGATGATGGTTTGCCTCCATTTCATCCATCCTCTTTTGCATCTTTTCATTCATCTCCTCTGCAATTCTTACCTTCTCCTCTTCCCTTCGTTGCCTATAGTTTCGTTGCCAATAACCATTTTTCTTGTAGTGCTACGTGGTTGGTTTGAATTGTGGGCATATTTTCTCTCAGTTTTAGGTCTATAGTATTGTATAGATAGATATAGATTCACAAATTTATTATGTTGAGTGTTATACAATGCTTCAACCATCCAATGATATATATGAGTTTTCGGGGTTCAGGATGAACTAGAGAAAATGGATCCTCTTAAAAAATAAATATGGTATGTTATTTAAATGAGTTTGGACTACTATAACACTTATGTAAGTTTTAAATTGTGAAAAAATAGATTTAGAGAGAGACAAGAAGAAAGAGAAGAGAGCGAAGAAGTAGAAGAGAGAAAGGACGTTGAAGAAAGAAGAAAGAGAAAAATAGATCTACAGAGAGAGACAAGAAGAAAGAGAAGAAGAAGAAGAAGAAAAGAGATGAAGAAGAAAGAGATGAAGAAAGAAAGAGAAAAAGAAGAGAAAGAATAAGAAGACAGAAAGAGATGAAGAAGAAAGGAGGAAGAAGAAAAAAAAGAAAGAGATTTGTGGGAGAAAGAAGGATAGCGGTACAAAGGTAATTGAACATTTAATGGAAACATTTATGTCTATATTTTTTTGTAAGATCTAAATGTTGAAAAGTACTCTAATGGGTACCATCTTGACATTTTCCATTGATCAATTTGTTGTTGAGTCCAGTCCCAACATAATTCACATGCACATAAATTAAAAGCCATAAACTATATATTAGGGATTACCTTTTCTTCTACCGATGTCATAGCTAGCTTACAAATCTCAAGAGCAACATTATATGCACAAGTAATGAATTACACTACTCACCAACACAAACACAATGTCTCCCATTCTCATATATGTTTTATTACTACAAATGAAAATAACATCAGTTCAAACGACCTTCCTATTGTCAATTACGATCATATTGATTTCTCTGCTGTATAATTATAATGCATACCCCGATGCCCAATTCCAACCAAAATGTGTTTTTGGTACGTGTAAGTAAATCTCTAGCTACCAACGAGAGGTGACTCAGTTAGCAATCGACTGAGTTAAGTATATATGTGTACAAAATTCGATTCTAATGAAAAGCATATTTCTCAATATGGTATTTAAAAAAAAGAGAGTAAATCTCTCTAGCTAGATGTTTGGATTATCTTACTATCTCCAAATGTTGATCAATGTAGAGGGAGTCGAGCGAGGTTAAATTTCCAAGTAGAAAGAATTTATTCTCTCTACAACTTCTTCTTCACCTTTTCCATTGGATATTCATGTCAACCGGAACCTAGCTAGCCAGGATAAATATACCTCAATTTTGTGTTCATTTAGTTTGTCAGTGGAAAATTAAAATAGGAGTCCAGGAAATTGTCTCATTTGGTCACATTTGTCTGGAACTTTTTGTTTTTTCTTCTGCTAAAATTCACAATTTGATATTTAAGTCATGTTAATGTTATCTTGTCATGCGTTGACATCGTGAGATGGTGTATCAGCGGCAATGGACAGTCTCAACCCAAGAGTGATTGGTGCCAATTCATATCCTATAAAAGTTAATAGGATCTCATTAATTCTGGTAATACATATTAGCAAAACTTGTCTTATCCGAACACCCACAACTTAATAATTTGTGCACCCTGATATTTTTTGAACAAATGGGACCCAAATCAGTAGACCCAACTTGTTGATTCACTTTTGAGAACACTTAAAATGTGAAGTGCGCAAATCATTAAGTTGCGAACGTCCGCACTTGAGAATTTCTATATATATCAATACTAGTAAATATTTTCTCTTAAAATTATGTATTCTGTGTACATATTATAATAATCAAGCCATGACCTAAGACAAAACCTGTCCATTTAATTCCTTACCACTAACAAAAGTTCCATGAATTCCATAGGGCACCCTAGTGGGCAACTTGACTGAACCCACTTGTTCCATGCTTGTTGCACTTACAATCAACAGTTCCGGCCTCTCTTTCTCCTCATCCCTCACAAATCCCATCACATACCCTTCTTCACTCTCTCCATCATTTACGAACAATGGCTCTCCCCCAAACCTCCCCGGACCGTATATCAATCTTGTAACCTCTCCACTCTCCAAGCTACCTTAGCAATGCCGCCGCATCTTGGCCATGGCTCCGCTATTGCCAAGTAGACAAATTGGGTCTTTTGACCCAATTTGCGTACTTGACCTGTTTCAAGATTCATGCCCAACACTATAACTTTTCGACTGGATTAGCCCATTCTCATGTTGAGCTGAATTTTGGTAAGTTCAGTCCAGATCGGGTCTTCGGATCCACTGAAAATAGAGTCAGGCGGGTTCATGCAGGATCCGATTACAACAATTGTATCATCATCTTCCTCCCATGCATTGTATAGATGGAAGCAAAAGACATTTGGCACATCAATCCACAGAATTCCAGATTCATTGATGTCTCTTTTGCGCAAAATTTCGAACCGATAAGTGTTGGTTCTGTCGTATATTATGGGCGACCCACCCCGGATCATTTCGGGTAATTGAAAGATGACCTGGTGATCGAGAAATAGTACATAGTTTTCAGTCATTGCGAAGTCATGCATCAACGTTGGTTTTTCAAGTGTGATGGCTATCTCACGCGACTTTCTCCCGCACGTGTCAAACGTCAAGTATTTTAGGTAAGGTTTTTCATGACGTCATAACTTAGCACGTGAAGGTCACCCGTTTTAGGATCCACTTTCGGGAGTGAAGTCATAGAGGATTCAAGTTGACCCGAGAAGCTAAATTGCCCGATCGTTTCAAGATCTCCCTCACCGTTGATCTTCACATGGTACGGGAGATCATCCTCTGATAAAGCCAATAATCGACCCTTAAAATAAATCAGACCGGCATTGGCTAGACCTATACCTTTTGATTCATCAATGAAAGCGACTCCAACTCGAGTCGCAAACAGCACAAGCCTAGCCAAACCCAGCCGCCCATTCAATTCACCGATTAATTTTGGAAACACTTGCCTCCCCAACGCGGCTTGTTGTGCGAGCCGGCTCGTGCGAGTGTATCTACAACAATAACTGGCTTGATTTCCGGATCCTAACTTAACGGCGTGAATCATACCGTCACCGTCAAATAACTGGTGCCCACCTGTGGGCTCAAACATAGGATTAGCGCCGTTACGTAAGTAAATGCCATGTAAGCAATCCGGTATATGGCCCACCACTTCTAACCCATGTCGAACCGGACACTCCTGAACCGGTGCGAAGTTGCCTAATAACTGAACTGCCGGGTTGACCGTTCTAGGGGTACAATGAGTGAGACCTCTATTAGGTCCAGTGCCGAGACTGCAAGCTTTTGGAATAGATTTTGGTGCTTTTCTTGCGAAACTGATATCGAGTCGGGAAGTAGAACTGGTTCAATTGTTGGACATATCCGCGACTGCGCCCTTGGTGGTGGTGCAATTGTTTTTGCGGGAAGTCTTTGTGTTTCTGTGGAGGGATTGGCATGGATAGGATGACCTGTGACCGTAGATATAGCTTTTGGATTTAGTGTGTGTAGGTTGGTGGTGGTGGTGGCGGTGGAGGTTGATGACAAGTGAAGAGAGGCTCGCATGGTTGAAAAACGATAGATCAGAAATGTAGAGCATAAAGGCCTTTATATAAAAATTAATAAATAACTACATTAGATGAAATGTTAATTACTATTATTATGTGAATTAATCATGTTTGAAAAGTTGATTGTATTTATTATCTTGCCATGTAATATGGGATATGAATTTCAAATTTCCAATTAGCTAGCTAAGCCTTATTTGCCTCTGTTTTTTTTTTTTTTTTCTATGATTTATGATTTCACATTTCTATAATAAGTTTTTTGGATTCTGGAATTTCTTTTCATGAAATATCGAAGATATTTTCTTTAAGAATAAAATTACATGTATTGCAATTGTATGAAATCTAGTTTGCATTGATTATATTTGCCAAATATAAACAATTGGCTAGGATTTCTTAAATATTTTCTCTTAAATATAAACAATTGGCTAGTAAATATTTTCTCTTAAAATTATGTATTCTGTGTACATATTATAATAATCAAGTCATGACCTAAGACAAAACCTGTCCATTTAATTCCTTATCACTAACAAAAGTTCCATGAATTCCATAGGGCACCCTAGTGGGCAACTTGACTGAACCCACTTGTTCCATGCTTGTTGCACTTACAATCAACAGTTCCGGCCTCTCTTTCTCCTCATCCCTCACAAATCCCATCACATACCCTTCTTCACTCTCTCCATCATTTACGAACAATTGGCTCAGTTACTTGACCTGTTTCAAGATTCATGCCCAACACTATAACTTTTCGACTGGATTCGCCCATTCTCATGTTGAGCTGAATTTTGGTAAGTTCAGTCCGGGTCGGGTCTTCGGATCCACTGAAAATAGAGTCAGGCGGGTTCATGCAGGATCCGATTACAACAATTGTATCATCATCTTCCTCCCATGCATTGTATAGATGGAAGCAAAAGACATTTGGCACATCAATCCACAGAATTCCAGATTCATTGATGTCTCTTTTGCGCAAAATTCCGAACCGGGAAGTCTTGGTTCTGTCGTATATTATGGGCGACCCACCTCTGTTTATTTCGGGTAATTGAAATATGACCTGGTGATCGAGAAATAGTACAAAGTTTTCAGTCATTGCGAAGTCATGCATCAACGTTGGTTTTTCAAGTGTGATGGCTATCTCACTTGACTTTCTCCCGCACGTTTCAAACCTCAAGTATTTTAGGTAAGGTTTTTCATGACGTCATAACTTAGCACGTGAAGGTTAAAGAGGTTTGATGAAATTACTTTCATTGCTTGACAAATGAAGATACAGAGATTATAAGTACAAGAAGTCATAACAGCTATTGCCTACAAGCTAGTTCCGAAACTGTACAGAGACAGGACAGTCTCTGACCAACTAGCCGTTGGGAGAAGACTTACAAGGAAGATGAAATACAGAGATTAGCTAGGCCTAACAGGAAGTTACTATTATGGGCCCTGGTTACATAGTTCTATTTGGGCCTTGTTTTCTTGATAGAATTGTGTGGGCCGGAGTGTGATATATCCTCTTTACCTTCCCTCAAGAGTGGGGACTGACAAGTCATTCCAATCTTGACCCGTAACTGAGTGAAGCGAGGAGGAAGAAGCGATTTTGTGAGAAGATCTGCCAGTTGATCCTGAGTAGAGATTTTGCGGACTGAGAGAATACCTTGATTGACAAGGGCACGAACAAAATGAAGATCAACCCGTATATGTTTCATGCGCGAATGAAGAATAGGATTGATGCTAAGGGCTGTAGCGCCTTGATTGTCGCAATAAATCGCTGGTTTCAGAGGTAACGGTTGTCGAAGATCACGAAGGAGATGAGTAAGCCAAACAACTTCAGAGGCTGTTGTAGCCAACGCCCGATATTCTGCTTCAGTGGAAGAACGAGCCACTGCACGTTGCTTCTGGGAGCGCCAGGAAATGGGACTGGAGCCATAAAAGATAATATAGGCAGAGGTTGAAGAACTATCATCCGGATGTCCCGCCCAATCAGAATCTGAGTAAGCAGTGAGAGCAAGATTTGTTGACTTTGTAATGTTGATACCATGAGAATGAGTGCCTTTGAGATATCGCAAAAGTCTTTTAAGGAGGGACCAATGAACATTTGTTGGTTTACTCATATATTGAGCAAGGCGATTTATAGCAAAACAGAGATCAGGTCGCGTGAGACTGAGATACTGTAGACTACCAAGAAGCTGTCTATACAGTTTTGGATCGGACAGAGGAACACCGTCATGGACACCAGTATGAAAATGGGACGGAAGCGGGGTATTGACAGACTTAGCTCCAGCCATGTCTGCTTTTGCCAGTAAATCTCTGATATATTTGTGCTGAGACAGAAAAATGCCAGTGGTTGTAGGGAGTACTTCAACGCCAAGAAAGTAAGCAAGATCACCAAGATCTTTAAGACTGAATTGAATAGCTAGTGCAGATGTTATCCTGGAAAGCATATTAGAACAAGAGCTTGTCAAAATTAAATCATCTACATAAACTAAAACATACATAATGTGGTGATGTTCTTGAAGAATAAATAAGGAGGGATCAGCGAAAGAGTTTAAAAAACCCAGACGAAGTAAACTGGTACTCAGAGCTGTATACCAAGCCCTGGGGGCCTGTTTAAGTCCATAAATAGATTTATGAAGCTTGCAAATATAATTAGGATATTGAGGGTCTTCAAATCCCTTAGGTTGACGCATGTAAATAGTCTCTTCGAGAATGCCATTTAGAAAGGCATTATTGACATCAAGATGTTGAAGTTTCCAGCCTCGTGAGATAGCAATAGTGAGAACGAGCCGAATAGTAGCAGAGCGAATGACGGGGCTAAAAGTGTTGTTGTAGTCGAGTCCCGATCGTTGGGCAAAGCCTTGCGCAACTAAGCGAGCTTTGTAGCGGGCAATGGAGTTGTCAGGATTACGTTTAAGCCTGAAAACCCATTTTGAACCAATTGGTTTACATCCTGCAAATAAAGGAACTAAAGTCCAAGTGTTATGATTAATAAGAGCAGCATATTCTTGATCCATGGCTTGCTTCCATAAAGGATGGGCAAGGGCAGCAGAGACAGAGCGAGGTTCTGTGGAAGGAGGCAAAGGATGCAACGTACTAAGATTAAGTTTCTTGGGTTTAAAAATGTTATTTTGAGAACGAGTGACCATTCGAGTAGGTACGGATGAAGGAGGAGAAGAAGAAGGTGGTGCTTGTGAACCATCAGAAGAAGGATGGGTAGGTTGAGGAACCGAAAAAGATACCAAATTTGAGGGAGATGGAGGTTGAGGAGACACTGAAGGAATAGGAAGATGGACTAGTGATGCATGGGTGGAAGTATCTTGAGTAGTGGATTGTGGGGAGGTGTACACGGGAGGAGCTGGAGAAGTGGAAAAATTATAGAAAATAGATTCATTGAAGGTAACATGTCGAGATAAATACACACGATTTGTAATAGGGTCTAAGCATTTATATGAACTTTGAGAATGAGAATAGCCAATGAAGATGCAAGGTTTTGAATGGGGCTGGAGTTTATTTGCAACATAAGGTCTGAGCCATGGGTAACATTGGCACCCAAAAATGCGAAGTTTCAAATAGTTTGGGGGTTGGCTGAATAGAAGCTGAAAAGGAGTAATAGGGGTGGTAGGATGGATTGGTAATCGATTGACCAAATAGGTTGTTGTCTGAAAGCACAACTCCAAAATGAAGGAGGGAGCCGAGCTGAATGGAGGAGGGTGCGAGCTGTTTCAGTTAAATGTCTATGTTTTCTTTCGGCGAGAGCAACATGTTGAGGTGTGTATGGGGGACTTTGCAACCAACTAATACCAAATTGTAAGAGAAAGGATTTGAGCTTTACAAACTCACCACCATTATCAGTATATAGGGTCCTAATAGAAGTTTGAAATTGTTTTTCAACTAAAGCTTTAAATTGAATAAAAACAGTGGAAACATCAGATTTTTGATGAAGCAAAAAGAGCCAAGTATAGCGAGTGAAATGATCAACAAAAATCACATAATATCGATAACCGTCAAAGGAGAGAACAGGGGCGGGACCCCAGACATCACTATAAACGATTTGCAGCGGAGTACTGGTATGAACAGTAGAATGACCAAAAGGTAATTTGTGAGTTTTATTCATTTGACATGAAGTACATGGAAGTAGATTGGCACACAAGTTTTGAGTACAAGGAAGATTGAAAGTGCTGAATACTTTAGTAAAAAGCTTGGGAGAGGGATGGCCAAGCCTACAATGCCATCCATCCACTGTGGTACAAAGTCCCTGTTGAGCAAGAGAGGTGGCAAAACAAGAGATGTTCTTAGGCTCAAAAAGATAAACTCCGTCACTGCATCGGCCCCTTCCCATAGTCTGTCCAGTAAGCTGATCCTTTATAACACAATGGGATGGAAAAAATTCAATAGAGATGTTATTGCATTTAGTAAGCTCATGCACAGAAATTAAATTTTTGCTTAAAGTGGGCACACACAAAGCATTTGTAATAGTCAGAGGCCGTGTATGTGTGTGAAGATGAGAAGTACCAGTATGAGTAATGCGCAAACCTGACCCATCACCTAGCTTCACCTCATCAGTGTCATCATAACTAGTAGGATTAGAGAGATTGTGAACATCATGAGTCATGTTATGACTAGCACCTGAGTCCAGGAGCCAAGACTGGGTGGATGAGGATGAATCAAGAGAGGGATAGTGAGGATAATGGTTGACAGGGGGAAAATGAGCATAGTTGGCTGCAGGTGCAGGTGAGGGATTAGAATGGGAGTAAATCTTAAACTTGCGGCAGGTAGAGGCAGCATGACCGGGCCTGTCACACAACTGACAAGTAATTCTAGGATAGCCACGACCTCGACCTCGACCACGATGACCAGAGTGAGGTGGCCGGGAATGGGACCAATTTGAGTTATTTCTACCACCTTGTCATGGTTGAGAGCCTCTGCCAGCTTGAGAGAAATTTTGAGTGCTAGGCTGTTTGTGGTGGTAATTGGCAGTAGCAACAGAGACTTCTTGAGCAGTATTGACACGGGTTAAGAAACCCTCTTGTGCAATCAACACGTCTTTGAGTTCTTCATAGGTAAATGAAGTTTCACGGGTCCGAATTGACCAGTATAATCAGGACCAAGTCCATCAAGTATATAAAGGGTAAGATCATCATCAGGAACTGGATGATCAATCAAGGCTAACTCATCAGCCAAACATTTTACATCTTGAAGATAATCAACCATAGGTTTGCCACCTTTTTGACAACGAGATAATTGGGATTTGAGTTGCAACACTCTGGATCGAGAACTGTTGGCAAAAAGCTTGTGGACTTTATCCCAAGCAGCAACACTTGTCTTGACCTCACCAACAAGAGGAAGAACGGCTACATCAATCGAAGCTACAATAGCATTCGTAATAAAGTAATCTTGGCTGGTCCAAGTGTGATAAAGGTTAAGAGCAGTAGTGTCAGAGGAGGATTCAACAGGAAGGGGAGGACAGGGTTTTGTGCCATCAACATAGCCAAGTAAGTTGTAAGCTCGTAAGAGAGAAAAAAATTGTAATCTCCAAGATGTGAAATTGGTAGAGGTAAGTTTTGTGGGTATGGCAGGAATTGCATGAAGAGTAACAGAGGTTCCAGAAGAGAGAGAAAGAGAGACAGTGGAGGTTTGTCCAGCGGAGGTAGTCATGGCGGAAATAGGAGGGTACTCCTCGGAGTCTTTTGTCGGCTTCGATACCATAAAGAGGTTTGATGAAATTACTTTCATTGCTTGACAAATGAAGATACAGAGATTATAAGTACAAGAAGTCATAACGGCTATTGCCTACAAGCTAGTTCTGAAATTGTACAGAGACAGGACAGTCTCTGACCAACTAGCCGTTGGGAGAAGACTTACAAGGAAGACGAAATACAGAGATTAGCTAGGCCTAACAGGAAGTTACTATTATGGGCCCTAGTTACATAGTTCTATTTGGGCCTTGTTTTCTTGATAGAATTGTGTGGGCCGAAGTGTGATATATCCTCTTTAAAGGTCACCCATTTTAGGATCCACTTTCGGGAGTGAAGTCATAGAGGATTCAAGTTGACCCGAGAAGCTAAATTGCCCGATCGTTTCAAGATCTCCATCACCGTTGATCTTCACATGGTACGGAAGATCATCCTCTGATAAAGCCAATAATCGACCATTAAAATAAATCAGACCGACATTGGCTAGACCTATACCTCTTGATTCATCAATGAAACCGACTCCACCTCGAGTCACAAACAGCATAAGCCTAGCCAAACCCAGCCACCCATTCAATTCACCGATCAATTTTGGAAACACTTGCCTCCCCAATGCGGCTTGTTGTGCTAGCCGGCTAGTGCGGGTGTATCTACAGCAATAACTGGCTTGATTTCCAGATCCTAACTTAATGGCGTGAATCATACCGTCACCGTCAGATAAGTGGTGCCCACCTGTGGGCTCAAACATAGGATTAGCGCCGTTACGTAAGTAAATGCCATGTAAGCAATCCGATACATGGCCCACCACTTCTAACCCGTGTCGAACCGGACACTCCTGAACTGGAGCGAAGTTGCCTAATAACTGAACTTCCGGGTCGACTGTTTTGGGCAAAATACGTCGTCTCTCTAGGGATACAATGAGTGAGACCTCTATTGGGTCCAGTGCCGAGACTGCAAGCTTTTGGAATAGATTTTGCTGCTTTTCTTGCGAAACTGATATCGAGTCGGGAAATAGAACTGGTTCAATTGTTGGACGTAGCCGCGACTGCGCCTTTGGTGGTGGTGCAATTGTTTTTGCGGGAAGTCTTTGTGTTTCTGTGGAGGGATTGGCATGGATAGGATGACCTGTTACCGTAGATATAGCTTTAGGATTTAGGTTGGTGGCGGTGGTGGTGGAGGTGGAGGTGGATGACAAGTGAAGAGAGGTTCGCATGGTTGAAAAACGATAGATCAGAAATGTAGAGCATGAAGGCCTTTATATAAAAATTAAAAAATAACTACATTAGATGAAATGTTAATTACTATTATTACGAGAAATTACGTGAATTAATCATGTTTGAAAAGTTGACTGTATTTATTATCATGCCATGTAATATGGGATATGAATTTCAAATTTCCAATTAGCTAGCTAAGCCTTATTTGCCTCTGCTTTTCTTTCTATGATTTATGATTTCACATTTCTATAATGAGTTTTTTAGATTCTGGAATCTCTTTTCATGAAATATCGAATTTATTTTCTTTAAGAATAAAATTACAGTGAGTATTGCAATTGTATGAAATCTAATTTGCATTGATTATATTGCCCAATATAAACAATTGGCTAGGATTTCTTTTCGTTTTTGAAATATCGTTAAGAAATATATTTTTCATTGAAATCGAACTTTGAACACATATATGCCTAACCCAACCGATTATCAACCGAGTCACCTCTCATTGATAATTGACTAGGATTTCTAAACTAACAAATGATAATTTATTTCCAAATATTGTTATACAATCAACACATATAAGAGCAAAACCACTAACACACTTGTGGGCCACTGGAGCCGATTGAGTGAAATTGAGAATTCAGAGCATGTATATCTCAGCAATTCAATTAGCAATTAAGTTTTGGTTAATTTCTTCAAAAGCCAAAAGATAGGGAGATCTTGGTGGATACAATCTTAAATGAAAGGAAAAATAAAATACGCGAAAAATATAAAAAATATCCAAAACTCTTAAAAAGTCAATTTGAGATCCTAAACGGCAGAATTTGACAAAAATAGGGTGGAACTAGTCGCAAATGTCACTAGTCTTGACAATCAAGTCGAATCGAGTCGTTGATGAGGTATTACCACTAGCTTAACCAAGTCGTTTGGTGAAGCGGTGTACCAAAGCGGAACTGCTAGTTGTTAAGCTTTGAACAATGCTTTACCAAACACACAAATAGTCGATTTGTATTCATTGCGGGTGCTTAATATAGTTGTAGTCATTGTAGAGCCTCTCTTGGCTAAGGGGCTTCAGATTCTTTTGATTACCGGGTTTTCCATCCTGCGTCTCTTAGTCCTTGGACGCCGCTTGAACGTTTCTCTCTGACTTTTTTATCATAATCATCTGATAAGTTGACAAGATCGACCTTGATTTTCCTTCGATCATATTTGTGACCATTAATTAGATCGAATCACTTGAGATTGTTGATGATGACTGATATCTCGGTCTGGTGAGTGTGGAAATCTTTGACCAAAGAACGAGTGTTGACCCTGAATAAAAGAACAAACAACATTAGAGATATTGAGATGAAAAGTAAGGACAAAATTAAGAGTTTTTGTTGGAATTCATGTATTCGAGCACGATTGATGGCAGTTCTAATTCATGAAAATTATGTGTATGAACTTAAATCTAAAGAGTTCCATGTAAACAATAAAGTCAAGCATTCACTATATCAAATACATGATAAGTATGAATGGAAAGAAGCTTCATAGTTTGTTGCTTGACATATGGATTAACATAGCAGAAAAGTGTTGTCAAAGAGAAATTAGCTCGAGCGACTCCAAAAGTCGCTTGAATGAGAAAATAGAAGCGATTTCAGGATGTTAGCCGCTTGAGTGATTCCAATAGTCACTTGAGGGACAACAGAAGATAGGAATTGTTATATCACCTAGAGAGCAAGCCGCTTGAGCGACTTTGTCAACAAACGCACCTTTTGATAATTTTTTGCAATAGACATATCTTTATTCAAACATTATGAATAATAGACATGTTGATTCGTCAACAATCCTATAAATACTTGTTTTTCATGTGCATTTGATATATTAGATATCAAGTAATTTCAAGAGAAACAAAAGTTTTACATATGTGCATCACATTTACATAAGAGGGAATGCTGTCATTATTGTTCCCATCAGAGACAAAAGAATTGATGCTTCATTTCTTGTGTAGGAGAGATCATTTTATCTTGAGAGATTCTTGTTCGATTATCATAAGCAACAATGAAGGACAAATCAATCTTAAGGAGACAGTGTTCAACATTGAACTTGATCAATTACATATACTCGATTCTATTTCCTACAAATAGGTTCTATTTCTATACTATTATTGTTTGGATTTCACTTTCATTTTTATGTTATTAGTGTGTTAAGTAAAATCATTATATTTCGTAGGCAACATTATGGAAAAGATTTACAACAATTTTGATACAAAATATTTATGGATTTTGAAGAGAAGCCATCTTTGATTTGATTGATTGAGCTTTTCCTCTACTCAACAGAAGAAAATTATTATATAGTAACAATTTCTATACTAGAAACAAAGGCATTTTTCAAAGGTTAAATTTGTTATTACTACCATCTTACAAAAATTTAATTACGATAATTAATACTTAAATTAACCAAAATATCAATTAAGGTAAGTTGTAAATTCTTATCTAGGATTTAAGTAAGAGAAATTTTATTTGCACACCACAAAAATACTAACTTCATCATTTTTAAATTTTTAAATTTTACATAAATATCCTTGTTTAGAATGATATATTAACCCTTAAACTAAAAATAAAAATAAATTTATATTTACATATTAAATTAGAAAGTACTAAGTCTACACCACATATCTCAAAAACAAAGTAGAGTTTACACGTCAAGAAACTTTGCAAAAATATATCAATTTCATTGAAAAAATCGTAGAAGATGGAAGATAACGAGCCATAGAAGGATTATAAGAATAAATATCAACTACAACATCTTGCAAACAACATTGTCGGCAATGAAAAGAATGGTCATGGGGAAGAGGTAAGTTTTTTAGGGTTTTTTTTTTAAGTTTTCTATGCAATCTACAAACACCCACCGTTTTTCTGGAAGAAAAACAACATAGGCTATCATTTTTGTAGAAGAAAAACAACACGACCCTATCTATTTTTGGAGAGAAAATCAGACTTGGTTTACTGATTTTCGTTCCAACAGTTTTTAACACAAAATCAGCATATGGAGTACAATTATGCACACCCAGTAATGCTATGTAACAATTACTTTACTGATCTTGTTCGATTTGAGAAATTTTCAGAAGTAATATACATATTAGAAAGATTTACAAATCACGGGTCATTCATCTACTCAATCTCTAGTTGTTTGACCTAGATATTGGGCATCTTCTTGGTCGAAATTGCAAGTCGACGCTAGTGTGTATAAACGGTGGGAGTTGTTGTCTGGTAAGGTGAAATCGATAGGGGAGGGGAAGGGACAATTGTAGGTTATGGTTAATGTGCGTAAACTTAACAATATTCTCCCTAATATTTTACAAATCAAGGGGATTTTAGTCTATTCATCAAAATTTTATTTGTAAACTAATAAATTTTTGGTGTAAACTTAAAATGTTTTAAAAGTGGTGTAAAGTTAGTATTTTAGTGGTGCGTAAATAAAATTTGAGGTTTTTACCCATAAGGACAAAAAGTAAAAGTTGTATTCCAAAAAGAACAACCTAAAAAAAACTTTAGAAAATTGACAAAGCCTATCAACTTACCAAAATACGCTCCCTCATTCTTTCTTCTTAATCCTCCTTGCGTCACCATATCGAAAGTTGGCCGTCCAGCCATATTTTTGATGAATAAACTACCGAAATGAAGCTCTAGGTCAAACCGATCAAAGCCCAGTCATCATCGACAATCGATTATTACTTGAATCACCGGAAAAGCTTCGTGCAATCATGATCACCATTTGAAAAAGAGCTAGATACGGCCAACACCAAGGACCATCAACACCCCCAATCATCTCCACGGACCAAGGCGCATCACATTTGAGGTTTTATTGCTTTTTCGAACTCTTTTTTTCTTCTAAAATCGGATCTGAATCTGTATATATTATAACTATTTCGGATATATTCTGTACAAGATCTACAAGTCTCATGGTGAGTATGAGTAGATCTAGTTCGAATACAACCAAAATCGGGATTAAAAATCACTAAAAAATGTCATAAAACTCTCGAATAAGCCATGAAGAGCAAAGATGAAACTTCTTGCTGCAGAGACTAAGCTTCCGGTGGAGGTCAGAGATGAATCATGTGCAAGAGGTATGTGCCATGTTTGAGGATGAAGATGAGAGTATTTTAGACAGTAAAACCATATATTTTTAACTTTTTGTTCTTTTTGAAATATTAGTTCAAACTACATGAACTTTATGGAATAACACTTTTAAGAATGTCCTTCTTGAAACAAAACTCTTCAATGAGGGACTAATATTTAATTTTCCTATAAAATTTCTCTTTAAGTAATTATATGAAAGAATCTTGATTTAGGTAAAAAGATCTAAGTTTATGGTAATTAACCAATTAAGATTTTCTGTTTTGATAGAAGATATAGTGGATAGACAAATAATATTGTAATTTGATTTTATTGGAGAGCAAGTACTAAAGATAACACTCATGGGGAGATATAACCAAGCAACTAAATGTGATCCCTACAGATAAATAACCAAGCAATCAATCATGATTATTGTAACAACTCTATAAAGATAAAGCCAAGAGTTACCAAGTCATAACTTATTAGAGATAGTCTTAATCTGTTTTTTAAATTGTTACCGCGATATATTTGTAACTCATACATGAATACCAAGATCGCTTCTGATTCTATCTTTTCACGTGTGTCAAAACTATCTCAATTGTTTATGGTAAGTGTGGCTTGTCCAAATGCTCTCGGCCTGTTTGGATGGCAAATATCTATTTGGAATCATAATTTAATTTAGTAATAATATACACGTCAATATGTTCGGCTTCATATACATATTACTGCATCAAACTGCATGTTCATGATAGGAGTTTTGGTGGGCTGTACATATACTACTGATATATTCTCTCTTTCTACCAGTCTAATAAAGAAAGAAAGACCTGGGGAAATTGGCAAGCCCTTGTCAATTTACTCACCCTCGAAAAGCGAATAATAGTGTTGGAATCGTTTTCCAACCTTTATAGACAACCAAAAAAAAACCAGTACTGACTTGAGACCTGAAACTTGGAAAGCACAATATTTTGGGTGGTGGTGACCATGATGATGGAGAGTAGTAACAGTACAATAGGAGTGTGTATGGCATGGTTTCTTGCGGGTTTTCCAATATTGGTGGGGATGTTGTGGAGTTAAAATTAGGAAGAGAGAGTTTCGCTGGACAATTCTCAGCAGCTTACAACGGCTGTGAGACTAACTTGTATTTATACTCAGTATACAAAAGTAGCCCTAGAGAGGGACCTATTACATATTGACAAGTGTACAAGTGAGACAAGTATAAATAAAACCACAGCCATGTATGGATCTTTGGTATGTGATGCCTCTTGTGCTTCGACGACCTTCCGGTGGACGCGCCAAACTACCACCAGTAATTAAACATGGGCTTGCCTTTCTTCGGAGAGACGTTAACATTTCTATGGTACTTCAAGATTCTTGGTCGACCTGATGAGTTCATCGATTCAAAGCGACACAAGTAAGAATAACAACTCTCACTCGCTCTGAGAAACAACTAGTCTCTTTGTACCATAACATTAATCGTTGCCACAAATTTTGTGATCAGGTACGGTGATGGAGCGGGGATGTATAGGACCCACCTCTTCGGATCACCGTCCATCATAGCATGCTTTGCATCAATTGAGAAATTTATACTTAAATAGGAGGATTTATACTTAAATAAGGGGATGAGGAATTATGTAGTTATAGTGTCGAATAAGCTCAACCAAAAGAAAAATGTGACAGATGTTGATAGAATGAATAAATTGGTGGATAACATTGTTAGCTTGAAGTGTCCTGTAGAGACTATTAAGAAGCAATTCCACTGTATTGGGTGTAATCATCATTCAGATATGTTGGGTTTTGCTAAGGATGTCTTCTTGTGCCGTGCAAAGTACTGGGGCTTAGAAACACTAATGAAGGAACTTGACTAATCTTCAAGGGTTTTGACGATTTAAAAAGCAAGAAGTTGCATGCTAAAGCTGATGAGTTGTTTTACAAGCTTGAACTACGGGAAAATATATCTTTTCTTAATAAGAATCCTAAGAAGGGAATCAAATTTCTTATTAATGCAAATAAGGTTGGTAGCACACCTGAGAAGATGGTGGTTTTTCCGAAAAATGCAATTGGTTTGACCAAACTTTGATTGGTGATTTTCTTGGAGAAAGGGGGAAGTTATCATTAAAAGTAATGCATGCCTATGTGGATTCTTCGTGGTATTGATGATGAAGTAAGTACTAGAAAAGGAGAATTTGGATTGGTTCAGAAAGATGGAGACACCAAGGAATTAGGCAATGAATTGGAAGTCAAGAAAATTAGTTTGGATGCAGGGTTGAAAAGCAAAACCTTTGAGAGGAAAAGCATGACGGATCGAGTTTAACACAAGAGGGGGGTGAATTGTGTCCCCAAATTCCAATTGGAATCCCTTTTTAAATTTAAACAAATTAATGACAATTAACACATAGCACACAAATTTGGACTCTAATGATTATCCTAAGCAATATTCAATCCAATGCAAGATGTGATACAATATAGTGAATGACCAAATATCAAATAATCAAGATTTGCACAAAACAGATTTTCAAACAACACACTGCACACAGATTTTTCAACTCAGGTTTCACCTATCAAATGATGTCGAAATGCAACAAAATTTTATATGCAATGTCACAACACCTTAATAAACACTATATCAAAATTTCAGATTAAAATTCAAAGTTTAAGTAAGTCTGCTAATCTCAGACAGATTAGGGTTTTGAAAATCCTGCAGTTTGAAACAAGTAGTAAATATAAACAAGTAAACAAAGAAATCAACACAGCGATTTATAGTAGTTCGAAGACCCTTCTCCTACGTCTACTACCTAGATTCACCACCTAGGATTTTCCCAACTCCACTAAGGTGTGGTTTTAAGAGACCCACAAAACTCCTTACACCAAGGGTTTCTAAGAACTCCCTCAAACTTCAATGTTTACAATTTCCCCTAACAAAGGGAATTTCTCAATGGGATTTTCAGCCAAGGTTCTCACAGGTTACCTCAAAGGTATTTGGTGTGGAACTCTTAAGATTACAGCAACACTCTCAAAGAAAGGATTTTAAGAACAAGAGAGGTTTAGATTGTAAGTAAACAAAGCCTAAAGGATATAGGAACTTCCCTTTTGCAAAAGCAAGAGTAGTGAGAAGTCCTTGATTGTAGAGGCTTGTATTGGAGAAGATTGTTGTAGCCAATAGCAAGAAAGCTTGATGATTGATGAACTTGATAGCAAGAGGTTTCTCTCAAGGATAATTTTCAATTTGCTTCTCCAAGTTGTATGAAAGGGAAGATCCTCTTTTAAAGGCAATTCTCTCCTATGCTTGCAGCTATTGGATCAAACTTCAAGAGTTGATCTCTACCATCCATTGCAACTCCTAATCTTGGTCATTGATGATTTGAGCAAACAAATCTCCACCATAGAGCATATAGACGTTGCACATGCTCCTCTTTTAAGTCAAAAATTGCAAGCAAGAAAGTTGTCTTATGCACAGCCATTTGATCAATGTATGTCTTCAAATCTTGACCATTCAAACTCTCTTTAATTCTCAACCATGGATGTAGATTGTACTATGTCATCTTGTCCCTTCATTTTGAATCAAAGACTTCAAAAGTGATCCCTTAGTCAAGGATCTTGTTTGATTGCACCAACCTAACTTTCTTGGTAGCACATGTCTTGAGTGAAAATGTCAAACAAGAATATATCACTAATGATAGAGAGGACAAGGTTTGTCCCACATGTTTGAAAAGAGTTGTATCTCCATGAAGACCACAACCAATAGCCTCAATGTTTGATTCATTCAACTTGATTAAGTGCCTTAGTGGAAAGTTGGCAAATATAGGATTTTTCATAGTTTCCTAGAGCTCCAAGCTCATTCTTAGAAACAGGACTTCGACCACTCTTGAACATACTGAATTCTGAGCCATATGAGACCACAATGATGATTAACCTACAAGGAAATAGGAGGTAGAACTCCCCAATTGCATGTAAGCTCAAAGAGCTTCATATAGAGCGCATAGGTTAATTACATTAGAAAAACAACCCAGAAAATTTATATTAATGCATGATAAATCATTTTATATGTATTAGAATGTCCATGTAAAATTTCATAACAATCGGAAATCGTTTGGTCACTCAACCAAGCAATTAGATCACTAATAGTGAAACCGATAAATTCTAAGTGCAAATTCAAAGTCATTTTGCAAACTCAGTGTAAATGACCTTTTCTCTTGAACTTTACTAAATCAAATATGTTCATAGTGATGAAACTAAGATGCACACAAAATTTCATTTAAATCGGAGTTCATTTGGTTCACCACGTTCACAAAGAACACATATGCACAAAATTAGATAAAACCTAGTTTTGGCGGAATTTAAGCATATGACCAAATATATATGTGATGCACTTAATTTCTCATGATTATAGTCCTAGAACATATATTAAACCTTCATGTGCATGTGGTTCAAGTTTCAAGTCATTTGGACCTAAGTTGGTTAAGATATGATAATTGGAAAATTGATGCTCTAACTTAGTCCATATATGTTTGTTTTCAAAACTTAATTTTCAGCACTATCTCAAAAATATATAGTCATTTAAATTCAATTCATATAAATCAAATATTGCTTTAATGTTTCATTATCATTTATAAATGATTTAATATCATCAAAATTAGACATATAGGACCATAGGTCCAACAAAGCATTGGTCCAACTAGAATTAAAATCAGTAAATTGTCTGGAAGTCACATTCAGGAGGTTCTTTGGAAGTTGGTTATGATAGCTAGGAGGGTCAAAAAGATTGAGTTTGAATTCACTTCTACAGCTAAAAAGTTATTATGTGATTTGGTGTTTGGCTTTATTTGCAAATGGGATACTAGGAGGTTGCTATTACAAGGTATCCTTGCTAGTGGTCTTGCACATGTGATTGCAATGGCCTTATCAAGCTTTGTTGCCCAAGGCAGCAACCTTCACTATAATGCAAGCATTGGCATGGAATGTGATTGCAGACGAGCTTTTTGTGTTTCTAGCTTGGCATTCAATAATCGATGCCAACAGAACGAGCTTTCATGGACATACAGAGTACCCAAGGTTTTGCAGATCCAGGGATGTAATTTTCTCAGTCTCTCTTTACCGAGAGTCTGAAGTCCCAGTAGGACGAGTTGTGTTTCTTGAGAAGGTGAGGTTTTATGAAGAAGAGGAGATGGATACTCAAACTGATATAAGGACAGATGCGGAAAAGGAAGTGTTGAGCAAGGTCCAAAGGATTATTTTTGAGCTAAACATTGATAGTGTTAAGAGGGTTATTAATGGGAATGAGTTTGTGATGGTCCTTGGGAATACTCCTTGGAATGCAAGGAGTGCTGAGCTCATGCCTCTGTTGCAGAGGCTGTAAATCAACTTAAAGAACTAGGGAGTCGGTCCTCTTCTGATGGTCAAAGTTGATTGCGAAAGGTACCCCAAGGTGGCATCCATGCTTAACATCATTTCCGTGATAGTAGAATATTTCATTCCTTTGTTGAAGAGGTGGTCGGTGGAATATGCGGGAAGTAGTATATTGTTGTCATCGGTTGTTGCGCTGCTATGGAAAAATTGAGTTTTGGGCGTAATTGCTCTCCCTTGTTTGCACTGTCAGTTGATGATATTTTAGTAGAGCTCATGAATTTTCCTTGTTTATTGGCTGGAATTGGACTCAGCTGTTGCTCCATTGGCAGGATCACAATATAGAGGAAGCATTTTGGGAGAATGTTGAAGCGTTTGTAGTCAGATTCCCTAACTTCCAGCTCTGATTGGTCGTCTCTGGTTTGTGCTATGGATTGTTGTTCATTCTTGTGGATTCCTTGGATTACTATAAATGTTCATTCCTTGTGGACAAGGAAGTTTTTCAAGGGAGGAGTAGTTGATAAGAACCTACTTATCTTACTTAGACAGTTTAATGACGTGACTAGTTTAATAGGTTTAATCACATATAAATACTGGTATTAGCCATGTAACAAGGCAGTTTATGAATGAATGAAAAAAAAGAGTTTCTCTTCAGTGTGTTTCTCTTTGTTCTCTCTCTGTAAAACTTCTTCTTCTTCCACTTTCCATTGCCATTCCTCTTCTTGTTAGGTTTAGGTTTAAAAGGGGTTTATCACAGACTAATCCTGATATTATGTGTCATAACTCATAACTCTCTAGGTTCAGTTCATGGAAAAGCCCATGCCAGGCTTAGAAGCTAAGTACTGAACTTCATCAATCGCCCAAGACACTGCAACATATTGCTCAACAATTGCAGCCAACAATTGTAACAGCTCTCCAATC
This sequence comes from Tripterygium wilfordii, assembly GCF_013401445.1. Taxonomy (NCBI): domain Eukaryota; kingdom Viridiplantae; phylum Streptophyta; class Magnoliopsida; order Celastrales; family Celastraceae; genus Tripterygium; species Tripterygium wilfordii. The sequence continues at coordinate 2,993,393 of NC_052232.1, read as the reverse complement.
ATGGTCTCAGAAGGGTAAAGTCATAGCAAGTGATGAAACCAAGAAGATCAATCAACAAATTTTCTTTACTTCACATGCATCATCACCAATATATTAGTTTGCATATATATATATATATAGCTAGTGGCCATCTATATATTATGATATATTACAGGTGACGTTCCAAAACATCGGGAAATTGTTTGTAAGCATGGAACCATGACCTCTTCCTGATTCCATAGGTAATTTGTTTGAGGGGATGATCAAAGGGATAAGAGCTCAATGACTTAATTTTCCTGGATCTGCTTTCCATTATGCAACTCAGGTAAACTTGTTAAAAATCCTATGAAGACTAATATTTCACATCGAATTGACATAATCCAACTGAGTGGTATATAAATAAATTTTTAGCACTAGTGATATATAAGTGGTGGGTTTTGTGGACCTAAGAATCAATAGCGCCGGTCCATGAAAAATAAATTCATGCAGGTCTGTAGTCCAGAGCAGACAATATCTTTTGATGCTTTTGGGTTTGGGTTTTCAATAAGGTATCGGAGCAAGGAAAGTGTCAAAACTAATATCCAATATGGGATTGACATAACCCAACCGAGTGGTATATAAATAAGTATTGTCACCTCTCATACACGTGACACGTTTTTTGGGTCGTCGTCCTTGATGTGTTTGGACTTAAATTTCCGATAAATCCCTATCGGGTTAACATATTTGGTATTGGAGCGAAATGTCTCAAGTTCGATTTGATTTCTTTTACAGTGTAGGAGAAAACTTGATGAGATTTTCATGGAAGAGCTAAGGAAGAAGAAGGGATTGATAAATCGAGCGGAAAAGACCAATGATTTAATGGATGGGTTGATGGAAATAAAAGATGAAGAAGGTAACCAATTGAGTGACATAGAGGAGGTACACAACATTGTGAATTTTGTGATTGCTGGATATGAAACTACTTCCCTTGCAATAACATAGGTTGTTTATTGCCTTGCCAAGTACTCTAATGTCCTACAAAAGCTACGGGTACGTATGCCCTTACATACATACATACATACATACATTCGGAAAAAGAACAAGCCTGAGGATTTCACTACAAGTGAAGATGTCTCGAAACTGAAATACAGAAACAAGGTGTATACATATTCTCATAGTTACTACAGACGTTTAACAAGATAACTGTATATTATGTCTTTGAAGCAATTTTATTGGCTAAAGTACGTACGTTTCAATAGGTTGTGGAAGAATCAATAAGAACAACCGTGTCGCATTTCTTTTTCGATTAGCTGCCAAAGAAGTTGAATTTCAAGGTATGATTACTTATATTCTATATATTCGCGCCTACCATAATTGATCGTGTAATTGGGGTATATATATATATATATAAATTGTACAGGCTACAAAATCCCGAAGGACTGGAAAGTACTTGTATAGTTGTATGCCTCTGTTACCTCCATATGAACTTGGTATATTTTGACGATCCTATGTGCTTAACCCAGATAGATGGGATGTAAGTATGAATTATCGAAATCATTACAACCAACATATATACATACAGTGACAAATATGTTTTAGCTAATGATCAAGTGTGCAAAATTTTGAGGTTTATTAGGACCCAGCAAAGGCAGGGACATTCTTGTTATTCGAACTGGGGACCTAAACTCTGCGTCTCTACCCCGGAAACACACTTGCTCGAATGTCAATCGCAATTTTCCTTCATCATCTTTCGATCGGTTACAAGTACGTAAACCAACTTAATTGTGTTTTATAATGTTAAATTAAATGTTTTGATTATACAAGCACTAATTTGATCTCATTATTGGCTAATTCAACAAATATCATGTGGGAACTAGTCAATCCTAATGCAAGCATAATTTATCTACCACATTCAAAACCAATGGATGGAGTGGAGATTGCGATCTCTAAAATCTAACAATTGTTTGTGTCATAATTTCACTTTCATGTACCGTAATTTCAATAAGAGGCCGGATTAACTATGACATATTAGTGTTGTCTAAGGTCTTGCACAATCATCCCCCAATGTCCATAGTTGGTAATTTAGCAATCTTTCTATGTTTCTTAATTCTTGTATAAATTAATACGACTTTTGGCCATTGAAAAATGTTCTAATTTGGCCTAATTTGATCACTGACATTTTCCTTTGTTGTATAAACGGAATATTTCGACTGGAATAAAGCAGCACCTTTTGTAGTTTTTTTTCCTCCATCTATATCAAGTCTAAGATAGACACCTGATTTTTTTCTAACACCATGGCACCCAAATATCAAAACCCTAATCTATAATCTAAAAAGAAATAGATAAACGATTCAATAAATCAATTAAAAAAATTTTGCACCCACTCGTCTCTGTATATGAATCTACACCCCCAAGGCGTAGAGAGGATGCAACAAAAACTGAAGTGTAATAGGTACTAAATACAATCTGAGGGTTTTCTACTTTTGCCCGGAACGCGGATTTGAGCTCAGCGGTTGAGCAACTTGGCTCGACACCGAGCACGGCAAAAATCATGCATAATGTGTTTGAATTTTAACAAAAAAACTTTAAACCTAATCAAGCATTCTAAAATCACATATCAAACATGTACATGTAGCATATGAACAACAATACCTCTCCGATACCAATTGTAGTAAGAAAGATAAATAAACAAGAATTTGGAATAGTATACTTCACTAAGATCACTTAGCTAAGAATCAGGTACAAGACTTTATTCTAAAATCCACAAGTACCAAGGAATGAACGAGAACAACTCACTGTATAGTATTCCCCCTTTTTGAAGCTACACACACAACAATTGTATTTTTTTTCCCTACTCTATTCATAGGGGTAAAGAAATAGTCCCACTAAGAATATTTGTCTTCTAGTTTGTCTAGAATGAGTCTTTATCTTCAAGACAAACTTATCCATATTCTTTTTAGGATACAGTCTATTTTATCTCAACTTGATTTAGAGATATAGGATATAGTTTATCTTTATCTCAACTTGATTGTAATCTCTAAAATACCAATCAATTGGGCTCATATTTGGGCCAAGCCCATCTTGGGCGATCCAACTCAAAATGGCAACATTATCAAACAGATTTGACATTTCTAAACCCAGTTCTCATCAATTCATTATCAATGTTGCAAAAATCAGCCAGTTCCAATAATCAATAACATACTACAAATGTCCACACATACAAATTCCAAACACATGACAGGCAACAACACGAGGAAGGAGAATAATTTCCAGATATCAAGAAGATTCTGTTGCTGGATGCATTATGAGCGAGCTGATGAACTATCTTGTGCTTACCTATACGAATCTGGACGTTTCGGCTTGGTTTGAACAACCGCCTCAATTTTCTCCATCACAGCAGGAGTCAGTAATGGGATGACCTCTATAGCCTTCATGTTCTCCTGGATCTGCAAAATATTTAAGCATTTGTTAAAACAAAGATATGGCCTAGTGCTCTTGTACAGGATCATACCCTAATATGCATGTTAAGTGTACTGCACACAACTGCAACAACAGAAAGTGATAATGTTGACCAACAAACAATGCTCATAGAAACACCAAGAAAGGTCCCCATTTGATGGAAGGTTCTACACTTCTACATGCAGTTGAAACTTGAAAGTTGATCTCCATATAACTGCCCCTACTAAACTAAGATTCTTTGATTCCTCTACGAACTTTTGATGTCCTTCTAATGAGCTAAAGTAAGGAATGCTCATACAGGATATATAACACCATGTCATCACATCTTAATGTTACAAAAATACACACTATCAACAATAAGTCCTCGACTGAACTGCATTACATCAGTTAACACGTTTGTAAGCCCGAGTGCATAAAATTTTTCCTGCAGTCATGTCACCCTCAGCAGAATTGATCACAGATAACAAAGCTTGACTCATTGCAAGCGCTTCCACTCATGTTTTTTAATTTCAAATATTATCAATACAGTGAGAGAGAATATAAATCCATAAAAAGTATTCTAAACAGTCCTCCACCCAGTTCCTTTCTTCTCTTTTCCTCCCCATTCTCTCTTTCAAACTTGACTTTGCAGCTATGCGCACATGATGCATGGATGCTGGTTTTACACCAAAACTAACTGCTTCAGGAGCACACTAACAAATGATTTAGCTAAAAATCTTTTGTTAATAATCTTAAGGATTCATTTTCCACTGAGGAAAATAGGCTGAACCTTTCTACTGGTCTCCATGGAAATAATTTTGCTGATATCCTAGCCCTGCTGGGGGATATGAGGCATGTAAAGGCCCAAGATACTGATGCAGCTTAGATGCTTAACATTATGCCAAGCACATCCCTCACAAATGCAATATTTGAAAAACAGACAAGCATGTCAAGAAGTAGAAACAAAAACATACCAATGAGCTGACTAATTTTAAAATACTGTGACCAGTTTCCACTTGACACATGTAACATGTAAAACATTCCATCCTCGATCAAATTAAGCATCAACCACAGGATCTCAAGATAGTTTCTCTACAAAGAGAGATGACTGATTTGAACTAACCTGAGACTCCTTCGTAGCACCAGTAATGACGGATGAAACATTGGGATTAGCAGCACACCAAGCTATTGCAAGTTGGGCTAAAGGCACACCCAGTTCATCAGCAATAGGTTTCAGTCCATTAACTTTTTTCAGCACATCGTCAACCAATGATCGGCTTGCTAGATTCTGTAATTCATAAAGTCTTTAGCATTCTACTTACATGCTAATAGAAGTGAGCATGATTTGAAGGTTAGTGAAAAACACGCTATAATTTCCATGGATACAAAACCAAGCACAATGCCCAAGAAAGAGGAACAACTTAATCAATCCAAAGACACTTCTAAAAAGCTAGATTCCTGCATGACTAATAGCTGGTTTCTCTGTCCACTCAATAATGTTTAAATTCTTCAGGTCGAGAAACTAGGTTGAATATCAATCTTTACTATATAGGTGCAGGAATGTAATGGATGATGAAAGCAGTTATCTGTTTACTTTTGGGAAGAAAGTAGAAACTCAGAATAAATACTTGGATTACCCACAGATCTGACGTAACTTATACATTATGGAAGATGAAATATGCAGTAACTTTGACATGCTATGGAAATGACATAAAGGACTTCAGCAAATGCAGCAATGCTATGACACAGATAGCATGGTCACTGATACAAAGAAATTTTATTCATTGTTAATACATTAAATTATTAATTACATATGTGCTTTACACAAACTATGAAAAGTCAAAAAGAAAAAATTATTCACAGGATGGAGCGGAAATCATACTGAACTACGAACCAACATTAGTGCAGGATCTTAAGCAAACATACTTATCATAAGAAACTAGAAGTTACTGCAGCATGAATATTCACATACTTCCTTTACTAAGATCTGGTTATTCAAAACAGTAAGCAACCAAATGGTTGAAAGTTGAAGTAAAAAATAGATGGATAAACATAACAGAACTATAAATACAGCTTTTAGAAGATGTGCATTTAAACAAGTTGATACAAAGGATTTCTACCTTGTAATTCTCCAATGCAAAGCGGCTATCAGCTGGAATGTTCCCCTTATTGTATTTTCCAGTAAGCACTCCAGACGCAAGTGGACTCCATGTAGTAAGGCCTATGCCATAGTTGCTATACAATGGGAGGTACTCTGATTCAACCTGCATACATAAAGAACATGACATAATCATAGAATAAAAACAATTAAGGGCTGTCAGTTATATATACAAGCACACACACCCCGCTGCACAACAAAGGCAGTGCATTCATTGAAACCTACGGCAGCATGAGTTGTTTCCACAACCATAGGAAAGGATACATGCAATATAGCAAAAGCAACCAAGGGACCCCATAATTCTACATGGGGGAAATCAAGGAAAGAAGGATAAATACACAACACCATGTTATATATCAAATCAAAGACCCTTTTATGTTAAGAGAAGACAATAAAATTAGGTAATATTCTCCTTATCAAACAGATGTCTACTATGCTCAACAATCCTTCTTTAAGGTTTGCATATTTTGTAAACTAGAAGTCAAAAAATGTCATGCACAAAACACAAATATTCAGAAATGGATAGATAATCTATTTAATGATTTGAAAGAATTATGTGTTGTCTATATTGATGAAATTCTAGTTTTCTCTAAGGCAAGAGAACGACACAAGAAACATCTTAGAATTATTTGTGAAAAATTCCAAAAATATGGGATTATATTTTTCACAAATAATTCTAAGATGTTTCTTATGTTGTTCTCTTGAATATCATCAATAGGGACAACACAAAAATCTTTCAAATCATTAAATAGTGTAGCCATCCATCCATCCATCCCTGAAATATCCATGGGGCAGTATTTAAACCATATGGCATGACTTTCCATTACCACAGCAGAAAATTAGAGGTTGTCACAGGCTGAAAGGAAAAGACAAAACTCTCAGGGACGACACAAGCAGAAACTATAGGTTTTTATCATGTAAAAACATCATCATCAAAGCCTGATTATTTGATACATACGAGCAGTTCCAGAACAAGCAAAAACAAAAGTACATTTGCCAAGTTGAAATGAGATACAAAGGTTTGTTGAAGTACAAGATACACAGGTTTAAAACACAAGCCATAGGATTGCGTATAATTGAAATAAAATCATTTTGCTGAAAGAAAAACCTGCTTAATTAATTAAATCTCAACAAAATATGGTAAAAATAAATCACTGATAGCTACCAAAAAAAATGCCAAACACCATGTTAACTGATAGCTAGCCCTTCCAATGATCTTAGACTTAGAGTCAAAACTTAGCTTCACCAAGTTCTAAGCATGTTATCAGAACATTTTAATGAACCAAAAGGGGCGAATTAGAAGGATAACGCAACAAATAAATAGGCTGTGAAAAGTGCTAACCATATCACTAAATTCCAAGAAGTAGAAGGAAAAGGATTTTGATTCGACAGAGCTGTCAGAGCATCAAGGGCATGCTACCCATATATATTAAGAAGATACTTAGTTAATAGCGCCAGTAGGATTAAAAATATCAGTGTCACAGTTGCTAGAGAACCACTTTTGACCTAACAAGTAAAAGAATGTCTAAACATGAATCCTATGATTCTAATAGATATATGTACATTAAACTGCAAAAGCTACCTAGGAACTTGAAAGCAACTTCTAATTCCCAAGGAACCCTCACACTGCAAAGTAATGGTGATAGTAAATGTTTAAAGTTATGAGCGAAACTAAGAATTCCAACCCTCAAATAAAGAGCCATCATCTTAGCCTTTTCTTATAAAATACAGTTGGTTCTGAAATCCGCTCATGAAACACTTGAATCACTCACAATGAATGCAAAACAGCCAGTTTGTCAATATTCACCCCAAGAGTTCACATAAAACTCTAAGGGATCAATCTCCTTCATGTAGTAAAACACAATCGCAGTTCATAATTCTCAAAGCTCTACAAAGCCAGATGCAGAACTTAAAGATAGTTACATCAATCACACATGTTACATAAGCAGCAGCCAAAAAGCCCAAAACTCAGTAAACCCGAATTTATGCGAAGACGTATATTTAAAAACAGTAGGACTGGACCTACAAAGGAGACCCCAGAAGAGAAACTAAACCATACGTGCGACAAAAGTCCTCACCTTGTGCCTAGACAATAGATTATATTCTGGCTGCTCCACAACTGGTCCAATCAAATCCAACCTCTCCGCAATCCCCCATGCTTCAGTGATCTGCTGTGCTGACCATTCACTAGTCCCCCAATAGAAAGCCCACCCCTTATCAATCACGTGATTCATTGCCCTAACAGTCTCCTCAATCGGTGTTGATGAGTCTGGCCTGAGATAGTCAATAATCACATCACACAAGCCACATCAAGCACCATAATTGGAATCAGACAAAATAAATTTTATCCTACAGTAATTCAAACCAGATGTTCTTCAAAGACCTACTTTTAGGGAAAGAGATCAATAAATTTTATCCTACAATCACGAATAAACAACAGCAGCAGCATCAATATGAGTGGATTTAACCTGTGACAGTAGATGACATCGACGTAGTCCGTGTCGAGTCTCTTGAGGGAGGCCTTAGTGCCTTCAATGATGTGCTTCCTGGATAGACCCTTATCGTTCGGTCCGGGGCCGCCCCAGAAGATCTTGGTGGAGATGACGACATCGGATCGCTTCCATCCGAGCTCACGTATGGCCTGGCCCATGATCTCCTCAGCGCGGCCATTGGCATAGACCTCTGCGTTGTCGAAGAAATTGACTCCATTGTCACGGCAGCACTGCAAGAGCGACTTCGCCTCCTTCACATCGATTTGGTTTCCGAAGCTCACCCAAGCTCCATAGGAGAGCTGGCTCACCTTCAGCCCCGATCGTCCCAAGTTCTTGTATTGCATTTTTTGCTTTCTCTCTCTACTCCACTCTTTGGGCTTGTCCTCGGTTGTTGAAAGAGAGAGAAAATACCGAGTGAATAGGGAAGCTCAGACACTGCGTGCTTTGTAGTGAACAAAATGGAGACGGAGAGTACAGGTGCTATGATTCTGTGTGGCCATTTCTACGATTCATTAGAAATTGCTCGAAATGTGATGTAAAACAAACGCAACACGTGGTAAGAAGAGGTTGTTGTCGGATCAGTGGATGAAACTGTGAACGTGGATGGTTTGGGCTTTTCAGAAAAGTACAAGATTGACCGCACTGGAACATTCTTCTGTTTAGGGCAACAAGCCAAGCTATTTGATGCTAAAGTATAGATGGAATCTTCTCCTTTTTTGTGGATGGACCGTGTAATTGAATTAAAATTTAAAAGCAAGCTCTTTTTTTTTTTTTTTCCCCTTTCTTTCTTGGTATGTTTATGAAAATATCAGAGTTATAATTTAAATCTAAAAAAAAAATAATGTTTTCTATATCTTTTGGGATGATTTGAATTTTGATGAGGTTCAAATTCGGTCCGACTTCTCAAATGCTCGATCTTTTGGCTGCTCAGTTTTGCCAACGTATCAGTAGTCGAGTTAGAGATCAAAAGGTAACTATTCTATTCATGTATGAGCATTGAGGTATCCGAGATGTACGTCAGGGAGACACTCTGACGCCTAAGTTAGCTTGATAAGGAATAGTGTTATGGAGATTGCTTAGGACTCTCTCTTCAACAAGTAGTCAAAATGTGAGAATGTGAGAGAGATTTACGTAGGTGGAGGTCCCCTTTTATTTGAGTTAAGAATAATTGATTATCCGTGATTGTGGACGAGATCTTTGGAGGGTGAATCCCCTCTTGATTCTCTTTTTATTCGATGATGATCACTCCTCGATTCCTCGAGGCGTTTGGTCATCTGGAGTTTTCGATCGTCAAAGTCTAAATGGACCCATATTTTTACTCTATACACCCCCATCAATTTTTTTTTATTTTTTTTCTCTATACACCCCCAACCCCACCTCAATTTATTGATATTTTTATATTTTTTTAATTTATATTTTATATTTTTATATTTGTATAATTTATATTTTATATTTTTAATATATATTTTATATTTTTAATATATATTTTATATTTTTATAATTAAATTTTAAATTTGTATAATTTATATTTTATATTTTTATATTTGTATAATTTATATTTTTATATATTTCTAATTTCTAATTTATTTGGTTAAAAAACAATATTATTAAAAAACAATATTGTTATCAATACAAGTACATTAATCAGAGATTATGTCTACAATGAATTGAGGTACATTTATCGAATGAACAAACTTCTCATAATCACGGAGTTGTTTCTTATATGGTGTCGCCCATGCTGTTGCACAGTCATACGTGTATGAAAACCACTGGAACATAATAGGGGGCATCGGATAATTCTCACTCATAAATACCTGAACAAAGTGGTTACTATTCACATATCCAATAGTTATGGCCCTATGTTCTGCATGTGGAGGTGGGATGGATCGCAATGGTAAAAAATTTAAAGATTGTACATCGCTTATGAGATGCAAGATGATGTTGTACCTTGATGTGATAAGGTGTCACATATCAGGTATATTCATCCAACTGTCCATTGGTGATGGTTTATTTGTCTCGAAAAATACAAGCACATTGTGAATATAGCATGCTCACTCATAACTGCCAAACAAAGATACATACTCTCCCAAAATATCCTTACCTCTTCAATTAAATCAAGCCTAACAGAATACCAAGCAAATTCACCTCCTTCGAGACCAACAAGCCAGCAATAGCTATGAACCCACAATTATCGTCGGCTGCTACATCGATGGCATTCACGACGTATTTTCTCAGTATTAGGGGAAATTGGTTGACATAACTTGGTGATGAAACTGGTCGTCCTCGTCTTGATATTGTTGATGAAGCAATGCCAATTGATGAACAATTATGACGATGGGATACATATGAAGTCTTCAAAGAAGCTTCCATATACTCAAATGCAGAGGGATCTCTACGAGTCGATTTATCCTTCTTTCTCAATGAGGGTCGACCACGTGTATTTTGTATGACTTTTGGTTCCAAAAGTGAGGTAGTTGACGGTTTGATTATCTCTCGTAGCTTCCTCAATAGTCCAATTTTATCAAACCGTGGCTTCATTTGAAACTGATCCACAATTTGCTCCATCTCAACCGTACAGCTGAGACCATCATCTTCTAATAACTCGCTTGGCTTGAAGTCAAGTTTTTTCCAAAAATAATCAACAGAAGATAAAGGAATTGGTCGTTTTTCGTGTGCATATAATGATATCTCATGTGCACAAGGAAGTCCATGAATTAACCGAACAATACATCTGCATGCTTGGATGTCGAGTCCAACAATTTTTGCCCGATCCATCTCTTCTATGACTTTTTGTAAAGCTTGTTCAGACACAAATCCTCTAAGCTCTTCGAAATATGATGTTTGAAATCTATGTTGAACAACATTTAAGCTCTTCTCCAAGGTACTCTTTATTGCTGTAAATTGACATTCAAGCAAATTATAAATGGTGGACCATATCGACTCAAAATTACCTTAAGATGTACGAAGCTAGAGTTTCAGACACAAATTCATACTGAAATGATTATAAACCTACAAAAAAATTTCACATCATAAAAATTCAATGTAAAATAATTACAAACATACAAAAAAATTCACATCATAAAAATTCAAACTAAAATAATTGCAAACATACAAAAAAAAATTCACAATTAAAAATTCAAACTAAAATCATTATTAATATACAAAAAAATTCACAAAATCAAATTCTAATATTATATTTCAATAGTATTATTTTGAAATAGTATTATTTTTTAATAATTATTTTATTTTAATAATATTGTCTTTTAATATTGTTTTTTAACCAAATAAATTTAACATTATAAAAATATAAAAGAGGTGGAACCGAGGGGGTGTATAGAGAAAAAAAAAAGAAAAGGGAGGAGGTGTATAGAGTAAAAACTAAGGTGTATTTAGATGAACCATTTCCGATGAGATGCTTGTGTTTATTAAAAAAATGTGCAATAATATTGATATTACCAAAATATCCCACCAATAAAAAGTAGCCATGTGGCATACTTATGAAAACTAGGTCAAAAAAGATCAAGTACCTTGGCACTGACCATGTACTCACCTAGGCACCGACTAGGTACTCACCTCAACACCGATTGAGGGGTTTTCTCACCCCACCTCCAGAATGGGTCAGTACCAATCAACGGACCTCTCACTATTCGATCAAGGTGGTTCAGTCCATCGAACCAAGGTAGATGGAGCTTAACCGGCCGAGATAAGTACAACTTCAACAACTAAGAGTCCCAATAGGACATCAACTCTCACCAAAGTCCAACTCCCCTTTGACGAGGAATATGGATGCGATTTACTCTTCGAGAAATCCTCATAAGAACCAATGAGAGAAAGTACGACTCCTACTATAACTCAAATGACTTAGCTCATATAAAAATGGAACCTCCACCAAGTAAAGATTCCAACTCCTACACTCTAAATTACTTACTAAGCAAAAGGCAAAGCTCAGAACAACGAACCATCCTCTCAAGTTTAGTTCATTACAAACTTGAGTGTTGGAGAGGTCCCCCGAGCACACCTTTGGGTCCTACCATAACTTACATTTGTTTCCTATTCAAGACATAAGGAAGAAGATACTCACTAGCTAGGAAGGAAGTCACAAGTGCCAGCTCGGAGTTCTTATACTAGTTTATAAGGGCAAGTGTTGGACATCAATTTTGGGCCCGAGGGCACCCAAGTTTTGGAAGGACAAATGATACTTGTAGCAAATAAACCCAACAGGTGCGTGCCACCTGGCTCAGGGGCAGAACCAACATCGGATGTTAAGGGGGCAAATTTTTTGTGCGGGGGTTAGGGGGCAGCACCCCGATAATTTTTTTTTTGGGTTCTATATATATATATATATATATCACTTGTTAACATTAAGACAAAAGTAAAAATCATATTTATAAATATGATAAAAACTATTACAATTATTGTTTTCGAGTTCTTTGGTGATATTACATAATAATATCAATGGGAATTTGATCAAACACTTATTTCTTAATGTATGTAACTAGATAATTTATTGAGTCATTCATCTTTCATCTCCCATTCGATTTCGCAATAGCTCATAGATGAATTTGAGAATAGGATTCATCCCATATCATCATCATTAGTTGTATCATTCAACTTTTGGGCTTACTTATTAAGTTGGGCATTTAGTTTGTTAGTGTCCTGGACCCACATTATATAACTAATCTTTTATTGGGCTAAGAGACGACATTTATTGAGTGACCCACTTAATTTAATTTATATATATACATAATTTACTATTTTAAAAAAGAAAACTGGGTAGGGGTGGTTCCGCCCTTGGCTATGCTCGACTTGGCTCAAATAACTATGTGCAGTTTCTTCCCTAACCGAGATGAATTTTTAACATTTACCAGCAGACATGTTTATTTTTAAGTTTTCTTATCAAAGCATTTGTTTTTGTACATTAAAGACGACTGAGATACATGTGCTTTTAAAATCTGGTGTTTAAAACACTATGGGATATGGCAAACGAATTGAACAATGTGGCTGCTCTTTCGATTGTGGCAAATTACGCCTGCTGCCTGCGATGGAGGAACGGAAGCGTTCAGATATTCTGTGCTGAACTATGTTCTCAATGACTTGGAAAACATGTTATACAATGTGTATAGCCTTTCATCCGAAAGCATAACTTGTATCCATGCGGTTCATATTCGCCTAGAGTTCACTCCAAATATCCAATCAAAACTGTAAAGGAATTATGTGAGTCCTTAATTAGACCAGAAATGCATGGCAGAAGTAATAATGAACGAATTGTTTCTATGATCTTCCTTCTCAAAAAAATATTTACACAAAGTAATAAAATTGTACATAATTCATGTCAGTATCACCATATCAGGTTAACTATCACGACGTAGAGAAATAAAAGAACCAATATAGATTTTCTTTCTTAACTCTATTTGGAATGAACAACAAATTTTGAATGTTCTTTCATTTGTATTAGCATATTAAGAAGGCAATCATAATTATAACCATTAGTGGGTGGACAAACATCCTTATAGATGTAGCTGCTACTCCTGCTGTTGCTTTCGTTTGCCCTCCTGTTCGCGATTGATTCTCTCCCTGCCACCAAAAAAAACAAAACAATAGCAAATAATTAACCATATGCAATGAAACCATGAAATCTACTTTCCCTCATTGAGCACGGTATGTAATATATTATTGTTCACTTGATGTGCGCAACAATTGTTTAGCAGTGGAATGGAGGAAAAGAAACGTCAAATGAGATAATCACTTTTAGAGCTGTAGAAAGAGCGCACAATTCAGGTTGTCGCACGATGTATATCTGATCGCCATGGCTATCGTTCTTGTAGATGTCCTGATTTCTATGCCAAGTCCATAATGCATATGTTGAATTCAAAACCTGCATATTCAAATAGAAACTTTAACAGTGGCAACCACACCATGACACCAAAAACCAGTTTCTCAAGATCTCAAAAGGTAAACAACTCCCGTGGAAAAGGCTTCCCACAGTGGGCGGGGTTGGAGACATGCAGGATGTTGCAGACCATACCCCCACATAATATCTTGAGAGACTGTCCCAAGATCTCAAACTTGTGAACAATAATCCATTTTACATAAAATTATTGAAAAGACGATAATCATTAATTAGATAAAGGCATTCACCTTAGCAAGAACTTGAACCTAAGTCTTACTACATCAAGAACAGTTAATTCATTCATTGTATGGCATGGTCCCCAACCCAGTAAATCTGAGGTTCACATGTATCTCAAGCCTCGACATAAACCATCTCCAGATGGTGAATTGCGTATCTCAGACATGGATACCATATCATCATGCCTTATGAGGTCGTCAAAAGTTTTATTATCTAGGTCAAAATTTAGATGTGAAATTATATGTATCACTAAATCACGAGCCTGCAACCACCATATAAATAGACTTGATTCTCCAGGGCTTCCCCCCTAGCTCACCTAATCATGCCGGCTTACGAATAATCCCCAACACAAATTAACTTTGCCTTGTGGTCAATCAAACTAAAATTCATCAGCAATGTCTCAAGTAGTGAGGTACGAGATGGCTGGTTGGTGTTAACCATGGGGTATCACAAAGATATCGCCAATCTAGATTACAAGTACAAAAGAAGTTTCCAAATTACAGGCTTAGAACATACCTCAAGAATTCCATGTCCAAAGCTGCTTTCTCTAAACGCACTCCACTCTGGTTGCTTGTCCCAACAAAACTTGTCTTTAGCAGGACCTGAAGTGAAATTCAAGTGACATACTCCTCCAAATTCTGGTATGTTGTCTCCAGTTGAAGGACACTTCCCAGGGTCATCAGCGAAATCAACATCAACTTGTTCGATATTCCCACCATCTCCAACTGTTATATAAACAGGTCCACACGGATCTAAAGTGTAGTTAAATACTCTGTTCATTCGCTCATAAGCATGAACCTGCAAAGCCAATTAATTATGTATTGCACTCCAATTGATATACACATAGTTCATAACTTTATAATTTAAATAAAAAATTCTAAGAGAGAATATTATGTTACTGATTTCACATTCTCCATGGATTTTGATTAGTGAACTTCCTGAATCTCTTGACTTCTTATGTTATATGTTATATGTTATGATGAGACTAGGAATTTCATGAAATCGAATTTTCGAAAATTTACAATGGATAGTGTGAAATTACTTCTAGACTCCAACTTTTATCACTACTATACAGGACTGGTCAAACCATCACAGTAAGAAAATTTATTAAACAACCAGTTGCTTCTTATAAAATGGTAAGAGTCTCAGTAAGGGAAACGAAGCAAAGAGAAGGGATCTCTAAGAGGCTAACGTATGGCAAAAACAAAGGAATAATATTCATTAGAGCAGCAGATGAAACAGGACCAGTGAAAATCCAGAAGTTGTCGACATTGCAAAAATGAGTACTTCGATGTATGCGACTGTCAACATAAGAGCCAATCAATAGAACGAAAAATAACAACATCAAGTTTCCACCAACTATTGTACAGTGAAGAAGAGTGAGATATGGAAGCATCCTTTTCGGTATGAGGGTCAAGTAAAAGAGTTCCATCGAGCATAGGACAGAATGATGAAAAGTGGGATGACAAGTTAGATATCGTCACTACAAGAACAAACATACAAATTACTTCAAAAAAGAAATGACAATGTCTGGCAGTAGAAAGAAGGAAACTAGAGAGAACAATGAAGATCGTTCTTTCCATATTTTTCACTCATTTTTCCAGAAAAGATACAATTTGGTAACTCTTTTATCAATCCTAGATAAGCTAGATATTTCATTTTGGAAATAGCTTATTAAAATAAAGCAAGTTTACTATCATGTCTACTTCTCTTTCACACATGGTAATCTTTATTGCTTATTGCCACTGTAGTTGAGTATATAAGAGATCATTTAGCAATAACAAAATTAGGTTGTCTGTTTAGATATCAAGATGAGCTATAAACAGCTTTTACCTTTTATTCCACACCAACCCAACCAAGTAGCAAAAGCAATATGACAAACCACAAAATTTTAGATGACGACGAACCATATCCACTCTAATCTACATGAGTGAAGATTGAGAATTCCAACTTACATGACCAGTAAAAATGATATCAACTTTATGTTGATACAAAAGAGTTTCCATTTCTTGCCTCATGCATTCAAACTCCTGATAGTGTGAGGAATAGCTATTATACCAAGGTGGATGCCACGCAGCTACCAACCAAGGGGTCACTGTCCGGTCCACTTTTTGCAAATCTTCTTTTAACCAATTATATTGGGCACCTGGGAATCAATAAAACTTAATAGCTCCAAAGTTACTTCCAATATCAGAACTTAGTGTACTTATTTTGTGTCACAATCAAAATACTTGGACATGTTTTTGACTGTACAACCATAAAATCTTTGTAGTTACCAGTGCTGTTGTAGTCGATGTATGCTCCCAACATGACAAAATGTACCCCACTTGCATCAAAAGAGTAGTAGAAGTTACTGCCAGAGCCAGACTCTTCAGAGGGAACTGCAAATCTTGTCACGTATGATTTGAAAGTAATCCCAGAAACTTGAGGCTCAATCTCATGGTTGCCTTCAATCACCATCATAGGAACTCTTGAAACCAATGGCTCCATGAACCTGACATTTTAGCTCATTGCATTAATAAAATATATGAACACCTAAACAGAGCCAGTACCCAATATCTTAGTCCTATTGTGCTAAAAAAAACTTCTCAATCCCAACAACTCAAAATCATCAAATCAAAGTTACTATATAACATCAAAATTTGCGATGAATGAAATACTGCATTCACCAATAGGGGTTCATAGTTTGTACAAATGAGTAATTATTAAGTCTGCGGTATCACATAGAGTTTTATATATTAAATTTTTTAACTTTTGCATTCTTTGGCCTGCATATGGGCTTATCCTTCAGAGGTTGATATGTTCGTTCCTACTCCATTCTGCAAAAAATAGACGTACCAAGCTTTACAGAAAAACAAAGATGAAAGGGCAATTTTTTTGTGCATTTAGAGGGTTAGTTTCAATTGTAGCGGCCATTTTAAACAAGTATATAGTATATACACATCATTTGAGCCTCTTCTCCAGTTTTCTGCTTTGCTTTTCTCATAAAGTTTTCCTAATGTAGTCTTACACAAAATTTCAAAATCGCAAGAATGAGAATTGTGGTGCCTTGATTTTTTTATGAGAGAAAATACACCAGCTAAAATATATCGATCGCCAATGAGGAATAGATAATCAATGAAAATTAGAATTGTTAAGGTATAATAGTTTGTAAGGTGTCACCAAGCACCATTTTTAATCAATACTATCTTCATGTACAAAAACACTTAAAGAGGTACAGACAGATTACCTCCCCCATGCATCCCAGCGGGGTTGATATGTCTCTCTAATAGGTGCATCTGGGAATGCACACGAAAAGCATGGAACTCCTTTCCCTCCTGATGTACGATACTGATTGGCATAAGTCAAGTCACCAACCATTAAAATCATTGATGGATCATTCATAATGAGATGATCAATGGTTGTAGATGAATTGCTGGTGAGACCCAAATCCCCAATGACTGCTATTCGCCGAGGATAAGCATTTGGCCTAGGCAATGGTAAAGTTTCAAAGACATGCTCCTCACTCATTGCTGGAATAGAGCTGTCCCCGCACTTGTAATAGTATTTAGTTCCAGGTTCAAGACCTGCAAGAGATTAATGAACTCCTTTAATTTATTGAGTATAGATGCTGATAAGGCATGTAAACAAGAAGGCATTCTCGGCAGTCACTTTGTCCATTCTCCACTGGCTATATGAAGCTTTAAAGAAAAAAAAGTTATATATGAAATAGAAGAATTGTGCGCTTTTGATGCGAGCCGTTGCTGACACACACAATTATAGTAAGAAAAAGACAATGTCAATAGCTTCGTAGTTCCTACTCTGAATTTAATTGAACTACAAGCCATAAATTCTACTTCATGTTAGGCTTTATCACTTTCACCCTAAGCATCAGTTGACCATGTGTTAGGCCGCATCAGTACATCACAACTTCCATCATTCGATTAATCATCTAAAAATATACTCCAGCAAAATTAAGCTCGGTTTCATGTTCCCAATGAATGTCGAGCAAAGAAATCACAGAGTCACTCCCGTGTTCACTGCGTAGCCAGATATCATCTAGTTAATGTGTCAAATTTGACAATTTCAACCCTGTTGTCCTGCATATATTAAAACTTACCTATTAAGCCCACAAAGTACATGCTATGCAATGGGATATCTTAAACACCGATGTTCAATTCCAAATTAACTCTCAGTATCGTAAATATTGATGTCCAATTGCATTAATTTGATTAAAAAACATGGGAAAAAAGATGAGGGTGAAGATTCCATGACCATCAATTCTGACGTGGTGAATGATGCCAGAGGTGTAATTGAAAAGTCCCTCAAATGGATAAAATTGGTTATAAATTGTTGAATTCCCTCCCCTTTTGCTTGTATACTTGCCACTTTCCTTCCCATACCAGACTTCACTCGCAACTGATGAAGGATCAAGGGGAGTAACATTAGAGCCAATCTGCGCATCCCCTGCACCAAAACCCACAAAATCCAATTCAGGAACAATTCACTACCCCAATGTAAAGGAAGTAGAAAATAAAACCCATAAAAAGATTTACGAAGAAAAAAATTACCAGTGACCCAAGAAACCCACATTGAAGTTGGGGTAGAGAGAGCGAGAGCTATCTGTTCTGGGAAATTTGAGGTGACATTCTTCTTGAGCCTTGGATGATTCATTGGCAAGTCAACACTTCCTCGACGCAAAGACGAATCAAATCGACGAGTTACAGGCTCAAATGGACCTTCTAGAGTGGTGGGTATGTGATTTTGATTGACTGCCGTTGTTTTTGTGGTCAATAACACTATTGCAAGCATCCATATAACTCCATATCCATTCCTCATGAGGCCCCTCCTTCTCGGCTTCTTGTTGTTGTGCTCAACAAAAAAAAACCCAAATTCGTGAAAGATGAACAAAGCTTATCATAGAAATTTCGGTGTTGGATGACCTGTCACCCCCCATTCGTCAATTATTGTAGTTGGAAGTGGCACATGGCATTGAACCTGGAGTTTTAGCACCTAATGATGTACAATGGAATATGCTGCTTTGAGTTGGCGAGTCATTTTTTACTTTTTCCAACTATCATCACTCTGTGAAAGCCCCGAGAAAGAAGATGCCTCCAAATCCCAATCCATCACCCCACAATGTTTTCCAAAGGGTTAGTTTTCCAAAAAACTCTTTTACTATGTTTTGTGGAAGTACCCGTCAATGAGTCTACTTTAGAAGGGATGGGTATTTGCAAGCTTTGAAAAATCGGACTAATCATCGAATCGAAAAATTCTTGTATCATGATTCAATGGTTCATCATGTTTAAATCGGGTTCAACATAATGCATTATTATAAATATTTATTTAATTTAAATAATAATTAAAAATATTCCATATATTATATTCTCACAATAATATAACAATATATTATTAATATATCTCTATTTCATAATTCACAATCATTTATGAGTTTTTAAGTCTTCCAGAACAAAAAATTATAATATATAAAATGATAAAATAAAAAAACAATAGTTATGAAAAATATACAAAGAAAGATATAGTGGAATGCATATATTTAAATTATTAATTACATATTTATTATAATGTATATAATAAATAAATGTGAACAAATATTTTTTATATTTCATCATAATGTGTATGGACACTTTTGAAACAATATAATATATTAAATTAACATATGCGGTCCCTGTTGAACACCGATTTATAAGTAGTAGTTCGGATCGTGATTAGGCTCGGTCATCAATCTGATTAGCCAATCCGATCTGTTTTCAGAACACTAGCTATTTGCACCCCTTTAAGTGGGTTTTGCATATCAATTTACGCACAAGACTCCAAAAAATATAAGTTTGTGTCATATCAATTATCAATTATTTGAGCCACCTTTTGAATGTCATTGGTTTTAGGTAAGCACTGATCACTCACGCGCCATGCTTTTATTTATAAACAGAGTTGGATTTGTCCAAACAGGCCAACTCTAACTGTCCCGACATGTCCTACCCGTGAGGTTACATACATTGTTCTTGAGTGTTCTTTACTAAAATAGCTTCGTGCTAGCTTGTGGGAATCTATTTGTACATCCTTTGTAAAAGTCTCTTTGTTAGGGCATTGAAACCTTTGATGGAGTTCTCTAAACCATTGGTGTAGGGAGTTTTGTAGAGCTCTTGGAAAACCACACCTTACTTGTTTACTTGTTTTCAAAACTTGATTTTGGTCATTGTGGACCTCACATTAAAACTTGATTTTATGGCCTTGTGTGTTGAACACGTGTGTGAGGTTGTTTGTATGCTTAATAGAGATCCTTTGGATCACTAGGTTGGACACTTGATTGATTTACTTGCTTGGTTATTGAACTAGTTTCAAAATTTTGCACTTATGGCCAATATAGTTATTGTGTCATTTTGGCCCTCATATATATATATAAAAAGAGGAATTCTCACATAAGGGTCTAAAGTAAGGGTATAAAATAAGTATATATATATTGTTCATTATAGTGTTGTTAGCTTGCATACCAAATTTGGTGTGATCTGGAGTTGATTTGCTAGGTGAACTTGTAAGCAATATCATTATGAATTATTTCAATGAACATAAAGCGAAAGCCCAAGAATACCTACCTCCAACCATCGCAATCAGATTCCAAGTTTGAGGAAAATACAATACCAAGTTGTAGAAAAGGAATTGAGAAGTCTTTGTCTAGTCTATCCAAGATCTTAATCCTTGTAGTTTATGGAGAAATCACAGACTTTCTTGTTAGACCAGAGATGACCTTGCCTTCACATATATATATATATATATATATATATATATATAGGGGTTCTCAAGTGCGCGTCTGCGTATTTGGCAAATTATGTGGGCTTCCAACACCAACCGTTAGATCAATTCAACGGCTGGAATTTTCAGTTTTAATAAAAATTCAAAAACCCAAAAAAATCTAATTTTTCTTATGTCTCCCACACACATCTCGACAGACGACAGAGCTTTGTGACTTTGCCGGCTCCGCCTCCCACAGATTTCACGACGAAACTTCTTCCGTCTCCCACACACTCTGCAGCGAAGCTTCTTCAGTCTCGAAATCACATCGTCCCACTGATTTTGCATGGTCTTCCTTGCGATTTCAACTCTCTCGTCTAGGTCTCATCTTGGTTGCCTCTATCTTCCTCACGTCTGGTTCTCATATGGGTCTTTCAATTGTTTGCAATTGGAAGTCACAAGAATATGTAGTCTTTCAATAGTTGTGTTGTTTGTGTGTTTGGTTGCCTAGAAAGAACGAAAAGGTTTGAGCTTTGAAATCAATTTTAAGTTTTTCATTTCATTAGTTTAGATTGGAAACCTTATCTGGAAGTCACAAAGTTGTGGAAGACTGAAGCAAAATTAAATTTTTGGTTCATTTATTATCTATGTTAATCTAAGCCCTTCGATTGATCCAACCGCTTGAGTCGGAAGCCCGCATGGTTTTCCAATTACGGGTCTGCGCATAGGAGACCCACTGTGTGTGTATATATATATATATATCCTCAAAACTCTTTTCCATCAATAGAAAAGAGGTTATAAATGATAGCAACTAATGGGTAGTTACCTCTTCCCACGTGCCCCACTATGCAATCTCTTAGAAAACATAACTCGTGTGGAGAATTAAATGGACAATAGGCTACAAAATAACATTTTAATTTAAAATTAAAACATAACTAACAGAACTAGCTCATACCCGATTGTAGGTTATTTAGTGTGCATTTTGTGATGATTTCTTAAGTATGTTGTGGTATGTTAAATGGGCGTACCTATGTATTCCATTGAATAAAATCAATTTCCAATACAATGTTTTAATTCAATTGAATATTTTTATCAATGTTGGTTATTCAATGTTCTCCTTCGATTTTACATGATTTGTTGTGAATTTTGTTTTCTTGATATCATTCACTCTTTTGTTTAGGATCACTGCCATGGCAAAGGCAGGGGCAGTAGCAAGAAGGATAAGTTTGCTTGATTGGGGGAGGTACGTTTAATCAATCAATTTGGTGTTTCCCTTAGTGATGCACTTGCTGTTCACTACATATCCTACCTGTGAGGCTATATACATTGTTCTGAGTATTCTTTACTAAAATAGCTTAGTGCTAGAAATAGTGTTTGTGATTGAGGGAAGAGAGAGCCGTGTTTATGAAGACTGTAATTATTAGTTGCACTTCTCACAAGTGTAATTCACAACCAGCAAACATCTCAATTCACAAATTACAAACTTGAACTTTGTTAAAATAGACGTAGCACCGTGCTATATGGTTTAGAGCCGCACAACTCATTTAAAATGATGCAGTGCATGAGCATACACTTCATTAACCAAAATGCAATTCATCCATCTTATGGGTATAAATTCAACGCTAGTAATTCATGAAGTTTTGTGGAAATATGAATCATACAAACACATGACTTAATTAAAGAATCATGAAAATTTGTAATTTAAGATTTCAAGAAGTCTTAAACCATACAACATCTTATTGTCTATATGATTTCATCGCATAATTCACATGTAATTCCCATGGTTGTCAATCATAAGATTTACACTAGAATTGAAACAAACATAGAAATCTTGAATTTGTAATCAAACTTATCACATATAAATCATCATCCATACATGGTAAACAAGATTAAAGCATCCTCTTAAACTTGGTTATAGAACCTAGCTAGACATAGTAACTACACACAATAAATTAAGAATAGAAGACACAGTTACACCCCCTGAAAGAGTTAAGGTTGAGGACAAGCAATTTCACTTCACTTCTTCTCCACGGGTAGTCTTATGTCATCTGCTCTATTGGTCAGTTTACCAAGAAGTGTAGTGCATAATGAAGACACATGAATATTTGATTTTCAAATGATCATAACCTAAACACATCAATATTCTCAAAATTAATAAATAAAAAGAACCTGACATTTTTTTTCACGATACTTGGTAGTAGTGATAATCACAGTTATGTAGAAGGGGGATTGTCAAGATCATGATCAATAGTAGCAGGATTGTGAGCGTTGAGTGCCCATACTATATTATCGAATTGCTCACGTGTCTCTGCTCGGATAGTAGCGAGCGTCACTCGCGTCTCATCTTGGTGCCTCTACATATCCATTTGAAGGTCTTGGATGGCTGTCACCATTTGCTATAAACAAATAGGATCATTTGTATGGGATATAGCTGTGTAAAACCCGCATATGACCCTACCCAACCCGACCCATGTTCACCCCTAGTCTGGGTAGGTGACTAAGTGAGAGGTACTGATGAAGGAGATGTTACACAATGGACTGGGACGGTTGGAATGGTTGGTTAATCCTCAGCGTCCTTATTTGCGAATAACTCAGAATGATTATAGTGATGAAATCTACTTGGCATGTGAGCTGTACTTGTCTCTCACCTGTTCTTCCAATACTTGCGCACATCAAGTGAATTGGAGATATCTGTTAAATGAATTGCATGTAAGAAAATCTGTTATTAGTTTTAAGTTAATCTGTCTCAGTTAAGTCATGTCCCATTTCGTCTTTTATTATAAGGTTAGTTTGGTAACTTTAGTTGGTTGCTCTAGGGTTTATAACTTTGTTGTTTTGTGCACTTTAAGGTTTAAGACATTATGTTATGTTTTCACTGATACAATTAATATAACACCGTTGAAGTTCTCTATGTCTGATCCTTGCTTGCTGTGAGTTCTCGTTTCACATACTTTCTTGTGTTTCTGGTGTTGTCAGTGGTATCGGAGCAGTGACAGACTTTGGGCAAAGATATCGGTTGAGCTATAGTAAGGAGTTTTGCGATGGCTACTTCCTCCAATGACAAGTTTTGCGTACCGGTGTTCACTGGCGATGGTTACACCTCTTGGAAGGTGAAGATGCGAACCTATATGATGTCTGAAGGTTTGTGGGGTATTGTTGTCAAAGGGTATTCTGAACCCAATAATGAGAGTGCTCTGACTGAATCGAAGAAGAAGGAACTTGAAGGTGTTCGTGTGCTAAATGCGAAGGCTTCATCAAAAATACAAAACAACGTGGGTCTCATAATTTTCCCGCGCATCATCAGAGCCTAGACTGCAAAAGATGCCTGGGATATAATAGCCAAGGAGTTTGAAGGTGACGGCAAGACGATTCTTATCAAGTTACAAAATTACATACTTGAGTTTGAAAATTTGAGGATGGCTGAGGTTGAAAAAGTTCAGGACTTTTATACAAAAACTATTGATTTGGTGAACCAGATGCGAACTCTTGGAGAGGAAATTATAGATCAAAAAATGGTGCAAAAGATGCTCATTAGCTTACCTGAAAGATATGACATGGTGGTGGCTGCGATTGAGGAGTCCAAGGACTTGACTATGCTCAAACCAGAAGAGTTAGTTTGGTTGTTAGAGGCGCATGAGCCAAGAAGATTGAGGAGGGGTGAGAATACACGATATCTAGACTCCGCTTTTCAGGCGAAGCTGTCCTTCAAAGATGATGGTAGGAAGGAGAAACAATGGAAGGGTTCTGAAAGTGGCTGGAAAGGTTCATCTAGTTCATCGAGTTCCTCTGGAAAATCCTGTGAAATCTACGAGCATATGAGTCACATAGCTACTGAATGTTGGTTTAAAGGTAAACCTCAATGTCATTCTTGTTAGGGCTGTTAAAAAACCGAACCGAACCGAAAACCAAACCATATTTTTTAATTTGGTTCGGTTTATCGGTTTACGGTTCGGTTTCGGGTTGAAGTTTTGGATATATTCGGTTTTGATTTACGGTTCGGTTTGGAAATTATATTTTTGGTTTAAAACCGAAAACCGAAATTATTTTTACATATATTTTTATTATATATTTATATATATATTTGTGTTATGTAATTAATGTTAATATGTTATAATAACCATTTTTACTTAATTAGTGTAAAATTAAACATTTAATGTTTAATGCTTTATATATAATTACAATATAATCAATATTACTTAATAAAATTACAATATAATTGGATATTGGAAATAATTTTCTAATTATATCGGTTTAAACTGAAAACCAAAAACCGAAACCGAAATTTACGGTTCGGTTTAATCCGGTTTATATATGTTATTCGGTCTGGTTCGGTTTGACTAAATATGAAACCGAAAAATTTCGGTTTGATCAAAACCAAACCGAACCGAACCATTTCCACCCCTAATTCTTGTAAAAGATTTGGTCACATTCAAAAGAATTATCGATTTAAGCCAGAAAACAAAGTTAATTTCATTGAATGTAGTTCTGAGTTAGAGGAAACTATGTTTTATACTACTCATGGGAGTGTGGGTATGAAATCAGAGTCTCAAGTATGGTACTTGGATAGTGGTTGTAGTAACCATATGTCCGGTAATATGGAACCTTTTGATTCTGTTCATTCCAGTGTATCTTCCAAAATCACTTTAGGGAATGGTACTGTGGTTCAAGTTGTAGGAATTGGGAGAGTGAAAATTAATACTATTGAAGGAGATAAATATATAGCTGAAGTGCTTCTAGTGCCTGCACTTAGTCAAAATTTGCTAAGTATAGCACAGATGGTTGAACATGGATACAAATTGGTGTTTGAAAAAGGAGGCTGCACAGGGTTTGATAAGGAAGATGCTCAGAAGCTGCTTATGCATGTCCAAATGAAGGATCATAGGAATTTCAAAGTAGACTTTCAAAAGGAAGAGATGTTGGCTTTGCTTTGCAAGCAACTACCAGTTAGGGTGAGACAACCAAATTGTGGCATAAACGTTTTGGCCATTTAAATATGGGTGATCTAAAAGTGCTTCAGGAGAAGGAATTGGTTGCAGGGTTACCCTCAATTCAGGTGGAAGGTGGTGTTTGTGAAGGGTGTGTGATGGGGAAGCAACACAAACAGAGTTTTCCTCAACAAAGTAACTGGAGAGCAAATCAGGTTTTGGAATTGGTGCATACAAACTTGTGTGGTCCAATGCAGACTCCATCTTTCAACCAATGCAAGTATTTCCTGACTTTTATTGATGATTATTCAAGAATGTGCTGGATATATTTTCTCAAAGAGAAATTAGAAACTTTTTAAATTTTTAAGAAGTTCAAAGCATTAGTGAAAAAGGAGAAAGACCTGAAGCTGAAAAGACTAAGAAGTGATAGAGGAGGAGAAAATAATTCTTAGATGTTTGAACAATTTTGTCAGCATGAAGGGATCTAGAAACAGCGTGTAGCTGGGTACGATCCCCAGCAGAATGGGGTAGCTGAGAGAAAGAACAGGACACTAATGGAGATGGCCAGGGCTATGCTTGCAGAGAAGAATGTGCCTAAAGAGTTATGGGCAGGCAGTCCATACTTCTGTCTATATTTTAAACTGATGTCCTACAAAGACAGTGCAGGGAATGACTTCTTTTGAGGCATGGCATGGGTTCAAAGCTTTAGTTACTCATTTCATAGTGTTTGGCTATATATGTTACATACATGTACCTACAGAGAAGAGATCTAAGTTAGAAATGAAAAGCAAGAAATGTATTTTTGTAGGATATAACTCAAATTCCAAAACATATAGTCTATGATCCTTAGTCAAAGAAGTTTCATGTGAGCAGAGATGTCATTTTTGATAAGGAAACTATTTGGGACTGGGGAGATATATCTGGAGTAAATGTTGCCACTGGTTTGCTTTTTCCATATAGCAATCAATCAAGCATAGAAGCTACAAATGTAGAAAATGTTGATCAGGAGGAGGATAATGTGGAGCATGTTCAAGAAGATGATACAAATACTAGTCTACTTGAGTCAGACTAAGATGAAGAGGGTCAATCTCCTGTAAGGTTGACAAGTTTGACTGAAGTTTGTGAGTCTTGTAACTTTGCTATGAAGGAACCAGAGAGGTTTGAAGAAGCTAAAGCTGACCCTGCCTGGTTTCAGGCTATAACAGAAGAAATAAGTATGATAGAGAAAAATTAAACTTGGGAATTAGTGCCTAAACCCAAAGACAAGGAAATAGTTGGAGTGAAATGGGTTTATAAAATCAAACTGAATCCAGATGGTGATGTTCAGAAATACAAAGCAAGCAAGATTAGTTGCTAGGGGTTTTAGTCAAATACCAGGAGTGGACTTCCATAAAACCTTTGCCCCTGTAGCAAGGTTAGAAAATGTCAGAACTATTCTTTCAGTGGCAGCTCAACTCAAATGGAAGGTGCACCAACTTGATGTGAAGTCTGTATTCTTTTATGGAGTGTTAGAAGAAGAAGTCTATGTCTCTCAGCCAAAGGGTTTTAAAGTCAGTGGGGAAGAGAATTAGGTTTACAAGCTCAAAAAGGCTCTTTATGGGCTAAAGCAATCTCCCAGAACCTGGTATGCAGAAGTAGACAAATTTTTCAAGAGAAGAGTATAAGTAAGAGCACGCTTTACGGTTTGAAGGAAGGAAACTCCATTTTGGTACTTTCTCTTTAATGATCTACTCATTACTGGTAATGATGAAAAACAGATTCTAGATTTCAAAACCAGTATGATGTCTACATATGAGATGTCTGATATGGGATTATTGAAGTATTTCTTAGGTATTGAGGTGATAGAAAATGAAGCTGTCATCTTTATATCTCAGTCAGTGTATATCAAGAAGGTTCTGAAGAAGCTCAATCTTCTGGACTGCAACCCAGTAGTAGTTCCTCTAATCCCAACTAGCAAATTTCAGAAAGATGATGGTTTTGAAAGGAGTGATGCCAATGTGTACAGAAGTATAGTGGGAAGCTTATTGTATATCACCACCACTAGACCTGATGTAATGTTTTCTACCACACTTTTATCCAGGTTTATGCAAAGTCCAAGTTGTATTCACATGGGAACTACCAAAAGGGTGTTGAGATATTTGCAAGGTACTTCTGATTATGGAATTTTGTATGAAGTAGGAAAGTCTGTGAAGTTGTCTGGATTTTGTGATAGTGACTGTGCTGGCAGCACTGATGGCTAGATAAGTACTTCTGGATATCTTTTTGGAGTTGGCTCTAGTGTGTGTACTGAGGCTTCAAAGAAGCAGAAAAGAGTTGCCCTTTCAACTGTTGAAGCTGAGTATGTTGCTGCATCTAAGGCAACAACTCAAGCTGTGTGGCTAAGAAGAATTATGGGATGTTGGTGTAGTGTAGAAGGAGCCAATTGAAGAGTGGTGTGACAGCAAATCTGCAATTGCCATTCTCAAGAATCCAGTTGAACATAACTTGACCAAGCACATTGCAATTCGATACCAGTTTGTGAGAGATGCAATTGAGGAAGGTGTCATCCAGTTGAAGTTCTACAGTTCAGAGGAGCAGCTAGCAGATATCTTAACAAAGGCTCTACCTAGGAATAAATTCTGCGCGCTAAGGAGCAAACTGGGAATAGTGTTAGGAATACAATTCAGGGTGAGTGTTAAATGAATTGCATTTAAGACAATATGTTATTAGTTTTAAGTTAATATGTCTTAGTTAATTCGTGTCCTATTTGGTATTTTATTATAAGGTTAGTTTGGTAACTTTGGTTGGTTGCTCTAGGGTTTATAACTATATTGCTTTATGCACTTTAAGGTTTAAGACATTGGGTCCGTTTGGTAGAGCGGTTGTGTTGATCTTCAACGCTAGCGGTGAAGGTAAGAAAAATAAGCTGAGCTTAAAGCTGCGAAATAAGCTGTGAGGTGTTTGGTGAAACCAAAAACTGTTTAAAGCTTATAAGTTGTATTGAATTGTGCATTGTTTGGTTGAGACAAATAAACGAGTTTTTCATTTAAAAGACATGAACAAAATTAATTGGGGATTTTTTTTAATACAAATAACAGTAAATGTGCACAAATATTCCACATTAATATTAAATTTTCAGATATTACTAATTATCTTGATATCATCAATCTTTTTTTATCACTTTAAACCACTCACTGCCTCTGTCTCCTACGTAAAAGTTTATCTGCAATCTTATCCTGAATGGAAGACATGGTTCTATCATCACGCAAATCATCAACCCCACCAACAACAACATCTTCAGTAGGTGGTTCCTGAGCTGAACTACTTGACGCTTCATCTGTTGCCAAAAATTCTTCATCGTCCTTCACCCTGACACGAATAAAGTTGTGAAGTGCCATGCACGCAATTACAATCTTAACATGGGTTTCATAGGGGTAAGATGACATATTTCTCAATATAGGCCGCCTATTTTTGGTCACCCCAAAAATTCTCTCAATTACACTTCGGAGAGATGAGTGTGTGTGGTTGAACAATTTACGAGGACCAGTTGCTCGGCAACCATTATCGAACTAAGATAAATGATACCTCTCACCTTTGTAAGGTGCAAGAAAACCGGTCCTATTAGGATAACCCGCATCAACTAGATAAATACTTTCATGTTTCAATTACAAATAACATAATTTAATTATTCAATAAATCTAGTTATAGAAAAACAAGAACTATATAAACTATGGCTTACCGGGGGGTGGCATTGGAAAATTGAAGGCGGGATTTGAAATTGCTTGCTGGAAGACATGTCAACATGTGTAGAACCCTCCCATCCAGCCGACACAAAAATATACATCATATCGAAGTCACAAACTGCCATCACATTTTGTGTCGTGGTGCCTATCCTACCAATGAAACAACCTCTGTCCCCCTTAGGAATCACAGCTAGAATATGTGTTCGATCGATCGCACCAACATAATTTTTAAAAGGGATGTATTTCGGGTCACCCCTGATCTTGGCAGGTACTTCTTCAAATTGTTTCTCCCTTAGTCTAATTATGTCAATTGACAACAAATATACACTATGTAAAACCTGATAGAAAATTCGGCTAACCGTTTCTCCAGAATATTGAAAACATTCCTATACCAATCTATTCCCAGCACAGTGCCCCAGTATGAAGAGGAACATCTCAGTCATTTCTGGTATTTGAATGTAGTTACTTGTTCGCAACATGTACTTATCCCTCAGCTCAAAGCATAGTTCTTTAAAATTTCTTTCTTCATCCTAAAATTCTGGTAGCATCTTGCTGGGTGTCCACGTAATATTTCGGCGACCTATTCAGCACCCTGTAAAGCAGAAGTCCTACACGGGATCTTATCAATATATGTCGCACGTCTATTTTGATACCAAAGTGCGGCAGTCGTTACAGACATAAAGAGTATAAAATCATCATTCCTTTTACGGTTGACTTCCCATTCATCATCATAGTCATCATCATCATCCATATCAATTTTTGTATTGCCTGAATAAAAAAATGCATAAGAGGTTGTCTCAGTTGTCGTATAAACAAATCTATATCTAAATTAAGTAAATTAATATACGAAATAGTTACCAACTGATCATCCATATGTCATATACAATACCATAAAAAAGAAACATGCATACTACTGTCACTTTAATAACATGCAGAATGTTAAAGTCCAAAAACTAAATCAAAAGTGTAGTTTGCTGCCAAATCAAGATCTCATCACACACCACCCATATTCCTGCTCTCCAAGTATTTCTTCTCAAGATATGACAGTCTCAAATCGGGGTCCAATCTGCAGAAAATGTCAGCTTTGGCACGATTATCTGTGAATAAGTCAGTTGCGAATAGAATGATATCATTAGGAATTACTTGCTCCGTCCTCATCTGACTTAGTATATCCATAGCCACAGTGGTGTTATTAACACTACCGGACCTATTTGTTGTCATAGAATTACTAATAGACACATGTGTTTCCACAACATTTACCAGTCTTGTCATTGTGTTATGTTCATCAGCTCTTGTGACCGATCGCTTTTTACTAGAAGTCTTGTTAACTGATCCTTCAAACAATCTCTTTCCCAATGAGCCAGAAGTGTGCGATGGTGTTATTGGTACCCCCTTTGTTGGTGAACTATATGAGGAAACATCATCACCAGTTACTGGTTCCATGATTGGAGACCCCTCAAGGTTGAAGGAGGGTGGTGGCTCGGGCAGATTAGGTTGCTCTTCAAACCAAGTTTCCAATCCATAATCATTGTTGGTGTTCTGAGTACCCACTCCATCAGGGTACTTTGGAGCAGGAATATATCCACTAGATGGTACCAAACAAGCTGAACTAGTGGCATATGTCCCAGTAAAATAAAATTCCAACTCTTGCTTGAACTTGAAGCCATTTTTACGAAACTTAGCATATTCCTTGTTCTCCTACAATGATTAAGTATACAACTAGATTAATGAAACAATAAATAATAAATTGGTACAACTTGAAAAAAATCAGAACATTTACCTTAATTTTTGCATCCCACCATTCATCACTTGCCTCAATTGTGTGCGTAATTTCATTCCAACCAACACCTGTGTCTTGGTTCTTCATTTTCATCCACAATGTCCAATCCTTTCTAAGCAAGTCCCATTTATTTTTCAATGATTGTTTGTGGTAGTTAAGTCCAATTTTTGCATTAAATTGGACAATAAGATCATCCCATTCTAGTTTTGGGATTCCAATTCCAGGAGCCCTTTTTGAGGCTTTCATGACGGCAACACAAATGTCTACCAATATGCGGGTATTCCCGTCGTCCCATTTGACTCTCTCATTCTCACTACCCTCATTGATGGATAATTTATCTTTTCCCTTTCTTGACATCTAAAACAAAAATGATCATAGAAAAATAAGGCAAGAATTTTTAACAAAACATATCAAGAATGCACCTAAGCCTTGTCCCTGAATCCTATCCCTCAAAATAAAATAAGAAAACAATAGAAAATGAGAACCATGATTCATTATTCATGTCTGAATCCTTAAGATTCATTTGTGCAAGTTGAATTAATCAAGCTCCTCTCAGATTGTTTCCTGGAATACAATAACAATTGTTCATCACCAACTTCAAAGCCATACAAGTCATCACAGAAAAATATCATGAATAACATATACAACATAATTGTGAATTAGTAAAATATCATAAAGCTGGTTTCTGATTGACTCAATTGAATAATACATCAATAAGTAAACTAGATCAATCAATATTATATCAAACCAAGTATAAACATAGCAGGTAAACCCTAGTTTACAAGAGAGGGTCAAAGATTACAGGTAACTGAGTCAAGAGTTAGATGAGCATGTACCTTACCGAGAGTGAAGATTCAGACTGAGTGGCTGGTTGGATCCGATGAGATGACGACTTCCTACTGTTGTCGATTTTGTGTTCCACCTACAACTGCACCACCAAACACGAACCTGACCGAGAGAGTGAAGAGCCAGCCTGAATGGGTAAGATCCGGTTGGATCCGATAAGATGAGATGAGCTGGTGTCGATTTGAGGTTTCTCCTGCTACTGCAACGCCAAACACGATACCCCCTTTTCCTTTATCACTTTGAAATAATCTTCGTTTTGAAGATTATTTTTTACACCGATAAATATAGCGATTTGAGGACGTTACCTCTAGCTTATACGAGTTGTTTGGTGAAGCGTTATAGAAAAGTGGGACCGTTGGATTATAAGCTCCCCTCAACGCTTCACCAAACACACACATTATGTTATGTTTTCACTGATACAATTAATATAGCGCCGCTGAAGTTCTCTGTGTTTGATCCTTGCTTGCTGTGAGTTCTTGTTTCGCGTACTTTCTTTTGTTTCTGGTGCTAACAATATCACCCGTCCGAAGCGGTCTCTTCTTGTATTGTAGGAGGCGGGTAATAAGTTTTGGAAAGTAAAGATAAACTTTCCCTGATTTCTTGTGTAATACATCATCTTGAGCCTTGGAGAGCAGAGATGTAATATGCACTAATATCAAACCAACACCCACTAAATGCACAATATAAGATCTCAATATCTAGACCACGCCTTTCTTGTGCATGTTCAAAAGGCCATAAGTTAAGCCGCATTTGGTGGCCAAATTGAAACACTGATCTTCTTTCGGTGGCCAATAATTATATTAACCTCAGTTTTCAACATGAAAAGAAAAGTTAGGAGAGACGAGACAACCGGAAATTTTCCAGTACCATCCAGAAAAGATGGGATGAAGATCCCATGCTCAACTTGTGATCTAGAAGAGCATTAATGTATATATACTCAACCTCCTCAATGATGTTGTCAAATTAATAAAAATATCGTATACTCATTTTCATTTCTTAAAATAACATAGGGAATATGTTAAAAGGGAATTTAATGCAGATGGCATTTTCATTTTGTAATATAATATATATATTATTTCTTTTTTTTTTTATCAATAATATATTCTAGTCTGTAGACGGAGCTGTCGTCTTTGAATTTGGCATACATATTCTTCTTTATATGATAACAGATACCCATATTCTCCTTCTCTGCTCAAAACATGGCTGCGGATTCTCCTCAATCCATATATGACTTCACTGTCAAGGTATTTTTGTTTGATTTTGCACAAGTTTAACCCTTCTAATTTCAGTTTATTTTCGTTATTATTGTTTGGTTGCCGAAAAAGCTGAGGGAAAGCTGAGAAAGGAGATGATTGATTTGTGTTCTTCTTAATTGAATGTTATTAACTTATAAGATTGAAAATGAATTCAGGCATACAGAATTTGGACTTTTCCTTGGCAATTTTTTAAAATATTTATATATTTTGTAATCTGTGTCTGATTGTGTTTGGACACTAAGAAAGATCAGAAAGAAGAAAGAGGAGGTAGCAGGTGAATAGGGGTTTCTTGATATATAACCGATCTACTGTTTCCTTTGTTTTGTGGGGTGAATGAATTTATGTTGGGAATGAAGTTTTGCACATTTCTGAATGTTCAATAGAGAGGAATTTTACTAGTTTATTTATTATCAATTAATTCTTCGACTAAATCACAGGATATTCGTGAAAATGATGTAAGTCTGAGTCAATACAGGGGGAAGGTTCTTCTGATTGTGAATGTTGCTTCACAGTGGTAATCTTAGTGGATCTGTTTCTGATTTTTGTCTATACCTTGTTCTGTTGCTATTCTTCTTCGCCCTCCCGTATGTTTTATAATTCTTCCTTGCAGTGGTTTAACGCAAACTAACTACAAGGAGTTGAATGTTGTGTATGAAAAGTACAAAAACAAAGGTAAGAATCAACATAAACCTTGTTGATTCTTTCGTATGAATTTTTTGGGGCTAGTGATTTTTTGAAATTTTTGGATTGACACTTCTCTTGTAGACTTCGAGATCTTGGCATTTCCTTGCAATCAGTTTGGAGGACAAGAACCAGGAAACAATGATGAGATTCAAGAAGTGGTATGCACGAGGTTCAAAGCTGAATTCCCTATATTTGACAAGGTAATCTGACTCGGATACTTTAGAGAATCTGAAAAATGGAGAGTGATTTTTCGCATAATCACTCCTTGGAATTACTTTTTGTAGATGAGCTGTCATAAATTACAATGTTTTTTTTCTTGATCCCACCCCAAACCCCTGAGTTAGTTCTCAGCATGCAAAAACCCCAACCCTCTCTACAGTTGCCATCCTAAACTGATTTTTGCTATGACCTTCTTCTTTGACAGAAGGTTGTTGAATTAATCGAAGAATTTTATTCTTCTGTACTGGGAAGCCATCGATTGTTCAAAAGTGTGAAGACAAATGCCACAGCTTTTGATGTCTTCTTTCATCTTAATGTTAGGTTGATGTGAATGGGAAAAATGTGGCACCCCTTTACAAGTTTCTAAAATCAGAAAAGGGAGGATTTCTTGGAGATGCAATCAAATGGAATTTCACAAAGTTCCTAGTGAACAAGGAAGGGAAGGTTGTGGAGCGATATGCACCTACTACATCTCCTCTTAAAATTGAGGTTAGGAATTCTCTTATCTTTTGATTATGCCTCTCTCTGAGAAAGGGCCATCCACTGTGGCTGATAGCTTTATTTTGCTTTTTATTTTTTACTTTTGCAGAAGGACATACAAAATCTTTTGGGATCTTCTTCATGAGGTAGAAATTCGAAAGCTTTAGTTGCCTTTCCTTCTGAATGAACTTTTATTGTCCGTTGCCTACCGGATGCAGTAGCTGTCATACTGCACATGTAGCAGGAAAACTTTTGGGTTTCTAATAGTATGATTAAAATCAAACTATATTGGCTGTCTTTTGATGAATTAAGCTGACAAACACATTGTCTCCCACTATGATGTCTGTTGTTTGATTGAGCTCGATAAGAGCTTATTTGCATTCATTTGTTGATTAAGATTCTTGTGCTCCTTAAATAAACAAGCTGAACGTGAACAAAAGAGCTACTCCTATTGTCTGGCTAATGATGATTGGATTCCAGAAAATGGTTAGGATGAATATGATGATGTATATGCTTTATACAACTGTGTTGCCATGTCCTCTTTTCTTAACGTGTTCATAAAATAAGTTATAGTGTAAACTTTTCGAACATTTTTTTATGGTCAATTCGCATATTAATCAACATTAACCTTACTGTCACTCCGTCTCATGATGAATTTGCGCAGATTAGGTTAGCATATTTGTTTTGGGTTTTATCTTATAAACTATTGTTCACATATTACAAATTGACTGTTACCTATCTTGAATTCTGCAGGACCTGAAATTATATGTCTCTTGGAATTTCATGGAGCATAAAGAATATTACTGTTCTTCACATTTCAATTAAAGTCATGATTTGTTGTCCCAATACGTTACTTGATTTAAACATTAAGAACAACACCCGTGTACAATGCTCTTGCAGTATGGAGATGTTATAATTTTCTTGTTAATTATTTGTATTGTGTGCTTTGAGATTGCCTAGTGAAATTTTTTTAAAAGAAGGATTCTTTTTTTATCGTGTTTGGCCATGTACACATTCCTTGCTAGTAGGTGGGTGAAAGTTTGAAGGTCTAAGGTTCTTCATGCATAGACTGCATCTATTGACTATAACATGCCCTTTTTTTTTTTTGAAGATTATCAATAGCGAGAAATCGCTACCAAATTAATCTAGAGAATTTTATTTACACATCACTAAAATATTAACAGACTATTTGATTGGTGTTTTGAGGGGGAATGAGGATGAGATAACAATGTGATTAGTATATTATTTTATTTGGTTGAATTTTGAATGGTGAAATCCCAAACTCATTCTAACCACTAAACTAAACTCATCAAAATGGTAAGAATTGCTGTTCTCCACAATTTTTTTTTATCTTTATTCTAAAATATTGTTTTATTTTCTAAAAAGACAAAAAGAGGATAATATAAAAATTGTACCATTAACTATCAATATAAGTTCTTACCAAAAACGATCTAGAGAAACCCGCTAACCTGATCTAATGGAGAGAGACAAACAAGCATTATGGAAAGCCAAGGTGAGATATCAAAGATGATCTGGAGAAAGCCCTGAAGACAAACGGAGTTGAGAGAGGAGAAGGTCTGAGACCGTGAAAGAAAACAACATCCGCTTTAGTTTTTCGTTGGCCTAGGCTTTTATCTTCATCAAAATTCTTATTTTTCCCCAATCAAACACTGGAAAATAAGAAAAGTTATTCCAAAATACATGTTTTCCGCCTAACAAGCGGAGCATTATGCTAAAATTCCTAACATGTTCATAATCATAACTACCAATATAAATTCATAAAACCTCCCTTTCAACTCTTCATCGAAATAACACACAAGTTAAGCATAATAATTATACAAATGAAGTACAAATTTTATGTTAAGTTCCAAGTTAACCAAAATTCATAAATCACCCAACTGCTGCCCGCTAACGCTTTGGAGGAATTTATGTTCCAGATAAGCCAATCGTAATTCTGGTTCACAAGCAATGAACATATCCCTTGCATGATTGTCTGCAAATAAGTCCATTGCAAAGAAATAGAGCTTATTAGAAATTGGATGCGCTCTCTTCATACCTTTTAAGATGTCCATGGCAACTTCAGCCCTTTCTTTCGAAGCACTCCATTGAGATTTTGTATTGAAAGCAACCTGAGTTTCAACTGCAGTAACAAGTCTCGCAATTGCCTCACGTTCGTCTACACTGTTTATTGATGGCTTCTTCTTGGACTTGTTTGCAGATCCCTCGAATGACCTTTTACCACTTGATCTAGACACTTGTGAAGGTGTACATGGAATATTTTTTGTTGGCGAACTTGGAGAAGAAATCTCATCAACTGCGCCTTCCAAATTGATTGTGATTGGTGTGGCTTCAAGGTTGACAACAGAATTCGTTTGCTCTGGTATGTTTGTATCATCCCCAAACCAAGTACCCAACCCATCACCAAGCATTGGAGGTGCTAGGCATGATGATCCAGTAGCATAGCTCCCTGTAAAACAAAACTCAAGATCTGCTTTATTTTTAAAACCATGTTTGCGGAACCTTGCATAGTCCTTATCCTCCTGCAACATAATAGTATATGAAACATTAGAGTAAATATATATATCATAACAGATGCTTGCATCATTTTTAATGTGAAATCAATTTTTCGCGTACCTTGATTTTTTCCTCCCACCATTCATCAGTTGCATCCACAGTTTGTCTCACAGAATCCCATCTCAAACTTGTATCTTTACCAACCATGTTTGTCCACAAGGTCCATTGCTTTCTCAGCATATCCCATTTATTTTTTAAGGACCGTCTAGGATAGTTAAAACCTGTTCTGTTATTAAATTCGATGGCAATATCTACCCATTCTAATTTTGGGATTCGAGTGCCAGGAACTCGCTTTGCAGCTTTCATAACCTCAACACATAAATCTATCAAGCATCGAGTTTTCTCATCATCCCATTTAACTTTGTCGATCTCACAATCCTCATTTGGGGTCATTTTGGCTTTCCCTTTTCCTGACATCTTAAGCATAAAAAAAAAACAACATTAAGAAAATAACAATTGAAAATTATTGTCTTTTGGAAAAATTGAATTAAATCCAACCAAGAAAGAGATGAATGAATGACAAGTACTAGCACTAGTTCCCCTCCCATTTTTTTTCCTTATAGGCACCAAGCATTTGATGTACCCATATTAAATAAAAACTATAGCATGATTCTGGGCAATACATGCATATTAATATTTTTTTTTATATTTTTATAGCTAAATTGACAGAATGGCTTTTCCTATTGAAATAACGAAATGTCATAAATTAATCATTCCTAATTCAAAGGAATTCATTCTCTCTTACTTTTTCAAGCATGTCCATATCCAGAAAGACTACTACAGTTCATAAAAAACTAAAGTAACACATTGAAAAATAGCTCACACCTCTTTCACATATAACAATAATCGCTTTCTTATCTCCTTTTTGACAGGCTCACCCAATGTAAAGACCTCTGGAATCTGGATTCCATTGCAGAACAAGAGCCCTGAATAGATGAGGAAGTAAGCTTAGACATTATGCACAAATTGGACTTAAGTAATCTGTCACACAAAACAACTCATTCAGAAGTAGTGTTATTGCATAATTTCAAGTCTTCTAACAAAACCCTAAAAATTAACAACAATAAATCTTTGAAATCACGAAAGACAAATTTGTAAAGAATCGTTGAACCTTCAAATTTCTAATCCATTATTAAACATCTATTCTCAACAACGAACATTGAGTTGTAAGACCACAAGAGGCTAGAACAAGACACTGCAACTCTTGGCACACAACCAATCACAAATGTAGAACCCACACGCATCAATAATATCTGAATAAGAGTTCACTACTAAGGAACAGACCCTAAATTAGCAGGGATAAGTCTTTCCAATCCCCAAACATAGGTCCACCATAAAGGATGGTATCAAACTAAGAAGCAGCATCCATTAACAGAATACCAAGAGTTCACTACTAAAGGAACAGACCCTAGATTAACATGGATAAGTCATTCCAATCCCCAAACATTATGATGCAGGAGGACCATTAATATAGTCTTTCATAAGTTAGTCTATTATCGAGTCTATTTTAACCAAGTTTCTTAGTAAGGGTATTGTCGGAATTTCCAGGTGTGCTGGAATTTCGAATTTAGTATTGGTTATTTGTTTTGAGAGTCTTTTATTAGGTTATTTTGTTAAGTCAAGTCCTAGTTATAATTAGAGTCATATTAGTGTACTTTTAGGGATCCTAGTTTTATTTGAAGGAAGTTTCTTATGTAATTAGGAGTACTAGGAATCTATATATATGGATGTAAGTCATGAAATAATATAATGAGAGTTTTATACAAACTTGCTATAGGAGAGATTCCTTGACACGCTCGGTGAGAGGCTGAGGCCTGAGAGGGGAAAGTGAGTTTATCCAACCCTACCTAAGAGATTCAGGGTCGTTTTTGGTTGATTCAAAAAATCCAAGAATTTTGTTTTAGTTTCAGACCTGAGAATTGTGAATTTTGTCCTAGGGTTCTTAATTTTTCGGCTTAATTTGGGGGTTAAGGTTTTGGTTGCTCAATCGTACACAAATCTACATCGGTAGTCCAAAAACTACATCACATTAGTTCCACCATAAAGGATGGTATCAAACTAAGAAGCAGCAGGCATTGTTCTTCTTATCAAATTTTCCCCATCGGAAAAGAGGGTGAGATACCAATGCCCGCAAAGTAGTTGAATTACTAAGAAAGGAGCATAAGCAGCAACCAGTAGTACAATTATAGTTTATCTCAAGGCTAAATAACCAGTGTTATGAAAACAATAGCCAGAAACTACAGGTATTGTTATGCATCTGTAATTGCAACCTTATCATGGGGATAATAGAAAAATCACTACAAAACGACAACTAGAATATATGTAGTTGGAACTTGGAAGTAGAGTTTGCTGCATACGTTCTTCCAATTTCCCCTTCAAACATAACATGTAATAGATTAAAAAAGAGTGCAATAGTTGTGATGTACACTATTCCTCTCGATAGTGAACAGGTCTACAAAGTCCACTTTCACTAACCAAATGAACGATAGATGAGCCATAATAATAAAGAAAGATAGAGAAAAAATCCTTTCTAAATCACAGAGTGTTTGGGGGATTTGCAGTTCCAGTTTTTCTAACTTGTTCACATTTATAACTTTCAAAAAGATTGTTCTAAAATAGTTGCAAATCTGAATCAAAATCAACGTAACATTTCAAGGGAGCAGACCATGTAAGGCTATAGGAAGAAGCTCTTGTATTAAAATATACCCTTCGAGACTCTTTAAACCATGATTCTACGTTCTCCAAAACTGACAATGGAGGGGGTATTTGATGAATAACCATCAGGAACCTTCACTTTCTTCAACACAATACAAAAGATTTCTCTCTCTTTGTTTGTCATCCAGTAAGGCAGTATGCTAGTGGCAAGTACATTTTACTAGTACCGCGATGTTGTGGATGAAGCTCATCACAAATTTTCATCTCGCGTAAATCCAGCAAGCCTTAAGATGGTCTTTAGATTTGCCTCAATATCCAACAATGTTACGATAATGTTGTCACAAAAGTTATTCTCTATATGCATTACATCGAGATTATGTCTCAACGCATTATAGTGCCAATATGGTAAAGATAAGAATATGCTTTTCTTTTTTCATTGTTTTCCACCTTCTGTATAGGTTCCTTTTCTCTTTTTCCCAAGTACCACATTAACATCATGCAATTGGTTACGATATTAGAGCCAGAATGAATTGGTGGAGCAGTTCTAATTTCCTCGGACTCATTAAATGTTGTTGTATCTTTTCGATAATGATCATTAGAGTCCAACTAACGATGATGATCCAAGTAAGACCATTTCTTACTATTCTCCAATCATTTAGAGTAGTTTCGTAATTACAGGTTGGACATGCTAATTGTCCTCTAGTTCTCTATCCAGACAAATTTGCATAAGCAGGGAAGTCTTATGATCCATAATAATGCCACTCACAATTTTAAAGTTTCTCCATTCACACTATCATAACTTACAAGTGTTGGCACCAAACTCCCATATAAGTCTTGTAATATCTCTATCAATGGTTGCAAGTACACATCAATGTTACTACATGGTTGGTCTTTTCCTGGAATAAGTAGTGATTGCATTAAGCACAACCACAGAAGAAAGTCATATAGAATCAAAATAACTAGCCACATGCTATGGTTTACATTCATGTTCCCAAAAATATTAACCCTGGTCAAACATTCCAAGGATCTGAAGCAAAGTCAGAATACTGCTCATCAAATTGGTCCCATGCCAAAGAGTTTGCAGGATGTCGTGACATGCCATACTGGTTCTTGTGTTCCTCTTTATGCCATCTCATGAACTAAACAGTGATAGATGACATAACGAGTTTTTGAAGCTGCTTCTTTACTAGAAACAACCTAAGATTTTTTCAGCTTTTCGACTCTTACTTCCAGTTGTGGTTGATGAATTTTGCAAAGAAAATTCAGATTCATTTGTTATCCACCAAGAAGCCCCAAAAACATTGCACACATCCTTATTTGCATTATCCTTGACAATCTGTCTAGATTCATATGCACAACATAGCTTTGGATCCTTCAGGCAAGAAATCTCTTATCATGTCAATCATCATCATTATAGCCTTGTTTGATAATCCACTCATACACTTTATAATATAACTGAAGCAAAATCGCCAACTTGGCATACTTTTTACAATCCCGATACAACGGTTCACTCATTTGTATGTTTTAGTAACCCTCAAGGGGGGTTAATTCCCTTCATGCTCCCTACTTCCAATCTCTGGCTGGTCAGATCCAAAACCATATCCAGCACATTCCCCATCTTGGTTAAGATTTACATGTCTCTTGAACAAATGTATAGAAACCATCATTCACCATAGCACCAAAAAGACTACAACATGCTTCACCAGGTTGTGATTTTGATGTTAGACTAGATTCCCCATGACAATCCCAATGCTTGTAATGTTCACTAATGCCGTTCCCAATCAAGTGATCTTCTAATTCTTCACAATCAAAAGCAATATCAAGGAACTTCTTCATCCCACTATCATATTCACTTACGCTATTTTTGCTAGTCCAAATCTAATCCATAACTTCAACTATTAAAAATCTCCTCAGATATATGGAAATGTATAGATTAATGCAAACTGTGGACTTGATCAATTTGTTTTGCATATGAGCAATAACAACAGACCAACTTTGTACCATAAACAATTAACAAAATGAAATAGAAAGAGCTCAGAAAACACATAAAGCAAGACAAAATTAATGAGTAAAGAAATCAAGTTTGCTAGCTAGCAACAACAAAAGAGGAATTTCAAATTTAATCAACGACAAGTTCATCCTTAATCAATAACAGATAAACAAGTTATTGTAATTTTTTATCCAAATTGAAAATTAAAGGGAAAAGGGACATCCATTATCAACAAAAAGAAGAGACAGCACTTCCACCTTATAACCAAATTGTATTACATTGAGAAGACTTTCTATTAGAGTTGAATGTCCTTTAATGATAAATAGAGCATGGTTACAAAAATCGCTAGTCGGCCGCTAGGCGATTCAGGGGACTAGGGATTAATTGGATTAATCGGGGACTAGTCGGGGATTAATCGGATTAATCGTTTTGAGTTTTTTTAATTAAAAAAATAGATAAATAGATATATGCAATACATATCATATATATATATGTGTGTGAAAAACACAATATAAATGAAAAAATCATCCAGTCAATACACACACACACACACACACATATATATATGAGTGTATTTGATTGAACTAATTAGATAATGCAAGTACAGAACACAGAACACAACAGACAGAACACAAGTGCAGAGACTCTTCAAAGGATTGAA
The DNA here is from genome assembly GCF_013401445.1 of Tripterygium wilfordii. Taxonomy (NCBI): domain Eukaryota; kingdom Viridiplantae; phylum Streptophyta; class Magnoliopsida; order Celastrales; family Celastraceae; genus Tripterygium; species Tripterygium wilfordii. The sequence goes on along the minus strand of NC_052232.1, from coordinate 2,950,699 downwards.
TCGAAGAACACAACATCAGAGACTAGAAGACAGAGTACAGAACACGAGAGGGTACAAGAATAGCAGATAGAATACAGAACCTGAGTCGACCAGCAGACTAGAACAACCGACGAACAGGAACACCTCTAGAACCAAATGAAAGAGAATACAGAATAACTCCAGCAGAGACTAGAACAAGCGACGGCAAAGAATAGATCAAGTGAATAGCACAGAACCGAGTCGAATCCCCAGCGCGACAAGCGAAGAATATACGTATGCGAATTTTAGGGTTCAAGCATCTGCAATTGGAAGGTGAAGTCGCGCAGCAGAAGACTAGAAGAGGGAGTTTTTGGGCTGTTGTGATTGGACTTGAATGATAAACTGGGCCGAAAGAAGCAAATTGGGGCAAAAAAAACAGGCCCAGTCAAAAAAAGGCCCATGCCCAAAAAAAAGACCTAGGCTGACTAGGTTCGACTAGATCCGATTAGGCGCGACTAGATCCGACTAGTTATTAAGTGGTCCGATTAACCTTTAGTCGAAGCGGCAAGCGCCGCCTAACAACTAGTCGGCTGACTAACCCGATTTTTGCAACAGTGCATAGGAAGTAGCAGAAATCGTTTTTCTATCTGACTCATAATTAAAAAATAAAAAGAGTCTGCAATTTTCAAAAAATGAAAAAAAAAAATTATTTGACTTTCACCATAATGCTATTGTTGCAACTTCCCAATTACTTATGTTTTTTTCTAAATTGTCAATGAACAACAACCATATCAACCAGAAGGTGTGTGAAACAAATAGAATAGCATCAGTTGGCAAAACTGTGACAGGAGAAAACAAAAGAGGAAGCCAAACACGGAAAAACAAAGTTTTGGGTTCTTTTATAATGGATGAGATTGTGAAAAATATAAAAAACAATTGGGTATTAAAAGACTTATGACTTGTTCTCCCCTCATGTCTTCCATCAAGATCTCTCTCATTTGGTCTCCATCTTAGAAGGCTCAAATTAAAACTCTGTGTATATATATATGCACGAGAATCAAATCCCTTCTCAAGAAAAAAGGAGAACAATTATTGCAGAAATTAAAATAATCACAAAAACCCTAATTATGTGCCCAATCTGTTGTGGCTACCACTGGATATCAAAATTGTTAGAATCCAAACCAGCAGGCAAAGTAAATAACTCACCGTGAATATAGATCCCGTAATCTCCACGCAAGGTCGCTTCTCGAACCTCCAAAAACCACAAGAATCTACTCCCTTATCGCAAAATTTTTTTGAAATAAAACTAATTAATAAGAAATCGAAGAATGAGAGATATGAATAGTACAAACGCAATGGAGTAGATCGAGGCGCTTTACCTTCTTCCGTCGACGATGACGACGGTAAACTTGGTGAGTGCCAACTTCGATTTCTTAGTGATAGGGTTTATAGAACCCCTCGATTACTTGGCTCTATGACTGAAAATTTTCGTGGGAAAGTTTTTTCGCAAGAACACCGAAATATTTTGGAAAACAATACCTCTTTTCTTGTCAAATTTAAATAATATAAAAATGTTATATTTAAAACATGTAGGCCTAGTTTGATAGAGTATATTGAAAGTAGCACATATAATAGTAGAAATGATCATAATAAAAATGTTGGATAATAGATATGCTGAATAAATGTTTGGTAATATTTTGTTGAATTTTTATTAATAAGTATTTTAATTATAACAAATGTAAATAATGCAAAATAAATAATAAATAATTTTTAAATAAAAATAATTAATTAAAATTAAAGATATATAATTATAATAAAATATTTTACAAACCCATTTTAAAAAGACCATTTCAATTGGCCCATTATTACAGGCCCTCCTCCAACGTTAAAAATAATTCATCAACAATTAAACAGATAATAATTAAAAATTATTTCCAAAATTTTTTATTACATAACCACAAACAAGAAAGTGAGAAACACAAAATTTTAAATTAAATGTGGCTAGATCCTTCTTTTACTCATCCTCTTAAAACACCTCCAAAACCCGATACACCATTAATAATTCTTTTGTCGTCGAAGTCCCGTGTGGTAGTTAATGAAAAAAGACGAATTTAAATAATGGCATACTATCTAATATGACAAAAATAATTTAAAATTTTAAAACTGAAAAAATATCACATATGGCATGTAAAAATAAAAAACCAAAAACCAAAAACCAAAATGATATAGCAAATGAGTCATTGGTTGAGTGGCAATGACTTTGCATGTCCCTGACTGAGGTCATGAGTTCTAGTCTCACCTGCTCCGAATATTTACAAGGACGTGTGTGGGCTTAGTCTGCCCCTGCGTGGGCTTGATTTGTGTCTCCTTCGTGAGGTCTGTTGACACTTGTACTTTCATAGGCTTGATCTGGTGGTGTGTCGTATGTTGTAATTGTACTTGTATCAAAAAAAAAAAAAACAAAATGATATATGTTCATAATTTTGGTATTCATAATTGTTTATAATCTAGGTGGTATGTTAACTCTAAATGGTTCCCACACTTTTCCCCATGCCACCTAGTTATGGTCCCCACATTTTTCTCATGCCACCTAGTTAGTTATGGTCCCCACATTTTTCTCATGCCACCTAGTTATGGGCACATTATGATTGCATAAATTATGCACATGTAGTACTTCGGAATAAAAAAAGAAAGAAAAAATTTCCTTCTCTCATTCAAACCCTACAGCCCCTACACTTTAAAATCGTTGTTGGAAACCCACAGAAATACTCTGTTTAACCACTCTGACCATAATTCAAGCCTCTCCAACTATCGTCCGCCTCAACAACCAAAAACTTTTGGATATCATGCACCTTTGAGTGAAAATCTTGCCAATCCAATCACCTAGACTACCAGCTGACAACTAGACACCACCATCAACAACTCTCATTAGATAGGAGTGCACCACCGCCACCTATTTTCAGCCAAAATGATTACGAAAAAAGGAAGACGCGATATTGACCCGAATTGAGGGCTTTTTTGACTTTCACAATAGCTTCTTGTCTCTTCATTAGATGTCTTTTGTTCTTATTTATATGTACATTTCCCTCATTTAGAGTTTACTATTTCCTCCTTAGTAGATTGACATCAACAATTTGCTAAATATTTGGTCTGGTTTAAAAATTACATGCTACCATTGTTCAAAAAAATATGGTGAACTTTATTTAATACATTTAGTAATTAATTTTAAAAATAAATAAATTATCATTTTGATCTCATGGTCATTAATGTTAATAGCTCATTGAATGTCTTTACATTGCTCAGTAGTTGATGGTCATCTTCATTATTTGTTGCATTTACTTGATAAAAAGTTTGGATACATATAGTTGAGAAATACCTCTGAAAAAATTTATCAACTTTTGAAATGTTTAAATTTTAGATACTACTTTGTAGCTCATGTGCTACAAGGCAGGTTTTTCTTCATTGATAAATCTTAAGAGAATTTAAGTTTTTATATGAATTAAAATCAATGAGGAAGTAAAATTTATGGAATTGAAAATTTATGGCTATATTTATTTTAACTTGTAATACACATTATTTCATACATTTCATGATGTATTTCAATGAAAATCCTAATGCATTTCAATGATGTGTTATTTTTCATTTTGTTAATAGAAGTACTATCATTCTGGTGTTAGTCTTCTATCGTTTACTTTTCTCATTTGACACAAATTAAATTCTAAGTCCTTTTCACGAATGCAACATTGAACAAGCGTTTTTATGTTCTCGGACTGCACACAGCTCATTTGGCGGAAGGTCAGATTTTGTGCAATCTCATATCAAAATCTTTGGACTATTAGCAAGTCTTCACACACGTGTATACACACATCATCATTATCATCACCATAAACACTCCTATTCCCATAATTTAGGATTGACAAATCTCCTATCCAGTGTAGAAGGTCTCCAATATTTTTGTCATACTTGGTGGAACTCTGAGTGTCAGAAGCGGTTGATCTCCTGTCCAATACACAAGAGAGCAAGCAATATTATATATACATAAAACATATAATGAACTTTGATTTTTCAATTTGGAAATAAAAAAAATTCACACTAAATCGAAAATCAAAAAAATCCCAAAATCGAAACCACACTTAACCCAAAAAAGCCTAACCGAATAAAAATTTTGGATTGATTTTTTGTTTATATTTCGATTTGGTTCGATTTTTAACACACCTAAAATTACAGTGTTGTTACAATGATCCGCTACATCTAGTGAATCATTGTAGCTCTAGTATATATAAATTTAATAATAAAATATCAACTTTCATTCTTAATCACAATTTTCCTCTCTCTTTTGGATCTCACATTTTCCTCCCTCCTTTTGTTCTTCCTCCTCTTTCTTCTCTCGAAAATTCATGTTTGATCTTTATGAGTGGTTCTCTTCCAGTGCTTGCAATTGGTTTATGATCACATTAATTTCAATTTCAATCAAGTATTTTTCTTTTGCCCTAAAATTCATGTGCCTGATACGTGATAGGAATCTAGCCAAAGAGAAAAAAAAATTTACACGAGGACAAAATAAAATGGCGGAAAGAATGTTACAAGAAGAAATGAAGATTGAGTAAGAAAAGATTACGGCAGAATGAGAGGCCCGGATTACGACGTAGAAAAGAAGAGAGGGAATAAAGGAAAGAAGATATGAAAATAATGATCGATGGATTTAAGTACTATAGGTGAAGTGTAAAAAAACACTTTGAATCACTACATGTTGGAATCCTTGCTTGTAGGATGAATTAGTAGTAATTAAGTTAAAAGTGATTGTAATATTTACATATGTAGGTATTTTTAAATTGTGATCTATATAAACGAAAATGCTTTGTGTCCATAATTTTGTCATGGGTCTTTCTAAATATACCCATCCTATTTACTTGATATACCCACCCTATATCCCAATTAAGGCTCCTCACGCTGCCCAATACTAATGGTCCCCTGATGAATGCTAGGATTTGACAGATATAAACAAATGTATCATGGATGATTCGTTGAAATTACCAATAAAGTTCTAAAATTCTGCTTTAACAACTCTTTGCCATGTGGAGAGTTCTAATTAAGTCATTCTTGGTTCCCAACAAGTGCCTTCACACATGACAGTATAATTATTGACCAAATAATTTTTGTTGATACACCCACAATATATCACCACTTGTTATAACACTAATTAATTAATTAATAATTGTTAATTAGCAAAAAAACTCCACTTTTAGGCATAATTATCTGTCAAATTTTTTTAAAAAAAGATTTTTGTGTTCTTAACTATTTTAATGATTGTAATGTTAAAATATAATTAATTATATAGCTTTTTGGATATTGTGAATTATGCAGACATTCAAGTTGGACTCAACCTATTATGAATGCCCATCGCCTTTGACTAGCTTTGTATTTCGGATTCTAAATTTTAAACCTTATATTCTAAACTCTGTATTAAATCTTAAAACACTTGTTATAACTACTAAATACTAATAACACAAAAATCTTCCTAATCTCAAAAGTCTTGGATATTTAACACAAATTTATTCAAACATATTAACACATATTACATTACTAATCTTCCAACACAGTGGTTTCAGAAGGAAACCTAGAACGCATATACTGCATGAATGCATTAATTCGCTCCGCATACTGGGTCGCTCATGTAGCTGCACAATCATGCCTAAAGTGAACCCATTGAGGCATAATGGGAGGCATCAGGTAACCATCTGTCAATGCAACCTGGAAGTAGTGATTATTATTTATGTACCCGATAGCGATAGCAACATGTTGATACGACGGTGGTGGAGTAGATTGAAGTGTCAAATATGTAAAGCTTTGTGCAACACTTAAAACGTGTAATATCACATTGAACTTCGAAGCAATTAAGAGACCCATGTCTGGCATGGTCATCCAATGCTTAATCGGTGCTCCTCTATCTAATGTAAAAAATTTCAGTGAGTTGTAAACACAAGTCCACTGGTCATCACTATTAAATATTGCAACATACTGTGTCTTGAATGTGTGTAACTCTTCTATTAAGATATACTGGATAGTTACCCTTGCATCTTCATGAATACCAAGACAGATAGCTATCGCCTGAAATCCATAATTTTCATCAGGTTTTATATCTTGTAAATGCATAATGTAAGGATGTAATATATGTGGAAACTGATGAACATAGCATGTACAGAGTAGTTGTAAATAGAGGAGCAACTGTGTCTCACTGGTTCCTGAAATTGAAAAATATCTGGCTCAACAAACTCAAATGTATTTGTATTCGCACGAGTTGATATGTCTTCCCTGTCCTTCGAGTTAGGGCCTCCAAACGAATAACTATTTCTGCTTGGTTCCCGAGAATGAAGTGAATCAGACTCAACGAACACTAATGCAGACGAATTAACACGAGTATTTGTTGCAACTTTTTTTTTCAAGGAAGGGCATCCTCGAGTGTTCATCTTGACAATAGGTTCACGAATTGAAGTTGTTGATGATGTGATTATCTCCCTCAACTTCCTTAAAATACTGAATTTACCATGCCTTGTTTGCTGCTTACACTGTTCTGTGAACACTTGTAGCTGACGTCACAATTGTTGTCATCGTCTTGAAAAGACACACACCGTGATAAGTCAAGTTTTCTCCAAAATTTATCTATGGAATCAATTGGTATGGGACGACCATCGTTCAAATATATTGCTTGCTCGTGCGTACATGGCAGTTCGTAGCTCGTACGAAGTCGACATCCGCATTTGTATGAAACTTCTCCGACATCCTTAGACCGCTCAAATTCCTTCAAAATCATATGCAATTCGCGGCTTGAAACGAAACCATATAATTCTTGGAAGTGCGGTATATTGAATCGATGTTGGACGATAGTTTTGCTTTGCTCAATACTCGCTTTGATAGCTATGTCATGTGATTGGATGACTTGGTGAATAAACAACAACGATGTCTCCAAATCTGACTGTGATGACTCCAAGTATCGTTTCAACTTGGCATGCTAACTCTCGACTCTATTAGTTGTCTGGTTTCCAAAATGCAGATATTTGTCGGTCTAGACGAATACAAACATCTCCTTATATAGTGTTAACCATACATCCTTGAGATAATAATTCATACCTGGAAAGTTTTGTAACACTACCTCAAGGTCCGCCAAATTGCACACATACGCATTCTCAGTTTCAGATTCCAACAACATATTCCACATTTTGTAGAATGCATTCCAAGATTTTTTGTCTGTTATTGATGGCCCGCACTTGCTCACAATATTCCTATAATGTGCCACCTACAGAGTAATTTCTTAGCCTCGGGAAATACCTGGGCAGACGCATTTATCAAAGCCAATTCTCTGTCAGTGACAATAACTAGTGGACCGGTGCATCCATCCATTGTTGATTGCAGACACCTTAAAGCCCAGGTATAATTGAACACTTTTTCTGAGTGCATGAACACAAATGCTATGCAAAATGTCATATTAGTTGCAGTCACACTGACAATCTCAAGGAGAGGCATCTTGTACCTGTTTGTTTTATATATTTCGTCCATCAATAACACGTGCGGGAATGCACACCATCTCTCTAATGATCCTGGATGTGCGAAGAATAAATCTTCAAGCTCATTGGTTACAGCATTTGTTCGACTCTCGAAAATATATCCTTCACATTGTAGGAATGACATGACAACTTGCATTTGGGTTTTTCTGGCTTTCTCTGCAGTCCAAAATTTCTGACGTGCATTGTATATGGTCCTAATATGGTCCTAATGGTAGACAAGTCCGGATTCCGCTTCTTCAACGATGTCAAGACTCAAGATATCTCGTGGCATCACATTTTTCGTAGACAGATGTACCATCAACTGGATTTTGGATTCAAAGAGCCGACCGGGGTATGGATGTCCCTCCATATATAGATGTCCTTTCTTCTAAGTGAAAAGAAATATGTCATGCGCATGTAAAGCTTAGAAGAGTCCAATATATATATATATATCCATGCACATGTAAAGCTTCTACAAAAAACTTAAAAGATATGTCATGTGCATGTAAAGCTTAAAAGAGTCCAATTTAGACAAAACAAGATAAGACAACACATGAGTTTATTGCATGTGTATGACTAGATTACATAGGCATAGCCATATAGGGTGGGTGTAAATGTTAACACCCTTTTGTCATACATAATTATCCATAATTTAGGTGGCATGCCACCTAGACTTGCCAACTGACTGAATTTAGAAAATTGGAAAAAAAATTCAGCTTCTTCTGCCTCTCTCTCCTTAGGATTTCATTTTTTACTTTTACAAATCTTTCTTGTCTCTCCTTAGACTTTCCTTTTTTACTTTTGCAGTTCTCTCTCCTCAGAGCTATCTTCTCTCTCTTCATATCTTTCTTCTCTCAATTGATCTAGCTTTTTCAATTGCAATGTTTGAAGTTTGGTCTTGTCAATGTCGTGACCAATGAGCAAGCGATGAATCCGGCTCTGCAAGAATTCGGTCACAGGCACAACTATGAGTTTGGGCTTTTATGGAAGAAATGAGGAAGGAGAATCCTCAGTTCATAACACCCAAGTTGTTTGTCATTTTGATGGGGATGTTTGCCTTTGCGAGAATGATTAAAAAGGCAATTGAAGTGATAGACAAAATGCCCAATTATGGCTGCAAGCCCCATGAGTATGTTTTTGGGTGCTTTTGGATGCCTTGTGGAAGAATGGAAGTGTAGAGGAGGCCGCTTCTCTTTTTGAGGATATGAAGATAAAATTTAGTCTAAGCTTGAAGCACTTTACTTCATTGCTATATGGTTGGTGTAGAGAAGGGAAGTTATGGAGGCTAAGCATAAATCGGAGGAAGACACGATGACAAAATAACGGGCAAGGATTTAACGTATATGTAAATAAGAATTGCTAACTATTTTACATATAAAGTGTAATAAGTCCCTGTCAAACTGAATAAGCCATTACTGTCAAGTTTACTCATCAGTTGCTTATTACATTGACAATGTAATTAATTCCATTTAAAATGTAATAAGCCCATGCCAAGCTTACTAAGCCACCAATGCCAAATTTAATCACATATGTCTTATTACATCGATAGCGTAACATTTTCATATAAAGTGTAATAAGTCCTTGCCAAACTAAATAAACCAACACTGTCAAGTTTACTCACCAGTGGTGTATTACATTGATAGTGTAATTAATTACATTCAAAGTGTAATAAGCCCTTGCTAAGCTTACTTAGCTACCAATGCCAAGTTTAATAACAAGTGTCTTATTATATTGATAGCATAACATTTACATATAAATTGTAATAAACCCCAGACAAACTAAATAAGTCAACAATGCCAAGTTTACTAACCAGTGGCTTATTATATTGACATTGTAACTAATTACATTCAAAGTGTAATAAGAAGGTAGGGCATAAAATCCCATAAAATTTTCATCTAAAATAAATTTCAATCCATTCCAATGGGTTCATCTCAAACACCCATGAAAACCCAAACCCCAATTGATATCTCAAATACCCATGAAAATCCAAACAAAACTCAAACCGAAATCTCTAATACCCATCAAAATCGATCCATCAATGAGACTCTATTTTCCGTGGCCATTTTCGATCGACGAAGGGTTGGGTTGGGCTAGGTGCTCCTCAACTAGGGGAATCCATTGGTGGTGTCAATTTGCCAAACCGACATCGAAATTAGCAGGATCAGAGCTTTTTGTCTGGCGGTTACAGTAGCTTCACGATGGATTTTCGACAAAACCAGCGACTGTTGATTGCAAGTGGTGGTTGAGCTTTCCTCTTGGGGGCTGAACGCTTCTTTTGGTGACAGTAGTGGTTGGATTGGTGGTCGGACGATAGAGATCCGACGTTGGCCGTGAGAGAGGAAGAGAGAATATGCGTGAGAGAGAGGAAAGGGATTGAGAGAGGAGAGAGAGAAATGAAATATCAAGAGATATACAATGATTTTAGGGATTTGATTTTTGATTTTAAAATTTGAATTTGCTATGTGGATTTGCTTAGGTGGAATGCCACCTAGTTATTATGGATGAAAATATTATGGTTATGTATCACTACCGCTATATAAAGCCATACGGTTGCACTCATTTTGTATTAAAATATTTATACAAAATATTTATTTTATAATATTTGCTTGATTATAAAATTAATGTTATCAAAAATTTATTTATTTATCTATAATCAGTAAAAATTACAGAATAAATATTAAAAGTGATTGAAGAAAATAAATATTTTAAAATCAAACGACTTTAGACTTTAGAGGAGTTAAAGCTCGATGAGAAGAAGCATGGACAGTCGAGACGAAAGTGACTAAAGCGCTGGAGTGTGGCGCCACGACATTGACTGTGAATTTTCAGTTAGTTTTATGATTTCCACCATAACCTCTTCTTCTTTTGAAAATTTTGATCTCAGTTGCAATCATATTTGACATATTTGCTTACTAGCTTTGCATATTTTTTGATGGAGTATTTGTTATTGTGATCTCTTGATAAGGTGGCTTGACTTGGGATGAAACGTCTAAGTTAGTATCAAGTCATGTCGCTGCGAGTTAACCAAAAACAACGAGGAGATAGGTGAAATCTGCCATGTTTAAGGTTAAATGTGATTCATCTTATTATTTATCAATAATTTATAATAATTATTATTGTAAGAATCTAACGTTTCCTTATGCAGATTGATGATGCTAAAGCCATGCATGCTGATTTAGAAAATAAATTATTTTTGCTTGAGCATTGTTGGATTTTATTAAGGGATGAAGCTAAATGACAAGAAACTCTCTCTAATAAGAGGCAAAAGAGTGCTTCATTGCATGAATCCCATGATTGTGTAAACTTAGACGATAATGATGAAGCATCCATCAACCAAAATAGACCAATAGGCACCAAGGCAGCTAAGAAAGCTGTTGTAAGTGGCTCAAAGAGTTCAATGTCAGATGAATTATTGCAAGAGAGGATTGCAATTGAACGAACAAAAATGGAGCAGCGAGATAGAGCTTTAATTGAGCAACAAAGAGAGAGAGCTAAAAAAATAAGATGAAGAGGACTTGGGAGGTTGAAGTAATGACCAAAGATTTGCAAGGCATGGTGCCAATTGTAGCCGAATACTGGAGGAATGTGTAAAAGGAAATAATGGTGAAGAAAGGCTACAATTTTTAGTGCGATGTTTACTATATTGTCATTCCTTTAATTTACTGCAATTTATATTTATGTAATCATTAAATACAAGCATTGAATAAAGTCATTACTTTTACAAAAGAAGACATAATGTATACAACTAACTCACTAACGTATAAATCATAATTGCATTTAGTATATATAACAAGTCTTTAAACCCCTAAGTTACACTTAATCCTAGGTAGAGGATCCATGTCGAGCCCATAAGTGCTCAACAAGGTCATCTTGTAACTAAGATTGAGTTGTAGTATCTCTAATACTGTGATGAGTTTGAATGAAACTTGTGAACTCCCTGGATCGAGTAAGTGACATTGCTGGAGGGGGAGTAAAACTTCAAAATCTAAATTTTCCAAGCCTTGACTATCCTCAATTATCATATTGTGTAGAATGATGCATGCTATCATCATATTGTCAAGTGTTACAGGATCCCAATATCTCACTGGTCCATATGTGATAGCAAAACGAGCCTGAAGCACCCCAAATGCACGTTCAACATCCTTGCGTGTTGATTCTAGCATTTTTACAAAATATTTTCTCTTCGCATCTTATGGGCATAAAATTGTTTTTACAAAAGTAGACCAACGAGAATATATTCCATCAGCGAAATAATAGCGCATATTGTAATCGAATTATAATATATATATGGGCCACGGGATAAAGTATTGGGCTTGGTTAATATATTCATAGCCCATTGAATATAATATATAGAGAAATTATATAGAAACTCCTTTCATATCTTGTTGTTGGAGTGAATTTTAATCAAAGTATGTAATATGGTATGTAAATGACTTTTTGAATACGTATAGTACAATTTACATACTCAATTATAGAAACCCTTGTTGAAGAATGAAGATGCTCTTATTAATAGTATTTAAGTTGAAAGTGACTATAATATTTACATGAAAATTCTCAAGTGAGGGATCCCTTACTTTATTTAAAATAAGGGATCCATCTAACATTATTCATTATGTGTAAATGTGGCCCCAACATGTGATGGGGCCCGCATGTGAATGGTGTTAGATGGATTCCACACTTTAAATAAAGTGAAGGATCTCTCACTTGAGAAGCCCTCAATATTTACATGTGTAAGTATTTTTAAATAGTGATCTATATAAATGTATACGGTTGCACTAATTTTGTATTAAAATATTTATTTTATAATAACTATTTAATTATAACATTAATGTTATCAAAAATATATTTATTTCATATCTATAATATAATCAGTAAAAATTATAGATTAAAAATGAAAAGTGATTAAAGAAAATAAATATTTTTAAAATCAAACGACGACGTTTTAGACTTTAGAGTTTAGATGAGTTGATCTGAAGTGCTGACGTAGATCAGTGTATACTCTAAACGAAACACGGAGCAGCCCCAGAAAGGAGAAGCTCGACGAGAAGAAGCCTGGACAGTGGAGACAGAAGTGACGAAAGAGCAAGAGTGTGGCGCCATGGCGTTGACTATGAATTTCCGGTTAGTTTTATGATTTCCACCACAACCTCTTCTTACTTTTTCCCCTTTTGAAAATTCTGATCCCAGTTACAATTAGGGCTGTGCAAATGAAACCATAATTCGGATCGAAACCGAAAACCTGACCGGTCGGTCCGGTTTGGTTCGGTTAATTGACTTATTTAGTCAAACGGTTTAAATAACCGTTTCTAACCGAGTTTTGGCGGTCCGGTCTATGGTTTGGGAAATTCATAACCAGAGGTTAACCGGACCGGATAAATATATAATATTATAATTATTAATTATATAGTTTAATAGTTAATATATATGTCTATTAATTTCTAATTTCTATTATTAATATCACTTATAAACCGTTGATTTGAATAGTTATGTATTCAATATTCCATTTCCACCATTAGATTAAACACTTAAAGCATAACTCAAAATCTTATTCGTCTTCTGGATTTCACATTTTCACTCTCACTCAGCAACCCTAATTTCAACTCAAGTCTCAGAGAGACAGAGACGACTCAGACTTTGCAGCCCTGCGCCCCCGCAAGAGACGCACTCAGTCAAAGTCTCAAACCTAGTTTATCGCAGCCCCGTAGGAGTGCATGACTGTCGTCTTTGAGTCTTCCATTTGGATTGCCCTTCTACAATCTCTACACTCTTAAGCCCGTGTTTTGACTTTGAAGTTCTGAGTCTCCGACCTCTCCCTCTCCAGCAATCAGGTATGGTACTCTTAATCTCTTATTGGTGTTGATTTCGAGCCTTAGGGTTAGATTTGCTTAATCTAATTTCAGAGTGCTTTTGTTGGTCTTTGACTGGGTTTTCCGTAGGATTGCTGTCTTCGAGTCTTCCATCCAAGTTGCCCTTCTACAGTCTCTACACTCTTAAGCTCGTGTTTTGACTTCTAAGTTTTGAGTCTTTGACCTCTCCTTCTCCAGCGATCAGGTATGGTACTCTTAATCTCTTATTGGTGTTGATTTCGAACCTTAGGCTTAGATTTGCTTGATTCTAATTTCAGAGTGCCTTTGTTGGTCTTTGACTGGGTTTTCTGGGTGCTATTTCATTTTCTTAGTGTTTGAATGTTCAATGTTGCTGACTACTGCTTGGTTTTCTTTGCTAATCATATCATATATTAGTTCATTTTTAGTGGTGGTTTCGAGAAAAAAAATATAGGTAGTCACTAGTCAGTCAAGCTGTTTTGCTATTCGGGTTGGAGCAAAAGAATGTTGAATTTGCTTTTGAGCTGGCATCAAATTTTCATTGTAAAAGTAGGATATGTATAATATTTTATATCATGTTTTGAGTTTTGTCCTTTTAGGCAGTTAGTAGTCAGTACTAGTCTACTAGATGCTTTTATGGTTGAGTACTTAGATTATCTTTTTGAAAGTCTGCTTTATAAACATGAAATGTATTAGCAGTCCTTCCTTGCATTTGATTCTTATTAGTATTAGCAATCATTATTGCTGGAGGTATTTTGACTTTTGAGAATGTATAATTCCTTGCCAATATTTTGATATTTGACGCAGTGTTTTATTTATACTTTTATGGATGGCATTGGTAGTACTTTTATACAGTGTTTGAAATACTTTGTTGCATTGGCAATAGTTTTATTATGTAGTATTTTATGCACTGCCAGTACTTCAGTAGTGTTATGCAGTGTTTGAAATATTTTAATGCAGTGGCAGTAGTTTATATAGTGTTTGAAATACTTTTATGCAATGTTTGATGATTACTAGTATGGAGGAGAATCAGGAAATTAGTTCCCAAACTCCATCCACTCCAACTTTATCTGAGAGTAGTGCTAATTCACAAACAGAACCAGAAGTTGCAGTAACACAAGCAGAACTATTAGGAACTGAAAGAGAAGTTGTAGCTGCAGGGACACTCCCTCCACGTCTTGGTAAGAAAAAATCTATTGTATGGGATCATTTTGAGACAATGATGGTAAAGGGGAAGGGGAAAAGGGCAGTTTGCAATCATTGTAAGCATGATTATGCATGTAACACAATAGTAAATGGGACTTCCACCTTGAGGACTCATTTGCTTCATTATTGTCCTAATTCTCCAATTAAAGAGGACAAAAGCCAAAAAACCCTTTCATTTGAGGGAAAAGGTAACCTAGTTGCACATTCATTTAGCAAGGAGAGGAGTATTCTAGCATGTGTGGAGATAATTATAATTGATGAGCTCCCGTTTAGGTTTGTGGAAGGGATAGGGTTTACACGATTTATGAAAGAGGTCCAACCTAGATTTGATCCACCATCTCGTTCGACCGTTGCTAGGAAAGTTTGGAGTGTTTATCAAGATCGTAAGGCTACCTTCAAAAGTATCCTTTCGGCTAACAACCAAAGAGTCTCTCTTACTACTGACACATGGACTTCCATTCAAAACGTCAATTACATGGCTCTAACGGCCCATTTCATTGATGACGATTGGAAGTAGCATAAAAGAATTCTGAACTTTTGTCAAATTACCAACCACAAAGGTGATGCCATTGGGAGACTTATTGAGAGGTGTTTAAGTGATTGGGGTATAGAAAGAGTGTTCACCATCACGGTTGACAATGCATCGGCTAATGACGGTGCTATTAGGTATGTTGCAAGACAATTGAGGCATTGGAAAACTTTACAATTTGAAGGGGATCTTTTACACATGAGGTGTTGTGCACATATCATCAATCTAATTTTTTCAAATGGGTTGAGTGAGATGCATAGCTCAATTAAGAGTATTCGTAAGGCTTGTAAGTATACAAGATCCTCTCCTTCTAGGTTGGAAAAGTTTCGACAATGTTTAGTGTTGGAGAAGATTGATAGCAAAGGTCTTATGCCTTTAGAGTGCAAAACTAGGTGGAATTCAATTTATCTGATGTTAGAGGCGGCTTTGAAAGTACAAAGGGCATTTGAGAGATTGGAGGAGGAGACCACTGATTATGTGCGTTATTTTGATAGTAATGATAATGATGATGAGAATCAGCTTGGTAAGAAAAGAAGGGTTGATGATGTAAGGAGGAAACTCATGCCTCCTAGTGCCTGGGATTAGTCTTATGCTAGGGCTTTTGTCAAGTTCTTAAAAAAGTTCTATGATGCAACTTTGAAGCTTAGTTCCTACAAAACGGTGACAGCTAATGTGCCTTTCCGTGCGATTTATATGATGGCTGATGCTTTGAAAAAAGCAATGAGAAGTGAAGATGAATTCTTAAAGAAGGTTGCAACTTCAATGAAAGCAAAGTTTAACAAGTATTAGGGTAATATCAAAGATGTCAACCAAGTTGTGGTTGTGGCTATAGTCCTTGATCCTCATTACAAAATGGACCTAGTCCAATGGGGATTTGAATTTTTGAAAGATGAACCTACTATGATTGAAGGATTAGTGTTTAGAGTGAAAACTCTCTTATTCAACATGTATGAAGATTACAAAAAGGATAATCCGGGAGTTGCTCAATAGAGTATGGAGGTTACTAATGAGAATGAAGGGAATGTAAATGAAGAGGAGGGAGATGCAAATTTGGAATTGTTTATGAGAAGAAGAAAAGAGAGAGATGGGGTTCAAATTAGAAGTTGATAAGTATTTGTTGGAGGCGGCCGAGAACCCTAAAAATCTTGGATTTAATTTGTTGGATTGGTGGAAAGAAAACCAGTCAAGGTATCCAATCCTATCCAAGATTGCTAGGAATATATTTGCTGCTCCGATGTCAAGTGTGCCTTCAGAATCGGCATTTAGTGCTGGAAAGCGAGTTGTTAATCCTTTTCGGGCTTGTTTGACTCCAAAAACAGTAGAGGCACTCATTTGTTGCAATGATTGGATCTGATGCGAACCTTTCAACTTTTACAAGGAACCCATCGAAGATGCAGTTGAATTATATGAATGGTGCGAGCAAATAGAAAAAAGTTTGTTCTAATCTCCTAATGTTGTACTAAAATGTAATGCAATGAATTAGAAAAATATATTCTCAGTCTTCTTTACTTTTTTAAATGCTATGGACTTGTAGAAATGGAAGCATTGCAAATATTTGGAGGCATTTCTAGTGGCACCACACTTTCACCAGCAACAAGTGCTTCAAAATGAATAAGGTAACAATAATTAATATTTGTCTTTTGATTTGGATTTTGGCATCTGACACCTACACTTCCTTTGTTTGCTGTAGAAAATCAGCTTATTTTATCTTATTTTATTTCATCATTTCTTGCATATTGACAGGTCATGCATGGCTGGTTAAGTTTGGCTACGGCAATCATGGAGGCATTAGGGCAGTCAATCCTTGGCAGCAGCAGATTTATCTTGCTTTTGTTTATTTTTTATTTTATCAATAGTACTTTATATGTTATGTTTCAATTTTTAAACTTTAACTTTGACAAACTCTCTATGGCTATGTTATTGGCTTACCAATATTCTCACAGTAGAGGGAGGCAATGTTTGTCTCTTTGAATCTTTAAGTTTGAACTTTTCGTCCCTCAACTATACCTCAGGTTTCAGTTTCGTCCCTAAACTATTTTTTTTACCTATTTCGTCACTCAACTATGAATAAGTACCCCGTCTGTCCTCAAAGTGAGAAAGACGACGGAAAATTCCATCGTGGCACCTAGGTGGCAAATCGGAAAAATCTGATGTGTCCAACTATGCCCACTATGAACGATATGTCCCTGAACTACTAGATTAGTCTACTATTTGTCCCTGAACTTTGTTAAAAGTTATTGTATTTGTCCCTACTGTTTGGTAATTGCTACAGGTATTAAAATATCAAAAAAATAAGGCAGCACATGAAATCAAACATCTCTAAACAGCACCTAAGCTGGTACAAAGTTCAAATGTAGCGTAAACAAACAGATCAAACAAGTAGTTCTTACATCCATAACTCAAACAAGCATAAAACATAATACAAAATAAAAGAAAGCAAGTCCTAACAAACAGCTTCCATGTCATTCATCATCTTCATCATTTGTTTACGGACCCCTGCGAACCAAAGCCCGCTATAGAACCTGAGGACGACCCTCCATATGCAGCATCAGTTCCCTGTATTACAACATAATAAGTACTTATTTACAAAAAAGACAAATAAGTTTAATATTGAAGTTGTGTAACTTATACCATTCGTTCTGTAATGCATGGTCGTTCAAATACGGATATAGATCCAGTCCTTGGATCTCGTACAGAGTACGTTGTAGGGCCATAGTATTTAGTTGTCCTCAATTGAGGTCTGAGCACTTGGTACTTTGGCACAAATGGTGGTCTTTTAGTACTCCCCACAGTTGGAATATAAGGTGTTATCGGCCTCACACCACTAACAAAAGCAGCTTCCATAAGCCTGGGACCCCTGACAGATGCAACCATTGGTCTAACACCCCCAACAGAAGCAGCCATTGGCCTTTTTCCCCTAACATCTGTAGCCATAGGCCTCTTTCCTGTAACATCAGCAGGCATAGACTTCTTTCCCCTCACATTAGTAGACTTAGGTCTAACATTAGTAGTAGTTGAGACACTACCTTCACCGGGAGTTGGAAGTACAACTTTACATGTCCTGGCATTATGTTTATCACCACCGCACTTACTACACCTCATCTTTATTCCCAACTTTGATGATTTCCCCAACTGTGATTCACCAGCCTCTTTTCTTCTTTTTTTCTTTGGTCTGCCCATTGTCTTTTGACATGTAGGTGGTAGAATGTCATCATGTGTTGTTTTAGGCCATCTCTCTGGTCCTTCAGTTGGATATATGATGAAAGAGTAACACTCATTATATGCTTCTCTTTTGAAACATTGAGGCACAAACTCCTCAAGTTTCCTTCTTCTGCTATATCTGCAACTCACTGCGTGCCTGCAAGGTATTCCAGTTAATTCCCATTTTCTGCAACTGCAATACAACACATCCAAGTCTACCACAAATTTCTCCTGCATGCATAACACTTCAAATTTCAAATCTCCAGCCCATTTTGGCAGCCACTTACCAGATTCTTTATGCTCAATTTCTAGTCTCTTCTTTATCTTTGGAATGATAGTTCCTTGGTACCTATTGATCTTGATCCTATTCTCCGCCCATCGTGTCATGAAATATCCTTTTATCTCATCGAGCATCGTAGCTATAGGCTTCTCTCTGAATTACAGAATAGTGGAATTGAATGTTTCTGACATGTTGTTCAATAATGTATCACATTTTTCATATCCACTAAAGTGAGACTTACACCACAATCTAAGGTCGATTGCATTCAATTCAGCATGTGCCATAGGATTCAACCTCTCAATCTCTTGCATTTCTCTCTCCCATGCTTCTCTGTAAGTGGCTCTGGCTGCTTTCCACATGAGCTCTTTCAACTGTAATCCAGGAAACCTCTTAGAAATGTTATTGTACATATGGCGTACACAAAATCTGTGGTCATGTTGTCCTTCCAATGCTTCCAAAACATGCACCAGACCCTAATAAGAATAAACAAACAAATGGTTAATTCAAACACTTGCATATGACATTCAATAACATTTAAAATTGTATAGAACCCTAAACGTACCTTTTGCCTATCACTGATGAATGTAAGCCTTCCTTTGGAGCCTATATCTTCCAACAACATCTTAATAAACCAGTCCCATGTCTCAGTGTTCTCCACTCTCACAACAGCTATTGCAATTGGAAGCATCCCATCATTAGGATCTCTCCCAATTGCTGTTAAAAGTTGGCCACCGTACATTCCTTTTAAAAAACAACCATCTAGACCCACTATTGGTCTGCATGCTGCTAAGAATGCTTTCTTACATCCATCCAGACACATGTACAGCCTATCAAATTTGGGAAGGATATTTCTAGATGGTGTAGGACTCTCCAACTCCATTGCATACTCAGGTGGCCTATCAACTATCAACCCACATGTACTGCCAGGATTAGACCTCAAAATCTCTGCACAAAAGTCATGAAGCCTCTTGTATTGTTCTGAATAACTCCCGTGTACTACCTCCAAAGCTTTCTTCCTTGCTCTTGATGCCACTGTCTTGCTAATTTCAATTGTGTATTTGTCTCTCACCTTTTGCATAATCTCTACTAACTTCATCTTTGGGTTTCTTCTCATCTTGTCCACCAACCTATTAGCAAGCCATTTAGAGTTCAACATCTTATTTTCATTAGTCCGCTCACATACATGTTCACCCACAACAGTCTTAAGCTCCCACGTATCCACCCCTTGAAGCTTTGAACAAAATAACAAGAATTTACAGCCATCAACACAAGCAACCCTAGCTCTAACATTGTCAAACTTCAACCACTTTAGCTGCCATCCACCTTGAATTGCATACGTCGCGACTGCATCCTTAAAGATATCTCTGGATGGAAATCTAATTCCCGGATGCCACTTGAATTTGTCCATGTGCTTGACTGACTTGAACAAAGGATTGGCTTCTCTTGGGACCCCTTCATCCTCTTCTTCTGTAGAACCATCATAACTTCGAAGCGAGTCTGATTCATATTCTGCGTCACTAAAGGCTGCATCATTATTGGGCCCCAAATATAAGTCTTCATTTGATGGCTGCCCACTTTGGTCACTCTCAATGCCACCATCTGTGTATTGCAAGAACAAGTCATCGTCCATATCGTCCTCGTCACTGTTATCAAACCTAATATTCATAACGTTATCGTCACTATCAGATTCTGTGCCCCCCTCACTATCATTGTCGACATCAACCTCAACCTCTTCCCTAATATTTTGTGCTCTAACATCATCACTACGTGACACACTAGAAGACTTCCTCCTTGAAGCACGTGTCTTCACCATTTCACACTACCTATACAAACATTTCATAAATATAGATGAACATATGGCAAAATCCAAAATTTCGACAAAAACAGTTCAAATCAATTCGAAAATCCCTACAAATTGGAACCCATACAAAAATCCCTAATAACCCCATACGAAATGGAACCCATACGAAGTGAAAATGAAAGGAGAAAGTAAATCGGAAGGTAGGAGGAACCAAGAACATCAGAACCCATTTGAACCCTAGAATCGTACCTTTGAATGACGAAGGAAGTTGCAGTTGAGAGAGACGTCGCTTCGTGTGTGCTGGAAAGGCAGGTTTGTGGGAGATAGATTGATGCTTGCAAAGAAGAACCAGTTCGGTACAAAGAAGAAGAAGAAGACACAGAGGTGTTCGTATACGACTCGTGCAAATGGGGATTTAGGGATTTAGGGTTCTTTATTTTTTTGAGCTTTGACACACGTGTATTCCCTTGCCTAGGTGGCATCTGACACAAGATGCCAACATGTACAAATAATGCCAACTTGTATGCCAAATCAGATTTTTGGGTTGTCGGAATAACTTTGAGGACAGACGGGGTACTTATTCATAGTTGAGGTACGAAATAGGTAAAAAAAATAGTTTAGGGACGAAACTGAAACCTGAGGTATAGTTGAGGGACGAAAAGTTTAATTTTGCCGATTTTGTAGTTTGGACTTTGTATGTACTACTATGTAGTATGTGATGTTCACAATGGATTATAATATTATATGGTATTGTGGTAGGAATGCATGATGTAATATATATTATGATAGCCTGGAACTTAGGATATATTGATATAATATTTTTTTTGAGATTTTCATGAATTGTTAAGTAAGGATCAGGGATATATTGTGGTTAGTCATAGTAAGTAATATTATAGTTAATTAGTTATACAGACTGCTGGATAAAAAGCAAGGATCAGGTTGCATATTATTGATCATGTGCCTCATTATTGATATTGTTATGACAGCTTCTTAGAGTTGGAATGGAAAAAAAAAAAAAAAAAACAACTTCATTAGAAGGTTGCAAAGTGTAGAGTCAGAATTGCTCTTCTTAAATCCGTAACCGAACCGAAACCAATCCGGATAGTTCGGTTAACCGTAGTTAACGGTTTGGATGGTTTTGGTCTGGTTTTGGATTCATAAAATACAAAACCGTACTTTCTGGATTGGTTATGGTGACCCTAATGGTCCTGTTAACCGGACCGTGAGCACCCCTAGTTACAATCATATTTGACATATTTGCTTGCTAGCTTTGTATATTTTTGGATGGAGTATTTGTTATCTAGATATTTTGATAAGGTGGCTTTGGATGATGAAACCATAGTTTTTAAAATCGGACCGATCCGTCTGTCAGACCATGAAACTCGTGAACCGATGACCTTCAAGATTTTTTGTTGGAAAAATACCATTTGTAGGGTTGTTCAAATTAAACCAAAAATCCAACCAAAATCGATCGGTCCTATTTGGATCGATTGGTTGACCAAGTTTGGTCAAACGGTTTCAGAAACCGAAATCAACCGAGTTAAGTCGGTTTGGATATGGTTTGAAATTTTTGTAATCACCGATTAACCGGATCAGACCGGACCGATATTTATAATATTTAATATTATAATATCTTTTTAATATAGACCATTGATATATTACATATGTTTTATCTACCATTAGATTAACTAGATTTTATAATTTACAGATTATAAATTTATATCATTTTTTTTACTCTTTTAGACTTCTACGATTTTCTAATTTTTTTTGTGACTTCATTTCACTTGATCATCAGTTCTCTCTCTGTCTCTCTATTCGAAGCCCTAGCGGCAGCTCGTCTTAGTTCATCTTCCGACTTCGTCTTCAGCACTTCCTCAGCATCTTCGTCTCTTCGATTCTTCCACAGAGTTCAGCCAACGCTGGCAGCTTTGTCTTCCACCCACCATCCCTTCCGGCTTCTCTCTCTACATCGAAGTTTCGAACAAGTGGGTTTCTTAACTTTCTTTGGTGATTGTTCGTGTTAAATTTCACACTTTCTTGATCTGTTCACCCTCTCTTGAGTTGATTTCACTATATTTTTTTTGGGGCATGTTTCTGTAAGACTGCAATTCTTGCTCATCACAGTTTTGCTAATTGCTATGATTTGTTGTGGTTTATGATCTGTAACAGATGCTATCTATTGGGTAATTGCTATAATCTCCTTCTTTGTTGCTCGAGCTCGACGCCTCGACCTCTCTCTCCAGTCTCCAGACTCTCCACTAGTCCACTGATCCACGGCACCACCAGGCACCAACGCCGGTCTACACTCTCAGTCTTAGTCTCCCGTGAGCCGATCTGCCTCTGGCACTCTTCCCTCTCGATTCTGGCTCGATCTTTTCCTTCGTTCTGCTGCTTCATATAGAGCTGCTCCCGATTGTTCTTCAGGCACCAACAGCTGTGGGAGACTCCTACTTATTCGGTTGCCTCAGTGATTACAGTCTTGGTCTTTGTGTGTCTTTTGGTGCAACGTTCCATTTACAGATTTGGAAGGGTAAGAGAAACCTGTTATGGAAACAATTATTTGCTTGGTTCATGAGAAAATGCAGGAAATTTAATATTACTTATTTTGGGCTTTAGAATGCTCCTTTTTGATTGCTGAGATATTGTGGGGAAAAACTAAAAGAAATTGATTTTGCGTCATTCCTCAGAGCTCTGTGTACCCATAACTGTTAGCCGGTATAACATTCAACTATAACATTCAATCAATGTGATAATACTTGTGTAAGTTATGTTCTTGAAAAACTTGTGCATTGAATTTACAGTAGAAGCGTAAAACTAAACTGTTGTATTAGTTGAATTAGACAATTAGTTGAATTTGTTGAATTAGTCGAATTCTTGAATTAAATTCTTAAACTCTGTCTTCTCAGCATATGTTATACTCTGTAATCTGCATATGTTATACTCAATGTTATACTCTGTAATCTGCTATTTTATGACTATATTATACTCTGTAATCTGTATCATACTCTATTGAGATGAGTGTCCCATTTTCACTGAGAATATTGGTGGAGAAACTCAAGTTAATGAACAAAATAATTAGTTCTTGGAGTTTATTTGGAACTTTGTATTTGGAATTTCAGATTTGGACTTTGAAACTTTGTGTTTGGAACTTTTAAATTTGGATTTGAACTTTGTGTATGGACTTTGGTCATTGTTGATTGTTTATTTGCAACTTCGTGTTTGGAATTTTTAAGTTTGAATTTGAACTTTGTGTATGGACTTTGGTCATTGTTGATTGTTTATTTGCAATTTGTGTTTGGAATTTGGATTTTGTGTTTGCTTTATGAATTGTATATTTGATTTGCTTATGGCTATAGAATTAATTAAGTAAATTTTTGCAGAAAAATTAAGGCTGAATTGTAGTATTGTACAGGTATGCATAGTTATATAGTATATATTATATAAGTATATAACTATTAAACTATAAATATTTATTATTTTATTATTTATTTAAAACCCGTTGTTCAACCTCCATCATAACGGTTGAACCTCAAAACCCTTAACCCTTCAGCCTTGACAGTTAGATACGCGGGTCGGGTTTAAAAACTATGGATGAAATGTCTAAGTTAGTGTCACAGTCATGAGTAAACAAGGTAGTTAAAATCGCGAGTTTAATCGTAAAATCGCACGATCATACGATCTTGTCTAGGCTGCCGAGTACAATAGTGATGAAATCGGTGGCATATCAAACTCGCTGCGGCTCGTGATCAGACTTGGTAGAATCGCGCGTTGACATACGATTTTAACGACTTTGTTTTTGTTCTTAAAAGGCCACATATTTTGACTTGGCCCAGTTTTTTTGGCCCATTTTAAAGACTCCTTTTCACTTCAAAGCATTCAGCTGAGTCGTCTAAGTGTCTAACCCTAAAATCCAGATGTTCTTCACTTCTTCTTCATCCTGATGGCTGCTGCATCTTCTGGTGAAGTCGACTAACACAATCTTGGCTGCTGCTGCGCTGCATCTAGACTATTCTGCATCTTGACTATTCTGGTATCCATAACTGATTCGTGTTCTCTATTATTCTTGTTCTCTGCTACTCGATCACTCTACCATGGCTTGTGAGATGAATATGATGAAGATAAAGAAGGAAATTGTGAATATGGGGGAGGGAGAGGGAGATGAATATGATGGGAGTGGTGGTGGTGGGAGTGGTGAAGATGATGATCTTGATGATTTGTGTTAATTTATTAGTTTGTATTTTGGTTGTTGGAACATGAGATTGAGCTTATGTAGCTTGTGTTTTAATTTTTAGTATGTTTGATTTTTAGAACTTTGAACATGTATGGCCTTATCTAACCATTATTGCATTATGTTATTCTTGTTACATGTCTTAGTATTGAAAATTATGCTTATTTTTACATTGGTATGTAAAATCTTAGATTTTACGATTCGATTTTGCGATTCCGATTTTACACCCACATCCCGATCCCGATCCCGATCCCGATCCCGATCCCGATCCCGATCCCGATCCCGATCCCGATCCCGATCCCGATCCCGATCCCGATCCGATCTTACGTTTTCACTACCTTGTGAGTGAACTAAAAACTATGAGGAGATAGGTGAAATCTTCCATGTTTAAGATTAAATGTGATTCAGGGTCACCTTAGGCGAGCTTGTAAGGTGAAATCTGCCTCTTGTGATTCCCGTGCCCTAGGCGAGCGCCTTGATGGCGCTTAGGGCATTTGACTACTCTAATTGAAATTAGGTTCAGTCTGGATCTGATCTGCTTCATCCTACAGAATCTGACAATAATTTGGTTGATTTGTTATTCACTAAACTCTCACGTGTCTTCATTTGCCAGAAGCGAAGATCTTCATTTGCCAGAAGCGAAGATGAATCCTGATTCCGTCAAATCGACTTTGTCCAATTTAGCGTTCGGAAATGTATTGGCTGCTGCTGCTCGCGACTATAAAAAGGTCCATTTTTCTTATTTTCTTTTTATTTTTTGATATTCTTTCTAGTTCTTAGTGCATACGTTTGCTAGCTTCTTTTTTTAAGTTCATGGTTTGATTGTTCTTTACCATCATGTAATTCCTTTAAATTTGAGTAAAATGGTTGTGTTGGATGGTGTTGTCGTTAGTTTCGTTTGAGTTTTTTTGTTGTAGATGATGAAAGACTAGAATAATATCTGGGCTGTCTAGATGACTTTTTTTGTGGTAGAATGTTATGTTATGAGTTTTGATAGTTGGTGTCTAAATGGTGTGTTCATGGGGTTTTTCCAGGAATTGGTTGATCAAGAGAAGACCCAAACATCAAGTTCTACCAACCATGAGGTTGACCTTGATGAGTTGATGGATGTAAGCTCAATGATACCTCTATGGTAATTTTTGGGTGGTTATGAAATTGTCTCACTTTTTGTTAAATTATCCTTATTTGATGTGTAGGATCCTGAACTAGAAAAATTGCATGCGGACAGAATAGCTGCTCTTAAGGTTGGATTATCGATAACTTGTTCTTTTTCATGCGTAGATTGAGGATATGCATTCTGAAGTTGGTGAAATATTGACCTTCAGAGTTTTTTTTTTTCTTTTGTAGAAAGAGGCTGAGAAGCGGCAAGAATTCAAGAGGCAGGGACATGGAGAATATAGGGAGGTAACTGAGGGAGATTTTCTGGGTGAAGTCACTGGAAGTGAGAAAGTTGTTTGTCACTTCTACCATAGGGAGTTCTACCGCTGCAAGTAAAGATCTAAGCTTAGACTCTTTTGTGCACACATATACACTCATCCAGGGTTGCACAAATGCTTTCATGTACTTTCGGCGCATGATTTTCTGTGATTGTGTTTATGGATCATTATAGGATAATGGATAAGCATTTGAAGGCCCTTGCACCAATACACCTTGATACGAAGTTCATCAAGTTGGATGCAGAGGTAAGAATCCGTGATATCTGCTATTACAAGCTATTACGGATATTCTAAATGAATGCCAGGGTGTTAGACTTATGCACTGTACATAAAATGCAGAATGCACCCTTCTTCATTGCAAAACTTGGAATCAAAACTTTGCCTTGTGTCATATTGTTCAGGTGAGTTGATCAAGTCTGCCTTTTGATTGTCATGTTTTCATTCCTGTCAAGCTCGACATAATGGAAGGCCAGTGGTGCCTAGATTCATTTCCTAAAAAACAAAGGACAGGAACGAACTTATATGAATGTTTTGTTGCTCAATTACTGAATATACAACTTGCTGCCCTCGTATCAAGTAAGAAATAGTTGCAATTAACCAATGCTAAGCTCCCAAGTCATGCAAAACCATGACGGGTGATTGGTCAAAGTCTTTCTAACTGGCCTAGTATTGGATTTTTTACATAGGTGAAGTTTTAGTTTTTTTTTTTTATTGTTTTTTTTTCATGAAATATTTATCATAGCAGGTTATGTTGTTCTGTTTCAGAAAAGGGATTGCCACAGATAGATTGATCGGATTTCAAGATCTTGGAGGAAAAGATGATTTCACCACAAAGAAGCTTGAGGTTCTACTACTAAAGAAAGGTAACAGTTGTCCTCCGTTGTTCGGATCGACAAGTTTTGATAGTATCTAAGACATTGTTTGACAGGTATAATTGCTGGGAGGAAAGGCGATGAAGACGATGATGTAGAAGGTTATAATGAAGACAAAAGCAGAACAGTGAGATCCTCAGTGGATCCTGACTCTGATTCTGAATGAAACTGGATGCAACATTGGCTGCCAACTTGAAATGTCATTTGCCTGTATTATGAGTTTCATTTGCCTGTATTATGAGAGGTGATCTCTTTACTCAGACTCTCTAATCTTGGCTATAATCAGTCATTCCTCCTAAACCAAGTAAAGTCTTGAACTTTTTTTTTAATTTTTTTTTTATCTATTTTACAATGTATTATCATGGTGGGGAAATATTATTGCCCCTCTCAATCGTTCCCTCCCTCTACTAAGGCCTGATTCTGACTTTTTTTCATGGCTCATGTAAAGGAATATGAATTGAGGATCTGGTTCAGGTTATAACTTTGCTCAGTTAAACCTTGAACAAGCTGTGTGTTTGAGGATTTTTTTTTTGGTCATAATTTCCACTGATAAGGTCTGAAGCATGTTGAGATAATGTGACTGATGGTAGGATTCTGTTCTCACTGCAGAGCCGTTGCATAATGTTTGTATTTCTAGATAAAAAAACGCCAATTGGTTGTGTGTGAGTGGTGTGTGGAGACTCAGTCTACCACTGAAACTCCCACATTGGAAGTGTGTTGTGTGGTATATAGGTGCTGTTAACCACACTGCTTTTTGCCCTGCGGGGTGCAGTGTGTGTTGCTGTGTCTGTATGTTGCATAATGTGTGTGTATTTCTAGACCATGAATTCATTTTAGCCAGAAAAATTATTGACAACCTGATGAAAGTGAGCGTCTTTAAACAAGATGGGTGTGGTGTGGTGTTCTTACAGTTTCAGAAAGTAAATTGACTCCTGGAAATTCAGTGACGATTGGAATCGTCATCTAAAGGGCCTGAATAAGATTGTTTTGCAGTAGTGGAAGAAGAATCCTTGCCACCAATATGTAAATTTGAGCTCTCTAGCGATTCCTTGAGAGCTTTCTCCCTGCATCTGGCTACTTCCCTTCATTTGCTGAACGCCTGGATTGATATTGGCAACGTTAGAAACCATATCATCGCACAGGCTCTTATGTCAAATGCATGCTCTTGTGAATCATATATGTCTAAATATTTATACTGATAAAGAGAAATCAATAACGGTGTAAATGTTAATACCTGCATCTTGACTCGACCAAGACTGGCAAACGGGATATTCTTTAATTGGCAATTCAAATCTGATCATCCAGGACATTCAGTATGATTAACATTGAAGCTCAACCTTGTTACTGAAACAAAATAATTAAAAAAAAATGTAGGAAATTCGTGGCAATATCCATATTGGAAATAGGTGATTTAAGCTAAAAAAGACTTGAAAATCGACTGATGATGCAACCATTATCCGAGACCATGTCGTCTGCCTTCGTACGATCCCCTTCTTAACCAACCATGTCCAGCCACGTGTCCTGACGCACTTGTTCGACCGAACCACCTTCCCACGATCAGCTTACCTTCTACTGTGGGAGCAATTTCTACAATCGTTGAAAAGTAAACTTCGATTACATGGAGGCTCGTCTACACATTTGAATCCTGCATGTATCACAATAAGAACAACCGTGAGAGCTCTTTGATCGAACTGGGGGGTGCCTATCGTAGAGGTTCCGACGATCAAGTCAGCGACGATCGGAGATGGAAAACCGGCGATTGTATAACGTTTTTTGGCTGAGTATTTGGTGAGAGGTAGGAAAACGTGTGTCCTTGGTTTCCAATGTCCGAGTCCCCTCTCCCAAGGTAGGACAAGGGTATTTGTATGAGAGTGAGGTTTGGCCTCGGAAGTCGTGTGACCAACCTCTATCCTTTTTGGTAAAAACCCAGACTATAAACATATAAACGTCAAGCATAGTGAACGTGTCAGGGTTGGTAGGCGAAAAGCAATATGAAAGTGTCAGGACATATGATGGGGGTTTGACACGTGTTGGCCACGAAATGGAGAGTAGCAGTAGGCAACCATAAATGAACTGATGTCATCTGGTAAAAAATCATACTTGGAAATACGTACCTGTTAGGTCCAAGGATGCTGATGTGAACTAGATAGGATATGCTCCCTGGAAGGGAATGATCATGGATCGTCTCGGTGCCTTCATTGTGGTGGCGCCATTACTAGGCGAGGGAGTTCCTGTCAGGTAATGATATCATGAATACAGTAAAGCAGATATCAGATGTGATGCTAGCCACTATTGTCAGATGTGGTGTCAGGGTCATCGTTTGCAATCAAGTGACCAGGGTGTTCATGGGCAGAGTCTCGAAGACTTTGTGTGGGCCTTAGCATAGGCCTGGGTGCCAGTTGGGCCCGCAAAGTGGGTACTTTAAAATTGGGTTTGTTATTAAGTGGCCTAGTGGGGCCATGCGATTTTTGGTAACTACATCTACAATAGCTTATTCATGTCAGTCTTGGTCGCCTAAGACCCCACTATAAACCCCCATCTTTAAAAACCCCCCCTTTTAACACTCTCATTTCATACTTCCATTTCATGTCTTACATTCTCGACATACTTATCCTGCCTGAGTCTCCTTAGTCTCCTTCCGATTATTGATTTGATCGTCGGAGGCTCTTTGGTAGGCACCCTATCGGTTACCAAGTTTTTCCATCCTCAACCTTGCTTTATTCCTTAGGACCCATTATAGAAGGCTCAAGACAAATTTTGTTGACTATTCAACGATTATAGATTGGGGTATCTATAGAGGGTGATAGTTCTTGAAAGGATAATGCTTCGTCCCCCCAAATTTGCTCCCCCAAATTACCCCCAATCTATGTGGCCAACTTACTTGGCAGCTGATGTGGATATTAATGGATATTTATAACTTTTATCTGACATATCCATTTATCTCTTATGTTTCTCTCTCTTCCTTCTCGTAATTTGATACTGCGAATCCTCTCTTTCTATAACACTTCTGCAACACCAATACACCATCAATCGTGAATCCTCTCTCTCTCTCTCTCTCTCTCTCATAACACTTCTGCAACACCAATACATCATTAACGACGAATCTGTTTCTCTCCTTTTCCAATTTCATATCTCTCTCCCTTTCAACCCACATCGCCCCTGTTAATCTCATCTGGATGCAATTGATATTTTCTTTAAAATGAGAAGTGCCCTTGCTAATCCCATAACAAATAGCACCCCATCTGGATGCAATTGATCTTTTCTTTAGAATGAGAAGTGTATGTATTGAATAGCTTTGCTGCTACTTTAACAGTGATCTAAACTAAATAGCTTTGCTGAGATTTTTGTTACTATTACACTTACGGTTATGTATGGAAAGTGTACTTAAATTGTTTGGTGAAATGCCTCAAACAAAATTATGGAACATTCTTATTTTCACTATCAAGTTTGGTTTTGGATGAAATGCTTGTACTGAAGCAGTAATGCCTTTGAATCATTATGGAAAAATCTTTAAATCATAATCAGTAAATTTTCAAAATTAAAATCATGATTGTCACCTACATGCTCAAAATTAAAATCAGTACAATGTCCAAAAGATCAAGAAGCTCAGGAGCATGATCTTCACCTACATGCTCAAAATTAAAATCAGTACAATGTCCAAAAAATAAGAAGCTCGGGAGTATTATCTTCACCTACATGCTCAAAAGTAAAATCAGTACAATGTCCAAAAAAATAAAGAAGCTCAGGAGCATTATCTTCACCATCATCCATTCACCGTACTCAACTAGGTCTGGATTGTAGATCACCATTTTGACAGCACTCTCCGTCACCATTTTGACTGCACTCTCCTATCTCGCGAACATCATGGATAGTCTCTAATTTAGTAGGTGTAGCCTCCACCACTTTTCCCTACAAGAGTACAAAAAATTAAAGAAAACTGAGATGTTTTAACAATAAAACTAAACAAGTAACAAAGTTACCTTCTTCTGACTTGGTTTATTGGCTTTTAAACGACATGTAATCTTTTCAATCTTTGAGACCTTTCGATTAGTTACTGGACGACCTTTCCGGCGAACACTTAAAGGGCTACGTAACTTGCTTGTATTGTTAACAACTAGTCTCGAACTAACAGAAATCTGCGCTTCATCATTCAAAATTTTTTCCTTCAAATTCTCCAAATCACGCATCACAATTTCACGTTTCAGTTCAGAATTGGATGCAAGATGAACAATTTCATTGAGTTTAAGTCGAGCTTCATCAGAAAATAGTGCATTACTAGCATCACCCGAGCCACTATAACAACCATGACTTGAACAACCAAACAAATGTGTCGGTGTCCTCACTTGATAACAAGCCACACCCCAATAAAATCGACTGTCCATGGTGATTAACTCCTACGAAAGGGGCAAACGGCATATCGTATTTGTTTGTGAGATAAGTCGTATCAAAAGAAACAACATCTCCAAACACTTCATAACTTGATCTACTCCGTGAATCAGCCCAAAATAGATTTTTTATGCGACAATTATCATCAAAGTCTATTATGTAAAAAAAGTTGGAATTTTCTCTTTGCATTCTCAAAAAATAGTTTCTGATTGATTCGGCATCACCTTCCCCAAGTCTCAATCTTCGTGCTTTCTCAATATAATTGCGGCAATCTTTTTCATCAAAAGACAAGTGCTCATACCCCCCTGCTTCAACAACTAAGGAAGTGAAATTTCTGGAAACACCAATCCCTGCTTGATCATTTAATTCCAATCTTCTCTTTGTAGGAGTGTTAATTCTCTTATTACATTTGAAGTGCCTAATGTCACTTGAGATCAATTCATGATTATGCTCAAGAACTACTTTACTTATCATGAATGTCTCATCCTTTTGTAAGATTGCCCTCAATCGTGCTTTACAATCCACTTTTGCAGATAGAGATGGCTTCAATGGATTTAGCTCAGATTTACTTTTCTTCTTCCCTGCCCGAGAACATTCAATTACAAAGTATTTTAACTCTCCATTGACCCCCACATGTTGTGATCTAAGAGCTACAGAGAATCCTATTTGATTGGCATATCTCTTATAGTATGCATAAATATCTTCCTTCGAACTAAAAATCATTCCCTGCTTAGGTTCTTCAATTTCTTCATTCTCATTTAGCAAAGGACTATTATCTCTATCATGCTCTGCATTAATCTCCATAACACAACCTATTTTATAGAGAAAACAATTCAAAATAATTTCATACATACAAAACAAATTAATCTTCATAAGCAACATGCTAAATGGTGAATGAAAAAGAAGAGTTACGTGAAGAAAATGTTAATCTACTACGAAATGCTGACTGACCTTGCTTGCAAGGTTGCAGTGGCACAGAAATAGCGGCCATGAATGTTCCTTCGATACTCAAAAATCGGCAGAGGTTCTGTTCGTTGTCGGAGTGACATACATAAATGGGGTTGAAAGGTACAGAGAGATGGGAGAGAGACGTCGAAAATTGAGAGAGAGACTAAGCGTGATGGAGAGACGAAGCGTTGCAGAGAGAGAAAATGGAGGGTATCGCATTATTCGAGAGGGGACATATGAGCGAATTTTTTTTATTTTAATTGCATTAATATCCACATCAACTGTTGCCAGGTAGGTTGCCACATAGATTGGGGGTAATTTGGGGGAGCAAATTTGGGGGACGAAGCATTATCCTTCTTGAAATATGCAAAAAAATGTTTAACCAAGTCTAAGGCTACGTTTGGTAAAGGTTTTTGTGCAGCATTTATGCTCCTGACAAGCATAAATACTACTACCTTGCCAAACAACCATTTCATGGCGGGTATTCCGAGGTAATTTTTTGGAGTATAAATACTCCCTAAGAGGACATTTTCACCAACATTTTCGTGCACATTACTATTTTGTCCTCAACAATTAATGTTGACCCATTTTTACCCTTCAAGGCAAAAAAACCTTTTTGCCTTATGCGAATTTATAATTGATAAGTATCTTTAATTCATTGTTATTAAAAATAAATAAATTTATATAATTAAACAATAAATTAATTGTTATTAAAAATAAATAAATAAATTAATTGATAATTGATAAGTATCTTTAATTTATTTTAATTCATTATATTAATTGCATAAATTAATTTGTTTGTTTGGATGCAGCTATATTTTTCAAGAATAATGCGTGAGACCCCCAAAAAGTGACCCCCAAAAGACCCCCATTTAATGTGGAGTGTTAGATGTAAAGTGGGTCCTACATATATGTTTTTACTCAATGGCTATTTTAATGACACATAGATTTGAGGGACTTTTGGGGGTGATTTTTGGGGGTCTCTAGCATTGTCCATTTTTCAATTACAATTAATATGCATAATACCCTTGTACGTAATTTATCACAATATGCTACACAACACAAATGTTAACAGCAAAAGTCAACCAAACACTACAAAGCATTCAAGCAGCATATCTGCTACTAAAATTGTCCAGTATTTCTGCTATCACCATTTCTGTTGGCATATCTGCTACTTTGCAAATGTTTTTCCAAACTGACCCTAAATCTATATAATGATCTGCTTGTCCATAGATTAGCATATACAAATATCTTTCTTGCTAGATTGGTCATTCTTTATTTTTTATGTTATTTATCCCTTTTTGTTTTGTTTTTAAATACACTTGTTTCTCATTTTTTTTGTTGTTTATGTTGATCCTTGTTAATAATTTTTTATTTGTTCTATCGTTTGACATAAGTTTAAGAGCATCCACATCAGATTATATAAATATGGATCTGTCTGTAAAATAGGGAACAATCATAAAAAAAAACTTATCAAACTATAGCTTTGCATCAGATTACCTAGAGATTTCTTATTTATCGTAACATGAACAATAGTTCCCTATATCTAGAAAACCACTATTTACTTCTTTAAACATAAAATAATTTTTTTATTATTTTATCAAAAATGATAAATATCCAGTGATAACTATCTCAGAAGCATCCCAGCAGTGTGTGGCATGTATTCATTGGATGTGGTTTTCAATAGGCCCCTCGCTTTGATGTCACCACGTCCAATGAATACATGTCACACACTACT
This sequence comes from Tripterygium wilfordii, assembly GCF_013401445.1. Taxonomy (NCBI): domain Eukaryota; kingdom Viridiplantae; phylum Streptophyta; class Magnoliopsida; order Celastrales; family Celastraceae; genus Tripterygium; species Tripterygium wilfordii. The sequence goes on along the minus strand of NC_052232.1, from coordinate 2,916,750 downwards.
GAGATGTTTCTGAGATAGTTATTATTGAGATCCCTAGCTTTGTTATTACTTTATTATCTTTCTTCTCTCCTCACTCCTCACTCCTCACTTTTTTTCTCTTCTCTCCTCTCTCTCTCTCTCTCTCTCTCCTCACTTTTTTCTCTCATCTCTCTCTTCTTGCTCTTTTTCTCTCCCATTCCTCTCTCTCTCGCAACATCTTTTCTTCACCCATATCATGAAATCAAGAAAAAAAAATAATATTCTTCAATTTTTAATAACTTTAATTTTTATTGTTTTAAATAACAATAATTTATTAATATCAAATATAATTAATCTATTGTTTTAAATGGAATTAATGTATTATTTTAAATAGAAGTAATTTATATTAATAGAATAAACAAAGGAAAGATAAAGAAATATTATTTTAATAAAATAGAGAATATGCTAGGTAATCTCATCCAGTATTGGTTAGATAGAGAATCTGTAAAATAGAGAAAAGTGGCATTTTATTTGTATTTTAAGGGACGTGTTCAGGTAATTTGCTGGAGGTGCTCTAAGCCTATAATTTCATAGTTTGAGCACAACTCTATTGCTACTTCTGTTTCTGTAGCAAAAATACGACAAAAAAAAATGCAACTTGGGACTATTTCAAATTAGGTATTGACAACAAACGTACCAAAGCTTGCACTTGCTTGTTGTTGAAGCACTACCACAAAAAAACCGATTAAATATTATCTCAAAATTTTACAAATAGAAAAATCAAACCACAAGCTTGAGATAGATGACCGAGTCACGAACTAGGTCACTTTCTTTAAGACGATAACGTGGCTCTGCCTCTGAATTGTGCTAGCAGTGAATATCAACGTCTGTCACATGATAAAACAACCCAGAATCTTTGTAAGAATACTCTTTGCACACAAGAACACCAAGAATAGTTATACTCGTTTCTGTCTTTCTCAAAATCCTATATATCATAGAGACTCGTCCTCCCCTTTTCTAAAACTCAAAAAAGTTTGTCTCTTCACCAAAAAAAAAATAAAAACTCACTGATCTTGTATATGTACAACATAACATACGTTTGAAAAATAGGTAATACTTAAAATTAAAATTTCAAAATTTTTTGCTTAAATATGATTTATAAAACATATATCACACACCCCATTTTGACCCCAAAAAAATGCAAAAATACAAATTTGTAGAAGCCCCAAAAATTATAATATTATTATATAGTCCATACACATACATGAGATTATGAGAATGCAGTAATGCAAATGTGATGGAAATCAATCAATAGTAATTATTAAATATTAGGTAGGTGGTCTTAAGCTTTTATTTTGCTGTAGAAAGTAATTACACTATTTGCTTTGCACATTACTCCATGATTACTGCCTCCTACATAAAAAGTTGCTAACAGAAAATTAGTTAGGTAGCTAGCAACTGTTTCTTCATTTTCTCTCAATATTCCTCGACTTGTGCTTGTGGTTGGGAGAAGATTCTTCACTTTTTACAGTTGTTGCTTGCACCACTCACATGATCCTACATCCACGTGGCCTCTCTCGCATGATTATGCTTTATACGCTTTTTCATGGCCTTTTCAAATGTTGATTAGAATTATCGACGGTGGTGATGTGTCAATTGGAAGCCCCGCCCCCGCCACTCAGTCCGCTACCGCAATTACATATCTTATTATTATAGGAGTATATAAATTAACTAAAATAAATAAATATAAAAAGCTGAAAATTGTCAAAATCTCTGTATTTATTTTATTTTATTGCGCCTTCTTTCGGTTGTCCTTAATGAGCAGCATCTGAGTATTGCGTGCATGTGGTCGGGTACTCGGGTTCTCGTGGTTGCTAATCATCTATAATATTAGATTTTATTTTTATTCTAACTCAGTCCCTCAATTTTAAATTGTTTCAACTCAGTTACCTGAAGACCGAAGTTCGGATTTGTTTGAAATCCATCATTCAAACATATTTCACGAAATCTAGTCAAGTCAAATATCTTACATGGCATGTTGACCATTATAACCCATTAAATCTGATGACGTGGCATGATGAAATGTTGGCCAAGCTAACGGTACAAACGTGACATTAGTAAAAACCAAAAAAAACACTCAAACCTTCACAAACCCAAAAGTAAACCAACACTTTCTTCTTAAAATTAGGGCTATTTTATATGTACCTATTGTACTCGACTTTCGACCAGACATTTTACTCTTGTCCAATCGGAACCAACTATTTCTACTTATTCTAGCTTTTCTACCTGCGAAAACATGTATCATAAATTGTAATTTTGGGAGAATAAGGGATAGTCTGGTTGGTCAGGTTGTCTGCTCAGGACCTTGAGGTCCAGAGTTCCATTCTCACTAGGGGGTTTGGGATTTGGGTAGTTTTCCATCTGCTGTGGTGGCCTTCATGCCCCTCGGGCATGCCTTAACGTGTGTGTGACCTGTGGGCCTTTCAAAAAAAAATTGTAATTTTGGAGATTAAAACAAGCCAAAATGAGACATGAAAGAATAGGATCCGGATGTTGTGCAATTTGGTGGAGTTTAAAATTTTACTCTAACAAATATTTTGGAAGTTGTGCCACATTAGTAAAAATTATCGTGAAAGTCTCTTTGGCCTGCACACCACCCGTGTCTAGAGATTTCCAATCACATCTTGTTTATGTGTCTTGTATGTTGCAGAAGTTCAATTTTGACTTTTCAACGACTATAGGGTTGAACCCTACAGTCTCTCAACTAGAAGGCTTCATAATGCTTAACAACTCAAGTCACTGCTTGATGCCACTTGTCACGATGTTAGTTTAGCAAGCAAATTGTCCATGATATGACTCTAAAAATAAAAAAAATAATGACTCTTTTTTCTTTGAAACAGGGGTGATTTGGGGAGGGATAAGATTCAAACTCACGACCTAATGGGTGGGTGATCCCTTACATGCAATGTGATTGTCGTTCAACTAATGGCTAATTTGCAAAAAAAAAATGATGAATTCAAATCTATATTAATCAAGTCCAAAGAATTTCTTTAATTTGGGCTAAAATTTCGGACTCTTTTTATGAAAAAAAAAAAAAAACCTATACATAACAAGAGGTTGACTAGATTTGATATAGGATAGTATATGTTTATGGTGACCAAAAATGGCTGCACAATTTATGCCAATTATACAACATGAAATGAGGAAATCAATTCCCACCACAAAAAAATAATGTGTTGTTCAATGGAGCTACAATATTACAAATATTTTCTTCTAGATTTAATACAACAAATTAAAAAGATGTGTATGAAAAAAGAAGAGATGATGTGATAAGTGGTAGCCAAGTACGTGGCCACCATGCACATGGTCACACATGCTTGGCTTCATACAAATTATTCTAGCATTAGGATTCAATGGAGCATCTAATACTTCTTATCTAGTTATCTAAAACAACACACAGATTAATTAATTTGAAAACTAAAAAAAAAATGGTGACGCATATACATATATTAATTTTTTTAACCGAGAATACAAGTTTGCCATTTAGATTTCATGTTCACAAAGTTGGTTTGCACTTTTGGTTCACATAGGAAATTTTATATATATATATATATATATATATATTGCTCAAATAAAATTGGATGGTTGATGTTTTATTACAATGCATGTGGGTTGAGGACATAATTGGGCCAATTGATGGTATACACCTAATTGAATTGATGCAACCACGTTATGCTATTCCTACATTGATGGCGACACCTCCAACATTTATCAATTTTTTTGTACATATTCTCCATCTTTTTTTAGAAAATAAAAAAAATATCCCCACCAATTTAATTGTTGATGCAGTTAATGATAATGGTACCAAACAAATTGCGGATTCGACGATTTTAAACAAATTACATAATCTCAGATCCATTAATTTTAATGCAACGTTAAATAATGTTTCGGCATAAGTAGTGTCTATAGTTGAATAGCTCTTCCATTCTACGCGCACTTCCTTATCCACCAAAGGAGGATATGCCTCACGATCATTGGGGGCTGGGCCCCAGTGAAATTTTGCAAATTTTATTTTTATATTGGGGTTTAGGGTTTAGTCAAGACAAAAATTAATTAGACCCCCAATGAAAATTAACTCATTCTCGCATGGAATGTTTTTATACAGTTGTGGATAAATAACTATTAGAACTTAATAATCGATTCAATGAGTTCACTTTTAACTTGCTTCTTTGTGTTGTTTGTTTCTAATCTAAGTTATGCTTTTGGTGATTTTGATTCATCAAAATTGTTTTATTGCTCGAAACTATTACTAGTAATTATAACCAAAAAAAAAAACTTCGGAGGCTCTATCCTCAAACCCCACTACTTAATTGTGCCCCTGGTTAGTTTGGATACTAGATCCGTCATTGTTGTCCACTATAATATCACAAATGATATCTTCAGCTTTCATGTGGGGCAAGAAATCCAGGCATGTTTGAACCTTAAAATCGGGATAATATCTCCGCAACATAAGTTGATGCACATCCCCTTGATTTTGTTGGGCGGATTATCTCTGTGCCCAACATACAATAGCATGTAAGTAAAACTCATTATGCAGATATTGAAGATTGCGATGAGAAGACTGCCATGACTATCTTCCGATTGGGTTTGCGAGACCATAAATTACAGGAGAGCTTGACTATGGCACCACCAAGGAATATGACTGCATTTCAAGATAGCATGAAACGGTATGTCAAGCTTGAGGAAGATAAGTAGGGGGTCATCAGTTCGCCTACCCTCAGGAAGGAGTATAGAGAAATGATAACATAAAACCTGACAAAAGCGGACTAGAGGAGGAGTCATCCAAGGCTCCAAAGCCTGATTCATATGAAGCTGACAAAAATGTCCATGGAACTTGAAATATCTCCTCAGGAAATTCTAAGTGTAATGCCTACTATGTCAATATGATGTCTATGGGTTACTTATTTTCAATAAAAAAAAAGTTTTTCCTTTATATGATTATGTTAGTCTTTCTTTGATTGCCAAAGAGGCTTTAATTTACTAATTAAAGATTTTAGTAAGGGAAAAGGACTAAGTGAGTCTTAGTTCTTGGCCAAAGAGATTAACTTCTACTACTAGTTAAAGAGACTAGTATAAAATGTCAAAGAGGCCAAATTCTACTAGTAAATAGACTAGTATGCAATGTTGAAGAGGCTAAATTCTGCTACTAGTTAAAGATACTAGTACGAAATGCCGAAGAGGCTAAGTTCTGCTACTAGTTAAAGAGGTTAGCACGAAATGCCGAAGAGGTAAAATCCGACCAGTAATGTATAAAAACAGGAAGAACTACTTGAAAAGAAAGCAGACCCCTACTGACTAGGGGGTCCTCGGCTGAAGTACCGCTTGAAGCTGAGGAATTTCGACCGTCGATCTCTCCATATATAGTTCTTGGAATCGGGCGAGGATAACCAGGCGTTGGCCATTGGAAGAAGTCCCCCGGCAAGTCCCATGAAAAACAATAACTAATTAAAGATTGCTAGGCTAAAATTAAGGAGCTCGACACATGAATAGTTATGATCCTGACTAACCACCACATCAATAGTTATGATCATTTAAATAAACAGTTGATGTTGACCGTCCGATGGTAATAATTTACACAAGTTGACTTCCAAAACTAAAAAAGTCAAATATCAAATAATTAACTCATGTCATGCTAAGAGTTGGTCCGCACAATTGATGGTCCTGATTTCATCATAATTATTATGTTTGTTGTCATGTGTGTTAACTTTATTGAGCACATATGATCATGCATGTATCGAAGGGTCTAGTACTGTAAATGTAAATATTTGCACAAGCGTGAGACATTGCTATGATGGGAGCCACTGGGTTGTTGCATGGGTACGCAACCATGCCCCACAAAAAGGGTCAGAAAATTGTCAAGGGCTCGACAAATTTAATAGTGAATTTTAAAAAAAAAAATTACTTTACTTTGCCGCAGTTTTTAGAGCAACCAGAGTGGTTGCTATTTGGTGGGGCATGATCGAGTTCCAAAAAAACTAATATTCTAATAGGCCATTAAAAATTTACATGACTCGAAAGCAATCACAATGGTGGTTTTTTTGGGACATGTGTAATGTATGGAGATTTGTATTTTATTAATGTAGTTATATTAGGAGACGTGTTTTGTTGATGTGAGTGAGAATGAAAATAAGATTGTTTTTGTATTGATACAATGATTAAAAAAAATTTGGCTTGATTTTTGTGTAATAGAGATGAGACTCAATATTAATTTCAAGGTAAAAATGTGTGTTTGTGTTGAAGTGAGTCCCATTTTGAATAAAGTGAGTCATAGGGGCAACAAAAATGGGTCAACAAAATTCAATTGTTGTACCATGAACAACGTTTGATGGCCCAGCAAAAACAACTTTTTGCCATTCCATGGGCAAGCAAAAACATCCATTTGTGGATGCTCCGACAATGCTAATATGTTGGTCTCATTTTGTTGTGGCATAGATGTGGGCATAACATATGTTCGCTCTTAGGTGGTCCCTATAGCGCTCGCACACATTTTATATTAAAATTAATACTGAGTTCTACCTCTATTACATAAAAATCAAACCAATAAATTTAGATCATTGTGCTAATATATTTTGTTGATCCAATCATATTAGTAAAATACATATCTCAATATATTTTGTTAGTCCTAACAAAAGAAAATTTATCCTTGAAAGTGCACTAAACTGGATTTGACTCTCCATTGACTGTTGAATAGCAAAAGATAATTTTGATTTGAATTTTCACTTCCCTCCAAAGGTCTCTAATCTCAGAATGGATGATGTCAGAAATTGTTCTTGTACATTCTCTGTTTTTGATAGCTATTTTGACCGAAACTAGTCCTTTTTGACTAGAATTCTGATTCTCCTGCTTAGTTAGAGCTCAATAGAGCTGAACTAGATCTTGAAAAGAACACATATACTGATTGTGAAATCTTGCCAATTACATCACAAGATCACCCATTCAGAAAAAATTGCTGTGTATCAGTGCATCTACGTACATTTTTTTTTTTTTGGTTTTCATCTCCTATTCCAGTTCAAGATTTCTGGATTTTCTTTGGGTATATGACTCTGCAGGTTCTTGTATTTTGACTTTTTTACATTGTTATTCACATGCCCATTGAACCCAATTGGACTGGTTTTGATTTTATCCAGGAGTACATCACCCGCACCTACTGAGGTAGAGTTTTCGTTGACCAACTTTTGTTTTCTATAAAACTTTTTACACCTTTAAAGAGTCTCTATATCACTATATGAAAAGAAAAGTAAGCCTTGTAATGATTTTCCGTGCAATAGAGATGCATCACTGGCATGCACAGGGGTCTCTCATTTAATTTCTCTCTTTTTACAAAGAAATGGTGAGTACATGGTGCATGATAGCCTGGTGAAAAATATTTTTAATCAAATCGTATACTCTGAAGGGGTTGAGTTCGATTTCTGAAGGAGTAATATTATTGTGATAATATGCTGCATTTAGCCTCAATTTATCCAATCTTCAAGTGAAAAATTTATGTGTGCACAAATTTAATGATTCGACTTTAAGCCCATTTTGAATATTTAAAAAACAAATTTATATTATATCATTCACAAATATCAAAAAATAGTGGGTAGGGACTACAAGTATAACACCCATCCCTAAATGGCTAAATGTGTGACCATGAGACTACCTATCCACCGCCAAATGTTCGGTGAGACTACCTATCCACCGCCAAATGTTCGGTTTAAGATATAGGTGTTGTTCCTCGGTACCAGAGGTCTCAATAAAAGTGCATTGTTAGAGACACAGGTCTCTTCACAGACCTAAATTGCCACGTCACCAAGAATTCTACAACCAAGCCATACACAGATGATTATATGTTCTTAAAGAATATTTTTTAAATAAATACCTAAGAAAAAGTGTTAAATAGCCTGTGAAGATTCTGCCTATTGAGTCTGATTTGACTTTTTTTATGAGGCCGTGATTGGCGCATAAGCAAAATAAAAAAATAATAACAAATTTAAAAATAAAAAAATATGTCTGCTGGAGAACATTTTATCAAAATAACGCAAAATCAGCACAAAGCCGTGACATGACATCTGTTTTTTCGTACGGTCATCCTCAGCCATTAACGGCTCTGCCGACGTGGAATTCCAGATTATTAAGGTGAAAACTGTACTGGCACGTGAGTGAGTGTTGGCTCGTTTCCACGTGCGAGATGGGGGTATATTGGAGAAGCGGTTAGGGGGGCGGTTACGCATTGGTGTGGGTTAGTTAGAAGTTGGGTTTGGTTAAACGAGGGTGCAAAAAAGTAACCCCGGTCGAGGACCCAACGTTCGGTTAATTGACGGCGTTACAATGGCGGTACCGTTTGTATTGTTTGTATCCTTTTGCTCTATAAAGAGCGGGGTTTCGCTGCAGCTCTCCTCTGACTCCACACTTCTCTGCGTTCCTTCTTCTTTGTGTATCTGCAGAAAACAGAGAGAGAGACGGAAATGGCTGTGTCGAAGAGATGGTCTTGCGTGGGCTTGGCGGTGCTCGTAGTGATGTTCGTCGGAGCAATGGCGGTCGCTTTCAAGGATGAGATCTCTGCTGCGAGGTATTACTCTCTCGTTAGCTATCTACCGCAATGTATCTAAACCTAATTTTCTCAAAATCTCTGTGTGTGTGTGTATGGTGCATTCTAGCATTTTACGCTTGTGTTCTGCTCTTGACTGAAACAGAGGAGATTCTCACTTTTCAATTTGAGGGAATAGTTTTGGATTCTCGGTAATCTTGCGAATCGTTCACTTTTGAGAACTAGGTGTTGGCTCTTCTTTTGATTTTCAACTATCAATTTCAGAATATTAGCTGCATTTTGCTATTCTGTGTTTTTCTGTCATATATACCTGTTCTTGTTTACTTCGATTAGAGTACAAATCTAAAGCGATCAAGGCTTATATAAGATTGAATCGTTCAGTATTTGTTTGAGATTTGTAATTATAAAATTCAGCGTTATTTCAGTTCTTATAATTTCCTTGAAACTACGCATGGAGACCGTCCTTTCAAGTCATTGAATGCCCCAGAAGTTGTCGCGAATTTTTCGTCATTCTCACTGTGTTTTGGTTGCTCCATTAATGGCACTCTTCGGTCATCTTTACCAGTTCCATTTCCTACATTTATTATCCTTAACCCCATGGAAAGCGATTCCTCTTTCAGTGTTTTAATGCGCCGAGAATATCATGCTGCACAATACTGTTCATCACTTTTTCTTTCCTGGTGATTTTATTAATTTTCGACTTTCATGTTACAGGGATGTGATAACAGAGCATTTGGGGAGCTCAAACAACTCAACTATGGCGGCGAGGTAAATAGCTCCCAAGTTAATTTTTGTTCCCTTTTTCTTTTCTTGTTTCCGATCTCAGCCGTTGGTTCCTTTTGTCCTCTGTTCTGGACCGCCAGATACTTGTTTGGTTCTGCTTTATCTAATAACCGTTATTGAGAATCTTAGCCGTTGAGATCCCGATCCTTTGATCTCGAGCGTTTATTCGGTTAAGTTTGTTCCCTTGGATTAATACTCCTCACGAAAAAAGAGACGGTGGTTAGCTTCCATAACTACCCTCGGAAAACCTACTTTATTGCTCGTCTTCTGTAAGAATAAACGATATGCGAGGCTTGCCGACGAGTCGCCGCGTGTTTCTCTCTCGAGAAACCGCTTTTTTTACTGGACAATGACGGCCTCGGCCTTTGAGCCACTCTACCTCTTCCTGCACACCGTACTTGGTGTCTACTGTCTAGTGTCTCTAGTCTTGCTGCGTAGAGTAGACACGTGTCTTTTTCTTTGAATTACCCTTACTGGTAATATTTGCTCTGAAGTGGTTTTAATTAGTTGTCTTGTTGGGTTGTTTTCAGGTTGGAAGATAGTGAGGTACCGAATGAACATGCAGTTGCTGATCCGGAGGAGGTTGTGGCCATGGTTGAGATGTGGGTACCCTCTCCCTCTCTCTATATATAAAAGCTGTGTTTTGGTGGGTAAGATAGTTATAGGGGAGGCACCAAATTGTATCAACTCCACTTTTACCATTATTTGCTAACTGGTTGTTGCACATGGTGGTGCATTGAAATTTTAGGATTTTGCTTGTTATACTTTCTGGGTTCTGAAATATACACTTTGCCCCTGCTTTTTGTTAATTATTACTATGAAAAAAAGTAAAAGTAATGTGAGGGATCATCAACCACCATGCACGTTCCTCTTCTGCACGATCCTGTCCCTTTTCACGTTGCCTGAACACACCAATCCCTTTACTTGGATTTATCTCTTCCATCTCTGCCTACCATGATGAGTAAGATCCACGTTTCACGGACATAAATTATTGTTTTTTTCTTTCATTATCCGTTCTTGTATACTTGATAACTCAGTGGTTATATAATAGGAATGCTAATTGTAGATTTGTGTATTAATTTAGTAATGTTGTCTCTGGAAAAGTGTCCTAATCAATGGCCTTTTTGTGTCAATGCTGGTCTCCGCTATTGCATCAGTAAAGTCAAAGATGATTGTGTTTTGGTGTTGCTGTGTTTGTACTTTTACATGTTAAAAAAAGGAGTGGTCAACAAATATGATTTTTGCTTCAAATTACAGACCTTTTGCTTTTATCTGTCACGCTGTTTTTTTTAAAATTTTTTTTCCATCTTCTTCTTCTTCCTCCTCCTTTTATAAGTCTTTCCACACTGATTGAAGAAATATCTAATGGGGCAGCTGAGCTGATTATCTATGCATGCGAATTATTATATTTGGTTATGCATGTGCTAATTTAATGTGAACAAGAGGACAAGAATAACGTCCATCTACCCTGTTTTCACACACCAACAGAATTCTATCCGTTACGATGAAAAGACTTTACTATCCTCACTATCCGTTTGCTTTGTCTCCATGTGCGATTGTCTACATACAGATCTTTGTTTTGGCAGTTAGCCCAGATCAGGGAAAAAGGAGTGATTATCACCGACACTCTATCACCGACACTCCCCTCATATGAATAATTAGTTGACTACCCTTTCATGTTGTAATTAATTTGATACGAAGTGTACTGTTACAGTGTCTTCAAAACAATTAAGAACGTATTAGATCTTTCAATTGAGAATTTGGAATGACATAAGGTATGGAGGGCCTAGTGAATTTTAAATTTTGATTCAAATGCTTTTTGCGATCATGATTTGTTACAGACTTCCCTTGGCAGTTGGCAGTAACAGTTCATATGAATTTAATAATGCAGGAGCATCCGCAACGCCACTGAAAGGAGGAAGCTAGGCTATTTCTCCTGCGGAACTGGGAATCCAATTGATGATTGCTGGCGCTGTGACCCCAATTGGCAGAGCAACCGCAAGCGCCTTGCGGACTGTGGCATTGGCTTTGGTAGGAATGCCATTGGTGGCCGTGATGGCCGCTTCTATGTTGTTACCGATCCCAGTGATAATGATGCTGTCAACCCAAGGCCCGGAACTCTGCGCCATGCTGTGATCCAGGAAGAGCCCCTCTGGATTGTGTTCAAGAGGGACATGGTCATACAATTGAAGCAGGAGCTCATCGTTAACAGCTTCAAAACAATTGATGGCCGCGGAGCCAATGTCCACATTGCTAATGGAGGGTGCATCACCATCCAGTATGTTACAAATGTCATTATCCATGGTCTCCACATTCATGACTGCAAGCCTACTGGCAATGCCATGGTCAGAAGCTCTCCAAGTCACTTTGGGTGGAGGACTATAGCAGATGGTGATGCTGTCTCCATCTTTGGATCAAGCCACATCTGGGTTGACCACAATTCCCTTTCCCACTGCGCTGATGGCCTTGTTGATGCTGTCATGGGTTCAACTGCCATTACTATCTCCAACAACCACATGACCCATCATAATGAGGTACCTCTACTTGGTTTCTTAGAGTAATTCACCTATCTTGTTTAAATTTCTTGGTTTAAACAAAATAGTAAAGTATGATCTAATGTGCAATTGAATGCAGGTGATCCTATTGGGCCACAGTGATTCTTATACAAGAGACAAGCAAATGCAAGTGACAATTGCATATAACCATTTTGGAGAAGGACTTATCCAGAGAATGCCAAGGTAAAAAACAATTCAATTCAATATTTCCCAACTCCCCTGCCATTTGTTACTTCTTGTACGGCCAATTCATCAAAAACATTCTGTATGATGAATTGAAAACCCTTTTGCATGCCTATTTGACTGTATGATATTGATCAAACAAATTAATGACAGAGACCTTGTGTCTGGTCTCACCAAAATTTAAATTTTGGAAAATGCAGGTGTAGGCATGGGTACTTCCATGTGGTGAACAATGACTATACTCACTGGGAAATGTATGCAATTGGTGGAAGTGCAAACCCCACCATCAACAGCCAAGGCAACAGATACAATGCCCCAGCAAATGCCTTCGCAAAGGAGGTATTGCATATATGATTGTTTCCTCCCCTGCTCTCAGTGTCAGCATTTTATCTTCATAGTGAAAATTTTCATCCCAGAACAGCAAAGTATTGACGATATATGTAATTGCATGGATAGGTGACAAAGAGGGTGGATACTGCCATAAATGAATGGAAGGGCTGGAATTGGAGATCAGAGGGAGACATGTTGCTGAATGGTGCCTACTTCACTCCATCTGGAGCTGGAGCCTCAGCTAGCTATGCTCGTGCTTCAAGCTTAGGAGCCAAGTCTTCTTCCATGGTCGGCTCCATGACTTCTAATGCTGGTGCTCTTGGCTGCCGCAAGGGCCGTACTTGCTAGTAACACAGTCAATTGAAGTGGCCAAAAAACATCAGGCCATTTCAACATATATATTTTTTTTTCCATATTCCAGCCTTTCACCTCCACAACTACCATCTATCATCTTCTCATTATCATATATATTGGCAAGTGTACATTCTTGCACATGTCAATATATTGTCAGTCACACTCATATATCTCAGTTTCCAGTTTGTCAATCTGTTATTTCGCTCAACCTCGTCCAACTTCAAGTAAAAATCAAGGGCCATTGCCATTGTTAAGGACAGGTGCAGAAGCGTCGTTCACTTGTTTCTCTTTTCATATTGCCCCTTCCTCAGCTTCATCACACTTTATCTAACCACCATTTGTGAGTCCATTTCTATGCTATTGTCAATCTCGGTTTCTCTATACTACTATCCTGTCTTCAGGTTTTTATAGGCTTTAAAGGACATTTGTGATTTTCTTTTTTTCTTTTTTGATTTTTGCCTTTTGCTTTGTGTAGTCATACAAGCAATAGTATGATTATGGAGGAAAACTTTGTTACAGATGATGCATAGAAAAATATCAGTGATGTTCTTTACCTTTTTTTTTTTTTTTTTTTTTTTTACTTTTTATTTGGGCAGTAGTACCAATCTTTAGCTTTTTTTCCTTTGTGCAGTTGTGTTTGGTGCAAATTGACATTTATTTGTATGGCCCCCCCCTCCTATGATTCTTTCATGTGCGCATCTGCTACATCCACCCACATGACATGATAAAATTTGTTAACCAACAATTAACATCATTATCTTTTTTAACTTTCCAGCTTTACCAAAGCTATCATTCCATAAAAGTGAACTATTCTGATTGGTGTGCAAGTTTGAAGATCCCAAGCTTCAACAGAATAAGCACCTACAGAGTACAGTATCTGTAATAGGTATTGCATTGCATAGAGAATATTTTCATGGAATAAAATTTTCTACCAGATGCGAATAGGCCTCAGGTGCCCAAGAGGGTTTTGTGGGCCTGGGCCCAAGCAAGCCCAACCATAAGGAATGGGCCTAACTCATCAAGGGAAAACCGATTTATCAATGTGAGGATTGTCCACCCTTATAAGCTAGACTTGGAATCCATGACTTTCTGATGTGAGATTCACATCAACACCTCTAGTACTCTTGTAGAAGGCGAGCTTCGTATCAAAGCCATATGTGATTACCACAATATAGTAGTTGTTTTTACGAGATGGTTAGAACAACATGGTAGCTTTTATTCCACTCTGCACCATGAACTGGAATTTTGGATCTTCAGCTCCTGAATCGTCATACAAGCAAGAAATCAATGGCAATTGGATTTAGACTTGTACAAGGGATTTACAAGGTAAGGGATTGTTTCCAGATTCAAAAAACACTATCCACCAATCATTGGAGGATCCCATGCACCTATTGTTTTCTTCTAGTCCTCCTTTGATCCTGTGAATCTTGTTCTCCTCAAGACTTAAAGAAGCTGGGATCTCGATGATCTTGTAGTTCATATTGGTAGACTCCAGTATGATAATGACAACTTTTGCATTAATCCTGAGGTTATGCGATGTCTTCTTGATGTCATTAGAATAATTTCACAGTATAGTCAAAGTTTGTAGATGAAACAAAATTATTTCGTGATCATTTGGACTTTGGAGAGTTTTGGGCAAGAAGCAAGAATATGCAACCATGTAATGTTAACAATGCAAATGTTTTTAATTTATAACTAACCAATTACCCTTTATTATTTTCTTTTATTTTTTATATGTTTAAGGTGAATGGTGGAAGACTTTTAGGCACAGAGCATATTATTATTGCCATAATTTATGTAACCAAGCCTCTTTTTTTATCATTTCCTTCTCGCTAACATTTGCTGGCAATTTACCATACATAAGATGCATCAATCAATCATCATTTTATGGATAATGTTTGAGATTATCCAGAAAGTGACCCCCAAAAGACCCTATTTAATATGGAGTGTTGAATGTGAAGTGGATCCTATATATGTATTTTTAATCAATGATTATTTGATACCACATAGATTTGAGGATTTTTTGAGTCACAAAATGGGAGATTTAACATTATTTTCATTTTATAGTGAGGAGTTTGGTTTGCGGATACTACAAGGATGCGACAACAGATCCTGCTGTAGCTCTTTGGGGGCGAAATTTTTAATTTTATTTTAAAAATCATAAATGAGTAATTTTCTATCTAACATATTAACAATATTTTTTTTCCAAACATATATTAAATTCATCGAATCAAAATATTAAATGTTTTGAATTTATATTCGACGGTTTAAAGTTGTTATACCTTTGTCATATTGAATTTAATTTTTATTTTGAAAAAAAAATATGCATCGTTAAATTCATTAGAACTAATACTATGATTTTTTTAAAAAAAAAAAAAAACTGTTTTTTACTTCAAATATTATTAAAGCGGGACCCGCTGTGCCCCAGCCACACTTTGCGGAGCATCTTCAGGGTTCACACATGCTCTTCGACTAAATATTCAAAAGTAACGAAGACAGTGATGATTAATAGGTGGTTGGTGGTTGCCAATTCTCATGGATGGTTAAATATTTCCTCCACTCTCTTCAATCTGACTAAAAATTTGAAAAGCCTCCTATATATATATATATATATATATATATATATATATTCTGCACTCTTATATGTACGTCGGTATGTATATGACTTGGTGAAGGCACAAACCGAAGTCTATAAGGTGGAAAGAAGTCAATATACAGAAATTTAAGAGATGAGGGAGACGTTATTACTAGTAATCAATTAGCTCTGACAATAAAAGTAGTTTTACGAGGACATAACTCATGACAATTAATCATTGCTGACAAGAAGGCTACATTGCTGCTTGGCAGGGAGTGTATCATAAATGCGTTCATGTCATCTTCCACATCAAGAAACCAATCCTCAAAAATATATCCAGCAATACCAAATAGATAGCATGCATAATGGTCGACTACTAGATAGAAGGTAAAAGGTAAACAATTCCCGGCGGAGACGGGTCGGGTCAGTCAAGATGTATGCAACCACTAGATGCAAAATGGAAAGAACAAAAAAACTAAGAAAGGCGGAACACGTAAAAGTAAAGCTACTTTAAGGTAATACTGACCAGCCAGTCAAGAGTTGGTTATGGCAATTTTCACGAAATTTGAAGTTGCAACGTCAATGAAGAAAGGTCGATTAATTACCCTGTAACTGCATGATGACAAGCTAGTCTCACCCTCAACGACATCAAATGGTTGTAAAGTAATCCAAAATCATTGATCTCTATACATCATGTTCTCTCTTTCCTGACAGAAAACAGCCACAGAAATGAAGGACAGCGAAGAAAGGCAGGTTACTCTTACAAAATTGGTAATGCAATTGCAACAAAAACCTATAGCTCACTCTTAGTAGCTGCTTCTGTTTCAAAAACGTATCCAGCTTCAGTGAAATGGGTTTTCACCATATCAAGAGCCTTGGAACGGTGAGAGATCTTATTCTTTTCCTCCTTTAGCATCTCTGCATAACTGCAAGAAGAAAATAGCTCCAGTACCACCTTGGCATAGTAACTATGGAACTGAGAAAGCAGGAAGCTGAGGGGAAGAATGATGATCTTACGTTAGTTCAAAGCCATCAGGCTGAAAGATTGGATCCCATCCAAAATCATTGGGTCCCCTTGGAGGAACTATCTTCCCCTGAAATAAAAGGATCAGCCTCAAACCATACATTGGCCATAAACTTCTGTCAATATAAATACTAAATACCCATTGTACTTGCTACAAATTTCACTTTGGTATATTTATCTTTGATCCTTCAATACACAATCCTGAATTTAGCAGAGGCATTTAGCACTTGAAAACCAAAAGCCTAGTTTTCCCAACAAGGTACAACACATAACAGGGAAAAGGCAGATGAAATCTATTCCTACTCCAAAATCCAAGCAAACTTTTATCCAATACCTAAATCTTCCAGGCAAACTTTGTAAGGAATTAACCAAATGTCAGAAACTACAAGCAAAAACCAGCTTCTTCTGAGCATTTTTTTAAAAAGAACAAATAATAGCAGTAGTATCAAAAAAATTAATAAATCATTTTACTAGGAATCACACTTTTTTAGAAAAAATAGTGCTTTATATACGCTGACGGTGACAAGTCTTGCCTACTAACATGATGTGTTAGTACTTCAATGTATAATATTGCTATCTAACGTCGAATTCCTTGTCTACTGTACATACTAAACAAGCATATGCCTGATAAATCATCTTCTAGTTCTATTACAGAATGCAATAAAAAGCATGCAGGCATTGTCCCTCATCAATTCAGATTTTTCAAGATACTTTTATTTGAAGATCAAGATCCCTATTAGTTATGGATGTTCAATATAGAAATTAGTGCGGGAATGGCAAACTTCAGCATTAGAAGTGACCCAGTAGTCATGTTTTCCCTAGTTTTAATCCCTTCACATCTTGTGAGATGGCACCCCTTATAGGCAAATCGACGATCTTATGCTGGCTAGGAGTAAGATGATTACAAAGTTCATCACCACAACTTAGTAGAAGTTAAATGTCTTTTTTCGGAATGGCTATTAAAGCACCAAGGGGGTGGAACCCAATGAACTAGAAGTTCGATGTCCAAGCTTACTATGTATAAACAACAAAAAGTGCATGTGCATGAATGTGTATAGTTGCATAAACAGAAAATTTTTCAAAATTTCCAGTCAGCTTTTAGATCCAAAAAGACTGTGGTAAGGGAATATGGTTTCCAAAGTAAAAGAAAAAATTCTAACATGAACTGATGGAAAGAGCCTTTAATTACTGATTATAACTATTTAATTAATGTATAGTGATATCAGCGCAGTTCACATCCTTTCCATTTGTCTATACAGCGATAAGCACAAATAAATTGTATGTGGTACATTAGAAGATGGTTACAAATATAACATCTACCAAAACATGATAGGAGTGGAAAGCTATGGTATTATGCAAATCTAAAATTTAAAGCATCTAAAGGTGCTATATAATTATTGATTCATAGCATATAATATATATAGCTCTCACTGAAGCACAAAGGTAAGTTATCCTTCATGCAAAACCCAATTTTGTGGATAAGGTTTTGCTATTATCTGTAATCATGTCGAGAAAATCAAGATTTTTGATACTGTTCATACAATTTTTATTGAACATTTGACCAACTAATTCAAACATTCTATGGAACGAAGAAGATGCTAGCCATGTTCAAAACTACTTATGAATATCATTTCAGTTTAGGGACTCGATGAATATTTCAAAATTTTCCAATCAAAGAATATCTCATTTTAAACAGATTAAGGAATGTCCTGACATTTGATATTAATCCCTTCGCCAATTAACAGGCAATAATTGGATTCTCAATTGCTTGGACATTGTTTCTGGTTAAATATCTGACTACTTCAATGTTTAGGAGTTCGAATCAGTAAACACATGACAACAAGAATTTTAGATTTCTGCTGAAGAAAGTACAATGAAAGAAAATTTACCAGAGTTTTCCCAAGAAATGTTATGGGCTCGACATTGGGGCCAAGAGCAAATGAAAATGCACATAAAGCATAAGCTGATTTGTCCTCATATGCCATCAACAAGTTATTTAGCCCTGGAAATCATAGGGTAACATAAACCAGATATTTTAAAATATATAAGATACCAGGACGAAAGAAGAGAAAAGATAATGAAGATTCCAACCTTCATGACCAATTTTCTGCAGAAACCACTTGCTGCAAGATTATAAAATCATGTTAAATAATGACAGCAGGAGACTTGCTGATCATGATATAAAAGTAACCTAGGTCCTATCACAGATCCTTGAAGGATGCTAGAGAGTTTTCACTAAAATCATTTACATTACAGCAAAATAGTAACTATTCATGAATATAATTTTTCTTACATTTATCCTGTATTGATAATTCTATTCTACTTTCATCATCACTATTGCCGGGAATAACTCATAAAATAAAAAAGCAAAATTTCACCCTTGGAGCAGAGCGAGAATGAAATGGAACTTACATGTATGGACCTGCATCAATTAAATTAAACGAAGAAAATTAACATAACATCATAACTAAGTATGTATGCATTTTTTTAATTCTGTATTAACCCCCCCCCCCCCCCCCCCCCCCCAAAACCAAAAAAAGAAAGAAAGAAATAAGAACCCAGCGCTGCATCAGTATATACATACCAGGAAGGCCCTTTAGGGCATTGAAGCATAGGCAAGTGTCCTCCACCAGAACCGGCCCATTCACCTTCCAAATTAAAAACCAATAGTAACATTTAAAAATAAATAAAATTACCTCATTAAAAAAATAATTTAAATAAAAACATAACCATCCACACATTTTCTTCTTTTTTGATAAACTAGATCTAATCCACTGTGCAAACTGCAAAGGTTAAATTAGACATGGCTACATTGGACCTGATCCTTCAGTTGGACAGGAGGGTCCAACTCCATATAATTTACCTGAGTTCAAATCCCCCTGTCCTACCTTGTATAAGGTCTTACCTAAAAAAAGACATTTGGTGACACTAAATCCTGTCTTGCCCTTAAGGCACTCAATAACCGCACCGGACCCCTATATTATAACATGATGTAATTCACTAAGTTAGCATGTAAAGGCAATATAGTTCACTGAGTTAGCTTCAGTAGGATAACATCAAAATAATCTTTTTTCCATGGGAAAAATAATGTGCATGACGAGCAACACCCGAAGATGACCCCACCTTCATATCTAGGTAAAAATACAATGACAAAACAAAAACAATTCAGCCGCATCAATGCTGCTGAATCATATATATTTCCTATCGTTTCAAACAGACAACAATAGTCTAAGACAAAAACAATAGCTCATGTGATGGAGTTGGGTGAGGCCAATAATCAAACACTTCGCGCACAATTCGCAAATAAAACAAATGACCAAGCTTGAGTCCAATTGATGTCAATCACCAAATCACAGCGACTCAGAATGAGAGAATCCAGAATTTTATAATTCAATTTCACAAAACTACGGGGATAAAAACTTACAGAGATTAATAGCCATAACAAACATCTCACCCAACATGTAATAAGTCGAGGTACATATACATATATGTGAACAAGCCATATACCTCAATCGCAGCCAACCGAGCCTTCTCTTTGGAGATGTCTTCAGGCTCCCCTTGCAGTTCGGGCACTGTAAAATCCACCAAAGCTAGAAAATTATACATCCGAAGAGGTTTTGATCCATAATTTAAAAATAAGTAGAGAAGCAAAGAGTGGTTTACAGTCAAGCTTGAGGGACTGGAAAGGAAGGGATTGGCCGAGGATAGCACGAACTTCCTCGAGCTTCTTAGCGTTGCCGGTCACGAACGTCACCGGCCGCGACAATACCATTCCCGGTGCCCTCGCTGCCGCCATATTCTCGCGGTTATCTGTCGTATTTCAGATCGTTAAAAAGCTTGTGAAATCTGCCTATTTTATAAGCTAAAACCCTTGACCTACACTTTGGGCCTTGGCCCAGTTTAACGTTTTGGAGTAGTTTGAAGTTTGGACTTCAATGGAAGAAACCACAACGGAGGCCCATTTACAAGTTGGGCTTGATCTGGAGAGAATTTGAATACTAATTTTTGGGTTAATTTCTTGTGGGCCTCACCTATCTGAACCAGTCCACTTCATTAAATTGTCTATCAACATTTCAAAGTCATACTTTTCAGTGTCTCTGTACCAACATATATAAATTGGTACACAAACAACCACCATTTCAGGCTTTATTGAAACTTGAAAGCCATGGATACAGTGTAAGTACTGAGACAGAGACCTCACCTGAGGAGAGGTTGCCATCTTTGTAGCTTGTACCATAGTTTTTAAACTTGTATAGTACCGCGATTAGACTGTGAAAACCGTGAATCAGGGCGGACCCAAGGTTCAGTGTGAGTGGGATCAAATTTATATTTATTAGGGATAATGTTATAATTTTGAAATTCAATAGAGGTAAGATGTGAGCTTTTTTTATAAAATATATGTGCAATTTGCTATGACATTATTTTTGTTTTAGAACAAGTCAAGGGGTGATGCGTGGAACCTAGCAATCCTGCAAATCACGCCCAACAGAGAAAGATGAAACTTGCCGAGTGTTGTTGTGCTAACAGACAGAGATACCAAAGAGTCGCGATACCAGACAGGACTGAACAACAACCACCTGAGGTTAAATCGTAAATAGCAAAGTACTCGCGACCACCAAATACAGCAGACAACTATTTAAGGACAATCGGTGACTTGCGAACAATCCGAGTACCAAAAATAAGCAATACTCACGATCGAAGAAACGTCTCGACTCTGATACCAAATATAATACAAAGGTAAATTGTATACGAAGGGAAGAGAGTATTGGTATTTCCTGAATTAGGGATCCATTTTTCTTATATTATGAATGAATAATATAGCTAAGATTACAATAGTACCCCTAAGCTAATTACACGTATATTAGTCCAGAGGCAGAACTATTCAGGGGCTGGCCCCACCAAGAATTGAGAGTACTTATAATAATACCCTCCAATGCAGTTTACTAGAATTCATAATCTGTGTTTTATAATGCTAAGGGAATTTGCGTTAACTAATACATGTAATTCTTATGGGCCTTTTCACTTTAGCCCATTAGACAATGATAAGCCCGGTAACAACAATTTAATCATCCAACAGATTTGATATCTTCATGAACACAATAGACACTCAAATGGTAGAGTTGAATAACATATTTAGTGATCAGACAATGTAGCTTTTGACTCTTAGCTCTGTTTTGGATCCTAATGATGCATATAAATCTTTTAAATTAGATGATATTGTTACTCTTGTCGAGAAATATTACCCTGAAGATTTTATTGAACAAGATAGACTTCTTTTGAAGTTTCGGTTGCAACATTATCATCTTGATGTGACCAAACATCCAAACTTATGTCATTTGTCCACTATTTCTGCGTTATGCCAGAGGTTAGCATAGACGAGAAAATCTAAAGTTTACTACTTGATTGATAGGTTGATTCGCCTTGTGTTAGTTCTTCCAGTTTCTACTGCCACTACAAAAAGGGCATTTCCTGCCATGAAACTTATCAAAACATGACTTTGGAACAAAATGGAGGATGAGTTCCTTATAGATTGTATGGTTCTTCATATTGAAAAGGAGATTGCTGAGATTTTTAGTTTAGACTTGATCATAGATGATTTTTATTCCATGAAAGATCGTGGAGCACAACTTAAGTGATTGTTTTTTGTTGTCTTGGATACTTTATGTTTTAGTTTGTAATGTTTAACGTAATGATTATATGATCTTTACTTGTTACTGGTCATTTTCAGTAAATTCCTGGCTCCGTCATTGTATATCACTATTTACAACAGAGACCAGGATGATTGACGCGGCATCGTTTGAGTTGTAAAATGCAATACGACTTCGTTTCCTTAACATTGTATACTAATATTTTTTTAAATAAAATTAAAAAAAGTAAAGAATTCCTTGTTTAGGCTGACAGAGAGAAAAACGTGTAGAGATTCCAGTGGTTGAATTCCCAAGACCAGAGACCCTTAAATTAGGGGGACGACCAAGCAGCGCCGCTTAGCTGACCTTTATTTTTCCTATTTTATCTTAAGACTTTATGGTAGTATTAGTTTAATAGAGACATTTATTAGGGTTTATTATGCTTTATAGCTGCACATACGACACAAAATATAAAAAAATATAGTATATGTGACCATATCTTATATCTACGATGTATGTGTCTATATATATATATTCATATTGAGGAATACTCTCATCATGGCTTAAAGTGATATTCTAACTTTTAGAATTCAGTTTTAAGGTTCAAAACATTTTCCACAAATCTAAAAAAATAATATTTGTGTTTTGATCGATTTTACGAAGCCAACGATATATTTTTTGTTCGAAACAAAAATCAAATGGAACCTAAAAAGTGTATGAAATGTCTTTTGTTTTATATCCAATGATCCAGAATTATCATGTATTTTTCATATGGAATTTGATTTTTGTTTCAAACAAAAAATATGTCGTTGGGTTCGTAAGACCGATTAAAATACAAATATATTTTTTCAAATTTAAAAAAAAAAATTGATCCGTAAAAGTTAAGACTCATGAGAGAATTCCTGAAAATATATATATATATATATATGTAAGAGATGGGGTGGGTCTGGTTTGGTGAGGCAATTAGTGGGACAGAATCTGGATTCCATAGCTCACGTGATATGGCCTCAAAATCTGGGATGTGCTGTTTTAGCTTTCTAAAGCCATACAACCCAATCACATTTTACTTTTGATAATTATTTTTATTCATTGATGGACAATGTTTTCTTTGATTCTCTTTTCTTCCTTCCTTCTTTTGATGATTGTGGATTTTTTTAGTAAGATTGACCCACATGTGTGTTAGGCCCCACTTTGTAAGAGCTTCTTGACCACATGATTGCTACTCTTTTAGCTCATCATCATAATCAACCCAATCCTAAGCGGACCCCATTGAATTGAATGTTGTGTTTTATACTAGGGACATCTTGAATTTGATTCTCATTGCAAATAATAAGTTTTTGGTTAAACGTTAAACTTTGGCCTAACTTATCATATTTTCATGTAAGAAACTTATGTGTATGGAGGTCTAAAAATTTGAGTTTAGGTTCATATTAAATGTTCAAAACACAAATAAGTATAGTATCGTTCTCAATTAAATTTTTTTTTAATGTTCTTGATGAATCTCCATGATATTAGTCTTTGCTTACACTATCTTAATATTGTACATTAGAAAATATTGTATATAAGAAATGCTAATTCAGAGCTTACAACAGGTTTGGACTCGGGAGATTCTAAATTTGATTTCTACTAAAATCAATATTCTAGTGGCCAAGCGTGAGATTTTGGCTCAACTTACCCTGTCGTTAGGTGAAAAAATTCTATGCGCGTGGACTTGACTATCTATGTTTATGCCTATATTAGATTCCCAAAGGACAAATTTATATGTAGTTGTTATCGGTTAAAAAAAATAAAATTGAATATGTTGTGGTTGATGAGTCTCACATGATATTAGTCTTTGCTTACTGATGTGAAATAATTGCAAGCGCACAAATCGCACAAATAATAAAGTGAAGAGTAAATTATCGTTCCTACGAGGATGTATTGACAATTTAAATTAATATCAATGAAAGCTAAGTTATGCAAGATGGAGAATCGAAAATTGGATTTGATTATAACCTAACAGTACAATATGTAATTAAAAGCAATTAACAAATAAATCATGGAGACAAGGTACTAGGGCACCTAATGTCACCACCACCTATCCAATAGACTTCTCTTGATTTGTTAATCCCTAATTCTCTATTCAATCATTGACAATCAGTTTCCTTATCCTCTTCGATGCTCCATGTCTGGTTACACCAAAGTGCCCTTATCCCTACCCTTTCAGATTAAAGAGACAAAAACCCATTAATATTTATGGACTAACCGAGTAGCGATTGCAGAGGTCATGCCCCTATATTCCTATGGTTCATGCAACCTATGTCATCTATGGTGAGAAGCTTATCTCCTTCCGATCTCAACCTAAGCAACAAATCATTCGGATGGTGATCAAGCACCCAAAAGCATTAAAAACAACCATAGACAATCAACTAGAAAGAGGAATCTAGAATCACAAAACAAATTCATTCAATATTCAAGGTGGGGCTCCATTAGAACCCTAGCAAGAGGATTAGTTCGTCAAAGATTGCAATTACATCATATAATCAAGAAAAGTAGTCATTGTTACAAAGACTAGAGAAAGAAATCAAGAAACCCCCTGAAATCCTCTTCTTCTCCAAGCTCCAAAGCTGCATTCTCTTGTTCTCCTAAGCCCTAGCCTCCAAGGATTCTTCCCAAATGGTAGAGAATGTCTCTAAAACCCTAAACTCTACCCTTTTATATCTCCCTATATCCCTATGCCGTTTCTCATACAAGTTGGGGTCGTTTTGGTTCAGACCCACTTGAGTTAAGGTTTTTTTCATGAAATCTGTACATGCTGTGAATAGTGTTCCAATCAATCGGAAATCGGTTGAGATCGATCGAAAAAATCTTTGGAAGAAAACTGGAACTTGATCAATTGTTTCCCGATCGATCAGAAATGGATCCCGATCGATCAAGAATGTCTCTGGAAGGATAAATATCCATTTTTGCCTCTTTTTGGATCCCTTCTTTCCGGTTCGTGCCTTCACACCTGAAATATGCAAATATTGAATACTTAGGCAATATCAATCCTCAATGCACTCAAAAAGGTAAGAAAACGCAAGTAAAAGAGTGCTCAATTGTATGTGTATAATGAGTACAACACTTACACTATCCTAATATTGTACATTAGAAAATATTGTATATTAGAATTTCTAGTTTAGAGCTAACTACAAGTTTGGACTCGGGAGATTTTGAGTTCAATTGCTAGTAAGATCAATATTCTTATAGCCAAACGTTGGATTTTAGCCAAATTTAACCTATCGTCAGGTGAAAAAATTATGTGCACGTGGACCTGATTATCTGTATTTATGCCTATATTAGATGTCCAATGAATAAATTTGTATACAATCGTTATCGATTAAAAATAAATAAAATTGAATGTTGTGGTTGATGACTCTCACATGATATTGGTCTTTGCTATCTCAATATTGTATATTAGAAATGCCAGTGCAGAGCTTACTCCATGTTGAACATTATAAACTGAAAGATTCTCCATTTTCTGTATAGAAAAAGTCTTCATTCTTCAGACCCTGTGAAGAATATTAAGTAAGAAAATTTTGGAGCTTGTTGTGTAATCTACTTAGAATAAAGAACAAGAAATTTAGTGTCATTGGATCTAACATCAATCTCTGCCTAATCTCTTCTTTCGAAGGATGCTCCTACTCCTCCATGTTTATATATATTAATTAGTAACAAAATATCATTAATACATGCTTAATTAGCGCGTGCACGGTCACATTAGGGTTCATGTATGGAAGTTGCAGAGATGAGATTTATAAGTAATCCAGTTAAAAGAGTATCAAGGCACGCGCATAGCGCATGGAGCAAGCTTGCGGAACTAGCAATCCATGATCATCTTGATTTCACACTTGGTTACTTTGTTGTTAAGGTAAATAAAGATGCTATTAGCATATATAAGCAGAGAGGGAAAATGACATATGCAGGAAGGAACACTTTATTGATTCTCAAAATAATACTAAAGTCATATTGAAAATAAAAGACGACTCGCTTCTAAAATTTTATCCAACTAAAAAACAATTTTCCCTCGCTAGAGGTTACAACCTTAAATAATAAACCCTATATTGTAAAATAGATACTTCGAAAGCAACAGATAATAGACAACGCAATCAAAACAGTAAAGAGAAAGAAGAAGAGCACAAGTTTTACATGGTTCGACATGAGTCTCTACGTCCACGGAGTTTATGATTGTCTTCACTATGAAAATTTATGTCGTATAATTGAGTTAGAGTTTTCCCCTTTTTATAGAGTCGAAGGATGCTAGACTGATATGCTATGGTTCATTCTCACATAACTTCCACTTTCCGAGAACTTTTATGTATTAAGTAATTCTTCTAATATGAATCACTTTATTGAACACCCTAAATCACTCCGAATGAGAAACAAATAAGCATCAAAACATGAAATTCCTAAACATAACAAAAATAATAAAGCTAAAATTATTTTTTTAGTGCAAATAAGTGAAATCTCTTTTTTTTGAAACGGGGAGGAGGATTTGAATCCTACTCATAGGGTGATACACACTATTCTTATCGCTTCAACTGGTAACTCGGGTGTAGTAAAATCTCATTGTTGCCTATCCAAAATTCCCAATCCAAATTGAAAAAAATTTGTTCTCCAACTTATGATCTTGATCGGCATCAGAAAATTGTTGTGTTAGTACAATTTCAGACTCACAATCTCAAAAAAAGACAAAAACAAAATTGAAGAGTAACCGATAGAAACCAAGAAGCCTCCAATAACACAAGTTGTTGGGTAGTGACTAAAATCAGTGTCTGTTTCTGTCTATTTTTTTTAAAGAAAATAAAATTGAAGGAAGTTGGAGAGCAGATACAGAAATGGGAGATGGTGTTAATTCAAAAACTCCCCCTTCTTTCCCTTATTCACTCCAATAGTGTCAAAATATAAAACATAGAAAAAAGGAAAGCCACTCCTGTTTTTCTGCTAAAACATAACCATTTTTGTTTTGGCTTGAAATGAAACAAAACAAAACAATACATACATTATATATATATATGTATATATTAATATCAAGTCATGGATACAGGTGGGAGCCTCTCTTAGCAGAAACCCTTACTATTTTACTATTTTTTAAAAGACAGGTTGCGGCATCCGAGGTGTGGAGGTGGTGTGGTGTGGTGTGGGTGTAGTGGTGGAGGTGCAGTTTTGTTGATCTCTAGGTATTGGGTTTTGCTTTTCTTTTCATTTGTTTTACATTGTTCTTTTCTTGGTTAGGTGTATTTGTTCAAATAACTTCGTAGAAAACTCTTAAACAACTAGCTCTCTCTAAAACACTGGTGCTTCTCTGAGTTTGAGTTCAAACCAAGAAGCCAATATTGGGAAACAGAGAGAGAGAGAGGCACAGAGATTGAGAGAGCAAACCAAATGATACAAACCCAAGAAGAAAGTTTTGGAAATTGAGGCAAATGTCGATGCCCAGCTCGAGGCAACAACAATCCTTCTCTTCTTCTTCTTCTTATTGTTCTTCATTCTTTATACTCTCTCTTCTCTTAACCATTCTCTTCACTATCAAAACCTCTGCTACACAAAACCATGAAGCTTCTCTTCTCTTCTCTTGGCTACACTCCTCTCCTTCTCCACCTTCTTCACTTTCTTGGAACAATATTGATGCCAACCCATGTAACTGGACCTCCATCACATGCTCTCCACAAGGTTTTGTCACTGAAATCAATATCCAGTCAGTCCCTCTTCAGCACACATTGCCACCCAATATCTGTTCATTTCGATTCCTTCGTAAACTAGTGATCTCCTATGCTAATCTTACTGGAACAATCCCAGTTGATATTGGTGACTGCAGTGAACTCACTCTGTTAGACATTAGCTCAAACAGTTTGGTGGGTATTATTCCTTCAAGTATTGGTCAGCTTCAAAATCTTGAAGAGTTGATTTTGAACTCTAACCAGCTTACTGGGAAAATCCCAGTTGAGCTAGTCAAATGCATTGGACTCAAGAGTCTGCAGCTTTTTGATAATAAGCTAGGTGGGTATATCCCTCCCGAGCTAGGCAAATTGTCAAATCTTGAAGTCATGAGAGTTGGTGGCAACAAAGACATTATTGGAAGAATTCCTGATGAGCTTGGAGATTGCAGCAATCTGACTGTGTTGGGGATTGCTGATACGCGAATTTCGGGTTCTTTACCGGCCTCATTGGGGAAGCTAAGCAAGCTTCAAACTTTGTCTGTGTACACTACAATGCTCTCTGGTGAAATCCCACCTGAAATAGGTAACTGTTCTGAGCTTGTGAGCTTGTTTTTGTATGAGAATAGTCTAACTGGTTCAATCCCACCTGACATTGGTAAGCTTGGGAAGCTAGAACAGTTGTTTTTGTGGCAGAACAGTCTTGTTGGGGTTATCCCAGAAAAGATTGGTAATTGTAGTAGCTTGAAAATGATTGACCTCTCTTTGAATTCTCTATCTGGGACCATACCTTTGTCTTTAGGAGGCCTTTTGGAGCTTGAAGAGTTTATGATTAGTGATAACAATGTGTCTGGTTCAATACCCTCCAGCCTTTCCAATGCTAGGAATCTTGTACAGTTACAAGTTGATAAAAATCAGATCTCAGGTTTGATTCCACCAGAGCTTGGAATGTTGTCAAAGCTCAATGTCTTCTTTGCTTGGCAGAACCAGCTAGAAGGAAGCATTCCTTCTAGTTTGGGTAGTTGTGGTAATCTCCAAGCAATAGATTTGTCTCACAATTCACTCACTGGTAGCATTCCCCCAGGCTTGTTTAAGCTTCAAAACCTCACAAAACTGCTGCTGATTTCTAATGATATTTCTGGTACCATACCACCAGAAATTGGCAATTGCAGCTCACTTGTTCGGTTACGGCTGGGAAATAACCGGATTTCTGGTGGGATTCCAAGAGAAATAGGGGGTCTCAAGAGCTTGAATTTTCTTGATTTTTCCAGCAACCGCCTTTCGGGATCAGTTCCAGATGAGATTGGGAGTTGCACAGAGTTGCAAATGATAGACTTTAGCAACAACACTTTGCAGGGTCCCCTGCCTAACTCATTGTCTTCTTTGTCTGGGCTCCAAGTCCTGGAATGTTCTCTTAATCGATTTTCAGGTCAAGTACCGGCAAGCTTAGGCCGCCTTGTTTCACTAAACAAGCTCATTTTGGGCAGCAATTCATTTTCCGGGTTAATACCTTCATCTCTTGGACTGTGTTCAAGTCTCCAATTGCTTGATCTTAGCAGCAATGAGCTCACCGGCAGCATCCCCGTGGAGCTCGGTCGAATAGAAGACCTTGAAATTGCACTTAACCTGAGTTGCAATGAACTCACGGGGCCAATTCCGCCTCAGATATCAGCACTGAACAAGCTTTCCATATTAGACCTTTCTCATAACAAACTGGAGGGGGATTTGAGTACACTTTCAAGACTTGAAAATCTTGTCTGTCTCAACATCTCCTACAATAAATTCACTGGTTATCTGCCTGACAACAAGCTTTTTCGCCAATTAGCCCCTGCAGACCTAGCAGGGAACCAAGATCTCTGCTCCTCAAGCCAGGATTCATGTTTCATGGGCGGTGTTGGCGGCATAAATGAGAAGGATGAAAAGCAGTCGCGCAGACTTAAATTAGCACTTGCATTGCTGATTACTCTTACAGTAGCAATGGTGATTATGGGAACAATTGCGGTTATTCGTGCTCGAAGGGTTATTAGAGACGACAATGATTCTGAGTTAGGAGACTCATGGCCATGGCAGTTCACACCATTCCAGAAGCTAAATTTCTCGGTCGACCAGGTGCTTAGATGCCTAGTGGATGCGAATGTGATTGGAAAGGGATGTTCAGGGGTTGTTTATCGCGCTGACATAGATAATGGTGAAGTCATTGCAGTGAAGAAGCTGTGGCCATCAACAGTAGCTGCTGCAAATGCATGCAATGATGAAAAATGCAGTGTTCGCGATTCCTTCTCAACTGAGGTGAAAATGCTAGGCTCGGTCCGCCATAAGAACATTGTTAGATTCTTGGGTTGTTGTTGGAATCGAAACACGAGGTTGTTAATGTATGATTATATGCCTAATGGAAGCTTGGGTAGTCTCCTTCATGAGAGGACAGGAAATTCTTTGGAATGGGACCTTAGGTACCATATCTTGTTAGGAGCAGCACAGGGCCTAGCTTATCTACACCATGATTGTGTCCCTCCTATTGTTCATAGAGATATTAAGGCTAATAACATCCTCATCGGCCTTGAGTTTGAGCCTTACATTGCTGATTTTGGCCTTGCCAAGCTTGTTGATGACGGCGATTTTGCTCAATCCTCCAATACAGTTGCTGGCTCCTATGGATATATTGCTCCCGGTAAGCTTGGACACTCCCATGACCACCCATATCATATCTCTTTCATTTTTATTGTCTTCTTAGGCAAATCACTATTTTTCATGATTAGAATATAGAATTTTGTCAATGTGAATATTTACTTTATAGCTTATCTGATGAACCTGTGAAAATTTTATTGTTTTGGCAATGTTGGACTAATACGATTGTGCATTTTTAGAGTATGGATACATGATGAAGATCACAGAGAAGAGCGATGTTTATAGTTATGGTATCGTGGCACTGGAAGTATTGACAGGGAAGCAACCAATCGATCCAACAATTCCAGACGGGCTCCATGTAGTTGATTGGGTTAGACAAAAGAGGGGAGGTATTGAAGTCCTTGATCCAGGCTTATTGTCTAGACCAGAATCAGAAATCGAGGAGATGATGCAGGCATTAGGCATAGCCTTACTATGTGTAAACTCACCACCTGATGAAAGACCAACAATGAAAGACGTCGCGGCAATGCTTAAAGAGATTAAGCATGAGACAGAAGAGTATGCAAAGGTTGATGTGCTGCTTAAGGAATCTCCAGCAACTTATATTCAAGAAAATAATAAGAAGTCAAGTTCTAGTGCAATTCCAGCAGCAACATCATCATCCAAGCCTGCAATGCAAAGCTTGTATCCTAAAAGCAATAATTCAAGCTTCTCCGCTTCCTCTCTACTTTACTCAGCTTCCTCTAGCTCTAAAATGAGCTTCAAGTAATTATCTTGTTCATTTATTAGTTTGTTTAGTTGGAAGAAAAACTCTTTGCTTTACATGTAAAGAAGAGAAGTTTAATACTACGTACATGCAGGTTAATGCACAACTGGAAATAGTGCCAAAACTTTGCAGATTGCAGGCTATGGGTTTTGGTGTAATGCTATGTCGGTTTTTTTATTTAAAATTTACATATTTCTTTAAAGAATTGATCTAAAAAAACTGATCGATAATTGAAAAGTCGACATAATGGATAATAATCCGACAATAATCGATTAAATTTATGTAAAAAAGAAAAGACCCTAACTGCCCCTTTTCACCCCCACAAACCAAACCAGAATCACTTTGGCAAATAAGAATATTGGTCAAATTGAAGAATATGTAGGATTGGTGAGAGAGAATCTATCTAGCAAAAGCTGATGCAGAAAGTTAAGCAGCAGAGATTGCAGATTGAAAGGTCAAGTCATTGATTTGATTGAGCTTAAAAATTCTAATTGGGTAGGAGCCATGGTGAGTTGGGTCTCATATTGCATTAATCTGTGTGTTGCAGTACTGAGTACAATAATGGAGTCCTTGTGCCTCAGTCTTTCACTTTCTGGCATTCCCTAGTCGGTAATGGGGTCTGAAGGGTATTGATTCCCTATTTGCATTCAGGGATAGGCGGATAGCTTTCCAAAGTGTCTTAGATTGATGTGCTACTTTAGCCATGGCAGAGCTTCCTGTGCAAAGAGGACTTGACTTTGTCAGTGATAAAGTTTGACAGTGCCTGCATGTTTTTCTACATCTTGCAAGTTGCAAGTACATAATCAATAATTCAGGACCCAAATTGACTTCGGTCAACTCAAACCAACCAATCTCAACATCCATCCAAAAAACGTAAGAAATATCCTAGAAAAATCCATTACAATTTGTGAGCAAAACAATAACAAGACATACATAATTCCATAATCAGTCTAATATCTCGTCTGTGTCCTAGTACGCGGCGGAGGTGCAGAAGAAGGCCCAGCCTCGTCTAAATGCTTGACAAAATCATCATCTTGCTCCCAACCACGTCTCTGTGGTGGACTCCTAGTAGTTCTTAGACCACGCGTTGGCAACCCTCCAGTAAGTGTACTCCCACCTGGAACATCAGCAAAGTGATCTCCCTGGCCAACCTCATCCATTTGTCTCGGCGTAGCGGCATGTGAGCATATAATTGCGAGCCACAGATACAGTTGTATCGCTCAATGTATCACGCAAAGCAATTGCGGCTCTCCTCACCCCCATCCCAGTGTCAACTCTGCTTACAAACACAATTTAAAATTATAAGAGTCACAAATTTTAAACGAAATTGTAGAATAATTTGTTGTTATTTTTATTGCATACCACTCAACAAAGTTGACCCCATGGGGCCTATACTCAAGTTGTGGTCTAATCGGAGCAGTAGCTGGTAGACTAATGAATCGACGTGTTATTGACGCATACCACCATAGGTACTCCTCAAGGCTCGTCAGAGGGAGTCGCTCTTCGACGACTCGACCACGCCTATCATCCCACAAGAATACCCATGATGCATTCATGTCCGCCAAATTAACACCTCCACGACCTCTCCTTGTAAACTCTTGGAGTTTGTCCTTGGTGTTGACTACTTCCCAAATATGCTGGGAGAGTCCAAATTGTTGCACCACACAATCGGGGCACTGAGACTCCACAATCTCGAAGGAAATAAGTGGCATGATAGAGTGTCAGACAGAAACCCCATCATCACAAATCTCAGGGTGAGTCATCAAGCGTGCGTTCGTGTAAGGCTGCCAAACAACCTACAAAAATAAGAAAAAATAATTACAAACGGTGACAAATTACAAATTAATGTATCAAAATAAATACACTTTACTTGATAAGGGCCTTGGCCATTCAGCTCATCTCTGGCGAGTATGACTTACCTAGGACTCCTCATGTACGTCATGTCTCCTCTCCAGCAAGCACTAAGTAGAGGTAAAGGCTCATCCTCATGTGTTGCTAGTGTATCAATCCTACGCATATGTGGGCGGCAAACATGTAGCCTCTCCCACAACCATAACTGCATATTAATTTTGAAATTGTAACGAAGATGCGTGAATTACTTGATATGAAATATACTATAAAAAGAAATGGTGTACTTACTTGCAGTAATATGGCACAATCACCCATCTGTCTGGTACCACTGAGACAGTCATAGTGCGACCATCACATCTTAGTTCCAAAAGAGCTCTCGCATCCTACAAGGTGACTGCCATCTCTCCACTACGAAGATGAAAAGTGTGACTCTCATGCCTCCATCGCTAAACCAATGCAGTCGGTAGCCCATGGGCGAGCTTACAATTTCCAATCTATGTCACCCCACAGAATTCGGCCTGAATAACGTATGGCCATACATGCAAACCTAATATCCACAATGTATGCTGCTTAAATGTGATACGCGCATGTGTACCTGAAATAACAATGTAGACAACATTTAACAACCACATACACTAATAAAATGACAAAAATTACATATATACCTAACCACGCCAAATATCATCTGACCTATGGCCATCCTGCATGCACAATACATATGGGTCCGACGAACGAGGATGATGGTCCCTTATCAATTTATCTCTGATAAGCCTCCTTGTGTAGAGGATCGTATACCCAGTGTGTGCCCATATAAAATCTCCTAATTACAAATGTCAAACAACTTAAATGCAATTCACCATACCATAGACTATACACTACCATATTACTCACAACAACATACCAAATCCATACATAACAACCAACACCAACATTGATACTTAAATCCACACACCAAATCCATAAATAACAATCAACACCAATATTCATACCCAAAATCATTTAGAACCATACCCTAAAACATAGCAAATCTATAGCCACAACATCTCAAATCACCCTAAACATACCAAATCACCCTAAAATACTACCCAAAATCTTTCAAAACCCAAAACACCAAAAAACATACCAAATCAAGGATGAGTGACGTTGATCTTAGAAGTGGGTGGAGCCAGTCTCAGATGTGGACGGCGTAGGTTCGGAGTGGGTGCCAACAGTCTCGGAGTTGGGCGACGCTACATGAAGCTAGCGTGGAGTTTGGGTTTAGATTTTAGGTTAATGAAGCTAGATTGAGTTTATATATCTAAATGAATGACATTGCTCTGGATAGCGTCTTTGTCAAAAATATTAATGATGTAACCGTCTATTACAACCCAACTCATTCCAGTAACTACATGCACATTATGATAGATAGACATGTCCATTATTATAAAAGGTTAAGCAGCGTATAAAAAATATATGAGTTATTTGTTGAAGCAACAACTACAAACAAGTTAAATATCACTTGGAACTCCGCAAAACGAAGATCAAACTACAAATTGAGATTGATTTTGGGATGGGTCACGAACCAGACGTTGTCTTTAAAACGATTCTTGGCTTTGCCTTCAATTATGCAAGCAATATAATCAATATCGCCTTCAAGATAAAACAATCCACTAATCTCTCTGTGAGAGTTTTCTCTGCACACAAAAATACAAAAAGAACTGCATCACAGTTTTTCTTTTGTTTTTATATATACAAAAAATGAATAAAAAAATACTATATCTAGCTTCAAAGAAAATTAACAAGATGATACCCTCTCTCTCTCTGTGCTTTTTACCACCAAAAAATAATTATTTCACGTATCATATTCAATCATACGTTTTAAGAAAAAAATTTGTGTTTCTTTTGTGTCAGGTCATTCTCGAAATTATTAAATGGTGGGTCAGTGATTGTAATCCGTAATAAGCTATAAACAAGAGTTGAAAATTCATTGGCATTAATGCTTTGGTACAATAGGAATGGTAGATTTACACAATTACAATATTAATCACTCACACTATCAGGCTAAGAATAAACTCATAAAAAAAAATAGCTGTGGTTGAGAAAAATGGATACTTTAATTAGAATACATTACCAGTTATGATTTTGGCAAATTTTATATACACACCATTAATATACTAAGTCTACACCACTTTTAAATTTTTTTAGTTTCCAAAAATATCCTAATATACAATGACATATAAACCCTTAACCTAAATATTTAAAAGAAATATTTTTATATTTTTTATTGATGATTACTAAGTTTACACCATTGCCAAAAAGAAAACCTAGTTTTCACTCCAAGAAACATTGTAGAGAAGATCAAAATCGTTGAAGATGGAAGATGACGAGCTACATACAAATCATACGAAGACAAATCAGCTACAACATCTCGAGAACAACATTATATACAATGAGAACAATGATCATGGAGAAGAGGTAAGTATTTTAGGGTTTGAAATAGTTTTCTGGTCGATCCACACAGTTGATCCATTTTTATTTCCAATAAATGACATTATCTGTCGTTTTTATTTCCAATAAACGACACCATCTGTCGTT
Source organism: Tripterygium wilfordii (assembly GCF_013401445.1). Taxonomy (NCBI): domain Eukaryota; kingdom Viridiplantae; phylum Streptophyta; class Magnoliopsida; order Celastrales; family Celastraceae; genus Tripterygium; species Tripterygium wilfordii. Next base: position 2,881,283 of record NC_052232.1, on the reverse strand, counting down.
TTAATGACATAAAAATGGTATTCTTTGCCGTTTTTATCACCATAAAACGGGAAAAAGTGTCGTTTATATTACTAAAAAACGGTAAATATGACCGTTTTTCTATGAAAAAAACGGTGTACAGTGATCTTTTTGTTTGTAAAAATCGGTTGACTATGTCGATTTTATGTTAATCAACCATTCCCCCTTCGCAGCATTGTTTACAAGATATTACGACGACAAGTTCTGAATTAATGAAGGCTGATTATACCAGCGAATTTATCACATATGATGTGAGTATACTATAATTAAGGAAATTTATTTTCCTCGTTCATTTTTATATACTAATGTGGTGATTCTCTGACAGATATACAAAAGTAAAGATCAGTTGATTTCTTGGGCTCGAGGGGTTGCTATACAAAGTGGACATGTCCTTACGATCAGAGCCTCTGATTGCGGTGGAAATGGTAGGAAGCCGCGAGTGTTGCTTGCATGCGAAAGGTTTGGTTCATATAGGCCCACGATTAGTGTTGACTCTAAGAATGCCAAGAAACGTCTAACTACCGGTACCAAAAAGTGTGGTTGTCCATTCTTACTTAAAGGAAAGAAAAATAAAACAGGGGATGGTTGGGTTCTGGAAGTTATAAATGGAACGCACAATCATCCTGATGTTGAGTATTTTGAGGGACATAGTTATGCAGGGAGATTGACACATGAGCAAACAGAGTTGTTGGTAGACATGTCTAAGAATTTAGTGCGACCAAAGGAGATTCTTTGTACCATAAATAATAGCTATCCTTCAAATGCAACGACACTCAGAACTATTTATAATGCACGGCAGAGGCATCGTGTAATTGAGAAGGCTGGAAGGACACAAATGCAATATTTATTGGGTAAACTATTCGACCTTAAGTATTATGAGTACCATAGATCTTCTGTTGACGGTACATACACTGTAGTTGATTTGATGTGGGCCCATCCGACGTGTATTGATTTGCTACGTACTTTTCCACGTGTTTTGTTATTAGACTGTACGTACAAGACTAACAGATATTGGATGCCGTTGTTAGAAGTTGTTGGGATTACATCAACTAGTTTAACATTTTCAATTGCATTTGCCTACATAGGTGGTGAGCGTATTGACAATTACTTGTGGGTACTTCAGCGGCTTCGATCAATTATGGAGGATAATAGTATTGAGCTACCATCAGTGATAGTGACGGATTGGGAGTTGTCTCTTATGAGTGCCATCGAGAATGTTTTTCCTGATGCTCAACATTTGTTATGTAGATGACATATCAACAAAAATGTTTTGGCAAAGTGCAAGAAGATGTTTAATGACAAAGCCTCATGGGAATTGTTTGACAATATATGGAATACTGTTGTTTTGGCAGACAATGAGGATGATTATTTACGTAGAGTGAATGATCTCATGACCACATTTAATAGAAATCCCTCTCCTGTTGAATATGTCTTAGATACTTGGTTAAATCCTTATAAGGAGAGGTTTGTTGCTGCATTCACAAATAAATATATGCATTTTGGAACAACGACAACAAATAGGTAATGAAACTATCTTCTGGGTGTTTTATATACATATTCAGTTAAAAATATATATGTTTTACATCTTTTTTTGCAGAGTTGAAAGCGCACATACGAAGCTTAAACGACAATTGGGTTCTTCCCAAGGGAGCTTCGAATCTTCATGGTTGAAGATTCATTCTCTCCTTCAGCCGGAGTTAGGCTTCCTAAGTCCGACCATTTCCCTTCTTTAGGAGTGAATGGAGTCAAGGATGCCAACTCAAGGGATATATGCCTCGTTCGAGAAAAGTAAGACTGTAGTCCAGCATAATTTCAGACCAACACTTTTCAAAGAAATCTGAGGATATGTTTCCACCTTTGTTCTTGATCTCATTAGTGAGCAGTTAAAGTTTGTAGATAGTTCATGTGCATCATCAGATTTGTGTTGTTGTGTGAGTAGACGCACATACGGTATTCCATGCTCCTATGAGCTCGCTCGATACGTTCGAGATGATGTTCCAATCCCATTATCTGCATTGGACACCCACTGGAGCCGGCTTCAAATTATACCACGTGATCCTCTGCAAATTCCTGACTTCATTCCTGAGTTAAACAGGTAAATTTCCAACTTGATTTTTATGTGTTTGTCCATCCTCTATACAATTTAACCGTTGTAACATTGAACGTTTTTTTTAGATATGTTTCGCAAGTAATGAAGGAAGATCCTTCGAAGTGGTCATATTACCAAAGAAAAATCAGAGAGACATTTGATCCGAACACAACACAATTGACAGAGCCTAGAGATAAATTTAAGACACGTGGAAGACTTTCAAAAGCTGAACTATCTACACGTCGAGCTCCATCTGCATTTGAACTCGTTGATAGTACATGCATTGACAAATCTTCGCAATCATCGAAGCTGACTTCAACTGATAAGAAGATTTTTGTCAAAAAAAATCAGGCTAATCAAGGAAGAAATAAATTATCAGTATGTATATTACGCTTATTTTATGAATATATTCTTATATTTAAACATCAACTAAATTTATTTCCAACAAGTTAGTCGTAATTCAAATATCACATCAATGGTCGTTGCGGAGAAGCCGTTAAGAATAAATATATATCGTGGTCAATTCCCCAGTGCGATAAATATATCAATGACATTGTCAATGTTGCCGATGATGGTAATTGTGGATACCGAGCTGTTGCTGGTTTAATAGAGATTGATGTTAAAGACGGTTGAAAATATGTACGACATTCACTATTTGAAGAGCTCAACACGTGGGAGGGATTTTACACAAAGATCTTCGGTGATAGAACTAAAGATCATTTGATAGCGCTCAATTATTATGAGTCTCCAGCAGATATGAAGTATTGGATGACAATGCCAGATATGAGACACTTGATAGCTACTCGATATAACATTGTGGTTGTATTGCTGTCAAGACATCAATGTTTGACGTTCTTACCACTCAGAAGCCGACCGAAACCTTATCATGTTAAGAACATTATTGCATTGGGCTTTGTCAACGGGAATCATTTTGTGCAGGTGATAATGAATATAATTATTATTTTGTTATTTTTCGAATTAAAAATTTCTGTACTAATGTGTATCCATATACAGGTGAGCCTTATTGACGATTGTCCGATACCACTAGTGGCTTTATATTGGCATCGTTACCATACTATCCAAGCTGAAGGATGGGATGAACCTTATCAAAATCGGATTACTCAGTTTACAGAATTAACTGGTTCAGATGTTGCTACTAGAGAGACATTTGATATAGATAGTGACTAGAATTACTTTTTTATAATGTCCCGATGATAGACTTCTATTTGATCATTTGTTAATGAGATGTTACACTTACATTTGCATGATAATAAAGTTTAGAAAGATATGCAAAATAAAGTTTACACTTAATTTAAACTGACATTAGTAGAAGTTTAATTTTAAGTTTAGTTGCATATACAAAGTAAATAAAGATATGTATAATAAACTACATATTCTATAATAATACAAGAATGTCAGACCAGATGAAGTAATCCAGTGTCATTGAGTATGCGAGTAATCCTCTCAAACTGATCCACCAAATCATTGACACCACTGTCCATGTAGTATCCACTACCTCTACCAACCACATCATGGCCAATATCATAAACCTCCTGTGCAGCTTGCTGTAGTCTATCATATGCCTGGATGTTTGCAACACCCCATGGACGTGGTTGAGGTAAAGGTACGGCATCTGGAAACTGCACAGGATGAACATATAAATGAGTACGTGGGACATACCACTCCATAAATCCATCAATACAATCTATCCCATCCATCCCAACAGGGACACTCCGCAATGTGTCATCCAATAGGTGACTTCTCCATCTATCCCATGTCTGAACATGGATCACGTCTGCCTTGCGCTTCCCGCGACGAATGGACTCGCGCCGAGAGTTATGAGATAGCGGAATGGGTGGAATAATCTGCACACGTCCGAATTGGTGGAGTACGCGCTCTGGACCATAAGGCTCAACAACATTGATGAATGGGATACAACCAGTGAAGAAAGATATATCATGGAAGGGGTGAAAATGTCTGGCATCTCGATATGGCTCCCACACAACCTACAAATCACCGTTTATTATAAGATGTTAGTAATTGTAAATAAATAACAACACATGTAAACAAATTTACTAACCTCTTGTGAAGACATTGTATCAAAAATCAGCCGTGTGGCTCTTCCTAAATCTACACCACCTCCAGGAATGTCCCTATCTATCCAACGAGATGCTCTGGGTGAATCCTCATAGTAACGTACAATTGAAGGGCATCGAATTGGACGGACTCGTGGAAAATGCTCATAAGCCCACGCCTCTAGAAGAGTTAGATACCCAGCAACCTGTCTAGTGTCATCTTTAGTCGCATCCCCAAGCTGGAGATATAGATGACAAAGTGCGGCTGCACCCCAAGCATAATCTCTCACAGAATCAATGTCCATAAACATGTGCAGATAGTGTGCATGGACTCGAGTGCCACTCTTACCTACGAATAGAGTGCAACCTAGAAGATACAACAAATATGCACGTGCACATGAAACTATCTGCTCCTGCGAGCAACTGTCATCAACACCACTAAACTGGACTCGAAGCCACTCAAGCTTTACGGTATGTCCAGTGCCACCCTCAAGTGTAGACACTGCCTCATCAATGGACCCTCCTAATGCATCACTAAGTAGTGCAATGGTAGTCGTAGTAGTCAATCTATGCGCAACCACTGCATGTCCCTCAATAGGTATATGTAATAAAGAAGACACATCATCTAAAGTCACAGTCATCTCACCAAACCTGAAGTGCAATGTGTTTGTATCTAGGTACCAACGCTCCAAAAGTGCAGATTTCAACCATCGATCGCAATGTGCAAACGTGCAAGATGCAAGAACACTCAAACCGCTTCTATCAATAAGCGCTCTGAATCGAGTGGCTGTCACAGGGATCTTCCACTCCAATAGCTTAGATCCGTGAGAATGCATACGAATAGACTCACGTTCCTGACATACATAATTAAGTTAATAAACAATTTAATTGTAAACAAATTAAATAGTTTTTAAATTAAAATATAATACTTACATTTCCTTTCGATATTCTACATGCAATGTGGTGACTAAAATTCGGAATGACATCTAATATCCGAGGACCGTACAGAAAAGAAGTCTCCTCAGGGACATCCGTACTATGACTCGCATCAGCTTGCAAAGGTGGCGTCTCTATGTTCTCATGTGCAACAACATCCTCCATTTGTGGATTATTATCATCATTAGAGCCACCTGTCTCACCCTGAATTTGTTGAGTATGTGCTCTAAGAGCGGAGGCTGTAGGTCTATTACGCTTGCGCTTGTAAACCTCCATTACCGGAAAGGGGAAAAAATTACAAGTTAAAAAATGAATATTATACACTACTGCCCCAAAAACCTCCATTACTTGAAGAACGACTCACTCTGTCGTTTTTTGTTAAAATAAACGACATAGTTCGTCGTTTCTTTTTAAAAGAAACGACAGACGCAGTCGTTGTATTGGAAAAAAAAGACATAGTCAGTCGTTTTCCAATCCAAAAAATGACAGTATCAGTTGTTTTTCAGCAATGAAAACGGCACGATATTGCCGTTTTTTCTTCACAAAATCGAACTTGGTTAACCAATTCTAGGCATACGGATTCATTCCCAAAAAAACTCCCCATTTAACAATTACACACACCCACTCATGCTTCGGTGACAATAAACAACCCCATATCGTTCGATTTGATAGATTTAATAATATATTTTAAGAGAAATATGAATCCAAGTGCTTACCTTAAAAACTCACGGCTTGAAACTTGGTTTTTGCCTTTTCTAGTTCGGAAAAATGAGTCGAATCTGGAATGACCAATTGGTAGGGGCAACGTGATTCAGGATTTGAAGAATCGGTAGGCTTAACCGTTGGCACAAGTGATGGAAACGGTAGAGAGGAGAGAATATTTTGTGGGTTTAAATATGTGTAAACTTAATACAAATAGTTCTAATATTATATAATATAAGGGTAATTTGGTCTTTATACAATGAATTTGTGTGTAAACTTATAATTTTTTGATGTAAGCTTATCATGATGAGAAAGTGGTGTAGACTTAGTATATTGATGGTGTGTAGATAAAATTTCCCTATGATTTTTTGGATGAATTTTTGACAAATGAAACACACCAAACACATTTGTGGACCCAAGTATAGCAGGCTCACAAATAATTATGTTACATAAGTATTTAATGTTGTTAGAGCAACCACAATGACTCCATTTAATGGGGCATAGATGCATTTTATTGTGCCTTTTGATAGAGCATGGGAATCAAATGCCTTCGATGGCCGCAATTTATTGTCTCAATTTTATTGGGAACAACATGAGAGAAGGGTATGGGATGCCTCCATTTTGTCTCCAACACATGGGGCCACTTATATCACACTCACAACTACACAAAAATCAATACTGGATCACATCTCTATTACACAAAAAAGTAAGTCAACAAATTTATATCATTGTACCAATAGATTTTGTTGGCCCAGTGACATCAGTAAAATACACAACCACATCATTACAACATATTTCTCAATAGATTTTGTTGACCCAAATAAAATTACACCATTGCATTTGCTCTTATCAAAAGAATGGATAACCTCAGCCATCCATAACAACTCAACTCATTCCAACAAACCATGAAAAGCCAAATCATACCTGCACAATCGTACCTGACCGACGGACATGGCCATTATTATAAAAGGTTAAGCCATGTGTAAAAACCTATGAGTATTTATTAAACCGACGGGACTATTCTCACCCATAATTTTACTTATTTCACCCCATACTCCCCTACTCTATGAAATGACTATCTTTGTTTGTCCTTTTTGTATGAAATTCAAAAAGAATCCAGTACTAGACATGTCTTTTTTCGATTTCTTGGCATTTAGATGAGTATTGAATATTCTGACACAGCATGACTGTTTGATGTGCTTTTCAAGATTAGTTATCATTTATTCAAACATTTTTTAAAGCATGCATTATCATATGAAGTTTAAGATTTTTATCTCTTATGACGTGAGTTTATGCAAAAAGTCCTAATTTTTTTTGAATTTTAGACAAAAAAAAATAGTCCCTAAAACGTCCCCCTCTCTCTTATTTTGTGAACGTTTTAGGGACTATCACTTTTTTGTTCATTTTTGTTTGAAATTAAAAAAAAGGATTTTTTTTAATCTTTTTAATTTCAATAATAAAATGATTATTGATGTGACAAAATAAGAGATGGAGGGACATTTTTGTCTTAATTTTTAAAAAATAGATGATTCATGTGATGACTTAGATATTCAATGTAATCTCCCACCACTCTTACAATTATGTAAATTATAATACAATGGTTTCAGAGGGGAATATAGAACGTCTACATTGAATGTATGGTGCAAGTTGTTCTGTATACGGTGTAACCCATGCAGCTGCGCAATCATACCTATATCTAAACCATTGAATTATAATAGGAGGTATCGGATAACCCTCTATGAAGGCAATCTGGACAAGTGATTATTATTAATGAACCCAATAGTGATAGCAATATGTTCATGCGGCGGTGGAGACATTGATCGCAGTGGCAAAAATGTCTAGCACTATTCAAAACTAAGGAGATGTAATATGACATTGTACCTTGAAGCAATCAAGTGACCCATGTCTGACATTGTCATCCAGTTCAGAAGTGGTGCTGGTCTAGCGGATTCCCAGAAGTTCAGTGAGTTATAAATGGAACATGTTCGATCATAACCACCAAATAGATCAATATACTCTACCTAGAATGTCCTCAACTCCTCAATCAAGTTTTGTCGAATGTTGATCCATGCATCCTCTCCAAAACCAAGCAACCCAGCAATAGCATGTATTAACAATTGATGTGAATTGAATACCTGAGAATGTATTAATTTTGTTAGAAATTAACAAAGTATAGCATGTACTACTTTAGTTATTTAGTATACCATATCGGTGAAAAATTCATTTGTAACATCCACTTCAATATCTTCTTCACTTTCATCCACAAGATCAGGTTCTTTTTCTTGTTTTATTTCATTTCTATCAATATCATCCTGCCAACAATACAAATTCACTTTAATATATGCAATTAATCAAAATAATTATTGAAAAAATAAAAATTGATATATTTACCTTATCACTAGAATCACTTGACAATCTTAGCTCTTCACCCCATAATTTCAGATGATTCATTTTTTCTCAGCCTCGAATGGGAGAAGGGTGGATATAAGCAAAAGAAAAAAAGACAAGGTTGGTATAGGCAGAATTGAAGATATAAATGCCTATAGTTATACTGAGTGAGAGGAGAGGTGATTATAAACAAAAAAAAGAAGACATGCACCACTAAAGACTTATTACACACACAGACATATATATATACACAAATTTTCATGATAAGTGCAGTGGCACGTGAAGTGCAGACAACCATGGTCTTGGTCTTAACGCGTTTTCTAAGTGTAGGGCCCTATCTAAGTGATTTGATTGGAAGAATAATAAGTATAGTGGCACGTGAATATAGGGTTTAGGGGGGGCCCTCATGAGAAACCTAACTACTAGCTAGTTGTCCTTTGTTTATGGTATACTATTCAAATGCCATATGATTGTCATATTTGAATGTTAAATCACCCAAGTTGGACTAGCTATCTAGCTAGCTAGATTGCTCATAGACACTGTCACTACTGCTACCTTTTTTTGTTTTTCACTATGAACGATAATACACAACCTTTTAAGTTTTATTTGGAAGAACAATAAGTACAGTGCAGCACGTGAAGTGCAACCATGGTCGTACATGATTTTATTTGAAAGAATAATAAGTATAGATAACCAAGTGATTTAATTGAAAGAAATATAGGGAGGGAAGTTTAGAAAGTCAAAAAGGGAGTGTCAATAGCATCACCCTTATTAAAGCGGCACTACAAATCAATTAAATATTACTTGGAATCCTACAAAATAAAGATAAATATCTTAAATTGAGATTACTTTTGGGATGAGTCACGAATTAAGTCGCTCTCTTTAAGAGTTATTGATTTGATTGAAATAATGCAAAGGCCGTAGTAACTCACATGATTTGACTAACTAGATTACAACTTTTAGTGGTATTTGACAACTTTTGTGTCATAATAGTAATCTATTCTCTTATGGCTAGATCAAAATTGGCAGACACAAAACTGATTTGTATGAAAATGGTATTAATTAGAAAAACGAAGTGATTGTTGCAAAATTAGATCAGCAATTTACTTTTATTTATCCAGAAGAACATGAACTGATGAACATAAGAAGCCTTTATTTATTAATCTTGGCAGCAACAGTATTGATAAAGTGGTGGATAACATTTGCCTCCCGAGTACCCACCTCTGCGACAAAACCCATCACAGTCTGGAATATCTTCACATTTCCCCTGACAAGTAACACTGCCTTCCCCTGAAAGAAAAATTATTCCAATCAAACAAATCAATTTCCACATTCAAAATCCATTAAATGATATTATCAACAGTTTTGCATACCAAGAGAGAAGAGGAGGGCAGAGACAGAGATCAGAATGATCAAAATCTTGGTGATTAAAGATTGATTCTTCTTCACAAATGCCATTTTCTTTCCACTCACAAAGCACTCCTCCACTACTTGTCTCTCATTTTATAGTTAGTGAAGCTGAGGGTGTTCTTAATTTAAGCTGGATATATATGCCATTTATAGCTTGTATTATTTTGTCAGGTTTTATATATGCCATTTAACAGAGCTATAAATGGCATATATAAAACTTGAATACTGAAATGCTTGTAGAGGCTCCACGTCAGCTTTTGCATGCAACAAACAGTTTCCAAATGGAAATTGCTTTAAAATTTAGTTGAATAAAATTAAATTCAGGTCTAACGTATTTGCTTTTAAATTTAATAGAATTAAATTGAATTAAAGGCTGAAGTAATGGTTATTTGCTTTATAAACGCAATCCCACCTTCCCCTCTCCCACATTAGTGAATTTCATGCTTCGTCCATGATTGTTAAAGGACGGTCGAAGAGATCGATTCTGGTGGGAAAGAGTACAGAGGTCTGTGTGTTTGTTTTAATAATTGATACTGATATAGGTTACTTCTTGCAGGCAGCCGCCAAGATCATGATGAAGAAGAGAAAAAAGAAAGAAAGGATGATATGGAGGTACATGGATCACTTTGCTATAGAATTATTATCTTTACATTCTTGCTACGTGATCTAGAGGATAATACACCGGAAGCAGTGGAGTTGGTCTAACTGATGCAATTCAGAAGGATCCGGTACTGACAAATGATCGAGATGATCTTGGATGGCCCCTTTGGTGAGAAGAATATGGAATTTTATCTTGTAGGTTTTAATTTTTGTTAACCTTTTAGACTGTGAATTTGCATTCAATGCAGGTGCGCTAGATTTGATACTGCGTTGAAGGTTATCTTTTCCTGGTATATGAATTCATTGAGAATGGTAACTTAAGCGAACATTTGTGCGGCTCAGGTTAGATTCGGGTGATCATTGTTAGATTTTTAGAGCAAGTTTGAATGATGATGATGATTTTGTTTTACGATGTCCCAGGTAGGAACCCACTGCCGTGGTCTACTAGGGTGCACTTGATTCAGCAAGAGGTCTTGAATATATGCGGCAGGAGCATACTGCCCAGACTTGTTTATATTCGTCGGGGCATTAAATTTGCAAATATATTGATATACCATAATTTCCATGCAAAGGTAGCAGAAAATTTTTTATTGCCTTAGCACCTATTTGAAGCCTTTTTGAATTGTTGTGAACTGAATTATTTGTGTTACAGGTTATTGTTTCAAGGTTCCAAAATATTGTTGGTTTTATATGATGTTAAGTTACCAATTAGACTTTGAAGTTATAATCATAAATTTTATAGTGTAGGGTCGACTAATTTTACCAGAAGAACGAAAGCACTTTTACAATCTTCAAAGATGTCAGTTAGTTTTTTGATTGGCTTATCTATTTATAGTTTTAATCGTTGAAAATAGGATTAAAAATATTGCTTGTGCCACAGACTTGCAGTTCAACTTTTTTATCTGTGACAGCTCATCTTGTGTGATTTTCCTACAGTATGAACCATAACTTTTCCCTAGGCTTATATATTGAATAAAGCAGCTCCTTATTAGAGTGCCACATTGCAACAGCGAGAAAATAAAGGTAATACTAAAGGTGTCAAGGCATGATTAATAATTTTTAAAATGTTTATCATAAAATTTTCTTTAAAATAGTCTGGGCTAATCCTATTTTTGTGATAAAACAAACACGAACACGAACTGGTAGAGTGGAAGCAATTACTTTAATGGATCTACAATGCTTATTAGGCTTTATTATTCGTAAGCATGGTCTACGTAAACACAATTAGTCAACATAAAATAACATTAATCATGATAATATAGATTTTTCGGGAAATTAACATCTACACTACGTACCTGCTCGCAGACCTTAAATGTCATGGGATTTTAAAGTTGAAATTATTGACTCATTGTTGCATTTTAATGTGGCAAGTGGTGATATGTCTTCACATCATATCCTCCCCTTTATTTCTAGATTTACGAACAATGTGCTTGCAATTGGAGGATAGAATCAAGGGATCAAAACATATTGGGACAACTTGCTTTTTAAAGGAATTGAAAGCCTGCAGACAGTCCTGAGACATTTGCATCATATTACCATACACAATGTGGAGGGTATTGAAAAGTTAGTTTTGAAGATAATCGAAGAACCTTGAATGATAATACTAGACATGAATTATTGAAGTTTTTTGTGAATTGTGAATGTTAGGAGATACAAGTTTTGTCTGATGTTATGCCATTGAGGAGTTATCTACATGCCCTCCCTTATAAGTTAGAAAAATTCATTGTCGTATATATTAATATGATGCAAATGTCCGGTATCAATGTTTGTTTAGAACCTTTAACCCTGCTTGGGTTTTCAGTGAAAAAATGGCAGAGCCTTCCTGTTAACTCACGCTAATATTCCATTAATATCATGATAAGGCCTAAGAAAGACATGCATCTCTTGACTGGACTTCACACCGCTGCTGATATATATTGTGTTGATTGTCGTGAAGTGTTGGGTTGGAAGTATGAAAGAGCTTATGAGACATCACAAAAGTATAGGTAAGGTTCATTTTCGAGAAAATTCTTCAATAGCAGAAAATTCTCCAGCAATTGGAAATATGTTAATTTTCTCAAAGTTCTTTTTTTTTTGAATCTTTCAATTTAACGACTACTTTTTCACAACAATACACCTCCGAAGTGTTAACGTTGTATGCTTTTACTATTTACTCTTTTTAAAAGCATGTTAATTGTGTTAAACACTTATATGGATATGGACTTTTGGGTTGATTAATATAAGATAGTAAAGTTCGTGATATGGATTGCGTGAAGCGTGGGTATGCAATGACAACATCTTTCAACATTCCTACGATAACATGCGTCGGTTTTAAAATACTTTCTTAATTGCTCAACGGTAACAATATTCAAACCACCAATATAAAATAAATAAAAATATAGTCTAAAAAATAGTGAATTGTAATTGCATATGCTTCGATCCACGCCCTAAATTACTTCAAATTTATAGATGGAAATTTAAAAATACACCACATTTAATTTGTAATATAATTAAAAAGTACAATTACATGCCGCGCAAAGCGCGGGCATGACCCCTAGTTGACAAGTGTTCGTTTTTCTAGTATCTATATAATTGACATACGTCGTCAGCGAATAAAAAGTAATTGATTAGATATAATAAATTCAATATTTTATGGAAATAGTTAGAATTCTAATGTAATTAAAGTATATTTCTCAATACCTAGAATTTAAAAAACGATTTATTTCAAATTTTCTCAATATGTTTTTTCTCTTTTAGTAATTAAATATTTTAAATTTTAATATATACGACTAGAATCATAATTTAATTAAAACAACAATAAATACATGTATCGATGTTTATAGTTGTTATACACGAGTTAAATGAACTTTTGATCACTGAAATATACACAAAATTTTATTTTGGTCATTGAAAGATAAAACGTTCCAAGTGAGTAATACAAAACTTTTAAACGCTTCATAATGGTCACTCAAACAGAATTTAAGGATTTCGGTCAATCAACACGCTGATGTGTTGCATTGACCATTAAATCCATTTTTTTTTGTTTATGTAACATGACAGTTGTCAAAATTAAACAAATAAAAATGTCTTCTCATTTTCTAAACGAAAAACCTAAATAGGTGGGACCTCAAAAATTCCACCTCATTTTCTTGTCCTACACCAGTGGTGGAAGTCATGGCCATCGATTGTGTTTCCTTGACCGTCCAGATGTTCTTCAGTAGCTCGTACATGTTCTTCGGCACAAAGTCCTTGCCAAGGCTACCAACATCGTCCGATTGAGGACCCTCATGTGAAGGATGATGACCCAACTTCTACCCACCTTTCCTAACTCATCTCACATTTTTTTAAAATTTAATTTCTCCTATAAAATTACACATAATCACATTTTTTAAAAAAATTTATTTGTTTGATTTTTTAATTGCCACCTCAACTTGTTAAAAGCCCTAAATCCCTAAAAAATATGTTCGAGTGACCAATGTGGAACAATTAAATTTTTGGGTTACTCACTTAGAACGTTTTATCTTTTAGTGATCAAAATGAAATCTTGGAGATCTTTCAATGACCAAAAATTGATTTAACCCGTTTATACACCAACCGTTACTATTCTAACCCTAATCAAATATATAAACAATAAAATATGTTCTTCAAATAAATATTATATTAAATAAAAATTGTTAAAATTTAATTTGACTTTAAAAATTACAAGATTTGTTTTTCAAATAATATATCTTACGCTAAAATTTAAATTTTAATATATTTTAGCACGAGTTATCATAGCACGAGGACATGATCTCTACCCGCGTCCACTTGTTTGGCCTCGTATAACTGAGCCCACAAGCGCTAGGGAGTATCAAGAGTTGTAATCGCATGTCGGATCGACGTAACCCAATTGAATGGTATATAAGTAAAGGTCCAGCTCCTCTCACACATGTGACACAAAGTAATTCGGAGACGGTCCAGGAGAACAAATCCGTGCGGACCTTTAGCTTAGAGCGGATATTATCAGTTTAATGTGTTTGGGTTGGATTTTCTAATATGACCTAATTTCAAGCCTCTCAATCTCCAGTTAGTTAAAAAAAATGTTAATAAAATGATATATTTTTTTTATTGTGGCACATAAACTCACACACATGCAATAACACAGTCACAAATATACTCAAATATGATGTTGGAAGGATTCGAACCCCTATACCGTGTCCAGAAATAACCAAATAGTTAGCCAACTGAGCTAAGCATCGACGTGTAAATTATATATGTTCTTGTTTCATTTAATATATGAAAACTCATAATAAAAAGGTCATATTAATAAACAAAAAAAAAATTTAGTTTTCAAGCTACTAAATTGGGATGTATTTCCCATTGAAAGTATGGAGTTCATTTTTTTAAAGGGTGGATGGAGAAATCAGTATATCAACCTTCCATGTGTTTGACCACGAGAGTACTTACCCATTGTGAAATATTCAATTTAAGCTATAGCAACTGTCCCTAGGGAAAACTCATCACCTCAACCCCAACAAGGCGAATAGTTGGAGGAAACCTTGACATAGATGTCTTGAGAAGAGTTTTAACCAATTGAGCTATCCCCTCATTGAAAGTATATAGTTGATTAACGAAAAGAAGATAGTTGATTAACGAAAAGAAGTTATTAGCCTAGTGCCTGTCACTCTTTATAATTTCGAACATATTGAAGTAGTGACGGATCTAGAAAATATATTTAGAGGAGTTTTGGTTAGTGGTAGATAAAGGAATTTATAGGAGCGGCCAAAGGTTGATCGGGTTTGGGGCCAACGCCCTTTAATATTTTTTTAGTGCGATTTACTGAAAAGTGACTAGGAATAAGTAATTATATATTGTCTTTAAATTACAAATCACAAATTAAAGTATAAAATGTTCAAGATAGATAAAAAAAAATCATTTAAGTTGTGTTAGATTATTTTTCATCTATCATTATGTATAAATGTGTATCAATTAATAATTATAATTTATATAGTTATTAGAAAACATAAATATTTTTGGTAATATATACATTTTATATATAATGTGCTAAGAAAATTTTCCAAAAATTTAAGGGATAAGTGAGGAGAACTACATGTATTTTTAGAAAGAAATATAGTATTTATCACATTATAAATATTATATATATAGTAAAAAATAAAGTTTTTGAAAAGTTCAGGGTGGTGTGGGTTGCTATTGTGTCTAAAAATGATTTAAAATAACTTTTTAAATAATTTTTTTCTCAAAATTTTAGGATGGGCTTGAGCTCACCTTGAAAAGAGTGTGGCTTCGCGGCTGAATTGAAGGTTCGAATCCTTCCACACACTAAATTAACAAACATTAAAATTAATATGTGTTTATAAAAAAAATGGAGCAGATTAATTGAAGCTTTCTATATGTAAAAAGGAAAAAAGAAAAATGTAGAAGATTTGTTATATAACCAACTTATTTCAGCCATGAGATGAGTCCTGATCAGCGAATTGCTCTTTTGTCTCTTACGCCAATTTTGGTAGGGTAATTCTTTATATGGATTAACTCTAAAATTTGAAGTATAAAAAAATCAGGTACATTCCCAAAATAAACATTTCTCCATTCTCCAGAACTTTAAACAAGAAAAATCAGATCAAACACGCAATTGTGGACATCCAGTAAAATTTTAAAATTTATATCAATAGGATTCTTGTTCTTTTGGCAGTTTAAGAATCCATGAAATAAAACGAATATTGTGAATGCTTTGCAGATTAATACATGAAGGACAGAGATGAGAAGTAAAAATGTAGCAGGGAAGAAGAAGAAGAAGAACCAATACAGGGAGATAAGCTAAATAGTTGTATTCAATTAGCTGAAAGCGCAACAGTACAAAAAGAATTACATATATAATGATAATTCTAAAATAAAAAAGATAGCAAAGATCATGAAGATTTGACCTCTGTAAAATAATCCTATTCGAAAAGAAACATAAAACGCAGTGTTTAAGTAATATAATATAATGGGCTTAATGCCTAGTAATGCCCAAGACCATGGTAAGACAGCCCATCTTGAAAGTAATAATGTGAAGCTCAACCAATATAAAAAGTCCATCAAAGAACACAAGCCCAAGTCAATAATAGGGCACATGAAGTCTCTGACGAGAAGATTGTGGAATAAAAAAAAAAATAGAACCAACGAAGACTCCATTGCAACAATTTCAACCATTTTTGCAACTAGCAATCTATTTGGTTGGTCAATCCATCTTGCAGACTTCTGTTGATGTCACACATCCTACATCGGTTAGATGTGGCTTAGTGAAGCACAATATAATGGGTATTCTCTCCCTTCCCTAATAGGTCCTTTTAGTGGAGGTGTATGGGTTCATGACAAGTGGTATCGAAGCCAAAGCCCATCCTTACGCATATAGGTGTGTGTTAGCATGTCGTATTATGGGTCGGGTAGCATGATGATTTGCGGATAATCTTAAGCTATTGAAGAATTAAAGATTGAAGAAGAACAAGTTCATGTAGAGGGAAGAAGAAGAAGAAGGAGATAGAGAAAAAAAAAACTTGTATTAAACTTTCATTGAAGTAAAATAGCAAGTTTTCTCTCTATCTCATTCTTCTTCTTCCCTCTACATGAACTTCTTCTTCTTCAATTTCTAATTCTTCAACAGCTTAATATTATCCACAGATCATCATGGTATTGGAGCGTGTCTCAGTCCAATTAAAAAGGGCATACCTCTACCTGTCCACTTATTGGTCTGGCATAACCCAATCCACAAGTGCGAGGGAATGTTAAAATACCACACCGGTTGGGTGATATCCAACCATGTGGTATATAAGCTTGCCCAAGTCTCAATCATACATAAGAGGCCTTTTTCCTTAGTTAAGTGAGTTGAGCCCTAACCCACTTGCTAGCTAGGGAGAAACAATGTCGTGCGGGCCCGATGTATCTACAGGAACCGGACAACCCAAAGCGGACAATATCTATGATGTGTGTAGGGCTCGGACAAGCTTATATACCACATGGTTGGGTATGAAGAATATCTTTGCACCAACTTGAGAGGGGGTGTTACGATTTACCATAATTATCATCATGTATATAGTTGTTAACGATATGGTGGAATTAATCCCTATAATTATAGGATATGTATAGACTTTGTTATTGGCGTGTGTTACTCCTAAACTTTAGGAGCAAACTCTGTAACTTGGACTATTAAAGCTATGCATTCTAATGAGAAAGATGCAATAGAAAAATTACCCAAAACTTATCTCATCCCGTGAAAGCGGCTACCAAGGGGAAGGCCTAGCCGGGTGAAAACCTCAAGTAGAGTGCAACCGACGTGGACGTCGGTGCGGAGGCATGGTGGTTTGTCACACATCCCACATCGGTTAGATGTGGTTTAGTGAAGCACTATATAATGGGTGCCCTCTCCCTCCACTAATAGGTCCTTTTGATGGAGGTATATGTGCTCATGACAAGTTTTGTCACACATTCCACATTGGTTAAATGTGGGTTGGCGAAGCACTATATAATGAGTGCTCTCCCTCTACTAATAGGTCCTCTTAGTGGAGGTGTATGAGCCATGACAGTTGAGTAGATTAAACATTGAAAGATTATATAAGTGGATGTTGTAAGGTACTCAATAAATAAGAGAAGCAAAACCAAATTTTTCAAAAAGATCAGAGTTACCGAGTCAGGCTATCAATTGAGCTCGGTTCTCAACAACTTATGAATAGGAAAGAGTAGCAAATAGAAAATTTTTGCAAGTCGATGGTTAGGGTCAGGCTTAATGGGGCATTTGGTATGTGTTTTGAGGGGGGAATGAGGACGAGATAAGGGGAATCTCCAATTGAACTAGTCCCTCAGATTTCGCACGTAGGAGATCGAGACACAGCCCCAGGGCTATGGGGAAAGATGAAAGGCCTTTCCCCATCTAGAGCTGGTCTTGCCTCTCGTAAGGGTAAGGGTGTTGATATCCTCGATTCGACGAATCTTGTCTTTTCCCAAAAAATGGATTCTCGATGCCGAAGGAAGGGTTGCTCCCAATCCGTCCTACTGTATATAGATATGCACAGACCAAAGCATAAAGTCCTGGATAAATGCCACCCTTTATCTTGTTTGGTTGAGTTTTGGAGGGTGGTGTTGGAAAAATTGTGGTCAACTATAGTTTGACCTAAATTTAATTACTAATTAATGAGAGTCATAGAATAATAATTGATGGGTCTTCATCTTCAATATGAAGAAAAGAGTTTAGAGTTTAATTTGGTCCAAAACCATTTTCCAGTTAAATGAAAATTGACTCCAAAATTACCATGTTAATCATGAAGAACAAAGTGCGCAATAAGTGTGTATGAGAATCTCACATTGAACAAATACAATGTGGATGTTGTATTTATAAGTCTAATGTATATATGAAGGCATTGGGCCCAAGGGCATCTAGGCTTTTGTAGGAGGGAAAGACTCTCCACTATGGGCTTGGATTGAAAACACACACGTGCGAGAGCGGGCCGGGCCCGTGCATGGACTTGGGCTTTTGAAGGCCCAATGGTCTCCTTAATTTTTTTGGACAAACGTTTTTTTGGCCCATTAGTAATCCAGATACATTGAATGTGAACATATGACTTATTCAAAGTTTGGCCCACAATATCTACGACCCACTACCCAGTCCTTGGTCAACTGATGAGTCAAGCCCGTAATATCTGCGGCCCACTACCAGTTTGGTGCCCAAAAATCAGTGGTGGATCATTGAATTTTTGCGTTGATGGTTGCTAGACTCTCCTATATAAGGAGAGAATGGCCGCGAGTCTAAAAAACACCAAATAATATGGGGGATTGTTGGAAAAATGGTGGTCAATCATAGTTTGACCTAAATTTAATGACTAATTAATGAGAGTCATGTAGGGGTCAAAGTCAACCTCAACAAATTATATGGGTCATGTTCAACCCAACAACAACATAAAAGCCCAACAGAGGCTAGGGCCCCGAAGCCCAACAACATAAAACAGACCAGAACTTATAGTCCAAAAAGGACTTGGTCTTATCAAGGCAGTACAAAGCCGATGCAAATAAGGCCGAACCAATAACTAAGGGACGAAGTCGAAGATAAAGCAGTTCCTCGTTAAATGGTAACAGTCGAAACTACTGTAAACTACTGCAAACTGCTGCAAACTACTACAAACTCCTCCAAACTACCGTAAACTCCTCCAAACTACTATGAACTTCTCTAACTGTCACAACTGCTGGTAACTGCTCAAGAAAAGCATAAAAGTAGTTCATTAGGAGGGTGGAGGGGGATTCGGATTGGGATTTCTTACTCGCACTGTATTCACAAGTGATAAATAAAATACCATATCATTCTGCACCGTGGACCTAGGCTAAAATCCAAACCACGTAAAATCTCTATGTTTTGTCTTATATTTGCCCATTCATTCTCCACAATTTGATTGTCGATAATTTACATCAACAATTTGGGGCGCCAGATAGGGGGAGCAGATAGTATTATCACAATGACAAACGCAGAAGATTCACGAGATGATGCTGTAAGCGAGAAGATGAAAGCTTTGATTCAACGCTTCGACGAACATGAAAGAAAGGTCCAACAGTTGGAGCAAGAAAACTTGACTGTTTGAAGAGAAAATCAAAAGCTACTTGATCTTATGAATCAACCTTCAAGTCCACATGTAACCAGAACCGTCCCTGCAAGTACTATCCCAAGTACTTCTGTTCGACTCAATGATGGACAAACAACGCAAATTCCCAACGCAAGTGTTCCCTTGCCAGGATTTGTGCATCAGACAGAATCATCATTGGCATCAACATCAACTCAGTTTCTGAGGCCAACGACACAATCCATGGCACCACTGTTTCCTATACCAATGTCATCTTCGGCTATCCCAACAAATGGTGCTTGGTCAAACATAACAACAACATTGCCAGAAATTGCAACGCAGTGAAGTGTCGATAAAAGGCTGGAAGAAATGGAATCAGCCTTCTTCAGGATACCAGGCATGCCACCACCTATAAAGAAAAATCATACTTTCCTCAAATCTCCATTTGTTCATGCCATTGCCATGGAAGAGCTCCCAAAGAAATTCATCATACCATATATTAAACCTTATGATGGTACCACTGATCCAGAAGATCATGTGGATCAGTATAGTCAACGATTGACTTTGGTATCATACCCATTCAACAAGCATGAAGCATGCATGTGCCGAGGATTTAGTTCAACCTTGGTGGGACCTCCTTTGAAGTGGTATCTTAATCTTCCAGAAGGGCAAATCGCTTCATTCGCATAATTGCCGATGCATTTGTTGAACAATTTGCAAGCAGTAGGAAAATAATTCCAACATCGGATGATCTATATCGACTGCGAAAAAAGCAAGGAGAATCTCTACGGTCATTCTTGACGAGATTCAATAAAGAAAAACTGGAAATTCCAGGATGCTTAGATGAAATTGCGATCAATGCATTTCGCATGGCTCTTCTTCCTGGAAGCAAATTATACGGAAAGCTTACCCGTTATCCATGTAAGTTTTTTCAAGAAGTTCAGGCAAGAGCAAGCGTTCAAATTAAATGGGAGGAAGATGAAGGAAGGCTTCCAGAGCGACAAACAGAGCAGTCGAAGAAATCTGAGCAAAAGCAAA
Organism: Tripterygium wilfordii; assembly: GCF_013401445.1. NCBI lineage: Eukaryota > Viridiplantae > Streptophyta > Magnoliopsida > Celastrales > Celastraceae > Tripterygium > Tripterygium wilfordii. The sequence continues at coordinate 2,860,470 of NC_052232.1, read as the reverse complement.
CAAGTTCAGAAGCTCCGCGATATCCTCGCAAAGATCCTAAACCGATCGATTTCAAGAAGAAACCTCGATCTCCTGAATACAATTTGGTAATTCCACCAAATGAAATCTTATCAGTGCTGAAGAAAATGGGAGATGTTGTTAGATGGCCCGACAAATTAGGTAAACCGCTAGATCAACGGGATACTTCCAAATGGTGTGAATTTCATAACGATTACGGGCATACAACAGATGACTATTTCACCCTCAAAAAAGAAGTAATTCAATTGCTAAAGAAAGGTTATCTTCAGGATTTACTATCCGCAAGAGGAAAAGCGGCGATGTCCCAAGCTGAAAGACGAGAAGAGGAACAGAAGCCATCACCTCCAGAGAAGACGATTAATGTAATATTTGGTGGATCGGAGATTAGCGGAATTACACATTCATCGGCAAAGAAACATGTCAAGCAGACAGAAAATTCTGAGGTATGGAATGATAAGCCGATGGTACAATTCACGAGGCAAGTTATCAGCTTCACAGACGATGAGATGACGAAGCTACTCAATCCACATGATGATGCCCTGGTAGTAACTTTGCAAATTGCCAATTGCGAGGTTAAAAGAATCATGATTGATGATGGCAGTTCAGCAAATTTACTGTTCATGTCCACACTCCAAGCAATGGGACTTTCAGAAGCAGATGTAATCAGAGATCCTATACCACTCATGGGTTTCAGTGTGGAACAGCAATACACCATCGGCTCTATTCCATTGCAAGTAAATGCCAAAGGAATAAATCTCCAGGTTCGATTTAATATATTAGATTATCAATCTCCATATAATGCGATACTTGGACGACCTTGGATTCATGCAATGAGGGCTGTGCCATCAACTTATCATCAAGTGATACGATTCCCAACAAGAGATGGAATACAAGAAATATATGGGGATTAACGTCAAGCAAGAAGTTGTTATGAACAAGCATTGAAAGGAAAAACCAAAGCTTTATAGCAATTACAGCAAGGGCCGATTCTAAGTAATCAAGAAGAATCGGCTAATAAGGAGATAGAAGAAGTCATCATTCATCCGGATTATCCAGATCAGAAGATTCAGATTTGAGCCAACCTGGATCATCAACTTCGAGAAAATTTGATCCGATTCCTTCAAAATCATAAACATACTTTCGCTTGGACGCATGCAGATATGATTGGAATCGATCCGAATATCATCACTCATCAGTTGCAGGTCGATGATAATTTCCTTCCAGTAAGACAGAAAATACGAAGATTCACTCCAGAAAGAAATAAAGTCATCAATGAGGAAATTCAAAAGCTGCTAGATATTGGATTCGTCCGCGAAGTTCAATACCCAGACTGGCTAGCAAATGTGGTTGTGGTAAAAAAGAAGAATGGAAAGTGGAGAGTCTGTATCGACTTCACAGATCTGAACAAAGCTTGTCCGAAAGATTCTTTCCCGCTTCCTCATATCGATGTACTTGTGGATGCGACAGCAGGGCATGAACTACTCAGCTTTATGGATGCATTCTCCAGATATAATCAAATCTTGATGCATCCAGGAGATCAAGAGAAAACTGCATTCATAACCGAACGTGGTACGTATTGTTATAAAGTGATGCCATTTGGATTGAAAAACGCAGGAGCGACATATCAACGGCTGGTCAATCGTATGTTTGCAAGTCTACTTGGAAAAACGATGGAGGTATACATCGATGATATGTTAGTAAATACTCTGAAGGCCGAAGATCATGTTGAACACCTCAAACAAGCATTTGAAATTCTTGATGTTCATCAGATGAAGTTAAATCCTCTCAAGTGCGTTTTCGGGGTCAAAGCAGGAAAATTTCTGGGATTCATTGTTACACGAAGAGGTATTGAAGCAAATCCTGATCAAATCCAGGCGATACTTGATATTCCTTCTCCCACAAAAATACAAGACGTACAACGGCTGGCGGGAAAGATCGCAGCGTTAAACAGATTCATCTCCCAATCATCTGAAAGATGTCATCATCTGTTCACGGCTTTGAAAAAATCAGCTAGCTTCGAGTGGACAGGTGAATGTGAGACGGCATTAAAGAAATTGAAGGAATATCTGACCAATCCTCCAATTCTTGCGAAGCCAAAAACCGATGAGATACTATATCTTTATTTAGCAGTTTCCGAATTTGCAATTAGTGCAGTACTGCTAAGAGAAGAGAACAACCAGCAGCATCCGGTATATTATGTTAGTCGAAGTTTGCTAGATGCTGAAACAAGGTATCCTTTAATGGAAAAGCTTGTTTTAGCACTTATCACTGCAGCAAGAAAGCTTCGTCCTTATTTTCAAAGTCATCCTATCATGGTGGTGACGAGCTTCCCGATCAAAACTATACTCCATAAACCAGAATTATCCGGACGTTTAACGAAGTGGGCAATTGAATTGACCGAGCATGATATCGAATATCAACCTCGAACAGCAATCAAAGCCCAAATTCTCGCAGACTTCTTTGCTGAATTTAGTCCGGGAATGATGGATGGTGTTCACAAAGAATTGCATCAAAACAAAGAAGATGATGACGCTATTTGGCAATTATTTGTTGATGGTTCAAGTAATGCAAAGGGAAGCGGCCTAGGTATCATCTTAATCTCACCACAAGGAGATCAATTCCCTCAAGCTGTACATTGCGGATTTCATGCTACAAACAACGAAGCAGAATATGAAGCTCTGATTGAGGGACTGAAACTAGCAAAAGAATTAAAAGTTCAACGTGTTCACGTGACTTTATATTCCTAGTTGATCGTCAAATAATTAAATGGAGAATATCAAGCAAAAGATGAAAGAATGAACAATTATCTGGAATTAGTGCGGAAGTTGCAACTTGAATTCAAAGAATTCCAGATTCATCAAATTCCCAGAGAAGAAAACCAACAAGCAGATGCATTGGAAAATCTGGGATCAGCAAGTCAAGCACAAATAACTCAGAATGTCCCATTGATTTATTTGGAATCATCGGCAATAAGCAAAACTTCCACGGTGGAACAATCATTTGCTATTATTGAAGACAATGATGACTGGAGGACACAATTCATACAATATCTACAGGATGATGTGTTACCACAAGACAAGAATGAGGCCAGAGCCCTACAACGAAAAGCATCACGTTACACGATAGTTAATGGCATTCTTTACAAAAGATCATACCAAGGAGTATTGCTACGATGTTTATCTCAGGAAGAAGCACAATATGCATTAGCAGAATTACATGAAGGTGTCTGCGGAAACCATTCAGGTGGCCGAAGCTTAGCCAGTAAAGTCATGCAAACAGGTTATTATTGGCCTATGCTCCGTGGCGATGCAGCCGAATATGTGGCTAAATGTGGTAAATGTCAAGAGATTTTCACAAATTTCGCATCAACCACCAACGGAGCTAGTCCCAATTTCGTCAGCATGGCTATTCGTGAGATGGGGAATGGATATCGTTGGAAAGCTTCCTCCAGCATCTTGACAAAGAGTGTTCTTATTAATTTTAATGGACTACTTCACAAAATGGGTGAAAGCAGAAGCTTATAAACAAGTCAGGGATAAAGAAGTTAAAAGCTTCATCTGGAGAAACATCATTTACAGATTTGGAATTCCTTATGAAATCATTTGTGACAATGGATCTCAGTTCATAAGCCATAAACTTCAAGATTTTTGTAACACGTGGAAGATAAAGCTTTGTTTCGCATCACCAAGGCATCCACAATCGAATGACCAAGCGGAAGCTACAAACAAAACGATAGTCAACACTTTGAAGAAGAGACTGGAAAACACAAAGAGAGCATGGGCAGACGAACTCCCAGGAGTTATGTGGTCATATCGAACGACAGTGAGAACTTCAACAGGTGAAACTCCATTTTCTTTAACTTATGGAACTGAAGCAGTGCTACCAGTTGAAGTTGGCCTTCCAACAGCACGATTTGAATGGAAGAAAGATGAGGAAAATAACACCGTTCTCACCGAAGAATTAGATATGCTTGAGGAACGACGAAATCTTTCATCTGTTAGAACAGGAGCTTACAAGCATCGGATCGCAAAATATTACAACAAAACAATCAACTCAAGAGCTTTTGATATTGGTGACTGGGTTTTACGCAAAGTTTTCCAGAACACACAGCAATTGAATTCTGGAAAACTGTGGGCCACATGGGAAGGACCGTACAGAGTCATAGAGGTCGTTGGCAATGGTGCTTACAAATTACAAACCAGAGAAGGAAAGATACTTAACAATAGCTGGAATGCAAAACATCTCAGGTTATATCTTTCCTTCAAAAAAAAAACAAGAAGATATAATATGTATATATATATAGGGGTCTGGATGATGAACTACTGAAATGTATATATTTTCTCAATCGAGTTGAATATATACATATATATGCTCAGCATATATAAGTGCCTGACAGACCGCATTACATCACCCCCGTCGTTCCATACTTAATTATTGCAGGATCTATTAGCATATTGGATAAAATGTCAGAGTTTGGACGAAGGTCAAAGAGAAGAAGATTGATGCCCTCTAATCTCCCAAAAGGTCATGTACATTTAACTCTTTATTTAAGCACAATTTTATTTGCATTTTGTTTGCATCATAGTTAAAATTTTAAGCAGACAATTGAAATCGTAAATCTCAATTAATAAGAAATATAAAAGAGTTAAGATCGTATTTAAGACTAACAGGGAAGATATAGGATTACAAAAGTTAAAATATAAGCTTAAACGTCGTCTTCGGCTTCAGAGGCAGAAGTTTGCATTGCATCGATGACCTTGAACTCTTCATATTCTTTGATCATTCGATCAACTTCTTCTTCATTTAAAGTACCGGCCTTATATTGCATCATCACCTCCCCCAAGGCCTTGATTCTTTCCTTTCCAGCGGCGAGAGCACATTCTCCCTTATAAAAATCAGCATCTTCTTTCGATTATGTCAATTCGTCTGATAGCCGATTTGCTTTCTCAATGGAGGCACTTAATTCAATTTCGCAATCTTTCAGTTTAGAGTCAATTTCCTGTAGATCTTTCAATTTGTTTTCACTTTCTTCTAATTTGACTCTAAAAGTTGAAAGTTGCTCTTCCGTAGCTTTCTGTTGCTATATTATGTTGGACAATTGTCTGCCCTGATCTGTGAAATCAGTCTTCAAAGCAATATGCCTTCTGTCCAATTCATCGAACTTATCTTCAGCATTCTTTAAAGCTTCAGCAGCAGCATTCTTCGTTTTTTCCAATTGATCTTCGGCCTCCATCCTTAGCTTTTTCTCCTGTTCTTCGGCCTCCAAAAATTTTTTAATATCGGCCTGCAGTAGTCCGCTGGAAAGACGAAGACTCTTTACTTCCTCACTCAACTTTTCGACTTCTTTATCAATGTAAAGCTGAACTGGCAAAGCCTGAAAGAAGAAGATGAATGTTACTTTTAATTTAACATAGAAATATAAATAAATTAAGTTTTGAAAATACCTGAAAAGCATAAGAAATGCTGTAAATAGAAGCGCCTTCAAGAGTCAATTTAGGAGGGGTGAAACCAAGGGGATAAGCCAATTTATGCAAATCAGGAAATAACTCAGCAGGCCTCGAATAAAGAGGGATGTTAGGGATCGACATCTCAAAACTCTTTGCCGGAAGACTAGACGGAAGATCAACACCCGATAGTCTCAACTCTTTTTCAAGCAAAGCTCTCAGAGGTGAAACTGGATGAACTGGATCTTTTCCTTCTCTTCTCCCGGTTTCCTCTCTCACTTCATCATCAGGAACCTGAATGATGTCATCGGCCTCCTTGCTCAATCCCGCACTTTCACCTACTGGAGAAGGAGACGATACCCTGATTTTCTTTTTCCTTATAAGTGTGGAATCATCATCTATGTCACCCTCAGGAACTTCAGAAGTCTCAGTTCCTTCAGCAATTGTTCCTAACTCACTATGAAGTCCCAAGATAGATTCATGTTTTCTCTTCGTCCTCTTCTCCTTAGAACTTTTCTGGACTTTCTTCTTTTCAGCAATCTCCTTAAGACTCAAAGGAACAATTACTCTTGGAGCCATATGTGGTCCTGTGAAAAATTGAAAAGAAATGAGTAGAAATAAGAAACAAAATAAAAATCGTAAATATTTCATCAACTTACTTTCAAAAAGATACTTTGAGGAAACGAATTTCCAATCTCTTTCAGAACGAGGAACTGACTTTAAAAATAACTGACAATTCCTCTGAGCCTCTTTAGTAATAGTTGTCTTAGGAGATTTGCCTGCCATTAAAAGATAAATGTTCATAAAGGAATTAAATAAAAGTAAAGGAAAACTTAATTAATTATACCTTGAATTGTCCAAGAACTAGAAATACCATCGTCATCTTCCAAAAGAGTTTCCTTTTTCACCCAGAAATATCTCTTTTGCCAGTTATGATCACTGGACGTCATCCCAACAATCAAATTTTCCTTATCCTTCTTCGACAACATATATCTACCTACATCCTTTTTGTTTTCTTGCCAAGAGTAAGCAGTAAGAAATTCGTGAAGACCAAAAGTAAGACTGTATTTTGCACTTAAAGCTTCTAGAGATAGCAAAATACGCCAAGAATTAGGCATAAGTTGACAGGGGGCAACTCCAAAAAATTTTAACACAGACTTAACTAGAGGTCCTAAAGGAAACCTTAATCCACACCTTAATGTTATAGCATATACTACAGTCCATCCAGGAAATTCATAAGAAGCTGATTCGCAATAACCAAGAATTCGCATTTCTATTTCCTGTGGAATTCTGAATTCAACCCTAATATTATCTAAATCCTCTTCCGTTAATACAGAAGCAGGATCCTTGTCTACTATAACATCATCCTCCAAAACTTTTTGAGTCTTACTTTTTGAACGAGTAGTTGACCTTAGATGAACTAATCATCCTTTGACCCGATACTCCTTCAGATTCAGAGTAAGACGAAACCCTAAGATTAGTGGATTGATCTCCTAGTTCTTTTTCTGGTATATCACCTTTAGGAAACTCATCCTGAGTATCTATAACAGCCGGACTTTCATTCGGAATGATTGAGGGACCGAAATTAGATTCGTCCCTTTCATTCTCTCGCTCAAACCTATCGATGAATTCTTCAGAGGAACCAAGCCAAGCCATAATCGAAAACTCAAAAAAGAAAAAGTCAAGAAACGTACCTAAAGTCGAACCGTGTCTTGGAAGTTTTAAGATAGTGGGTGGTTACAATATACCCATTAAAAAACCCCCAAGGACTAAATAGTAAATTCAAAATTCAAAAGTTAAAACTCCTCGGAAATCGTTCTTCCACGAATTAATCAAAGCCGTTCGATCAAAAGTAACTTCTCGATAAGTGGCGAAAATGGTGGCGCTACATCATATCACTAAAAGGCTAGTTAGAATCGAAATACGATTCAACTTCTAAAGTTGGCTCTTTTTCCTATAAATATACTGGAGAAAACCCAAAGAAACACCACTTCCAAAACAAAAAACCTCTACAGTCATGAGTTCCTCCAAGCTTCCTATCGAGTCTGAGTACCGAAAAGTAATGTCTAAACCAACCAAGTCAGATGAAGGACCATCTGAAGTGGCAGAAGAATTTCAACAGTTGAAGCTATACCCTGAAGGGTATGATCCTTATCAACACGTCTCCGATCTGCAAGATCTGCTGATACGTTTGGATAAAAATCTCCATGAAGCAGAAAGAAGGATAATAGAGCTTACCCGAGCCTACAAATTGTCTGGGAGGTCACTTTATCGGCTTTGAGACATGTCAGAAAATGCTGCTATGGAAGATGATCCTGAAAAGCTACGACAAGCTTTACAAAACATCAATCTTTTTATGAAGAATAATCTAGTTAGAATGCATCATGCCTTATGGCCAAGACCTTAAAAGCTTGAGCAATTTTAACTATTTATAAATACTATTCCATGTTTATCTCTGCCAAAGATAAAGTTCTTAGACAAACCAAGAATCTCCTCTTTACATTCCAAATATTCAATTTCTGTCAAAGATGAAACCTTTAGGTGAAGCAAAAATCTCACCAGTAAAAGATGAAGCTTTATTAGAGGAAGACGAAGCTTCCCAAAAATTCCAAAAATAATTCAACTCCAATAAATATCAATTCTGATCAATTAACCCTCGAGCAAACCAAAAGGCATTCCAACTCCTCGAGAAAAGACGTGGAGTAACGTCGCAACCGTCCATCTCCCCATTATCTATCACAACTTCCAAGGAAAAGGTAACTTCCTTCATATTCCATTCGTATAAATATTCAAAAGAAAGAATCAGCAGAAACCAATATTTTCCTCAAGAAATCTTCAAGGATGGATACTCCTAACTCTCCACCAGTGAAAAGATCTAGAACCGATGAAGGTTCTACTTCTAAAGAAGATGAAGATGGAAATGATCATAGATTCAACCTCTCCCCTATAAGAGAAGATGTATACGAGGATGATCACCAGAAAACCATCGAATCTCTACAAAAAGCTCTGATGGAAACCAAAAGGAGACTTAAGAAAGCAACTGACAAAGTTCAAGACTACAGAAGACAACTTATGGTCTCAAAATATGCCATACAAGGCGTTCGATATATGTCATGGGGTCGACAAGCAAGTAGTCATGATCCAGATAAATGGCACGAAGCAATCACTGAGATCACAGTACAACTTGGATCTGTTGTAGATGGAATAGACAGTATTCTTTACACCCTAGAATAAAATTCCTGTCCATTTTCCTTTTTTCCAAATTTTATTTCAAGAAAATTTCTACGAAATTCCATTTCATTTCCAACAAATATAAAAGGCGGGATATTTGAATTGTTTATTTCGAAATACGAAAAGACACAATGGTCTCTAAAAAATGGTGCAACCGTTTAGCTTCCCCACATTTTTCAGGAATAACTGTTTCTTTGAAAGTGAACCTTTCATCCTTAAATACACGACGATAAGAAGGAGAAGACATTCCTGTTTCCTTCTAAAAAATCTCTCAAACACTCAGCAAGATGAGTTCTTCTGACTCCACTCCTGCAAAAAGAGCATTGGATGAGAAAGAGAATCTCATTCCTTCAAAACGGGCAAGAAACGAAGACCCTTCTTCTTCAAAAAAGGCAGAGGCCAAAGGAGAAGGTTCCACATCTCGAAACAACGACAAACCAGACGATTCAGTCGTTGAAATATTTGTAGTATCTGAAGAACTGTACGAAGAAAATCCTCAAAACTCCATCGAAGGATTAAAAGGACTTCTTGAAGAAGCCGAAAGAAATCTGCAAAACGAGTACGAACGAAACCAATCTTATACGGATGTGCTTCGAGCGGCCAGAGATGCGCTGAACAGAGTTCGCGATAACGCTTGGGGTCATTCTCGAAATCAAAACGTTTATCGATTACAAGAATCTCTTTTAGATCTTGCAGCCCATGTTGGGAATGCAATGAATATCATAAATGATGTTATTTGTACCTGGGCTCGTTAAGAGTTATACCATTGCATATGTATTCCCATGTATGAAGTATTTATGTTTTATTTTGACAAAGATATTCTCATTGTTAATCTCATTGCTCTGAAATTGCAATTGTAGAAATACTTCAACAGTCAAAAAATGCAAAAACTGCAAAAAGAGATGATGAGACGAAGAGCTCTGAAGAAGACGCAACCCCAAGCAAAATATTTTTAAGTTTAAATCAAACTTAAAAATAGGGGTCAAAGTGTAGGGGTCAAAGTCAACATCAACAAATTATATGGGTCATGTTCAACCCAACAACAACATAAAAGCCCAACAGAGGCTAGGGCCCTGAAGCCCAACAATAATAAAAGCCCAACAGGGGCTAGGGCCCCGAAACCCAACAATAATAAAAGCCCAACAGAGGCTAGGGCCTCGAAGCCTAACAACATAAAACAGACCAGAACTTATAGTCCAAAAAGGACTTGGTTTTATCAAGACAATACAAAGCCGATGCAAATAAGGCCGAACCAATAACTAAGGGACGAAGCCGAAGATAAGGCAGTTCCTCGTTAAATGGTAACATCCAACTACTGTAAACTACTGCAAACTGCTGCAAACTACTACAAACTCCTCCAAACTACCGTAAACTCCTCCAAACTGCTATGAACTTCTCTAACTGCCACAACTGTCGGTAACTGCTTAAGAAAAGCATAAAAGGAGTTAATTAGGAGGGTGGAGGGGGATTCGGATTGGGATTTCTTACTCGCACTGTATTCACAAGTGATAAATAAAATATCATATCATTCTGCACCGTGGACCTAGGCTAAAAGTCGAACCACGTAAAATATCTCCTTTTTGTCTTATATTTGCCCATTCATTCTCCATAATTCGATTGTCGATAATTTACATCAACAAGTCATAGAATAATAATTGATGGGTCTTAATCTTCAATATGAAGAGAAGAGTTTGGAGTTTAATTTGGTCCAAAACCATTTTCCGGTTGAATGGAAATTGATTCCAAAGTAGTCATGTTAATCATGAAGAACATAGTGCAATAACTGTGTGTATGGGAATCCCACATTGAACAAATACCATGTGAATGTTGTATTTATAAGCCTAAGGGCAAATGCAATGGTAAAGTGTTATTGGGCCAACAAAGATGTTGTCTTTTGCTGATTGACTGTATTGTAAAGTGTGTTTTGCTTACTTGGTTGCATTAGGATAAGTGTTTTGCTGATGTGGATGTATTGATATTTGATGTTTTGGTGTAGTTTTGTTGTGGATAATATGGAGGAATGGAATGTTGTTGGCCTCCATGTTGGGTGGGAAGAGAAATTGTATAGAAATTTATGTTTTGTTGATATAGTTGTGTTGGAAGATGTGTTTTGCTGATGTGACTGTATTAGAATACGTGTTTGACTTGACTTTTTATATAATAGAGGTGGGACCGGGCCAACTTTTTGTTGGCCCAGCAAATAGAAAACCATTGCATTTGCCCTAATGTTTGTATGAAGGCATTGGGCCCAAGGGCACCAATGCTTTTGTAGGAGGGAAAGACTCTCCACTATCGGCTTGGATTAAAAACACACGCGCGCGCGCGTCCTCAGCGTTGACGCTGGAGTGAAGCGATGTGAGCGGGTCGGGCCCGTACATGGACTTGGGTTTTCGAAGGCCCAATGGTCTCCTTAATTTTTTTGCACAAACGTTTGTTTGGCCCATTAGTAATCCAGATACTTTGAATGTGGACAGATGACTTATTCAAAGTTTGACCCGCAATATTTGAGGCCCACAACCCAGTCGTTGGTCAACTGATGAGTCAGGCTCGTAATATCTACAACCCACTACCAGTTTGGTGCGCAAAGTCAGTGGTGGATTACTGATTTTTTGCGTTGATGGTTGCTAGACTCTCCTATGTAAGGAGAGATTGGCTGCGAGTCTAAAACACACCAAACACAAACCCTAGCGTCTGAGTTTCTTGGTTGAGAGTGTTGTTCTATTTGGTACGATTGAGTCCACCTGTAGTGATGTGCTGCTTACTCGTGGTGTGGAGCATTGTATCTTGGGAAGAGATTGTCCGTGTAGCAAAGGAACCAATTTGGGTGGGGCAAATTCTCTTTAAGGAGATTCGCTAAGGCGTACCTCACTCTCCTTATCCAGCTACTTCAATAATTCGGTTTTGGTATTTTTAATTCAAGCATTAGTTTCTGTACTTATATTCGATATTGTATTGATCAATGAAATTAATCTGTGTTTGTTATCTAAAGATATTGTATCACATGTTTTCTCTTATCTGATGATACTGTATCGCATGTTTCTCTTATCTTATGAAAAAGGGTAATATGAAAATTGTATTATTAATATTGTTTCACTCATGTTCACTCTTTATTTTATATCAAACATAATCATGCTCACCCCCATACTCATCTCACAGCACTCATCCCTCCTCATCTCATGCTCACCTCACACAATTATGAACCAAATGCTCTGTTAAAACCAAAGATCGTGTGCAACACTGCAACTTATTGTCGTATATGAGTTATGACTTCCTGTTCCTGGGTGCTAGCAGATGCCGACGGGACATTTCAATGTTGAATGTTGGATTGTGGGCCTCCCCAATACAATACATTAAAGGAGCCGAAGAATTGGACAGTTTGACCGAGTCTTAGCTTGGACGATGATTTTGTAAATGGGCTTGAGAATTCGATGACGGAATTGGGCCCCGTCCAGAACAAAAAGGCTTCCCATATTTGAACAGATAGAAGGAATCAGTTTGGCTTGCTAATTTCATACCTTCTTTTTTTTTTTTCCTCTATGTTTGTTTTGTGTTGTCCCAAATTTCCATATATGGTTATAGCTTTCAGTGTTAGAAATCCCACATCACAAAACATTAATAATAAATTAAAGGTATTGATAACGGGTATCCTAAGAACATTTGTTATAAATTTACTACAACATATCATGGTATGTCACGTGTGAAAAACACTCCCTCACTTGATTTTTTAAACTTAAAATACATATCTTCTTCATATTTCAATGCACATTTTTCATCCTTATCTAATGTCCTAAGAGCAAGCATTATCATTTTTTCATAAATTAAATAGAAAGTAATAATGTTATGATTTAATAACCAATAAATCACTAGTGCAAACCTTACATAAAAGTAGTATAAATAACTCAATAAAACCTTCTGACCATGATGTTTATTACAGTGTAGGGGGACTCTTGGCAAATTTGGTCCTATATATGAATATCATGGTGGTGCATGAGTTGACATATTCACAAAAAAGTAAAGAAACACAAGACATTAATTTCCTTCTCACAACGTCCAAAACAGGCAACTAATAACAGTTGACTCATAATACGAAAAACGGTTATAAATAATAATAACATAAAGATATACTATTCAATGAGAATTCCCACTCGTACGTACATATATATATATATATATGATTTCTCACATAAAGATCTAATATAAGGGTGTAAAATAAAGGTCTATATTTACACCATTGATTTGAAATATGTGGGACCCAAAACAGTGGATCCTACTTGTCATCTCATTCATCCACACCATTAAAACGTAACACTTATTTTACATCCTTACATTAGACTCTTATGTGAGAATTCCTCATATATATATATATATATGAAGAATTTTCTTATGCGGGCACCCACAAGTTATATTAACATACGCACATTTTTAGAGGGTGTAGATAAGTGAATGACAAATGAGAATCATTATTTTGGGTCTCACATGTTCCAAATCAATTGTGGGATTGAAGTGTATATATATATACACACCCGATAGTCCCATACTACTAAAACCCCCAAACAAAAACATATGAAGATCTTGACAAGCATTTTGATTATACTTTGTGTAGCCGTTGGAACCATTTTCTCGTCAATCCTTCAGTCTTTTGGTTCAGAAGATCAGTACGAGGTTCGTGTCATTAATGGCTTCACAAACAACTCATCGTTGCCTCTGGTGATTTGGTGTACATCTTCCATGGAAGATGAAATCGGTGGACGTGCTCTTCAAGAGGGAGATGATTTTGGTTGGAGTGTGAGGACTAGTTTTTGGGGTCCTAGTGGTAATAGTTTCTTTTGTACAATGAAATGGGACCAAAAGAGGAAGAAATTTGAAGCCTTTAAGGTTTCTAGAGATGTTCATCGTTGTGGGTTGTATAGAATGTGTTCTTGGTTGGTCAAGGAAGATGGGTTTTACTTCAGCAATGATGAAGTTAATTGGGTAAGGGACTTTTCTTGGTCATAATATGTATATATATATACAGAGAGAGAGAGAGAAAGGTGGCCATATATGGATAATTCTCTTCATTTTTGGGTTCATTTTTCTTGTGTTGTGAGCTTATAGATAACAGTTTCTCTCTTGTTATCTCCATCTGTAGTTGTTTAACATGGTATCAGTAAATCCTGGGTAGTTTTTTTTTATAAAGTGAAACTCACTCAACTGCTCACCGAACAATTGGCTGGTAAACATTAGGTCATATGGAAGACCTCACAACCTTCATGAATCAGTTAAGACAATGGTCGAGGCCTAGAATGGGAAGATAGCGCGCTGTGACATTAGCATATATATGTTGGGCTGAACAAGGGCTCATATCACAAATTGCGATAATGAAAATACTCATGAAATTTGAATTTACGGCCTCTCGTTTACATTAAGAGTTATCGCGGTAATTATGTGAATCCATCTTTTACACATGTTAAATAAAATTTAAGTCGCTTATGAAATGCCTTAGAGACATTCTATTGGCAATTTTTTTTAGCTAGTCACATCAAATATGGATAACTACATATGTTAAATCAACTCAAACATTATTGTACGCATTAGCCACATGAATCATTCTACAAAGTGATTTATTGTACCAAAACTCATAGATATATAGGCATTGAATTAAGAAAACTTTCTGGTGATATTATAAAATTATGGGTTTTTTTAGTACTCCTTGTTTTTTTTGTAAACAAGAACGATACGATCGTGTTTACCTTTTTAACAGTCAAGTTTGGTTTAAACTCGGGCCAAATAGACCGCACGTACAACTTTTAACAGATAAGTTGGATTGAGGATTAACATGAGGATCGACCACGGAAACCCAACAGACATATGCCTTTTGCCCAAGCTGATAACCAACTGGACTATTCCAGTTTGGTTGTTTTTTTAGTACTAAGATGCTGCCATGTAGATGTAAAACATCATCTAATTAAAAAGTGTAAATCTTCTCTTTTCATATACAATTCTGGCACTTGACAACTTGAACATATTACATGATCGTTACCAAACATAGAAAAGTAGTAGACCCAAAATGAAAGGCAACATGCTTATACAAAACTGAAAAAGAAAGAAAGCACTAGTAGACCCCCTATTGATGTGGCTAATGCGTACAATAATAATGTCACCCATAAAAAGAATTCACCAGAAATGATTAAAAAATCATAAAAATCTATGAGTTTTGGTATAAAAAGAATTCACATCATACAAATTTTAATTCAAACTAAAATATTACAAACATACAAAATAAATACACATCATAAAAATTCAAACAAAAATAATTACAAACATACAAAAGAAATTCACATCATAAAAATTCAAACTTAAATAATTACAAACATATAAAAGAATTTGCGTCATAAAAATTCAAACTAAAATAATTACACCCATACAAAAGAATTCACATCATAAAAATTCTAATTCAAACTAAAATGATTACAAACATACAAAAAAACTCACAATATAAAAATTCAAACTAAAATAATTACAAAAATACAAAAACAAATTCACACCATAAAATTTATAATTGATATAGTTAGAAACATACAACAAAATATTAGTACAAAGTATTAAAATAAAAATTCTAATATTATTTTTAGTAGTATTGTGTTTTTAACAATAATATATTTTTTGAACCAAATAAATTAAAATTATAAAAATATAAAAGAGGTGGGATCAATGGTGGGACAGGAGGCGTATAGGGAAAAGAAAATAGGAGGTGTATAGAGTAAAAAAGTGGATGCATTTAGATGAACCAATGGACACGTCATACTGGACGAAATCTTGGGTTCGTTGTTATCAGCTTATGGTCGAAAATTGGAGATCCTGGAAAGTGTCACAAATTGTTAATGGCATGCTAGCGTGGTGGAAATTATAGATCCTTGAAGAACTCAACAAAACTTACAGGGTCCAAGAAATACAATTGGCCATTTCGATTGAAAGAAATGAAATTGCAAACCAATGATGATTGGATGATCAGGGTTGTTAATGGAATTCATAATCATCTAGCAACAATATACATGGAAGGACATTCGTTTGCTGGTAGACTCTCAACTGAGGAAAACAATATCATGATTGATATGTCAACGAATTTGGTGAAAGCACGCACCATATTGTCTACACTAAAGAGCAAAGATCCAGAGAATGTCTCTACTATAAAAACAATCTACAATGCTCGCCAAAAGTATCGAGTTGCAGAAAAGGCAGGTAAGTCTCAAATGCAACAACTTCTCTATAACTTGAGTGAGCACGAGTACATATATTTCTATCGGGCTAATGATGAGACTAACGAGCTCCTAGATTTATTTTTTGCTTATCCACGCTCATTAGACATATTAATTGCCCTTCCATTTGTTGTGTTTATGAATTCCACTTATAAGACAAACAGGTTTCATATGCCACTTTTTGAGATTGTTGGCGTAACATCAACCAATAAGACACTTTCTATAGCATTTGTCTTGCTCCAATCAGAGAAGGAAGATAATTACACTTGGGCGATGAGTTGTTTATGCTCCATGCTGTGGAATTAGCTTTAATGAAGTCAATTGCATGTGTCTTCCCTAATGCTACCGCGCTCCTTTGTCGATGGCATATTGAGAAAAATATTTTTACCAATTGCAAGAAAAGGTTTTCGGACAAAAAAACCTGGGGCACATTCAACAAAATGTGGTCTGCTTTGGTCATGCCAGAATCAGAGTATGAATTTCATCTTGGGGAAATTGAGTTAGAATTTCATCTTGCGGAAATTGAGTTAGAATTTCATAATTATCCTATGATTCTTACTTACTTAAAGGATGTTTGGCTAGCTCCTTACAAAGAAAAGTTTGTATCTGCGCGGACAAATAGGTGCATGCATTTTGGAAATATGACGACAAACAGGGCAAAGAGTCAGCATGCAAATTTGAAACTCCAACTTCATACATCTCAAGGTAATTTTGAGTCGATATGGTCCATCATTCATAATTTGCTTAAATGTCAATTCACAGCAATAAAGAGTACCTTGGAAAAGAGCTTAAATGTTGTTCAACATAGATTTCAAACATCATATTTCGAAGATCTTAGAGGCTTTGTGTCTGAACAAGCTTTAAAAAAGGTCTTAAAAAAGATGGATCGGGCAAAAATTGTTGGAGTCGACATTCAAGGATGTAGATGTATTGTTCGGTTAACTCATGGACTTTCTTGTGCACATGAGATATCTATGCAAGCGAAAAACTTCCAAATCTTTTATCTTATGTTGATCATTTTTGGAAAAAATTTGACTTCAAGCCAAGCGAGTTATTAGAAGATGATGATCTCAGTTGTGCGGTTGAGATGGAGTAAATTGTGGAACAGTTTCAAAAGAAACCCCGATCTGGTAAAATTGGACTATTGAGGAAGTTACGAGAGATAATCAAACCATCCACTCCCTCACTTTCGGGACCAAAAGTCATACAAAATACACATTGTCGACCCTCATTGAGAAAGAAGGATAAATAGACTCGTAGAGATCCCTCTACATTTGAGTATGTGGAAGCTTCTTTGAAGATGTCATATGTACCTCATCGTCATAGTTGTTCATCAATTGGCATTGCTTCATCAACTATATCAAGACGAGGATGACAAGTTCAATCACCAAGTTATGTCAACCAATTTCCCCTAATACTGAGAAGATACGTTGTGAATGTCATCGATGCAACAATCGACGATAATTGTGGGTTCAGAGCTATTGCTGGCTTATTAGGTCTCCAAGGAAGTGAATTTGCTTGGTCTTGTGTTAGGCGTGATTTAATTGAAGAGCTAAGGACATTTTCGAAAGTGTATGTATCTTTGTTTAGCAGTTATGAACAGACATGTTATATTCACAATGCGCTTGCATTTTTCGAGATAAATAAACCAGCACCAATCAACTGTTGGATAAATATGCCTGATATGGGATACCTTATCGCATCAAGGTACAGCATCGTCTTGCATCTCATAAGCGATGTACAATATTTGACTTTTTTACCGTTGCGATCCATCCAACCTCCACATGCAGAACGTAATGTCATCACTATTGGATATGTGAATGATAACCACTTTGTTCAGGTATTCATGAGTGAGAATTATCCGATGTCCCCTATTATGATCTAGTAGTTTTCATACAAGTATGATTGTGCAACAGAATGGGCGACACCATATGAAAAACAACTCTGTCATTTTGAGAAGTTTTTTCATTCGATAAATGTATCTCAACTTATTATAGACAGAACCTTTGATTAATGTGCTTTGTATTGATAACAATATTATTTTTTTTTAACCAAATAAATTAAAAATTATAAAAATATAGAAGATGTGGGGTCAATTGTGGGACCGGGATGTATAGAGAAAAAAAAAGGAGGGGTGTATAGAGTAAAAAAGTGGGTGCATTTAGACTTTGGTATTATCTTTTATATATATATATTATATATATATACACACACCCTGCTTTCCTCTTGATAATATATTGTTAGTCCGAAGTTAATCATTGCTTTCTAATTGGCTTTCAAGTTGACAAGTTGTGAAGGTTTTTCATTTGCATCAAATGAAGATAGGACACACAAGACAATCCCACTAATCATTATCATTTTGTTTCTTCCTCCTAAGTACTTGGTTGTAAGTTTAAGAGAGAGAAAAGCATACCAAAGTGGTCGATCGTACAAAACCCACAATAACGATGATTCATTTGTGTGTTTGTGGAATTGCATGTCCACAGATAAAGATTTATCAATCAAGAAAGAAAAAAAGGCTCAATCTCTCTCTCTTATCTTGCTCTTATCTTGTCTTGTTTCAAAGTAAAAGCAAGCATGCCCATGCCACCACCAACAAACATGTTGTGCCAGAATTAAGATAAAAGAAATTATATATATATATATATCTCCATAGTACAAAGACAAGGACTAGTCAATACTGCCATAATAGTAGCAAAGTTGAAGAGATGAAATTGCTTTTAAATCAATAATGTTCCATCAACAGCAACAAATTTGATTTGAAATAGACACCTACTATTTCTTCCACTTCTGTTCCATGTGATTTATGGGCCCCTGGGCCCTCCATATTCACTGTTGGCAAATATCTTCACTTGGGCTGGCGGGTGTCAGGAATACATTAGTACTTTAAGGCCCAACATAAAGTTTTAATGGATTTGGACAAATAATGAAATTTATCACTGGTTCGGCGAAGATAATTGTTTGATATGATATAAAAGTTATGATCTCATTTTAGAACCTCAAAGGAGAATTTTTGTGTATGTGTATATATATATATATATATATGAGAATCTATGTGTATATGTGTATATATATATATATATACGAGAAATTCTCTTATGCACACCTAAATTACGCAGTTAAAATACGTACCTATGTTTTTACCATTGATGTTAAACATATTGGACCCAAAGCAATGGACCCCACTGTTTTGGGTCGTATATGAAAATTGAATTATGTCTATATTTATCATACAAGTTTCGTGATTTATTGAATTTGATTTTGATATGATTACCCTAAGTGATCTTAAATGAAGCTTTTTGAGTTTACATGCGATTGGAGAGTTCCGTCTCTTATTTCTTTGTAGGTTAATGAATATGTCCATCATATATGATTCAACAATCAGTTCTGGTTAGTGTTTGAGGTCTAGCATTCAATCATGAACATTGGAGCTCTAGGATATGGATGTTAGGAAAGTCATATATTCAGCAACCTTCCACTAAGGAATTCTACGAGATGATTGGAATCAGCTTTAGGGCTATTAATTATCGATATTTGGAGCTGCATTATTAGTTTACATTGTGAAGAATCCAGGTCATGCATGGAAGTAGTAATATTGGACCCCAATGTGATTTAATTGTCCGACATTGGAGCATTGTGCATGAAGATTTATTTGGACCATATATGAGACCTTAATTGAGCTGAAATTTATTCAAGATTACTTCTAGAAGGTGTCTCTAACATTGAACGGAAAAAAGGAATCAATTTGAATTGGAAGAAAAAAGGGTAGTGCCAAGAGACTTGGAGAAGAATGAACCACCACTTTTTACTCAAAATGGACCAACATGTGGTATAATGTGAGACCAACATTGTACTCTTTATCACTTATGAACTGTGGCATGTTTGGCATCCTTAAGAAGAGATGTAAGATTATGTGAATGATTATGGTGATGCCCCAAATGTGACTTAGCAATTTGCACTACAAGAAATTCCCAGAAAACCAACCGCTTTTTTCCAACTGATTATTTTGGTTGGAATTTACAACTGTGTTTGCAACCGCTTTTTTCCAACCGTTTTTTCGGTTGTAAAAATAATTTTTTAATATGAATACTTATCAACCGAAATATCGGTTGGTAGTATAAAATACTTGAAACCGATTTTCGGTTTCATAACCAACCGATTCTAAAACAGTTGGAAATAATATTTCCAACGAAATAATAACCATACCTACCAAAAAATTATTCCAACGGAATACAAAATTTTTGTAACGAAAATATCCGTTGGAAATTACCTACTGATTATAAAAATGGTTGGAAAAAAATTTCCAACGAAAGTTTTACCAACGGATATATATAGGTTGGAAAACTAGACTTCCAACCGATTTGTCCCAAATTTCCAACCGATGTAGCGGTTGGAAAACCAATAGTTTCTTGTAGTGAAAAGAGGTCTCTTTGTGCTCAAATCAAGACCAATGTCTCTCTCTTGAAAGGTTCATTTGAAGAGAACTTGAGTTGATTTCAAAGGGTTGCATGCTTCCACTAAACAAAGCTTTCAATTGAACATAATTGAAGATATTTGCTTCTACCCAAGCCTATTCTCTACAAGGCTTCTCCACTTCTTTGCTTTTGCAAAAAGAGAAGTACTTCACATCTCTAGGCTTTGATTTCGCCGATTTGAGAAACCTACTCAAGCTTATTCTTCATACTACCCATGAGGTCTCATTGTATTGATTATTTTCTCAAAGCTTCACTTGTTCTTCATAAACATCTTTAGCCGTGAGCTTGTGAGAGTTGATTTAGAGAGTTCCTCAACCCCATTAGCTTAGTGCTAACCTTGAGTGAACCATTTGTACAAACACTTATAAAAGTCCCTTTGTTAGGGCATTGAACCTTTTGAGGTTGAGTTTGAGGGAGTTCTTGAAACCCTTGGTGTATTGAGTTTTGTAGAGCTCTTGACAAAACCACACCTTAATGGAGTCGGAAAAGTCCTAGATTGGTGAACCTAAGTAGTGAATGTAAGAGAATGGTCTTCAAACCACTCTAAAATCGTTGTGCTGATTTTTACTTGCAAAAAGGGCTTACTAGCTTTCAAACCTATTACTGGTCATTGTGGCTCTTGCATTAAAACCATTTTCTGCCTTGTGTGTTGATCACGTGTATGAGGTTGATTGTATGCTTAGTGGAGATCTTTTGTATCACTACGTTGCTTGCGTGGTTGATTTAATTGCTTAGTTCTCAAACTTCTTCAAATCTGGCCAACTAGGTTATTGTGTGATTTTGAATGCCATTTTGATATATATTGTCTATCATAGTCTTATTAGCATCACATATTTTGTATTGCTTGAAAATTGATTAGAATAATCATTTAGAGGCCTATCATTGTGTGTCTTGTGGTATTTGATGATTTCATGTATTGAAATTAGAGTAGTATTTCTTATTTGGAATTTGGACACACAATTCACCTCCTCTTGTGTGTGTCTTGATCTCTCACGAGGATGTTGTCTACTAAATATACTCTGTAAATATGTCTAAGTATTCGAACAGTTATATATTCCTAAGAAAGACACGTTAAGCCAATCATTGGTTAGTGAGAGAGATTAATTGAAAACTGTTTGGGACACCCACAATGGATCAACCCAATCCATCTCCTAACTCAACTGCCATAGGCCGTTGAGAGAGACATGAGGAATTGTAACTCCCCATGGAGGAGTTAAAACCCCAATTGTTGTTAGAATAACAAAATAGAAGAAGAATCTCTCAAAAGTGGCTCTCTCTCAAATTCGTGTAAAAACTACTTTTATAGACGTTCAGAAGAGCTGGAACCAATTTTTATACTTTCTACAGTCCTAGTTGGAAGTAGAAGAGCATTAGTCCACTTCAACAACTTGGGACCAATGAAATGCTTCTTCCAGTGAAAATGTCAGGCTTCTCAAATGAGGAAGAAGCCCTTAATCACAATACAAAACAATATGGCTTGTCTTGATCAAACAAAACATTATACCCACAATAGTTAATCCATGTAAAAGCCTAAACGTCAATTAATTGAGTTAAATTGGCATGTTGAAAAGCTCTACCCTGAATTGAGTTATAACAACTGAGAAAGAAGGAAATTTGCACTTGCAATCAAAAAGCAATACAAACCTTCTCATAGCTTGCTCTGAACTAGGACAAATTTCCTCCCTGCAAAAATTATCACATACTTGATACCTGTAAATTAGGTCTTCTGCCTAGAATCCAGAAAGGAAGCACTTAAAACAGAACACATTCCAGCATCCCAAATTAAACAATGGGAAGGATATTCGGTTCATTTCAACCATTTTTTGCAGCATAATAATCATGCCTTGCAAAGATACCCATCCATAATATAGACACTAATCAACATTATCAAATAATTTTTCCTCAAAAACCTAGTTCCACAAATTTATTAAGCTACTGTAGCTAAGCAGCAACAGATAGAAATAACATATTCAACAGCTGCTGCCCCTCTCAAGGTGTGTCACCAAAGAAATGTGCAACAGTTGACAAACTATAACGAATTAGATAGTTCGAGAACAGGACTCGCCTATTTCAATTTCAAGAAAAGAACCACATGGCTAGCTTATCATCTTTTGGAAAACCAGTTCATAAAAAGAACCTACCAAGTTCTTCTGCTGCTGACAATTTCACCCTCTCCACACTCATTAAAACATTGCACCCAACAGTAAGTGTAAGAGATCTCAATCCAGCTCCTAACTGCTTCATAGAACCACATTCCAATAGTGAAAATGTCTTCAAGATATAACCTAAACCGAAATGCAGAAAAAATTGCTAAGCATTATACCAGTCACATTCATAAAACTGTCCTTCACAAGAATTTTGCTGAAAGCGAGAAAGATGTTTCCATGTCATCATCACCTTCAATAAAGACTTAAACAACATTTCTTTTTCATAAATGAGTTTATCTAAGATAAACTGATATATTTTTTAAAAAATCAAAATTTGAGAACTACAACAGACAATTCTAGTCTAGATAACCTTTTCCGCATTCCTAAAAGAATTTAGCCCGAAAGACAACCTGAAATGGTTCCCGCCCCTTGACATCAACTATCCAAGAAGCAAGTTCAAAATAATCGAATGTGATAGCCAGTAATGTTAGCCAGAAAACCCTTAACAATTCCACCATTCCTTTCACCTCCAATCAAAACTAGCAGCAGAAATAATAATTGGACAAAACCAATGATACCGTCATTTTCTTCTTCTACTTCTAAAAGCATAAGGCAATCAACCACCAAACAAACAAAGCACAAAAAATCGAAATTTGCCAAAGGGATTTTCATTAAAGCAAATGACTTTCATCTAAGCATCTAACCCATTACGAGGAAACCTAAACCCTAACTATCCTAAACAAAATTTTCAAAAAGAATAAGAAAAAACAATTAAAAACTACTTTCCAATTACACTACCCTTTCTCCATGGGCTTAACTACGAACAATCCCATCATCTGCTTCTGTTGCCTCATTTCGATTACCTTCCTGTGTGAATTTGAATGCAATTCACTCGAGAAAGTGGGGCTGCCAGCCGGACGGTACTCAGGCACCAGTCTACCGGACTTGTACCTAACCCCACAAGCATTACACAATGTTTTCCGCCCCATGGGTCCAGCCCGCCACTGCGGCGTCTTTTCAGCACCACAATGCTGACATTTCCTCCCAATTGTCGATACTGCCACTGGTGTCTTCACATTCTTTGCAATTTGACGTCCTGCGCACCAAAATTTCTCATTCGAGAGGTCCTGGCGAAGACGGGTGTGGCGCTTGCTGCGAGCACGGACTGGAGCTCGAAGGCTACTACAGTAACTCATGATGTTAGTGCTACCATTTGTAATGTTTCCATTGCTATTACTGTTGCTATTGCCGCTAGTGGTGCTGTTCTCCAGTACAGAGACAGGGCTATTGTGCTTCGCCAAGCTACCCTGTTGAACGGAGAGAATGTCGACGAATGTCTCAACCGCAGGGAATGCGTCTTTGTTGGATAGCCATTCCAATTCTTCCTCCACAATTTCCTGCACAGGACAGCAATCACACGAGTTAACTCGCCTGTTTGAATCGGTAACGCGAACGAGTCATGTCATTTTCATGTCTCAAAAGAATCGCCTATTTAGACAAAATTGCCATGTAGGATTGATAATACACTATCTTCGAAAGGGGTAATAATGTCTTTTCGCACGTTATAATGCCGGACATTTATTGGTACAATTCGAACCTTGTGAACGACAGCTCATCGCCATTAAAAAAAAAAACCTACCTTTAATATCTTAAATGGGCCGCCCGACTCGGCAAAAGTCCAAACCCTAACCAGGCCGAGTTGGACCGATTCCAGGTCCCAAACACCAAGCAACCACCGAGTCCAAACCAAACTCGGCCGCAAAACCCCCAAAAAGACCAAAAAAAGAACCATCAAGGGCTATAAACTTACAGGTAACGAACGGTTAGGATCAAATGGGTCCAAAACGTTGAAAGGAGCCGGGGCACGGGTATTCCGTTTAAGACTAGGGAGAGGCTTTCGGTGTTTGGTGTCTTCGTCGTCTTCCTCCTCTCCTATGTCGGATGAGAAGTCCAGAAGGTCGTCCATCAAACAGCCCGTCGACTGAAGAGACTCCATTTCCACACACACACCACACGGAGAGAAACAACTTCTTTAGAGAGAGAGAAATAGTGTAGATAGAGAAATGAAGAGAGAGAGTCTTTCTTGTTCTCCCCCTTTTGTTTTGGCTATATTATTATTATGAGGGCTCCTGGGGAATTCCGAGGGATTACTTTTAAAATAACAAGAAAATATGTTCTTGTTTTCAATTTTTTAAAAATCATATTTAACAAATAACAAATTTACAAAATTTTGAATCTAATAGTATGCTCCAAAAACCACGAATAACTCAGATGACATTCATGTGTCTAATATTTTATAGAGGTTTAGAGTTCGTGCATCTTCTCCTCCCTCCTCCCCTGTATTAAAAAAAAACAGTATGCTACTTTAATTCATCAAAAATCATATTAATACATAACATTTTTATATTCCTCAAAAAAAAACTATTTTATACAAATTGTATAACATTTTTTAAATTTTCATATCCAACAATTAAAATCTTATAAACTTTTCATTAATAATTTTTGCTTTTTGGGTGGATGGGAATTGATGTCGATTTTTTTTTTCTTTTTCAATTTTATTTCCAAATTTTCTTGTGTAACGTCTACTAGGCCTTTTGGTTCCCTGCAGCCAATCCCCTCTGTCCCTTTCCATGCACCTACATCATTAACCCTCAATGGTTGACAAAAGTTTGACTCGTAATAATAGCCGTTGGATCAATCGATATTAAGGAGGATAGTATGAATGTGTCAACATGGGATAGATTGTAAAAGGTGCCAAATCCACTAAAAACGGAAAGATTTGAAAATTTGAACAAATTTTGTGCTAAAAAAGACAAGTCGATACCCGATAATCGATGTTTCCCCAATTTTGGTACGAAAAAATAAATGGTATGTCGACGTAAATATGGTGGAAATGGAAGGGCATTTTGTTATACAGAAGGCGGGACTTTTACGCAACGCGCCGCACTAATTTGGGCGTCCACAACGATGGTGCTCTTCCAATAAGATCCAAGGTACACGTCATCCAACCAATCATACTACGAGACGTGGAAGATAATGCCGGTCTTGCTTTGTTTCTTTGAAAGTTGTCTTTTAGGTCCCCGACACCGCACGTGGCGGCGATGATCTTGTGATCTCTGGAACCAGTCCAAATAAATAAAATTATTTCTTTTTAATTATTTTTTTAAGTCGCATGTGCGTGGAGGGGTCCATAACACATGTTACCGCGTATGGGAGGTGGTTGGGGAAGGGCCAGAAGGCAGGGGTTCACGTTCTCATAAGCACGTGAGAGTCACGTGCTATGTATGACCGTTTTTAATAAATAATTAAATATAGGTAAAAAGACAAAAGGGGAAATGAATATTCAATTTATTGACACAATCATTTTGTTAAAACGTGCACACTACTAAATGTAACTTCTTTAGTCTAATAATAATAAATTTGTATGTTTAGATGGGTTAATTAAACTTTTGGTCACCTAAAGATAGTCAATATTTCATTTTGGTTATCCAAATATCAAACATTCCAAGTTAATCATAAGGAAAAAAAAATTTGATACACTTTGGCCACTCAGACAGATATTGAGGACTCAGGGCAGTCAACTCATTGATGCGTCGCCGAAAGATTCATCAAGAACAATGGTTTCATGTTTGGATTGCCCTGAGTTCAACTTTTTCTTCATTGTAATTGTTTATTTAGGGTTTTCATTTGAATTTTTGGGTAAATTTTGGGATCTCACTATTTAGGTTTTTGTTTAGAGAATGAGTTGGGCATTTTTATTTGTTTAATTTTAGCAGTTGTCATGCCACATAAGCAAAATACAATTGTTTTTAACGATTAACGCGACACATCAGCGCTTTGACTGTCCTAAATCCCCAATATCTGTCCAAGTGGCCAAAGTGCGTCAAAAAAAATTTTGGGTGACCAAAATGAAATCTTGGCTACTTTCAGTAACCAAAAATTTACTTAACTCATGTTTAGATTGTACATGGATGGGGATACTTATTAGTTTTTCTAAAATAGTGTAGGATTATGAAAACTAAGAAGTCGAGAGGCCTTTTCATAGGGATTTAAAAAATTGAACCAAACCGAAATCCACAACTATAATCGAATCGAAAATTTTTCATTTAGTTCGGTATCATGATTTTCGATGCGATTTCGGCTTAGACTTTTTTATTTCGCTCTATTTGTTGTTTCTTGTTAGCTATTTTATTTATGTTATCGTCTACCTATGAGGTAGAGATAGTTCCCTCCTCTCTAGGGTGTTGGTTATTGTGTTATGATATCAACGAATTTGAGGCCTCTTGACCTATTTCCAAAAAAAAAATGAGAGAGAAATAAAAAGTCTGATTGGAGAAAGTTGTGCCCTTTTGAGGGAGGGGGTGTGTTGGTTTAAGTCCATCATAATTAGAGAGCAGTTTCGTAAAGTCACTCGGGATATAAATAGATGTGTTTTAGGTCTTTTATAGAGAGCATTCCAATTGTACTTTGATTCTCCTTAACACTAGTGAAATCTCTCTGCAACTTCGTCAATGTAGGCACATTGTTAAACCACATAAATCTTGTGTCTATTAATTTTCGACTCTTAATTCTGTTTTTGCATCATTCTAACCGTAACAGGGGTGTGCATTATTATTTTGTCTTGTGTTTTCTAAGCTGACTGCGCGATACTGGTTTCTATAGCTTAAGCTCATCTCCTTCCTACATAAATTCACTTTGAGAAAAGTTAATCATAGATATGTATATATAATGTATTTTGAACCCTTTATGTATTTTGATATGAATGATGAACTTACATCTGTCATTTGGTAAGACAAGAAGGAAAATTGCATACAAGTTACAAGCATAACAAGCAAGGTACCTTAGCTGATACTGCGCAGGAAGAATAGGCAGGATTATTCTGATGTTACTTATGTCAGCAAAAGGCAATAACTAGGCAGCAATAGCATGTTCAAGGTCACACTGATACTTAATGTCGCAACCGGGGTCACGACGCAGTCCGACGTTTGAAAGGATGAAAAATGTTTAGAGTCGCCACCAATTGATTTAAGGTGCAATTGGACACCGTAAAAAACCTGCGAACCAGAGAAAAGGGTACAGGGATCGATTGAGTGTGGGGAAGGTGTTAGGCACCCCACAACTCCCGTTTGAAAACGGTTACCCGGATTAATCTAATGGCTATCTTATGGAAACTTGTTCTTTGCAAGATATAATTGTTTTGAGAAAAAGGTTGGTATGAAAAATACTATCAACTTATGATAGCTTTAGAAAAAGGGTTTGAAATAACACTTATCAACTTATGATAGTGTTTGAAAAAAGGTTTGGAATATTACTATCAACTTATGATAGTTTTTATTTGGAGATACACTACCCACTTTGGTAGGTTTAAATTTAAATACCAACTTATGGTTTATTGAACAAAATGCCCTACCAACTTTTGGTAAGTTTGATTTTAAATACCAACTTATGGTATAAATGATTATATGTACTACCAACTTTTGGTAGGTTTAATTTTAAATACCAACTTATGATGTAAATGATAAAATACCCTACCAACTTTTGGTAGGTTTAATTTTGAACACCAACTTATGGTATAAATGATTATTTGGAAAAAATGTCATTTGCCAATTTAATCCATTATTGCCAACTTATGGCAAATTCATAAATGAAATCAAATATGGTCCATAATCCAGATAAGTGAAATCAACTTATGATTTCCTTAATTGAAATGACAACATATCAAAGAATCAAGATTTGCACAAAACAGATTTTCAAACCACACATTGCGCACAGATTTTTCAACTCTGATTTCACCTATCAAATGAGGTCGAAATGCAACGCAATTTTATATACAATGTCACAACACCTCAATAAACACTATATCAAAATTTCAGAGCAAAATTCAAAGTTTAAAGCAGTCTGCTAATCTCGGACAGATTAGGGTCTTGAAAATCCTGCAGTTTGAAGTCCTTGATTGTAGAGGCTCGCATTGGAGAAGATTGTTGTAGCAAAAAAAATAACAGGAAAGCTTGATGATTGATGAACTTGATAGCAAGAAGTTTCTCCCCTTTTCTTTCTCTCTTTTTCTTTTTCTCCCCCCTAGCTCTCTATTTTTGCTCTCTTCCCTTAGCTCTCTCCCCTAGCTCTCTATCTTGCTCTCCTCCTTTAGCTCTCTCCCTTAGCTCTCTATCTTGCTCCCCTCTTTTAGCTCTCTCCCTTAGCTCTCTATTTATAGGAAATTAGGAGCTACCCATCCATTGAATGACCAACCATGGCAACCTAAGTGGAGTCACCACCATTGAATAACCAATTTGCACTAAGTAAGTGGATTCACCACCATTGAATGTAAATGGAGTCACCACCATTGAATTTGCACTAAAATGATGGATTCACCACCATTGAATGTAAATGGAGTCACCACCATTGAATTTAAGTGGAGTTGCACATCAATTTGCACTAAAATGATGGTGATGCATGGAATGATGTCAAGAGAGATATACATATATGTGTATATATGTATAGGTGGAAATAGTAATGGGTTTGACAAATCATGTGGTGGGCTTTCAAATGATAATCAAGACATTGGTCAAGATGGTAGTGGACACAAGCAAATTAGCTCTTCATGAAATGGGCCAACAAATGTTGAACATAGGTTGGTATAAATTGGGCTAAGATATGAGTATTTGTGGGCTTAAGGATCCAAGAAAGAGAATATTTATGGGCTTATAGGTACAACAAATGTGTTTTTTTTGCATTTTTGTGTTTTTTCTCATTTTTGTATTTTTTTGTATTTTAGCCGGACGAAAATCGGGTACTACAGCTGCCCCCCTTTGTATGTCTTTTATGAAATAAAAGGCAAACAAAGGTATAGTGAACCGAGTTTCGTACGAGAATTGAAATGCACGGGATCACTATGGCCATTCCCGGCTTGGCCAAATATTTGTGCAAGAAAATAAAGGGGCACGGGATCACAAGGCCATTCCCGGCTTGGCCAAATATTGGTGCAGGAAAATAAAGGGGCACGGGATCACAAGGCCATTCCCGGCTTGGCCAAATATTTGTGCAAGAAAATAAAGGGGCACGGGATCACAAGGCCATTCCCGGCTTGGCCAAATATTGGTGCAGGAAAATAAAGGGGCACGGGATCACAAGGCCATTCCCGGCTTGGCCAAATATTGGTGCAGGAAAATAAAGGGGCACGGGATCACAAGGCCATTCCCGGCTTGGCCAAATATTGGTGCAGGAAAATAAAGGGGCACGGGATCACAAGGCCATTCCCGGCTTGGCCAAATATTTGTGCAAGAGAATAAAGGGGCACGGGATCACAAGGCCATTCCCGGCTTGGCCAAATATTGGTGCAGGAAAATAAAGGGGCACGGGATCACAAGGCCATTCCCGGCTTGGCCAAATATTTGTGCAAGAGAATAAAGGGGCACGGGATCACAAGGCCATTCCCGGCTTGGCCAATGTTTTTTTTTTAATCTTTGACTTTTTTTTTTGGTGAAAAGGTGCTCGGGATCACTGTAGCCATTCCCGGCTTGGCTGAAAAATTTTTATTTTTGATTTTTTTTATTGTGAAAAAGGTGCTCGGGATCATTGTAGCCATTCCCGACTTGGCTGGAAAAGATTTTTTTGATTTTTTGAGAAAAAGGTGCTCGGGATCATTGTAGCCATTCCCGAATTGGCTGGAAAAGATTTTTTGATTTTTTTTGATTTTTTGATTTTTTTTTTTTTTTTTGAGAAAAAGATGCTTGGGATCATTATAGTCATTCCCGGCTTGCCTGGAAAATTTTTATTTATGCAGCGACGATACATGCACTGACCTATTTTGCTCAATTATGAATGTCTCATGAATGAATGAATGCATGTTTTCTCAAGGCTTTGCCATCCTCCAACAAGCGCACAATTACGAATTGCTAAACCAAATTTGTTTCTCTGTTAGGGTTGACCTTCTGACTCACTGAGCTTTCAATGTATCTTCTCTAATCTGATTAGTGAAGGCCTTTTTCCATTCTGGATTCTAGCTCTTGGGCTATCTCTTTTCCTTTTCCAATGTGCATTCCCATAATCAATTGATTTTCCCTGAAATTTACATGTTCGTACGCATCTGAGTTCAAAGCTACCCATTTATCTGAATTTCTTTATTCAATTTAATATTTTTTTTTTTTGCACGGCTTAGGAATGTGAGCTTCTCTTTCCTGCTAACACCTGCTTCAGCTTCAGGCTTTTCACTCAGATCCTTTCCAGCTTAGGATGCCAAAATCCATCAACTTCCTATCAAAAGTATTGTCCTGATGCACTCACAATATTTCCTGTCAAAACTTTGTCAGTGATAAATTCAAAAGTACAGCCATGCTTGTCAATTATTGAAAGCAAATGATAAATTTTTGGAGTATGAAATGAGAATTGAATTGGGATGTGGAAAAGGAGACAACAAGCAACAAAATTGAAGAAATGAATTTCCTCACAATTTGTTTCTTGGAGTATCAAATGAGAATTGAATTGAGATATGGAAAAGGAGACTACAAACCACAAAATTGAAGAAATGAATTTCCTCACAATTTTTATTGAAAAGGATGGGTGGTAATAAAATATTTTAGAATGAAATATGTACAAGAAATTAGGGAGGTCAAAGGCAAGAAGGACAAACCGAACTTCTTCAAGATGAAATATGTGATAATTCAAAGATTGTACCAAAATTGCCCCAATTTTGGTGTGCATCCAATTAACAATAATCAAATCTGACTTGTATGAGGCTATCTCTGAACCTTCCATTTCTGCCAACAAACTTCTTCTTCTATGTAACAGACTAACACCTTAGCAAGGTAAAATATCTGATGGTATCAAGAGCACCCCAAAATCTACCCCAGTTTTGGGTGCATGTCCAATTAACTGATCTCCAACCCTTCAATTACGAAATTAATTTTGCACTCCCACCTATGTCAATGTGAGACAAGTTAACAGCCAACTCAGGCAATACTCATCAATTCAACATATTCGTGATCCAACCATCCTTCTTCAAACAATCTGAAATTTGAACTTGCAACCCAAATTGAAACGCCTGTGAGGGTTTTTTCACTTAAGCGGATTTTTTTTTTTTTTGCCACTATTTTTGCCTAGAGCGCCCTTGCGGGTTTTAACTCTAGCGGGTTTTTTTTTTTTTTTTTTTTGTATATTCCTAATTTTGCCTAGAGTCCCCTTTCGGGTTTTCACTCTAGCGGTTTTTTTTTTTTTTTTTTTTTTTTTTTTTTGCCTAGAGCGCCCTTGCGGGTTTTCACTCTAGCGGGAATATTTTTTTATTTATTTTTTTTCTACCAATAAAACTTAACAACTTCCTTGAAATTGTCCCGAATGTGCATTTTGAGGGGTTCAACTTCA
The DNA here is from genome assembly GCF_013401445.1 of Tripterygium wilfordii. Taxonomy (NCBI): domain Eukaryota; kingdom Viridiplantae; phylum Streptophyta; class Magnoliopsida; order Celastrales; family Celastraceae; genus Tripterygium; species Tripterygium wilfordii. The sequence continues at coordinate 2,828,563 of NC_052232.1, read as the reverse complement.
ACTAGCGTCTTCTCAACCTCTTGAACAAACTTTTCCAAGTTAATCATGTGATCTTCATCCTCACTTGGCTTGGCAATTATGTTATCCCCATGCACTTCAATCTCTTTATGCATCATATCATGAAACAGAATGACCTTGGTTTGCTGATAAGTATCTCCTGCATTTTTAGACCAAATGGCATGACTTCATAGCAAAAGGTATCACATAAAGTGATGAAAGTAATTTCCTCTTTATCTTCTAGTGCCATCGTGATCTGATTACAATCATCCTTCTTCAGTACTGGTGTAATATTTCCATATCATTCGGGGTATTTTACTACAGCAAGACATCCCGCATCAAATTGCTTCTTTATTTCATCTCTAATCTTCCAAGTTTGCACCAATTCAAATTTCCAACCCCAAATTAACAACCTCATCCATTTGAATTATCTTTTCTTTTTGATTAAACTTGTTTCAACATTTCTGACTATATCTCAGATTCATCCTCAATGTTCAAGTCAAACTCGACATTGTTAATGGGTGCCCCAAAATCTGGTTCATTCGGTTCATCTTTTCATTATCATCAATTTCAATCCTGTCAAAATGGAATTTGCAAGATTTGGAATTTACAAGTGATGGACAAATAAAGGCAAATAAATGTGGGATGATGAATGTAGCAAAGGCATCAAAAACACGGGAATTGGGCAAATAAATGTAGGAATGATGAGTGTAACAGAGCATCAAAAACATGAGAACTGGAAGCATTGAACATGCAAAAGCTGTACTAGAGAACTTTATCAAAGTAAAGTAAAGACATGCTCATTATTAAAACCCAATCAATGGCCGTGAGCTGGACCACAGATGGTAGTGCAGATGGATTTTACTCTTGAAGGCTGCTGACAGAATCTGGCAATTCCAAATTGGTCCAGTTACTGAGTTTAAAACATAACTCCCCAAAATTTCTAGTGTTTGGACTTCCGTACCATATCCATGACTGCGGCCAACATGTGCTCCAGCCTTTGCTGTCCCTCTTCTAGTGTTTGTAGCCCCATCTCTAGCCGGGCTATCGCTGCACGGATGCGATCTGATTGTGGAGATGCTGCAACTGCTGATGAGGAATCACTAGGTGGTGATACTGAGTGACCTTCTTGGGTCTGCTTCTTTCCAGCAGAAGTTGTTTTCAAATGGTTGATGCTCTGACGCCATGTCCTTCTTTCTAGCATGGTGACCTGATATCCCAAAGATGCTTGAGGCCGAGGAGGTCGAATGCTTTTGAACAAAAGCAACCTTGTGATAAGCCGTGGGAAAAATAACTTCCCCGCCTTTGTTGGCTTCGTCTCGACAAAATCCTTGGCTTTGAAGATAATGGCCAGATAGATCTTCCCAATATCAAACCACTGCCCTTTATACATAGAGTATAAGACTGACAAGAATTTTCCTCGTCGTTCTTGCTCATGGCTAATAGGGCACAGATTTTTCCTGACAGCATCATCCAGCAACCACATCTTTGAAGGCAAGTAAGCACGGTGTGTAGCGTTGCTGTGCCTATTCTTTTTTCCTCCGCACATATCATCAACAATTTTCTGCTTTGACGCACAGATCGGTTGTCGAGATCCAGTGGGCTTATCATCTACTGGTGGATATCCCAAGCAGCAACACAGATCTGCTGTCGTGAATTGAACTTTTATACCATCTAGAATGACCTGATAAACCAGTTGATTCCTAGTCCGCTCACTTCGTGGTAGCTCGATGAGAGTGTGATAGAAGGAGCGAACGATCTGAGGATACACCAGTAAGTCATTTTCTGGATCTGGGTCTACTAGAAACAGCAAGGAATGCTCCCTCAAGTAGCGCATCGCCCATTTGTTGAGTGCTTCTCGCTGTACCGTTTCGTCAATTCTACACTCAGGAATAATTTCAGCTTTGTTGAACAACGCAAGCCTGGACTGTAATCTTGAGGCGATGGTGCGCGAGCGTCTCGGCATAGCTCTTGATCTTTGTGAGAGAACACACTTTTGTCAGGAATGATTGAGATGAAGATGGAGATGGAGATGGAGATGAAGATAGCTCAGAGAGAAAACACACTTTTGCAATTGAGATGGAGATGAAGACGGAAATGGCTCTACATATACGAAGACATTTGCGGTGCCTGTCACATCAGTACTTACTTGACTGTCACCATCCACTGTTATTTTCCCGCTTGAGGACAACTCTTTTCTTCCTTCTTTTTTTTCAACTAGATAATAATAAAAAACAAAACTGTCACACTCAACTGTTCATTTCCCGTTTGAGGACAAACTTTTTTCTCTCTTTTTTCTTTTCTCTTTTTTTTCAACTTAAATAAAAATAAAACAGAATAATAATAATAAAAAAAAAACTTTCACACTCTCCAAGAAATTACGAATATTTGCACAGTGAGGCAGGGTACATAACAGACGATCAGGATTTAATCCCAGCAGGACCTTCTAAGCTGTCTGATAAGAGATTCCAACGGAGGTGGAGAACATGACTCTAATGGTGATGGTGGTAACGAAGGAGAAACTGACAGCGATGGGGGCGGAGAGCTAAGAGTGGAGGATGACGGTGACGGTGACGATGATGATGAACATAGATCACAAGTCCCCGGAAGCTTTCTTTTGTTTGTTGATGCATCTCTCTTGGTTTCCATCTCTGGTCATGTAACCTTTCAAGCGCTTCACATCTGACAACTTCACTGGCTTTACAATAAAATCCTTTGCTCCTTCTCTCAAGCATCTGTTGATCGAGTCACTACGTTCTCAGATGACATGATTACCACTGGAATCTCTCTCAAGGCAGACGATCCCTTGATTTTCTTCAGCAACTCGTATACAGTAGTCGGTGATAATCAGATCCACCTTCAAACTATCAAACCCAACAGAACAATTATTCTCCTCGTCTAATCCTAGAAACTGAAGTACTCTTATTCCACTATCCACCGCCATCACTTTACAGGAAGTAATCTTGAGCAACCTTTCAATGACCGTTCTATCAACAAGGTTGTCATCGATAGCCAAAACATGAACCTCCTCAGAATCAGACAAAGAATGATCCATTCCAACTCGATCAACAAGAAAATTAAGAGTCAATTTTCTCAAAACTGCCCCAGTATTTTTTTTGTTGTTCATTTTCATTGTTTTAGCAATTCACAACTGTAATATTGTACTATAAGGATGGCAAAGACATGAGTGAATTGGTGTTTTTTCTTCTTTTTTTTTTGTTTTTTTTTTCATGCATGACTATGAACTTATTTAGTTTGACAAAATGCAATGACTATACCTACGTGAATGCATGAGAGAAGAAACCAGTAATGGAAATTACAATTAAAAATGTGTAAAACAAAACGTCAACGGTAAATGAATAAATCACACAAAAATAAAAATGCCATTATATGGGGTAACCTAAATTTCTGGAGGTTTCGGACATGGATCTAGGGTTTTACAAAGTGCTTGGGTAAGTTTATCTAACTATTCCGCGAGGCCCCAGATCATGTTGCTTTTAAAATCCCAACTATTGGGACAAAAGCTCCTCCCTTAACTTTTAAGGGAAGTCGATCCGGTGAGGATATCTTCCACTACCCATGCGGAGACGGAATCTCACGAGAATAGTGGTCAACCCTCTCTAATACTAAAGGTAGAGCCCAGCTGGTAGGCTACAGTGAGTATAAATGTATGAGATGACAAATACTTTATCACAACAAAATAAATCAACATCTCTGACATATAAAGGAAACAAACAATTAATCATACAAAAAGAAGCAACCGTAGCCAATCAATTTAATCATATGGGCTTGACCCTCTTAGGTTTAAAAAACCTGATTTCCCCAGCAGAGTCGCCAGTTGTCGCAACCGGGGTCACGACGCAGTCCGACGTTTGAAAGGATGAAAAATGTTTAGAGTCGCCACCAATTGATTTAAGGTGCAATTGGACACCGTAAAAAACCTGCGAACCAGAGAAAAGGGTACAGGGATCGATTGAGTGTGGGGAAGGTGTTAGGCACCCCACAACTCCCGTTTGAAAACGGTTACCCGGATTAATCTAATGGCTATCTTATGGAAACTTGCTCTTTGCAAGATATAATTGTTTTGAGAAAAAGGTTGGTATGAAAAATACTATCAACTTATGATAGCTTTAGAAAAAGGGTTTGAAATAACACTTATCAACTTATGATAGTGTTTGAAAAAAGGTTTGGAATATTACTATCAACTTATGATAGTTTTTATTTGGAGATACACTACCCACTTTGGTAGGTTTAAATTTAAATACCAACTTATGGTTTATTGAACAAAATGCCCTACCAACTTTTGGTAAGTTTGATTTTAAATACCAACTTATGGTATAAATGATTATATGTACTACCAACTTTTGGTAGGTTTAATTTTAAATACCAACTTATGATGTAAATGATAAAATACCCTACCAACTTTTGGTAGGTTTAATTTTGAACACCAACTTATGGTATAAATGATTATTTGGAAAAAATGTCATTTGCCAATTTAATCCATTATTGCCAACTTATGGCAAATTCATAAATGAAATCAAATATGGTCCATAATCCAGATAAGTGAAATCAACTTATGATTTCCTTAATTGAAATGACAACATATCAAAGAATCAAGATTTGCACAAAACAGATTTTCAAACCACACATTGCGCACAGATTTTTCAACTCTGATTTCACCTATCAAATAAGGTCGAAATGCAACGCAATTTTATATACAATGTCACAACACCTCAATAAACACTATATCAAAATTTCAGAGCAAAATTCAAAGTTTAAAGCAGTCTGCTAATCTCGGACAGATTAGGGTCTTGAAAATCCTGCAGTTTGAAGTCCTTGATTGTAGAGGCTCGCATTGGAGAAGATTGTTGTAGCAAAAAAAATAACAGGAAAGCTTGATGATTGATGAACTTGATAGCAAGAAGTTTCTCCCCTTTTCTTTCTCTCTTTTTCTTTTTCTCCCCCCTAGCTCTCTATTTTTGCTCTCTTCCCTTAGCTCTCTCCCCTAGCTCTCTATCTTGCTCTCCTCCTTTAGCTCTCTCCCTTAGCTCTCTATCTTGCTCCCCTCTTTTAGCTCTCTCCCTTAGCTCTCTATTTATAGGAAATTAGGAGCTACCCATCCATTGAATGACCAACCATGGCAACCTAAGTGGAGTCACCACCATTGAATAACCAATTTGCACTAAGTAAGTGGATTCACCACCATTGAATGTAAATGGAGTCACCACCATTGAATTTGCACTAAAATGATGGATTCACCACCATTGAATGTAAATGGAGTCACCACCATTGAATTTAAGTGGAGTTGCACATCAATTTGCACTAAAATGATGGTGATGCATGGAATGATGTCAAGAGAGATATACATATATGTGTATATATGTATAGGTGGAAATAGTAATGGGTTTGACAAATCATGTGGTGGGCTTTCAAATGATAATCAAGACATTGGTCAAGATGGTAGTGGACACAAGCAAATTAGCTCTTCATGAAATGGGCCAACAAATGTTGAACATAGGTTGGTATAAATTGGGCTAAGATATGAGTATTTGTGGGCTTAAGGATCCAAGAAAGAGAATATTTATGGGCTTATAGGTACAACAAATGTGTTTTTTTTGCATTTTTGTGTTTTTTCTCATTTTTGTATTTTTTTGTATTTTAGCCGGACGAAAATCGGGTACTACACTTAAGCTTGGAAATTCAGTTAAGTTTGGATATCCTTGAGACTTTCTTTGTAGTCATCATCTTTGTCCCCAGCGATACCCTTGGGCTCTATGGATCTAGATTAATTAAGCAGTTGTCTCTTCAGAATGAATGCTGAAGCAAGGAAAATATCTTTTCAAGACTCCAAACATGCTAAGGTTGGTTGTTTTCTTCCTTTGTGGTGCATTCAATTTTTTTTTTTTATGGAATTTGTTATCATCTTTCCTACAACTAATGCAATGGTTCCTCCTGATAATCTCCCCATTGGATTGCGGCCCTGCTGAGAGGTTTGACTTCCTTAGTCCTGTGTAGCGCATAGAAAATTTTGTCCTGTGTAGCCTGCCATGGAGAAATCAATGTATTTACCCATCAAAAACAGGAATTGAGGATTGTTTGAGTTGCATTGAGTTTGAAAATCAAGCTTTTTGTTCAACTTCTGTTCTGGTGCGTGCATAGCATGTTCTCTATAGTTTCAGTGAGAGTGTGTGTTTTCTTTTTTTCCTTTATTCATATGGCTTAACATGAGTCGAGTTGCAGGAATCCTTGCTCTGTGGAGATGCCTACTCTGAGGTTGGTGTTTTAGGTAATCAAAACATGTTTAACTTTGCATTGGTTCTTTCTTGTTCTTTCTTTGTGAAGCTTTACAAAAAAGGAAGGGCTCGAATTACATTGGCATGAGAAATTATTGATTTTTGAGGACTGTCAACTGTGACATACATAACCCAGAGCAATGGCTTGGTTGGCAATCGGCTTAGTTAGGTATATGTGTGATCAAGGTTCGATTTCAATGAGAAGCAAAATTCTCAATAGTATTTAAAAAAAAAAAAAAAACACTGACATACATAGCTGTATATAACAACACATAACACAAGGTCACTCATTTTCACAAAAACAAAACAAGCCAACATATATGTAATTCATATAAAATACATTCTTAGTATTTTAGGTGGACAGTGATCCTCAGTAATGTCTCTGATCCATCCAGGACATGTTGACCAGCTGGTATGAGAGATCGAACTTCAGCGAACCCGAAAGCATTCTTGTATTTGCCAGTACCACCAGTTATGGTCAAATGTGAGTACTTCCCCCCAATCTTGTATATGCCATAAAAGTTGAGGCTGTCACCGAATTCTCCTCCTTCAAACATGGCTGTAAATGCCATCATCTGAGTGGTTCCGTCAGCGGCGCTCGCGACATATACTCCTTGAGCTTTACCTAGTGCCTGTGAACCAAACTCAGGACTAGAGGTCAATGCATCATCAATGACAGTGATTGTTCCGAACCCTAGTCCTAATCCGTCTGGTCCGAGTTGAATTTGGGGGTTCCCATTGAGATTCTGATTGTTTGTATTTCCTGCAAATGTTGTCCCAGCCAAGCCAGTTCCCAATGGAATGCCGTTGGCAGCATTGATGGTTGGAAGGGCACCGTTGGCATTGGGGATGGCCACTCCACCCTTTGGTGGAAGAAATCCCAATGGCCTAGCAAAGGGTACTTGACCATTGTAAATGTTCCCTAGCAAGCCGGTGACTGGCCTTGCCGTGGCGCTACTGCCTCCTAGAATGTCATGCATGTATAACTCAAGCGCCGGTTCTTCTCCTGCGGTTGATGCAGCAGCGATGATCGCAACGTGCATGGCTGCAAAAACCAATGTGATTGGTAATTGCTTGAACATCTTTGTGGATTCTGTGATTTGGGGAAATGAAGGTTTTTGGATGTCTTTGTTGTTGGTGTAAGGAGAAAGGAGGACATGGTATTTAAATGGGGCTCGAGAGGGCAGGTTCTGAGACACTGGGGCTAAGATGGAGTAAGTAGGGGCAACTCAAATGGTAGTGAAGTTGTTGGAGTTAGATTAGTTGAGTCATTTTGTTTTAGTTGTACTGTTAAATTCATATTTTAAAACTATTGTATGTCATGCAGGCAGGCATTGGTTTTTTTTTTTTTTTTTTTTAAATATTTAGAAATGTTTTTGGTAAGAGGTTATGGGCCCCATAGATATTCGGCCCACAACAGGCAGGACCATTGAGCCTTCAGCCCATTTCAGAGAGGAAATCCACAAATTGTGACGTAGGCTCTACCACCCTGATCAAGTTGTCCACTGACTTGTCGGAACACATCGGCGTCCACTCTTGCGAGATCATTCCGGGGAGGTACAATCGGTTTTATCGACATCGACATTCTCGGCTATAGACGAGCAAACACGGCCGGGGAATCCGATCTCTAGAAGTGATCGGGAGTTGGCGCTGTAATTTGTGGGTAATTTGTTCTTTCATGCCAAATAATTTGCAATTTTTGAACCTCTTTTTTTTGTTGGTTTTTGGTGGTGGTATTGGAATTGGGGGCTCAATGATGCCACCCAGGAGAAAGAAATGGACTGAGGCCGAAGAGAAAACCCTAATTGACAAGTACGGCGAGATGGTCTCCGATGGGACCCTAGCCAAGATGAAAACGCGCGAGAAAAAATTCAAACCCATTGCACATCATGTGAATTCGGTGCACCATCTCCGTGACCCAATTGGGTACCCTTGGCTGTGGACTTGGAAGGATGTGTCCACCAAGGTGCAGAACATGAGGCACCAGTACTTGCTTGTTAAGCAAAAGATTAAGAGACCAGACTTTCCGGTTGACGATTGCGGGGTTGATTCTAGTGTAGATGAATTCGATTGGGTGGAAGGGCTTACACACTGGTCAAATTTTTTGCGTTATAAGGAGGTCTTTGGGGATGTCCCGTTTGCATATAACAGTAACACTAATGACTCGGCAGTGATTGCAAATGAGGATAGGCAAAATGATGGGGGACTTGTTACTGGAGGTAGAGCTTTGGAAATGGTACAATTTGAACCAATGGGTCATTCGGGAGATGGGGATTTTGTTGGGATGGATGGGTGTGAGAATGGAGTGTTGGGTTTGAGGTTTGAGTATGATGCAGAAGAAGCTGAGGAGAACTTTAATGGTAACAATCAGATGAGAGAGGAATCTGAAGATGGTTATGTGTATGAAGATGTGGACCCTAATGGGGCTAATATGAAAAAGAAGAGAAAGGCATTGAAGGGTTTGGAGAAGAAGACATTTGGGTTTCTTGTCAACCAGTTAGCGCATTTTAGGGATATGGAGGCCCGGTATGAGCACCGGGATACACAGAGAGAGCGGGAAATGCATAGGATGGAGAACATTCGAATGGAAAGAGAGCTGGAGTGGGAACGAAAATATGAAGAGAGGGAAAATAAGAGAGAAGAGAGGGGAAAGACAAGGGAGAAGTTAAGGAGGCAGAGGGTTCAAGAGTGGGAAGCATTGGAGAGGGAGAGCGAAGAGCGAGAAAGAAGAAGACATGAGGAAGCATTGAATCAGGAGAGGGAATGTGAGGAAAACATGAACAGGCAGAGATTAGGTTGGAAGAAGAGGATTGACGATATGTTGGGTCAGCACCGGGCTGAAATGGGGCAAATCCAGACCCGTATTCTTCACGAGCAACAAAACCTTAATAGCCAATTGCTTGGGATTGTTTCTCAGTGGACAGCGCATCCCACTGGGCTTTCAGATCATACTGGTGCAAGCAACCATTATCTTTCGCAAATGATGCAGAATCTCCACCATGGTATGGTTCATGGAGACACAAGAGTCGATGGAGATACTCAAGACAGCCACTTTATAGTTGATGGATAATGTTGTACTTCTATGATTATATCCCCATCACTATCATATTTTGAGCTGCTGCTAAATCATTAAGGAGCGTGCAGAATCTTTTGTATCATGAAGAGAAGTGTAAAGGTCAGAAATTTGTTAATTACATTCTGCTGTGTAGAGTTATTACATATGCTGATATGCTTGCATACAGCCATATTTAGTTCGAATAATAGGCAACAAGGGATAGATATTTCCTTGCTTTCAATTTTGGTGTAATAATATTTGTTTAATATATGAAAAATGTTTTGTCCCCTAATTTCTTACCCCCATTTTAACCCACTTCCATCTGAAGTGTTAGATGTTTAGAGGGCCCTACACCTGCGTTCATAATCAATGGATATCCCAAGTGTCCCATGGATTGGGGGTTAAAATGGGGGACACTTTTTTGGGGTCTGTAACATTACTCTTAATTTATATGATATTTTATTTTGAATATGATAATGCAGCATCATTTGTCAAGCTCTTTTAATATTATTGCTTAAAGAGTTTAAATTAGAATGCCAAGTACATTCTTAAGGTACTTACCTTTCATGGTTAATAAATTGGTCTGATGAAACAGTTGATTGGTGATAGGTGGACTTGGAGCAAAATGTGGTTACTGTGAGTTGCATGTATTTCAAGTTTTCATATGCTGAATCTCACCGAAAATTAGAGAATCATATAGTTTCTTAAAGTTATGATACAAATTTCTATTTCATGGTGTCTATGCTACATTTGAAAATATAGATTAGCATGTTTCTTTCAGACTGTCACTCTCTTTGAGAAATCAAGGTGTTGCAGAAATCTCCTTTTGGGAGGGACTACAGCTTCCATTAGGGGAATGATGTTTTTTTTTTTTGGGCAGCCATAATGCCATTGATAAGAAAGGCTGTCAATAAGAAACTAGAAGTGGAAGGAATTTGATAATTTTATGAGATAAGAAAATTAATAGTTAAACTCTACAGTGTGCACATCATCATTAGGGAAACTGCCATGTTTATGGGATTAAGATCATTCCAAATATTTAACTGTGACTTCATACATCTCAGAGATAACATCAATTTCATTGCTTTGGAAGACAAAGTACATAGGTTTCTAAAGCGTAATAGATAATAATTCAAGTCAAACTATTCAAAAAAAATAATGTTAGTTTTTCCCTCACTCTTTGCTGATATCCTGTTGTTGTTTCCTGGGATTATTCAGCTCAACAGTTTTCTACGTTGCTTCCATATGTGCTGTGGCTATGTATTCTTTTATGCACCAAAACTTTTTTGTGCTCTCTGCATATTTCTCATTACATGGACTGCTGCAATTGCAGTTCTTGTTGCAGTGATTGTGGTTATACCCGTATATTCTAGTGTATGCTTTTTTAAGTTCCATCTCGTGCATCTGGTGGACTTTTCTACCTTTCATATTGCTAGAGGTTCAACCAAAACAGCATTTGATTATTTTGGTAATGACCAAATGATAAGAGAGATGAAAACCAGTTTTGAAGGGAGCCTATGTTCTTGGTTTAGAGTTTCTAATGGCACTATTATGGATGTTATGTAGTCGGGAAGGCCTTATTTCTCAAACGAAAACTTCTGTTTTTGGAGTGAAAGAATAACTCATTGATGGCCAGGTAACATAAATGGGAAAAGGCTGATTAGCCAAACACTGTAATTGTTCCGAGACAGCCATAACAAACGAACTCACAATCTATGCAAGCAGCTCATCTATATGACTCGGGCTTAAGTTATTAGTTGAAGGTGAGAGGCATCTTTTCTTATCTTCTTCTCCTGCTTGGAGATGGCCAGATCATGAAGCCAGTATATTTTCATGGCCCTGTGCACTACGATCTGCTAATAGCCTAATTCTCTATTGCAGTAGTAAGTCTATTTACTTCTTAGTGTTCTACTGCTTTGCTAAAGTTCCATTTGTGCTGAACTCATGCAGAGAAAAATTTTGGGCATTAAATGCAGGTCAATCAAGGTCTTTTACTCTTTTATCTTCAGGAATCGTGGCTTCTTACATTTTCTGCCTCTGCTGATCCTGCTATAAGAAGGTTAGAGACTTAGAGGGGTTCCAATATGTTTATTAGATATTTTTTTGATGAAGTATATATTCATTTCACTATTAGCCATTTTTAGCTTGTGGGAGGATTCGAACATTCAACGCTTATTAGATATATATTTATATAATATATTAGATATATCTTGAAGCTTTTCAGCACGAAGTTTTCCTTTGTCACTGTTCAAGCAGACTCTATATGCTTGCAACTTCTCCTGAAATGGGTTTAAATTAATAATGTGAATCTTTGTACCCAGTCTACCAGAAGAGGTATTCTGCACACTCTCATGTTAGTATGTGCACCTATCAAACATTATTGCTATTTAACTCTTTACCTTAGGACAACTTTGGCAAAACCTGATCGGAATGCAAAAGATACTTTTGCATACATATGATATGATCTAAATTTTTTGTGTTTGGGAGATTTCAATATTTCTTAGATTGTTTTTGCTCTTCTTTCATTAAGCAGAATTCGGTTTACATCACAGGCATCAAACTTCACTGCATTAGGCATTTTTTGTGCAAGTGAATTAACTGATCATCGCATTGCATCGTGTCATTTATTTTGTTTCTATTCTTTGATCACGGGCAAGATTGCAGCAGGCTTTTTTTTTTTTTTTTTCTTTTTTTAGGTGCATTAGGCTTTGTTGACTACCAACTTTTCTCTGATGTAGTTACCGGGAACGCTTTACTACCCCTTGAACCCCGAATTGGGATGCACGTCCCGGAATGGGGTACACTAGCGACTTGGGACGCTCGGGAATGTGATCTAGGACGCCCAAATGGGTGTCCCAAAAATCTGCTATAGAAAACTTGAGAAATATAGTGGAAATCAGGTATAATTGACTCAAAATTGAAAGGAAACCCCAAAATCATCACTGATTGAATATAGATAGCGAGAGTTGAGGGAAATAGGAGTTAGAGGAGAAAAACTGAAAATTGAAAAACTGACCTTTGAAATTCATTGAAAACATTGTTTCTGATTACAAAGGCTTATGGAGGCAGAAGGAAGTGCATCTCACCATTTTAAATGCTCAGAGACATTAATCTAGATAACCTTTCAATATTTAGTGGTGACCCGAATAACCTTTCAAACCGTACCACGTTCCCAATTAGCATACCAACTAATCCTACCCCCAACGTACCACAAATTAATCAAGTGGTGTACCTCGTTCCCATACCCATACCACGACCCGGAACGTACCGAGTTCCTGGTACATTTCCCTCACATTTATACTCGCCTTTTCTTTTCCAAAACTAAAGGTGAGTCCTCATAGTTGAAGCTGATTTTGGGGGTGCTTCCACATTTCTGCTTGTTTTTCATTTAACCGCAAATGAGAAATGCAACATACAAAATCTAGTGGATCGATGTATTGACTGGAGGCACCATACTCGTAAGATTCTATTATACCTTTGAACTTGACTGATTTTTCTTTTGTCAATCTTTGGTTTCTTTTGATTTAACCTGCTTTTGTGCTATTGTAAGTTTGGTTAACTTCACAATTCAGTGTTATAAATACCAGCATTAGGGATTCTTTGGGATAGAAGAGGGTACCTCACCGGTCGAGAATGCTAAAATAGTGAGCTCTTCCTCATATTGAAAAGGAAAATGTAAAATGTAAAACCACCACCACAACTGAGACAATGATTTGATCTTATTCTTAGGTCAGAAGGCCTTTTCTATTAAGCGAAGTTAGGACCAGGTGCTTGGTTTCAGAGTCCTGCATTCTTCCATCATTGTAACCTTGATGGGATCCTTACTGAAGTCCAATGCCACATCTAAACTTTTCAAGAGATTGGAAACTTGAAGGAAATCCGTGATTTTCTGAAAACATCAAGAAATTTTACCCCTCTAGGTGTTCCTCCAGGATTATAATATTTTCTTTCTTGTCCTTGCACGCTTCAAATGCTCGGAACATTTCATGTATCTGTTAAATATTTTTGTTGGTTTTCTGTTGTAAATGTTATATCTCCCACTTTGTTTTCTTGAGGGATTCCTAATTGCATTAGGTGCCACTGTTACGGCAACATTATGTACAGCGATTGATTCAAACTCTCTTTCTTGTGAATTTCCCTCTTCTTATGTACAGCGATTGATTCAAGCTCTCTTTCATGTGAATTTCCCTCTTCTGCTGATGCTACCAAGTCCTCTCGCAAGCTTTTCCAACGAGCTCCTTTTGCTTGCTGAGAATTTGTAGGAGAAAAAAAGTGATATTGAATGCATTTTTTCTCGTTTGCTTGAGCTATACAAAAAGTCTCCTAAATCAACCTCATAACAAATACGGCTTGATATGACTTGGTGAGGAAAGCCTTTGCGCTTCCATGGAGTTGTTTCGCAGTACTGTTTCTTTTGGCATCTGTTGACCGGTACTGGAGAAAGAGTTTTAACTTGCATTGGAGAGGGGCCGCGCGTACGCAGGCCCCCAATACCACAAATTATGACGTAGGCTCTGCCACTTGGACAGACCTTAGGGCTGCACCCCTCCTGTGTGCAATGGAGGTCACAGACCTAGGCCATGGGCCTTCTTGAGCACCCATTGACCCCGTCCAGGTAAGTATGTTGCAACTGCGGATAAGACCTCAATTTATAGCTTGCTTTCAATTTCGTCCAGAGTGATTCCTTCGATGTGGGATTATTGTAAAGCGGGCCGGTTTTCAAACTACCCGTTCAACCCAAGAAATGGCCTTCTTTCTCGGGTCGGGTGTAAGTGTTTTTTTTTTGTGTGGTTTATCCGTTTATATGAATCAGATAACTTTCTTTACTAATCTGTGCAAAATCCTGGACACGTGTGAATGTTAAGAGCATCATATTGTCTGATGCGCGTCCTTCTGTTTATAAAGATTGAACAAATTGAATTACTAATACTTATGTGGAAGTTTTAAATTGATTATGCATGGCGCATCTAATTGATCTTGGTCTTATATCACCCATTATAGAGCTTCGGATAGACCTAACCTACAATAAATAAGTAAATTAATTTTAATTTTTTAAAAATTTAAATTTCAAGTTATATTAGTAGAATCGATGAGAAATTATTCAATGATGTTGTCATACCTTATCATATGTTGATGTGGTGTAGCAGAACCAATGAAATGGTATCAATTCACAAGTGATTGGTGACAACGTACAAGTAGTTAAGAATTGAGATAGTAAATATGCAATTCAAATTTAAAAAATACACTAACCACGTGTGAATTGTGTCAGGGATGTAAACTCACATTATAAATATAACCATATGTTTCTTTGATAACTATCCTTCAATTGGGAAGAGAAATGGTGAGTGTCACCTATGTGTTCTCCTAAATTTAAAAGAGAGAATTATCATTGTTCTCTCCTTGTATTTAAAAAGAAGTTGTAATACCCTTCTCATATTAATAAATCTTTCTACACTTGCCCGTGGTTTTTCCTCCAATTAGTTTGGAGGTTTTCCACATAAATATGTGTCAATTTCTAATGTTATCTACTCTATATATTTTGCTGCATGGTACGATTACAACCCTTAAGATCATAACAATGGTATCAAAGCCTGAGGTCACAAGTTACTGTTCACCTGTACGTACTGTTCACAGTGAAATAGTGAAAGAGGGTTCAAGCGAGAAGCAAATCGTTATTGACACCATGGCAACAAAGTTCGACATTAAACGGGGGTAATTTCTTCTTGTGAAAAATAAAAATTAAGGCAATTTTGAGGAAAAACAATTACTTAGCTGCAATTAGAGAAAGGCTTTGAGATCACATATAATCGCAAGTGGAACAAGATGGATGGTAGTGCTATAGTCGATGGGGGTGTTATCTAGTGTGGTAAAGAAGAAAATGACAAAGGAGATATGAAATACTCTGACAAAACTATACGAGGCCAAGCCACTTCATAACAAAATCTTCTTAAAGAGGGGAGACTCTACACTCTTCGAATGGGTGACCGACCACATCAACAATATGAATACACTATTTTCTCAACCTACTATGTAGGGACATAAAATAGAAATAATTGAACGTGCGGAGCTTGTACTTCAAAGTCTACCTGATTCTTATGAACAACTCATCATCAACCTGACGAATGACATCCTTTCAAGTGATCTAGTCTCCTACAATATCACTGAGTTCGATCGGTTCAACCGTAGACCGGCCTTCAATCCGATCCAATTTAAGGTATAAAAATTGATCACTTTAAAAACCAATCAATTTTGAGAGAACCGACCAATTCTCAACTGAACCGGCTAAACCGGCCGAGTCTTTCAAACCAAAGTGGCCTACATAAATGCCACCAGGAATTTTTTAAAATATTTCTAGTTTAGACGACTAGAACTCAAACCAACCAAGCCACTTATTTTATTTTTATTTTTTAAACAAGCACCTGAATATATTGTATTAAAATTACCATTACATATTAGAATGAGATATGAAAATAAAAATTCTCTTATCCATGTGTGTATATATGTATATGTATATATATATATAATTATAATTATTTTCTACGTGTATGTACATATGCATGTGAGTGTATATCTATGTATATAATAAATGTAAAAGTAACCTTTGTGGTGTGTATGTTTTTGTCTATTTAATTGTGATTTTAAATTTGGTTTGCCTCAAAGTTCGAACCTCCACAACCCTATCACACTAGTTTACTTAATTATTTCATGAATAGGTTTTGGTACATGGTTTTCTTGAAACTTATAAAGAAATTGTTAGAATGGTAGGTCTCTGTCATATTTGTTTATTGTAGCTTGCACTTTCTTTCGGAGGTAAAATATGACATATTTCCTTATAAAAGAGCTGTAGGATGTCGTCACTCAGGTAGATCTCTCAAAGCATGAAGAAGCAGGTAAGATGTTTGATGTATGTTGTCGGCATTGTTTTAGGTTATTAACCTCTTTTATGAGTTGTTTCTTACAACAGCCTAACAAGAAAGATATGTCCCTCTAATGGAGCTTAATCTTTATATTGAATGGTGGTGTATGGTGCAATGAAATCATGAATTTGAACCATAAGAGGCAATCGGGTGATTGGCCGAAAAGGAACTTTTAGCATAAAGTAAGAACAAAGAACATTACACAATTGTTCTGCTATCATATTGCATTCATCTTTTTTTCTCATTATATACGGCACATTATTGTACATACTACGAAGAATGAACTTATATAATTCAATGGATGACAAGTGTACGACTCCGAAGCACTAGATTTCTTCGGCGTTGGTCTGCATTTACATAAGATCTCTGTTTGGGATCCCTACAGATGGGATTCTTTGCAAAAGCTAGGCCTGTGCATATTCTTTGTTTCAAACCATGTAAGTATTTCGCCCTCATGGGGTCTCTACGAATGTATCTCGGCTCGATTAGGTGGGATTGCAGAGCTAAGCTGGGTTTTTGAACGCTTTGCTTTCCACTTTCATGGTTCCTATCTGTGTATTCCCTTTCTTCATGCGTTGCTCCCATAAATGGCATCACCAAAGCTGGGAATAATCATTCAGGAAATTTCTTAGCTAATCAAATAGAAATTCGGATTTAACTGCCCAAACTTCATCAGAAATTACAGAGATGTGTAAGTTTATTGATGTTCTATTGGCCTCCTTTTCTTTTGGTGTTTCTACAATTGCTTCTGGACTTCTGTTAACGATTTTTTTTTTTGTGTGATATAGGTTAGGATTCAGCTGGGTCTGGGCACCTTTTACAAGGTTTGATGTTGTGAATCGTTATAGAATTTACATTTTTATGCGCACTTACGGGTAATTTATTAGCAATGACAGATTGGTAGTTTAGTTGTGGTAACTAAGGGATATGTATTTGTTGAATGTCTCCTACCATAACGGTTAATGTATGACTTATCAAATATTCGAAATGCAAAAGTGGCATCTTCAAGCCAAATGCCAACTTGAATTACGTAGAGTGGTAGCCTCTTTTCCTTTGATTTTAATTCTGAAGGCATTAAGTTGTGAGATGACTTGCTTTACATTGTAGTTTTATATTAGCCATGCGATTCTGAACAAGGGCTATATGCTATACTACTAAGGCAAGCTACTTACACCACCGCTTGACTGGACACATTCAAGTAAGTGTTTGACATTTGTTGCTAAATTGTGTCAAATGATTAAGTTCATAATTTTTTTTCATTATATAAATCCTTTTAATGGTTAGAATATAGCCAGATCTTTTAATGTAGTAATGTTTATTATTTGTCCATGACATCATCTTCTTTGTTATTTGTAATGGTTATTTTCCGGTTGAATGTCAATATATGACTTTTGTCTTTGTAGTTTTATCACTAGCAACATATATCACTTATTGTATCGTGTTTTTCGTCCGCATAGGATGTTGACAAATAAAGCCATTGAAGCAAATGACATGAATCCCTCTCCTCTATATCAATGCTCTGTGTGGAATTAAACAAATGGCTTCCATGCTCTCTACCGTGTCAACACTCATCTTGGTTGATCTTTGGAGTGTATTTCATCTTGGCTATCTTTGGAGTTCTTGGTTGATCTTTGGAGTTTTTATGATGAATTAAGTGCATATGGTGCTGGAATCCCAATGGTCTCTTTTACAAAGGGTCTTGTAGGTCCACATTTCTATCCATGTGTATCTTTCTCCTTTATCTTCATTGGTTCAGGAGGTGATGACGAGGGCTCAAAAATTCTTCTCACTTTCCCAGCCAATCAGTGTAAGCTTTCATGGATTGTGAATAATATGGATGCAGTACCAAGGTTTGAGAACTTAGGAATTAACCGTGATATGAATGGTTGCAAATCTAATGAGTCACAGTTTCAAAAATGTGTCGTTGAAATTTTGTCTAGAATTGGTTTCAACGGACAGATGTTCCATCGCTGAAAAAAAGTAATTGGAGATAATTTCCGATGCACTAATCATCAAGCACATTAAGACTACCTACAAGTTCTGTATGCCTTGAATTTTGGGACTCATTAGCCAATTTTGACATTTATTGATGGCATGGAGAAGAAATTGAAGAAGGCAGAATAGGCACCGCAAAGCTACCTTGACTTAATTAAACAATCATATATTAAATTTCAAGCTTAAGCGAAATATGAATTTGTCAACAAAGGGGCTTTTTCATGTGTTCTTATGTGCTGGCAGTGTTGCAAATGTTATTGCTATTTTGGTGTTGTTTAAGTGTCTCCTACTTCCTTTTGATCGTGCAACTAAATTTCTTTGATCAGAGATTCCTTTTTCATGTTTACAGTCGCGGCTTCTTCGATACTTCTTTCTACGTCTCCATCTTCTGTAGGTGAACATTGAGCACAGAAGGCAAAGAAACTTTATAAGATTCTAAGTAGATGTCAGGAAGCAAATAGTTTGATATTATTTGTGAAAAAAAAGTTATTAACTTGCCTATGATGAAGAAATTGCGATGCTTTTAGGTTTACTTTCATATGAGATCTACACCATCTTTACTTCTTAACTTGGTTTATATGTCCTTATTTTCTTATGTTTGTTCCATAACACCTCTATTGTTTATTACATCATTTTATGGCTTCGCAAAATTTATTTGATATGTTTTATAGGTGTAATTTAAAGTTTTTTTCTTTCTTAATATATTGATAAAAAGGTATTATAGTTATTTGTTTGTTATCTCACGATTATACCCATTTCTACAACTCAAGCTCTATCGTGAGACATTTTTAATTCTCAAACTGAATATATGTCGCGCGAAACACGTGTGTGCCACTAATTTATTATAAAACACTATAAATGCATACATTAACTTATGAGTGATTGGTTATTTATTCACTAAAATATATAACAAAACACTAAAAATTCACAGTAAAAAGAAAATCTTAACTGCAAATTTACATCATATGTATGTATAATGTTTTTTTTATAAAAAAATTTAACGGTGGAAAAAAGGGTAAGTAGTGATTACGGAATACTGTTCAGAATTCCTAATCCTAATACGTTAAAAAAGTTCAAAGCTGTGGAGGTGGTGTTTTGAGCAAAACCCTAAACCCTACAACTAGAAGTCGCTACTTGCTACTGGTGTGCTTCTATAGCTTTCCTTCTCTCTAAAAAAAGCAGCTCTCCCCGTGTTTGCTCCTGTTTCATTTTGTCCTTTTCATCGCCGTGTTTCTCCCTTAGCTCTCTTTGCTTTGCCTTCTACTAATAGTCTCCACCATGTACCGTCTCGCTTCAAGCCTCGCCTCCAAATCTCGGTGCGTCTTCTTCCCTACTTTCTTCAATTATATTTTGTTTGTTTTTTCTCGTTTTCGTTTTGGTTCTCGAGAAAAAAGTTTGATTTGCAGCGGAGATGGGGAGAAGCCGGTGTTGCTCAATCTTAGATATATTTGCTTTTGGAACAATATAGCGCCAATACAGAGGATTTGAAATTTCAATTGTTTATCCTCTTATTTTCCTGTCTCATCCAATCAAACTGTTATTTTCTCGATCTTCCTCACTGCAGTTTTGTTTTAATTGTTGTTTTACAGCGTTGCTAGGAGCAGTGTTGAGCAGGTGATCACAGTTTCTCCACTATTTGTGTGTTTGTAATTAGTTTTGCGTTAATTTCCTATGAACTTTCTATTTCCGTCTGTGTTCTAGGTTGGAAGCAGGTTGAATTGGAGCAGGAACTATGCGGCCAAGGACATTAGATTTGGAGTAGGGGCTCGTGCCTTGATGCTAAGAGGGGTTGAAGAGCTCGCTGATGCCGTCAAAGTCACAATGGGTCCCAAGGTCTTTCACTTGCATCCTAAATCATATCATTCTTGCTTTGTTAGATACTTAGATTCAATCAGTCTTGGATTGTTGCGCATTTTAAATTTAAGTTTTTGGTCCTTTGTTATTATTAGTTGATTTTCCATTCAATACAGAATAGTGACTAACACTCTCATTTTGTTACTGAGTAATGCTAACTGGTTATTGAAATCTTGTAAGATTGTACCCATGCTATATATCTCATGTAATGTGTTAAATAATTATTGGCTACATTATTTGGTGCTTCGCATTTTATGCACACTATCTTGTTATGCTGATTGGGAGTGTTCCTTTTGGTGCTTTACTGTTTGAAGGGGCGTAATGTGGTTATTGAACAAAGCTACGGTGCCCCAAAAGTGACCAAGGATGGTGTAACTGTTGCAAAGAGTATTGAGTTCAAAGATAAGGTTAAGAACATTGGTGCTAGCCTAGTGAAACAAGTGGCGAATGCAACCAATGATGTTGCTGGCGATGGTAAGCCTTTGAAGCTACTCATGACTTTTTCTTTAAATCTGTATGAACTTATTGGTCTACGGGATGTGGCTTTTATCTGTATTTCCTTTTATATTTTTCTTCCTTGGCGATGGTAAGCCTTTGAAGCTACTCATGACTTTTTCTTTAAATCTGTATGAACTTATTGGTCTACGGGATGTGGCTTTTATCTGTATTTCCTTGTATATTTTTCTTCCTTAATTTAGTTGGCTGATATCCATGTTTTTATTATTGGTACAAAGGGAAAGATCGAACCTTTGCAGATAGAAATAACAGTGTTTGTTCTCTTAGGTATGCTTAATTTTGTCATGAGAGATGTTCAATTTGTTTGCAGGGACTACATGTGCTACGATCCTCACAAAAGCAATATTTGCTGAAGGGTGAAAATCAGTTGCTGCTGGGACGAACGCAATGGACCTTAGACGTGGTATCACTATGGCAGTCGATTCTGTTGTCGCAAACTTGAAGAGCAGGGCGAGGATGATCAGCACTTCAGAAGAAATAGCTCAGGTTTGTTACATGCATATCTGCTTATGCATTTTAGAGGGGCTCGCTGCCGCCAAAAACTTAAGTGATGCCATGAAGTGCTTCTAATGATGTTCAATTTTCAGTCAAGGTAACTCAATACTTACTTGATAGGTTGGTACTATATCGGCAAATGGAGAAAGGGAAATTGGTGAGTTGATTGCAAAGGCCATGGAGAAAGTTGGCAAAGAGGGAGTTATTACAATTCAAGTATGTTGAAAAGTCTTTTGTTTTCTGCAGTTTCTTAGTTGACGGGTTCTGATCATAATTGCTCTGTCAATTGGTGGAGCATATTCTTGTTTTCCCACTCAAAAGAGGCTACACGCTGTTTTTGGTGCTATGGAGATCTGTGGATTTCAACTTGTGGATTCTTATATTATTATGTGTGCTAACTTTAAGTCAGCATTCAGATAAAAATTGTTTTGCTCCTTTATTTAGTCCTTCTAGAGACTCATGAAAAATTTAGTTATTGAGTGGTGTTCAAGATTGGAGATGCCTTCATAACACACTCGTGTTAATGCAATCATCCATATGTTTTTGACATATATGCATTCTTAAATTGACAATCTTAGTCATGTAAATAGCTTTTGAAAATTCGATTGTAGAAGCGAATGAAGCTTTAGATATCTGTGCGGCTAATAATGTTTTGCTTTTGAACCGAGCAGCAGTTGAGAGTTTTGTTTGATATTCTTTAAAGAGGATATCGTTTTTGGGGCCACTGTTCTAGAATGCCATTTTTTTTTGTGGCGTATGTGTATTCTTTTCCCCTATTGGCTCACTTGCTGAAGTTTTCTTTCACTCATGAAATCAAGCAGGGCAATATAAATCTAATTTACTCGACCCAAAGCTGATGCCTGTCACTAAATTCTGTCTAATTTATAGGCTTTACAATAAAACGTTTTTTATTAGTAAATAATATTCCTCCAAATGGAGTTCATAGTCCAACTGGGTTTTCTGGATAACATCATTCCATGTCCTATATAACTTTATGTGATTTGCGTTATTGTTTTCATTCCTTCCACATATCACTTTTTTGGTGTTTGTCTATCCTGTCAAACTTCAGGGTGCCAGTTAGGTTCAGAGCCGTGCCTCATTCTTTTTTATATTGTGTTTTTCTGTTTTCTGAGATGCATGGTCATTACTCATTGTTTAACTATGGCAGGATGGAAAGACATTATTTAACAAGTTAGAAGTTGTTGAGGGGATGAAGTTGGACAAGGGCTACATTTCTCCTTATTTCATTACCAACCAAAAAAATCAAAAATGTGTAAGCGCTTAATTCTTTGAATTGAAATGCATGGCATATATCTTGCAACCTCGGTTATAATTTCATGAATGTAAGAATGTGAAAGCAGCTTCTTATGTAACTGAATTATATTCTGACGATTTACTAAAGAGGCTATCAATGTCGGTATGATGGCAGGAATTGGAAGATCCTCTAGTTGTGATCTATGAGAAGAAAATCTCAAGCATAAATGCCGTAGTGAAATTACTGGAGTTGGCATTGAAGGTAAACATCAGTTGTTATTTTTGTCTATTGTAATAATAATATGCTCTGTGTTAGATATTACCATACTTATAATTGTTGTGACTTCTTTTTGCCTATAAGAAATAAAGTCTCAACAGTTATAAGTGCTTTTAGAATTGGGTTTCTTTAGCTGATTTGAATTTTCTAATTTTCTGCAGAAACAAAGGCCCTTATTGATTGTTGCTGAAGATGTTGAGAGTGATGCCCTAGCAACTCTAATTCTCAACAAATTGCGTGCTGGAATCAAGGTATGATATCTACTGTTGGATATATCACTCATTTGTTTCTTTGTGTTGTGCTGTAATTTTACCCTTGATTATGGGTCTTATTCCCCTAATTGGATTTCCACACTTCCTACAGGTCTGTGCAATCAAAGCCCCTGGTTTTGGAGAGAACAGGAAGGCCAATCTGCAAGATCTTGCAGTTCTCACTGGAGGAGAGGTTAGTGCTCTTGTATGCATCTATCTTATTGTTATCTTATAGAGATCAGAAGACCCTTGAAACGTGCCTGCCTTTATTTGTTGCAGCTTATTACTGAGGAGCTCGGTATAAATCTTGAAAAGGTGGATCTGGATATGCTTGGGTCTTGCAAAAAGGTAAAAGCTTAAATATTGCTTGAAAGTTGTAGTTATTCAGAGCTTTAGCCATGATTTTTTTTTCTGTTGCTTTGGGTACGTCTTAAAGTAGTGGTTGTTGTTCCCTTTGATTTATTTTGATGTATACAGAATTCATTTAAGTTGGATGCATAATTGATTGATTGGGCTTTGTGTTGCAGGTTACAGTTTCGAAAGATGATACCGTTATTCTTGATGGTGCTGGTGATAAGAAGGCAATTGAGGAGAGATGCGAGCAGGTATGTGCTTGTGGAGAATTGCTTTTGTTTTCTTATTTATAATGACTGATTATTTCTTCTTAGAAGTGAATGCGCTAGAAAATTAATCAAATCATTTTCCCTTGCTTTTGAAATTATGGTTTCTTCTTTTGGGCTATCAGATCAGGGCTGCCATTGAATCAAGCACATCTGACTATGACAAGGAGAAATTGCAAGAAAGATTGGCGAAACTCTCAGGAGGTGTTGCTGTTTTGAAGGTTTGTGTGGAATCTTTTTCTGTTACTAGAATATTAAGTCCTGTTAGAAAAGCAACCTAGCCTTCTTAGTCAGCTTCATTCTTTGTTTCATATTTGTAACAATTTTTGCCAAATAGAGATGAAAACTAGACATGGCTTGTCGCAGATTGGAGGAGCTAGTGAGACTGAAGTCGGTGAGAAGAAAGACAGAGTTACAGATGCCTTAAATGCCACTAAGGCGGCAGTTGAAGAGGGTATTGTACCAGGTGAATTTTTCACCTGTTGCTCCCAAGTTATATTCTTAAAATTGAACATGGTGGAACAGTTTCTTATGAAATGTTCCTATTGCAGGTGGTGGTGTTGCTCTTCTTTATGCATCGAAAGAGTTGGATAAGCTGTCAACCGCCAACTTTGATCAGAAGATTGGTGTTCAAATTATTCAGAATGCACTTAAGGTTTGTGTCTTTCTGATATGTCAAATTCTCTCTCGCACTTCAACTGGGATGTGAACAAAATCATATTTCATGGATATTGTCATTCTAAGGGTGTGCAATACTTGGGCGGTTTTATATTTTTGGGATTTCTATCCCTGCGTATAACAAGGCATACAATTGCAGACACCTGTATACACAATTGCCGCAAATGCTGGAGTAGAGGGAGCCGTTGTTGTTGGTAAGCTACTGGAGCAGGATAACCCTGATCTTGGATATGATGCTGCTAAAGGTCAGTAAAAGCATATTTTCCCTTTGGAGGTTGTGTGCTGGCATCTATGTGCACTTTTGCATGTTGGTTTCAGAATTTAGGAACTTGTGTTTCATACTACAAATAGGGATCTAATAACTCCATTTTGGTAGTCTAACCAGATGAATATGTCGATATGGTGAAATCGGGTATCATCGACCCATTGAAAGTCATTAGGACAGCTTTAGTCGACGCGGCTAGGTATGTTGAATTTCCTTCCTTTTCACCCATGCAGTTGTATCTCTATCAATTCACCTTTGGTGTGCCACTTCTATGCAGTGTGTCCTCGTTGATGACAACAACTGAAGCTGTCGTGTCTGAACTTCCAAAGGATGAGAAGGAAGTTCCAGCGATCGGTGGTGGCATGGGCGGTATGGGTGGCATGGATTATTGAGTTCCTTCCTGCTGCAACAACTGCCTTCAAGGAAATAGTCGTTTAAGTCCACAGTTGCCCCTTAATTTCTTTTTGATCGTTAGGCAGGTCATGTAAATGAGTTATTATTCACGTGGTAGGAAATTTAGTATCAAACCATCTCGAAGAGAAAAATTGGCAATGTCTACGGCAATGAAAACTGTCAAAATGAGACCTTTTTTTGGCCCTGAGAGGTTATCGATTCTGTACTTCTCCTGGTTGGTCTGTCCTAGAAAGGCACTGTTAACTAATTTATTTGACTAGCGCTCAGCATTGGAACACAGATTGATTCTTAATATTTAGTGGTTATGATAATTATGTCGGCATTCACGAGAGAACATGGTATTCCAAGAATTGATTTATGCTTAAGATGCTCAAGTCTACTGGGATAAATCTTTTCATGGTTGGCACCTGAATAATACCTTCGTCTCCATCTTGAGGTGCCTTCAGGTGTTGAATATTTTCGGTCTAGAACACAATGTGGGTGTTTGGCAGTGCATTCGCATTGCGTTCAGTTGCACCGCACCTCACAGCATCAAAGTTTTTTATGATACGTCAAACCTCATCGCACCTCATCACACCTCACAGCACTCCCAAACGCTTACAATATATGTTGAATTGTTTCACGTAATCAAATTAAACCAATTATTTTATTTTAAATTAGTGTACAATGTAAATGTTAAGTGATTTTATATTAATATTATTAGTCATCTAATATAACAGTAATTTAGATACGCCAAACGCACCTCACAACACCGTACCACAATTTTAAAACTGATGCGCCAAACAGCTTTTTGCGTTCCAACTCGCTTCACTGCACCACAGCTTTTTACCTTACAGCACTACACAACACCTCACAGCAGTTGACAGTACTCCCAAACAGGACCAATGTGATCCGATCCTGACCCATTTCAAAACGGGATAAATCTAGGTAAAACGCCATCTTATCTAGGTTGTGAAAACCGAGCCGGTCATTGAACTAGAAAGTTCATTGGTTCATGATTCAATGGTTTGTCCGGATTCAAACCAATTCAACATAATGAATTATTAAAGATATAATTTAATATAAATAATAACTAAAAAAACTCATACTTCATAATATTAAGAATAATGTAGAAACAAATATAGTAATGTAGGTTTTTTTGCTATTCTTCGTTACAGGGAAGTTGTATAAGGTATAAAGTGTAATTACAATTGTCTACAAGATGTTCAAAAAAATATCTTAATGGGATGATATTGCGACCAATTTTAATAAATTAAATATATTTACTTACTTTTTTTTTCATACACATTCGATATTGTGATTATTGCAATTATTTTTTGATAAATTTAGTATTTGAAACCCATGTTTATAGATATTTATGTTTATATATATATATATATATATATATATTTTTTTTTTTCTTTATACATTTTTGTACCTATACCTCTCTTGTTAACTATAGAAAACACTAGATGAGTAAGCGAAAGCTACGTGACTACCCATGAATCGTTCCCATCTACCTTCCCTCCTCCCTCACATCTGCCGCCCTATCTCTCTCCCAACCACGCACATCTAATTATATAGCTTCGTATGTGGCATGCACGTGTATGCATGCATGTATGACTACATGACAAACATATATGATACTATAAACAACAACAATAGACGGTAGGAGACAGGTTTCACTCTTATGCCTATCAACATTTTTTTTGCATAGAGAAATCAGCAATTTGACAGAATCACCTCAAACCCAACCAACAAATCCACAATCAAAAATCTAAAAGGTAGAAGGTATTGATAATTCGATTTTCAAAGAGAAACCGACGCTCACCTAGTTCACTGAGAAGCCTTTGAGTTTCCTATTGTATCACAAAGGACAAAAGCATTCAGATAAGCAATGGAAGCTTCAAAATTGAACAAAATCAGAACAAAAAAAGAAATCCAGAACTCATAATTTAAAATTTCATGAACTCTGACTTATCATGTAAAAAAACCCCCCTAACTCAAGCTTAAAGATCAACCCAACAGCTGACCTATATCCCAAGTTAGTCTTTCTAAATTTTTTTATTATCTTATTTTCAGCAAGCATTTTAAAAGTACATAAGCACAAAAGAATATTTGGAAACAAAATATACATAAGCGGAATTTTATTTTCCTTGGTTTATGACCTAAAAAAACAAAAGAAGGCCAAATGGCAAACATGTACAAAGTTATCAGGAGTCTGATACCTTCTTAAACATGATTAAACATCTTCTTATTCCGATGCATTACAAATGAGAAAGGGTGCTTGGCTATATCTACATACAGGAAATGAAATACATATATGAGAAATGGTGCTTGGCTATATCTTCAATGTGTCCATTGTTGTCATATTTTGCTTCAAATTACATTTACCTCAGTACACGCATCTGCTCTGACACTGACAGGAATCAGAACCTCATTCAAACACAAGGGCAGAAGAAGTCACATAAGACAATCCAGTTCATTGACTTTATGACCTTTCTCTATCTACGATCTTATAATTGTTTCCACTTCCACAACCAAATAAAAGAACATTTGGTTAAATTTTAGTGAGTTTGCTTACTACTATATCTGATAATGACAGTAGTCTTCATTTCCACTACATGATTCCAGATTGCCAACGACACAATACCACCAACCTACAACACATTTAGTTCAACTTTAGTCATCACTTATCAAGAGGAAATGTAATGATTTCATAGCAACATCTCTTTGACATTTTTTTAAAAAAAATTAACACATATAATCAGTACCATGGAATTTAATATGTATAAGTGTAATACTTCATGAATTTCTTTAAGACATTAAATTTGAAATTAATTGATAAATATACCATATGTGAATATTAAATTCCCATGGAGCTATCCCAAGGAATGAAGCACTTCAGCTCACCACTGATGCTTTCATAAATGACAGCCAATGAATTAGAGGAGTAGGAGTTCCTAGGTTGCCTGGGTTGAAAGCCTGAAACATTAAGCATCTAAAAGTCAACACAAGAAGAGAAATATGAATAGTAGTTCGTAGAAGGTTTCATATGGTGAACATACATATATATATTTCTTATATGAATCAATACAAAACTCTCAAATGGTTTCTAACTCTCCGAATTTGACTGGAACAATGGTTGTGTAATTGCGTGTGAGAAAAAATTGGAAAGTCACGATTATTTATTTATAATATGTTTTCAATTTGCTCGTGCAAAATTGAATTGAATTATCTTTAACAAATATTTCATGTATCATCAATTCAGGAACAACCTAGAGTAAAGAAATCACACCAAGAACAACAACCATATGTCACAACTCACAAAGCATATCAATGTTTATCGACCTTCAGTCAGTGCATCTACTCACAAATAAGAAAAATCATGAACTCAAAAATTAATATTCGACTAAGAAAAACCCACAAATAAATCACATATAATAGAGAAAGCCTAGAATAGAGACAAAAACACACCAATCATAGTATTTACCAAGTTGTTGGAAATTCCATAAGATCTTCACACATTCCAACTTTTCAAAATAATATGCAGAGTTTAAATGGATGCTCTTCTCCGAAGGGAAATATTATTACAAGACTCCTTCATAAGTTTGAATATTAATTTAGATATAAAGAAAGTGCTAGAAAGAGAGTTGAAGTTGATGTGATATTATTGGAAGTTCTTGTATATATATACAATCGAATGCAACCCTATACGTACACATCTATATATGTAATACATCCTCAAAGTCAAGAAACAATCAGCATAAATTTAAATATAGGTGTAATGAGTTATAAACAAAATTAAGGGTTTCAATCTTTAAAACTATCCCTTTTGTAATACTTGAATTTTGTCCAGGTCATTTTTCACGGAGTATTTTTTTATGCGTGCATATACATTATTTGGTGTATTTGATTCAATTTCTCTTAATCAATTTCATTATAAACCCCTTTCAAACCTAACCCCAGCAATGGTGAACAAAAGGTTTACAGAAGAAGAAGATAGAGAGAATACAAAGGAGAAAACATCTCCATTTTATTCAACATATCAAGACTGATTTTACAAAACGACTTTTACACTTATATAAAAGCTAGTATCAGCTATACTATATATTTTTATCAAAATAGCCCCAGGATCCTATCAAAGAGATTGAACACAATAGAGATAGAAGAGGGAGGTTTTGGAAACAAAGAGAGAAAGATTGGAGAATAGGAGAGCGAGGGGTAGCTCGGGTAAGCTAAAAAATAGGAGAGGGTTGGGTTTTGGTAAGAAAAAATGGCAATAGCAAAGCAGAGAGAAGAGAGAGGAAAAAGAGAGAAGAAGTTCTGGGTTGGAAAGAAAGAGGGAGAGGGAGGAGGTTTTCATTGAGAGAGAGGAAAAATTAAAAAAAAATAACAAAAATAAGGAGTTAACAAACACAATTCCCTTCCTAGATTTGTTTGATTCTAGGTATTGCGTTCAAGCTTTTGTAGTGAATATTTGATATGTATCTTGGTGCTCTTTTTGATTTCGGTGGCACTAGTCATCCCCAAACAAACATCCCTAAGTGTACCTAACCACATGTGGCATGACACATAGGACTATGACATGGCAAATTCAAATGAAAAAAAAAATTGCTCAAAATTTAGGCGGGGCTTCTTAAACCTTCTAGATATTTGTTCACCTCTCTAAAAAATTGTCAGATGTGATTTCACTCTCTCTCACCAACAATCACGAAGCTTCTCTCTCCTCCAAGAATGACATTCTCTCTTTAGCTCTCGCCTTCTCTCCATCTCTCATCTACTGGAAAACACGATGGTGGCCGCATCAACAATGTCTTTCGACGGTTTAAAGTGGCAAGAGAGAAGCACCTCCTTCATAGGTAAATTTCGAATCCATTTCTCATATAAACGAAGCAATCATCGATATCTCTCAATTTCTTTGGGTATTTGCATGTTCGCAAGGTCAAGTAGTGTTTTTCTATCAAAAATTTGTTTTTGCGTGCCTGTGATAGTTGAAATGTTTGATATCCAAGTTATTACACTTTTTCTGAAAAATTGATGTTTCCTTAGTAAACGGTGACATGATTGTAAGTAATGTAAGTTAAATACCATCAATCCATTCCATTATTTACACTATTTGACGTTTTTATTTCGCTTCCATTCTTTCAAATTGCATTACATATTATGTTATTACATATGAATTGATGCTAATTACATGCTATGTATACTCGATTATTATATATTTATCTTGTTGAAAATCATATATTTGGTGTGCGATGTTCAGGGTTGATTGTGGGAGTCATTTCTATGTTCATCATTCAAAAACTTATGGACAAAATGAAAATTCTTAAGAAACTAACCAAGGAGTACATATTGAAGTATAGGTCAAGACTGGTTCATCAATTCTTGAATGATCCAATCTACTCATAGGATATAAATTTGTACAATCAATTCCAACTTCTCAAGTAGTACCCATGTAATATATTTAGTATGTCTATAGTCTTCTAAACTTGATTGGGCTTTTTGTTTATTATCATGATAGTAAACTGATATTTGTACTGATTTTGAGCCCATGGCATTGTATAATTAATTACCTTTTCTGACTAGTAATTACATATTGTCCATATATAATTACATATTTGATGACTTCAATTATACATGTGCAATAACTATATTAAACAAGATAAAAACATTACTAGTAGTCTTAAAAACACAATATCACCCTAGTATTACATTCCAAATTCCAGTACTTCAAATAAATATAATAATATAAAGATCATCAAAATTCATATAACAATTGAAAATAAGTTCAAATCCTTGGGGCATGAAATCTAGCTTATTTTATTGGTCTACTGACACTGTACAACCTTTAAACTTTATCTTAACCCACGTATGGAAGCCCTCCTTACATGTTTCTCCTTCTATTGATTTGATGCCACAGTACATCATTTCAGTGACTTTCTTTTGGAACTCAAAAAACTTTTGCATGGTGTACACATCTCGGATTTGCTTCTCCATTTCATAAAAGGTTGCACACAATAGTTGTTTGTTGAAAGAGTCAAAATTAACTCGACTCTCCTTATCTACTTTCTTCCGTAGAGCATTCTCATCTTATTCGACAAACTGCTTCAAAGTAGTTTTTGAATTTATGTAACCATAAAAAGAAGCGTTCATACTCTCACTACGTCCGATTGTGGACATTCTTGCCCAAAAATACCTTTTCACAAACACTAAAACCCATAATTCTTTATCCAAATACAAAGATGCCAACCATGTATTCTCTTCGACACTCATTAACATCCCCCAACAATCTGTTCAGGAAGAATACACTACTAAATACACAATTACACAACATATCACCAAATTGCACTATCGATAAGTATAATTACACTATTAAAAGACGAAATTACACTGTCACATGTTATAATTACAATATCAACCTATCATATTACACTCTACATGCTTATAATTACACAATCACATAAGTAATAATTTCATATCAATATACTGCCAAATATCACACAAATCATGGAACTTATACCTAAAATGTAGTGTTATGCATGCAAATAACACGTAATAATAAAATCAATAATGTAATAATCTCATTCAATATCGTGACTAAACACAATTAGAGCGTAATTATAAACCTTTAGAAATTAATAACATTATATGATACAAGTATTCCAAACTGTAAAACCATATCCAACAACCAACTTTTATAATATAAAAACTCAAACTTGAAATGTTCTATCTATCTACTATCGTCAGTTTACAAATGAATATTATGCATGCCAGTCATATACGTCAAATTAGATCTAAAATTACTCATCACCTAGAATATTCACTAAAGCTCTCCATTGTAGATCTTCCCATGCTATAAATCCAAAAAACCAGTTAAAAAATCCAAGAACATCACCAGATCGTAGAATCGAACCAGACAAATAAGGGTAAAACAGATGATCTACAACTCGGTGTTCCAGCTCAACTCGGGTTAGCTCAACAGATCTGTATATGCATTCTCCAATCTTGTTTCTGTATCTTGGAAGCTTTTACAGAGAAGAAAGATGAGAGAGAAATAACTTGGATGAAGACAAATGAGAGAGAACTTCCTCTCTATGCGTAATAGGCAGCACACCGATCGATGTTATTCTCCAATACCTACGTGTTTATTATGCAATTTCTTAAACAATTATTTATCTATGTGGTAAGTGTAGGGATACTTAGGAATAAAAAGTGTAGGGAAGTTTAGTGTTTTCCTTTTGATTTTGTTTTCAAGTCTCTACCTTGATTTTGTTGGAAATAAAGACTTCTCTTTGGTTTCTTTTTAATCTAACTTTTACATTATTTGGGTTCTTGTCCTTGGATGCCGTGAGATTTGGGAGCTTTCATCCTTCGTGAGAGATTTTGTTGGAAATAAAGACTTCTCTTAGGTTTCTTTTTAATCTAGCTTGTACATTATTTGGGTTCTTGTCCTTGGATGCCGTGAGACTTGAGAGTTTTTATCCTTCGTGGGATTTATGTCCCCGTACAGGGGGAGATGTTGGGCACCTAAGTCCAGTGTTTTAAAAATCGAACCAGCCGATCGGACCGGTCCAACCGATTTGATCAGCACACATAAAATTGATGAACTCTGGAACTGACCAATTTTCGGTTGAACCAGTTGAGCCGATCGATTTGCACGAACTGATTGGCCTTTGAATAAATGAAGAAAATAATGTTTTTGGTCAGAATAAAACTCATGACCTTTACAAAAAAGGTAATGACCTTACCAACTAGGCTACTAGACATTTTTTCGTTTAGGAAATGAAATGAATTCAATATAATATTTTCGATTATGATCTCTACCTTCTTGAAAATTATAATATATTTATTGTGTCTGATAAAAAAATGATATATTTAATAATTGTGTTTGATAAAAAATGATATATTTAATAAAAACATTAAGTGACAATTCACTCATTAGATTAAATGTGAATTTTTTGATCAATTAGGCTATAATACTTTATTTGTTTAAACGAACACATTAATTCTACATATCAAAATTTGTATTATTACATTTATTAAAACATTTCTAATATTGTGAGTATTATAAAGTATGAAAAGTTTATAATTATTATTTATATTTAAATAAATATATATTTTATAATTAATTATATTGGACCGTTTTGAACCCGATTCAAACCCCGTTTGGACCTTTGAACTTTGAACCAATAAATTTTCAGATTCGATGACCGGTCTGGTTTTCAAAACCTTGCCTAAGTCCATGGGTCCATCCTTTGTGGGATTTTTGTTTCCGTATAGGTAGGAACCCCGCAAATAGATCATCCATGAGAAGTCCCGAACTTGCAGGCTCTTTCCTTCATGGGATTCTGGCCCCGTATAAGAAGAGTTTCTATTTGGCGTCGGGTTTGCCGGAAGGTTGGAAAATTTTGAGTTTTCTCCTTCTTGGGATTCTGTCCCCGTACAGTATGAATTTCACCACCACTTTTGATTTATGAGTTCATTTTATTTAGGCCAATATTTTTTTTTTGATTTGCTTTATTTTGGACCAACACTTGATTTGTTTTGTTTTGATTTCTAAAATCAGAATAGCTGCCATCTCAAACATAAATGGTTTTACCACCCACTCGAAAAAAATGATTTTAATCAAAATGATTATTGTCAAATCTGAAAGCGGGACATTCCAAAAAATAAATTTTCAAAAATACCTTTGGTTGAATTTTTGTAAGTTCATTCTTCGTGGTATTCTGTACCCATATGAGAGGAGCTTTCTAAAATCAATTTTCAAAGATATCTTTGTTTGAATTTTTGTAAACTTCTCTCTCATTGTATTCTGTACCCGTATGGGATAAAAAGGTTTTGGGAACGTATTTGTTATTATCTGAGAATGGAGAATAGCTTACAAATATATAGCATGAGGTTATGCTCTCAACTATATTACAAGCAAAAGATTAAATACAGAGAAAAGTAAAATGTATCTGTTGGAGAGTAATGGCTAATATTGAGTTGTACAGAACTTGATTTTAGTTGTGGGCTTTGGTTCATTGGGCTTTGATATATCTTCTTTACCTTCCCTCAAGATTGGGGGCCCAGCAAGGAGACCAATCTTGGAACGCAGCTTGTGAAAGGGAGCTTTGAGAAGTGTCTTGGTGAGAATATCGGCCAGCTGATCAGAGGTATGGATCTTGATGACGCTGAGGGTGCCGTTGTGTACAAGAGAGCAAACAAAGTGAAGGTCGACTGCTATGTGTTTCATACGGGAGTGTAAAACAGGGTTAAGGCTAAGAGCTGTAGCACCTTGGTTGTCACAAAAAATTGGAGGGGGGTAGGTGACAGTCCAATGTAAATCATGAAGGAGATGTTTGAGCCACACGACTTCAGATGCTGTGGAAGCTAATGCACGATATTCAGCTTCAGTGGAGGACCGAGCGACGGCCCGTTGTTTTTGAGAGCGCCATGAAATAGGGTTTGGGCCAAGGAAGACGATGTAGGTAGAGGTAGAGGACTTGTCGTCGGGATGGCCAGCCCAATCTAAGTCCGTGTAAGCATGAAGGTGAAGATCAAGCGTTTTGAAGATAGTGATGCCTTCAGTATAGGTACCTTTAAGATATCGGAGAACACGCTTGAGAAGAGAGAAATGTATGTCGGTAGGGTGTGCCATGAACTGAGCAAGACGGTTGACGGCGAAGCAAACATCTGGTCTCGTAAGACTCAAATATTGGAGACGGCCCACAATTTGACGATATTGAGTTGGATCCAGCAGAGATGTCCCGTCAGTTTTAGTTACAGCGAAGTGGGCAGGCAATGGAGTGGAGACTGGTTTGGCACCGTCCATATTCGTCTGTTCTAAGAGATCACGAACATATTTTTGCTGAGAAAGGAATAAACCACGGGAGGTGCGTGTGACTTCAACACCTAAGAAGTAAGATAAATCACCAAGCTCTTTGAGAGAAAATTGAGAAGCCAGGTTACGAGTGACCCTGTTAAGAATAGCAGTGTTAGAACTTGTGAGTATCAGATCATCAACGTAAACTAAAATGTACATAAAATGTGAATTTTCGCGAAGAGTAAACAATGATGTGTCTGCAAGGGAGTTAGTGAAACCCATGGCTATTAAGCTTGTACGCAATGCGTTGTACCACGCCCTTGGGGTCTGCTTGAGACCATTGAGGGATTTGTGCAGTTGGCATAAATAGGTAGGATGGTCTGGGTCTTGAAAACCTCGAGGTTGACGCATGAACACTGTCTCGGTAAGTTTACCATGTTGGAATGCGTTGTTGATATCTAGATGTTGAATAGACCACTGCTGAGACACTGCAATAGATAAGACAGTACGAATAGTTACAGGTTTAATAACAGGACTAAAAGTGTTAGTATAGTCAATTCCCGGGCGTTGGGCATAGCCTTGCGCAACCAATCGTGCCTTATATCTGGCAATAGTGCCATCGGGGTTGCGCTTGACCCGAAAAATCCATTTGGATCCTATGGGTCGTATATGTGATGCCGGGGGAACTAGAGTCCAAGTTTTATGATGCATAAGAGCATCAAATTCACATTGCATGGCTGCTTTCCACTGAGGGTGTTGGAGTGCTTTGATGACGGAGGTAGGTTCAAGAGATTGTGGAAGAGAATGAAGAGTGCTTAAGTTGAGAGACTTAGGTTTGAATATGTTATTCTTGGAGCGAGTGACCATAGAAAGGGTGGTAGTGGGTGGGATATGATGGGTTGTAGTGGGTGGGTAAGATAAAAGTAGGTTGGGTGATGTTGGATTGAGTGGAGAACACACATGGGGTGTGGGGTTTAAAGATGAGATAGGATGAGATAGTTGTACTAGTGGGGCAGTAGGCGTGTAAGTAGGAGAGATAGTGGAGACTTGAGGGGTAGGTGTAGGTGGGGACTCATGATAGCTAGGAAACAAGGACTCATCAAATATTACATGACGAGACAGATACAATCTTTTGGTGAGTGGGTCAAAGCATTTATAAGAGCTTTGAGAGTTGGAATATCCAAGAAAAAGACAAAGCTTGGATCGGGGCTCAAGTTTGTGATGTGTATAGGGTCTTAACCATGGATAGCAACCACACCCAAACACCCGTAATTTAACAAAATTAGGTGATTTTTGGAAAAGCATTTGAAATGGAGTAACAGGAGAATTATGGAAAATAGGCATTCTATTGATAAGGTAGGCAGCAGTTTGAAAAGCAAAAGACCAAAATGAATACGGCAACTTAGCAGAGTGTAAGAGAGTTCTAGCAGTTTCGGTAAGGTGGCGATGTTTTCGTTCAGCCAAGGCAACGTGTTGAGGTGTGTGTGGAGGGGAGGGAAACCAGCTGATGCCATGTTGCATGAGATAGGATTTGAGCTTAATAAACTCTCCCCCATTATCACTGTAGAGATTACGAATAGGTGTTTGAAATTGTTTTTCGACTAACTTGTGAAATTGAGTAAACACTGAGTGAACATCGGATTTACGTTGAATGGGAAATAACCAGGAATAACGAGTAAAATGATCGACAAAAACGACATAATAATTATAACCATCAATGGAGGATGTGGGAGCTGGTCCCCACACATCACTATACACCACATGAAGAGGAGCAGAGCTGGTAACACTTGAGTGGCCAAACGATAACTTATGACTTTTATTAACTTGACATGACGTACAGAGAGAGGAAGTGAGACTAGTTGTGTACATGCCAACTTGAAAGAGTTCAAAATAGTGGTAAGATTTTTGGAGGAAGGGTGACCAAGCCGAGAGTGCCACCTAGCAAGAGTGATAGGACTTCGAGATGGATAAGTAGAGGCAGTGAGACATTTCATGGAGTGGTGGTCCAGGTGATAGAGACCATCAATGCAGCGACCCACGGCCAGAATGCGACCCGTACGTTGATCCTTAATAACACAATGGAAAGGGGAAAATTCAATAAAAACTTGATTATGCTTAGTAATCTCATGAACAGACAATAAATTTTTATCAATGAAAAGAACACACAGTGTATTGTTCACATGAAGTGGTCGTGTGATAGTAGGAAATTGAGTGGAACCCACGTGTGTGATATGCAAACCTGAGCCATCTCCTATGTGGACTTCTTCAGTGCCATCATACTCATAATGGATGGAGAGATTAGAGAGATCATTGGTCATATTGTGCTGGCCCCGGAATCAAGAAGCCAAGACTGAGTGTGATATGGGACTGAGTGAGGAGAGGCCGCATAGTTAACAGAGGGTGACTGGTGATTTTGAAAGACTTTGAACTTTCAGCATTTGTTAGCGGGATGACCAGGTTTGTCACAAAGTTGACAGACCACCCTATTATAACCACGACCACGGCCACCAGAGGAGGATGACCTGTTGTTGTTCCAGTTTTGATTTGATCTGTTGGAGTTCCAGTTTGACCGTGGAGGTCCATTTCCTCTGCCTTGGGATGGTGGATGGTTGGCACCAGGCTGTTTATAATGATAGTTGGCTGTGGTGAAGGAGAGAGGTGCAGCCGATGTAAGTCGGGATATGAACCCCTCTTGGGCTACAAGAATGTCCTTGAGTTCTTCAAAACAGAAGGGGGTTTCTCGGGTTCGAATGGAACCAACGATACCAGTATAGTCCTCGCCCAAGCCATCAAGAATATATAAGGTGAGATCATCTTGTGGTATGGGATGATCAATGAGAGCAAGCTCGTCTGCAAGGCTTTTAACATCTTGCAAAAATTCAGCCATAGGTTTGATGCCTTTTTGGCAACGGGAAAGTTGTGATTTGAGTTAAAGAACACGGGACCTAGAAGAATTTGCAAATAGCTGGTGAGCTTTGGTCCAGGCTACAGAGCTTGTTGCAACATCACCAATGAGAGGGAGAACAGCTCGCCGTAAGCCCGTAAGAGAGACAACATTTGAAGACGCCATGATGGAAAGTTTGTTGATGTGAGTTTAAGGGGAATAGCAGAGACAGCATGTACGGTAACTGTGAGGGTAGTTCCTGGAATAGGAATAGTAACAGAGGTGGAGTTTCGGGAAGCCATGGAGGTGGGTGGAGCAACAATTATCTCGGTGGAGTCTTGAGGCTCCGATACCATAAAAAGGTTTTGGGAACGTATTTGTTATTATCTGAGAATGGAGAATAGCATACAAATATATAGCATGAGGTTATGCTCTCAACTATATTACAAGCAAAAGACTAAATACAGAGAAAAGTAAAATGTATCCGTTGGAGAGTAACGGCTAATATTGAGTTGTACAGAACTTGATTTTAGTTGTGGGCTTTGGTTCATTGGGCTTTGATATATCTTCTTTATGGGAGAAGTTTTCAGAAATCAATTTTTTTAAACAAAAATCAAAAAATACATTAGCCCTTGTCCAAGTGTTGACAACCGCGTGAGCGGGTGTTGTGGGGTACTAATCATATACCAGTATTTAAAAAGGTGATTAATTACACATCCAAATCAATTGATGATGACTTCCCAAATCAATTGATGACGACTTCCTTGTTTTTTTGGTAAATTCCCTCACGTCGCGATTCCAATTGCGACACCTTTCAAACCCATATTTGATAACAATAGCAAAATCAATGCATAATTCTCAAATATCTTTTAACTCTCTGAACATCATAGGAACAATGATATATTGTGTAATTTTGTGTGAGAAAAAATTGAAAAATGATGGCTAATTGATATACAATAATATTTCCAATTTGCTTGTGCTTCAATGAATCATTTTTATCAAATATTATTTGTATCATCAATACAGGGACGACCCAGAGTAATGAAATCACACCAAGAAAAGCATAGCACATATCCATTTGGTGCTCGTACTAAAAAATAAGAAAAAAAAAACCATGAACTCAAAAATAACATTCGACTCAGAAAAAAACTATAAATAAATAATATTTAATTAATAGAGCTTAGAATGTAGAGAGAAACACACCAATCACAGTCAACCCACATCTGAATTGAAATAAAAATGAATATCATTCGTGTTTTATCATACCCATCACAAACCAAAGAATCCTAGGTCAAGAATCCAATAATCGTAAGAATCACAAAGCAATTGCTCGAATCATTACTCAAAAATCAAAGACAAATACCGAAATGAAAGTACTTCTATTAGGCTGCTGAAAATAACACATCGTCGGAATGCATTAAAATTTTCATTAGGAATATATCTTGGAATGTATGAAAAAATGTGCTTTAGAAGCTAAATCAACATAATAGCCGCAAAGGCTACAATTACGGAGTATTGAAAAAGAAATAACTGGGCTAAAAATTAATTTACTGGAGTCATGCTAATGTAAATGATAAAATTTAGAGATGTGGAGCTTGTGTTTTACGAGGTACTCATGATTTATGCTGCTTCTTCTTATAGTCTTCATGATCTTCAATATTAGTTATCATCTCTTGCTTTAGGCATGATCTTGACATGTCCTGTCGTGGTAGATCATGAGAAATTACTTGCTTGCTTGCCACTTGGGTTACTGGCCTAGATTCTCTTGTAACCTTCATTTCTTCGAGGTTGTGGAGATCATGGCTATAGATCATGATTGTGATCTTTCTTCATGGAGACTGTAATATATAGCTTGTTACACTACTCTAAAATGTAGACTTCATTCTTGTTGTTGATGGAAGGAGGCTCATAGTTGTCATTCTTGGCCGCTTCTAGTTGATGAACGTGGGAAGGTGACCTGACCCTCAAAGTGCAGTGGGAAGTCATAATTATGGACTCTTGTTGTCGTGCAATAGCTGATAGTGTGTTTAACAAATAAATCCCTGAATATTAGCTATTTCGAAAAATACTCTAACAAACATCCTAATTTCCAACAACACAATCTTGAATTTAAGCGTATATAAAATCAAACTCTGTACAAAACAAACAAACAATTAGTATAGAGCCTAATTGACTCTTCATGTGTCTCCTGGTTATTGGATGAGAGTGTCTATGCTGTCACGTGTTATATGGTGATTGGAAGTTACTTTTGGTACAAACACCCATAAATACCACTTAACTTAAAAAAATAATTGGAGAAAATAGACTAAAAAGAGGTAGCCGACCACTTCCCCCTCCCCTTCCTCCATTTTTCATCTTCACCACATTAGTATTTAAATTTGGTCCTTCAATTTTAAGATTTATTAAAATTGGCGGCCAATTTTGATTGGTTTCAAACTTGGAGGACTAAATTAAATGCCGAAAGAAAAAGAGATGGCATGGAAGTAAATTCACTTTTGAACGAGAGTTACGATAAAGTGACAGCGCTGTGACTCTATGCAGTTCTGTCTTAGGAACCTCGACGGTCACATACAAAGGCGGCCATTTTAGGCTTAACTCGAATCCCTCAAATCAGCCCAAAAAACTAGCAGTCACCTCACCTGATTCTGATTAACAATCTCAGAGACAGACTCCGACGAACGGAAAGATGACGGAGGCAACGATAAGGCATAAGCCCGGTATGACGAGCGTGAAGGATATGCCGCTCCTGCAGGACGGTCCGCCTCCAGGTGGGTTTGCCCCGGTCCGATACGCCCGACGGATCCCTAACAAAGGTCCCAGCGCCATTGCAATGTTCCTTACTACCTTTGGGGTCTTCTCCTACGGCATGTACCAGGTTGGCCAGGGCAACAAGATCCGCAGGTTCACATTCCTCCTTCATCCACCATATCTATATATTTATTTCTCTCAATGTTTATTGGAATTTTCGCTATTTACTTACTTTGATTCGATTGGGACTGGATTTTGGTAGATGATCTTTGTTTGCGTTCTTGGTTATTAACTCTCTTTTCGGTATTTCTAATTGAATTAGACTCTCTGAAGCTTTGAGCAAATTGGTAGAGAAGGATTAAGCTGTTAATATTTTATGTTTGGGTACATCATTAAGCCTTTTGATGTTGCTTTATGGAGCTTTTGATGAAGAAAAGGATATAGTGTTCAGTTTGCAATTAGGTGATTCAGATATGGAGCTGTTATTTTTGAGACGAGACTCGTTATTTTTCAAATTTCATTATTCAGGTATAGTGAAGCAAATTGAGCCTTGGAAATGACAGGGGCTAGATATATTTTAGTTCTTGGTGATGTCAAAGGGATATGCTGGTCTGCTGTGTTAAACTTCTTGTGTCTAATTACATCTTTTGATGTGGCAAAAGTTTGTGGTCTTTATGCATAAGAACAAGGGTCACTGACTCACTTGAACAGCTGTACCAATATGCACTAAACAAATAAGTGTAAGTTTTTGTAAAGAAATTTAGCTTCATGTTTATTGTTCTCCCTAGTTTGGGAATTCTATCGTTGAGGTAAAACTTCTAATCATAATTAGAAAGAAACTGCTGATGGTTTTTTTGTTCGGAAAAGAAATTGTTTTTTTGAAAGCTTTTAGTCCATAGTTATTTTTTGGGCTTTGCTTCCCCCGGTGTTTGCTATTGAAGAAAAAAGTACATTAGATGATCAGGTTGGAGTCCGATGTATGAACGTGTGAGGTCAACATGGAAAAGAAGTGATAGAGGTACTAAGGAACAATATTCATGTATAATACTGGAATATGATTTGGTTTCACAGTTCGATGGAATGAGCGAATGAAGAGCATGATTGAATGTGAATTTTTACGACATTATATTTGGAATTTGAATAGACCTTTAATAATTTTGGAACATATGTTGAAGGTAACGTGGCAAAAAAGTTTTCATCTTCATTTTCCCCTTGCTAAAACTATGGCTGTCAGGAGTTTTATGTGCATTTGCAATTTGCTAACAATCAAGCTTTCTAGTAATTATTGTGATTGACTTGGGGACTGGCTTTAGCTGTCTTCCTGAATCAGACAATAGCGGAAGTAGTGATTTGATGAAATCCAGTTGTTGGCCATGGTACCTTGATGTGTGGTATGAATATTTTGGGTACTTATGGGAAATATTTGGACAAAATAAAGAACATCAACCACTTCTGTGGAACTTTTGGGGATAGTTATGATTTTTGAACCAGTAGTCGTGAAGTTATTTAGATAGGAATACGGATATGATTTTTCAATTAAGCTTTGAGTGACGGGGGTTTTCAATGATCAGATATTATTTAAAGAAATTTCATCAAGCACTTCCCTAGGCTTCGATTTGTTGATTTGCTAAATGCTCTTGAGCCAGAGAGGTCAAGCTGGTTGTTCCACCTTACGTATGGTAAAATTAGCAAATTCAAGTGAGTTTTTTTTTTTTTTTTTTCTCTTTTCTTTTACTGGAAACAGCCTCCCCACACATTATGTGAGGATAAGGTTTGCATACTTCTTGCCTGTAACCGACTCCGCCAACTACGGCAGCCTTGTGCACGGGATTTGTTTATCCTTTGAAGCAGCAGATTGTAGGGTTTAGCCTCCCCATATTGACTTAAACACCTTAGCTGATATGGTCTGGCTATTATATAAATAGAAAAGGCCCTTCCTTATGGAGTTGGAATGGAGAGTCGAGGGATTTTAAATTTTCATGTAATTTTGTTCCTGGCTTTTTTTTCCTTTGTAGGTGACTTGCAAAAGCTGTTTTTTTGCATATAGCTCCGAGGAGATGCTTGTACCTACTCATCGCGATGTGATTTGCTTGATCTTGTTTATGTGAAAGAGATGCTAGAAGTTGCATGTAGAAAAATAAAAATGGAGGGAATAGTGTACTTGCTTCCTTTACTGAATCAACATCTTTTAAGTGGGGGATGGAGAGTGAAAGATTGATCTATTTGGAGGAAATGGCCAAAAAATATTCCAACCTAATTTTGTAGCACTCTCTGCTTTTCCCATATGCAGCTGAATAAGATGTATCTATGCATGTTCATTCATGGATATGCTTTGAGCAGTTAAAGTGATGATTTATATTCATTTTTATTCTGCAATAAAAGAGTAGAAGCATGATGTACAGAAGGTGGTGATGGTTAAAATTGGCTCCTTTAACTTTCACTAATCAGCAATAGATTTTTCTTTGATAGGTCTTCTTCCTCTATTAGTCGTGGATACCTTTTGTAATTAGTGAAGTGACAGTAGTTAGTTGTGGTCACTTCTAGTTTTCCTTTGAAGTCTATGTTCCCCTATCCTTTGAAACCTTGTGACCAAGGACGCACTAGTACACCTAGGACCCCAAGGCACTCGCACTGGCTGCGTTTGGGATGCAGGTTCGCCGCGGGTGGGTGCTTCAATCCCACACCCCTTTTTTTATTTTTGTTTTCGGATACGGCTCAGATACGTTTGGGTAAGGCTGGGATTTGTCTGGTCTTCAAGTGTCTTTTTTTGTGTAAAAAATGGGCCATATTTGAGCCCAAGCCCAGAAAAAAACTCAACAAAATAAGCCCAGTAAAATAAAACCATATTCGTGCCCTAGCCCTTCTTCTTCTTCCTGTCTTCTTCTGTTGACTCCTAGATCGCGCCCGT
Organism: Tripterygium wilfordii; assembly: GCF_013401445.1. Taxonomy (NCBI): domain Eukaryota; kingdom Viridiplantae; phylum Streptophyta; class Magnoliopsida; order Celastrales; family Celastraceae; genus Tripterygium; species Tripterygium wilfordii. Next base: position 2,785,355 of record NC_052232.1, on the reverse strand, counting down.
TCTTGTCCTCGATTGCAACCAGACCCAATTTATTCCTCTCTCTGTGTTTGATGATAATCTTCTTTTCTCTGGTAATTCCCCCCCTCTATCTCTGTCTTTGATTAGTCATTTGTAATTTGAGGTTGAATTGGATGGTCCTTTTCATGTTATATTGTAGTTTGATGAGCGAGTTTGATCGATGTAATTGTATGTTCCAAGTTTTTGATATTTTTCTTTTGTCTCTTTTGTAAAGTTCATGAATTTCGTGTCTTTCATGGTAATTTTAACTCCCACTTTTTTTTGCTTTCAGGACTTAAATCTTTTCTTCGTGTAGTTAAGAAATTCTATGTTAGCAATTTGTTGTTACAACTTACAAAGTTACAAGTAATTATTAACTCACAATTACAGGTGGCTAGGTGTAGTTGCATTTGAATGATCATATGTGTTTCTTCTTATGTGTATGTCTTGATCAGGTTTGATAAGATTGATTTATACGGGAATAGGTGTATTAACAACTTAATTTACAGTTTACACTTTACATGAATCTTGAATATATGTGTATGTCGACTATTGGAATGATTACTGGTTAGGCTTATTTTTTTACTATTAAACAATTTGGATTTAAAATATGCATTGTAGTCTGTAGATTATCTTGTTCAATTTGGTTGATATTGTTATCTTGTTCAATATTTATATAAGTCGTACCTGTATCCTAGTTTTTGGAAGAAATAGCGAATACCCATATCCCCGCACCCGTATCGGTGCTTCTTAGCAATTGAGACAGATAGTTTCATTTGTTTAAGTTTTTTTTTCTTCCCTCTTGCCGTGCATCTCCAGCATATTTCTTAGTTCCCTTGCTTTGTCAATCTGAAGCTCCGCAATATGTATGTAATGAACAATTAAGGCAGAACACCTACCTCAGATATAGAAGGACTGAGTAATTCAATAAAATTTGCACTGGCATGGAGCCAACCTTTTGCAAAAGTTCCCATGATGTATTTAGGGGGAAAAAAAGAAGCAAGGAGGCAAAGCCCTGATTTAATGTAGGGGGTGATTGTATGACAGAATGATTTTAGCATGGGGCTTGATTTTACTTTATTATGCTTAACACTGTTATTGTTGAATGGGTAGATATGACTTGACTTGCCTTGGTTTCATTTATCTAAAATCCTTTTTGACTGGAGTAGTATGGTACTTATGTGGAAGATATGATTTGACTTGGCTAGGTTTCATTTATCTAAAGTACTTTTTGACTGGAGTAGTATGGTACTTTTGCTGCCTGATAAACTTACTGGTTAACTTATGCTGACACAACTTGACAGGAGTCATTTGTTCAAATAATTACTGAATAAACAAAACACTTGAGGGAGACATTGAGATAGTGAGAATAGAGCAAATGATTTTGTTATCTTACAGTCGTATGTGTGAAATGCCTATATATTAAGGCCTTATACAAAGCTTTATTATTGAAACCTTTTACTACCAGAATTTCCTTTCGGTGAATTTCATTTCTAATTAGAACAATTCAAATTTTCTCAAGATATCTATCGTCATGTGGATATCTGCTTGATGCTTCATTGCCTGTTTTGGGTAAAAATAAGTGATGACGAGTGGATTTGCAGGACTTTTTTTGGTTCCTACCTCATTTGTTATCTTAAAGATGAATCAATGGGATTAAATTATTTGCATTCCATACCATAGGGCTCTGAAGGAGGAGAAATATTCTGCGCGCAGGGCGATACTACCTGTTCTTCAAGCTGAAGAAGATGAAAGGTATCCAACAAGTCCCTCCACTGATGATATATTTTACTCCCTCTCTGACAGTAGTGACTGAAAATTCTTTCCTTTTTCCTTTAATCAGATTTGTCAAGGAGTGGAAGAAGTATCTTGAATATGAGGCTGAAGTAATGAAGGATGTGCCTGGTTGGAAGGTTGGTGAAAGTGTGTACCATTCTGGGAGATGGTTACCCCCAGCAACTGGTGAACTCCGTCCTGAAGTCTGGTGAAACTATTTTAACCAGTTCTCTTGTAATGCATGCTTCTTCTTCACAGAGTTGCTATGTTTTCTTGTCATGCGAATTCCTTGTGTCGCATGGTGCCTCCTTTGTGGTGAAATAAAGAACATTGCTGAAACCTCGACATTGACGAAAATACTATCTGACATTATTTTTATTTTATATCCTTAAAAGTCTTTGCCCCTTTCTGTTTACCTGAATCTTTGAAGATCAACCATTTACCAGTGCTGGTGTGTTTGTCGTGTTGTCTTGGTTTTTAATTATTATGTGCCTTCAATAAATTTACTTGGTTGGCTATTCAACTTGCTTAAGTGATTATTTCTATTGAAACTCCGCCCTCCCTCCCTTCCCTCCCCGTTCCCCACCCAGCGTGAACCTCCTCCCAACTGATTATTTCTGTTGCACTTGTGAGTTGTGACCGATCGTAAGTAACCATGTTGTGTCCTATGGCAATGCAAACTATTATTTGTGATTGCTGGCTTCTTTCCCTTTGATTGGGGGTAACATCAAGCCTCCTTTCTGTGTTAATGTTACTGCTGCTGATGCTTCCAAAACTTGTCCCACTTGATAAAAGCAGCACTCAGGTAATTCGAATTCTAAACGGATCCCTCCTCACCACAATGGAAGCGACATTGTTTTGTGGAAGTTGTGATCTGATCTGATCTGACCAGACTATGAGTGCATTGCAGCTTAAGAGTGCTCACACACACTGTCTCATTTTCGCTAGAGGTCCACAACATAGAAGATACAAAGGACTTGAGGGTGAATACAACATTATGTTCCATATTACGAACTTTTATGGCATTAATATCAAGTGTTTTCAAAATTCACTACAAAAGAGATGAGGTGAAAAGAAGAAGCATAAGAAAGATATATGTGAGAGAGATTGGCGTATCAAGGAAACATAGATCGGAATTCGCCTGGAGATCGGCTCGTTGCTTTCGTCTTTGGTTTACTCGAGCAAGAAAAACAAGAGAGAAGATTGAATATTTTATTGTTGTCTAGGATTTGGGGGAAACTGGCGTACCCTACATTTGGGTTACCAAAGATAAAATACCTAAAATGGGTAACTATATAGGGTACCGGTTGGGAGGTTGAAAAATGCATACTTAAAATAAGATTAGCCGTTGAGTCTCTATAAATAGAGAATTGTCTCTATTTAAGCTACTTGTGAGGAGATGCTCATGCATAAATGCATACTTAAAATAGGATTAGACATGTAGGAGTCTCTATAAATAGAGAATTGTCTCTATTTTATCTACTTGTGAAAAGATGCTCATGCATGCGATTTTTTTCAAATCTGGACTTTTTACTCTCTATTTTAGCTACTGATTTGATTTTAGAGATTCTAATATACATTTATGTAACTAAAGGATCTTCCTTAAGTATAAAAGTAGTTGAGGTGAGAGGGAAAGAATGGTACAAACCAATCAACTACAGCCTAGAATGTCACAGACCCTCTTATGCCCTGCTATTCTATTGTTACAAGTTCGTTGGTGAAGGAAGGATCAGAGAGCACTACTATGTGAGGATAAACCAATGGCCTCGGATGTTTGTTTGTTTGTGTCTAGGAAAGAGGATTGAGGCTGGGAATTGTCCAACAACCTCTGCTGCTACTCCAGTGTTCCTGATGCTTACAAGGAAAGTGGCCGGGACTGGGCCACTTTTCTTGGTTATGTAAATATCTGTTGTATACAATATGTTTATGTATATGTTGTTTGAGTCATTTTATAGTATTACTTAAAGAGAGCCTCAAACTAGGGACAATGCTCAAGAATTGTAGGACATTATAGTGTAGCTTTTCTCACATATATGTGCACTACTTTAATCTTTTGTAATGCTCATCATATAGTGTTGTGGTGATACTTGTTTTGCTAGTTAACAGTATGCTCTTGTGTATTTTTACGGCTGGGACTGGGACATCATGTCACTCCAGTAGTGTTTGGTGGGGCGGGACCGCCAACGGCCCCGCTCCACCAAACACTAAGAGCAACTGCAATAGTCCTAATTTGCTAACCCAGTAAAAATCTATATTGGGTCCCACTTCTATTACATAAAAAGTCAAAGCAAACACGTCTCTCAATACAATAATATCAACAAAACACATCTCCCAATATAACCACATCAACAAAACACAAATTCCTATACATTTTCCTTCCCACCCAATATGGTGGCCAACAAATTCACATTCCCTCTATGTTGTCCCCAATAAAACTACACTACAACACAATCTTTCAATATAAAACACATCTCCCAATATAGCCACATCAGCAAAACACAAAACCCAATACAGCCACATCAGCAAAACACAAAACCCCATACATATTTGTTGGCCCAGACAAAATAACACCATTACAAGTGCTCTAAGGGTACGCCACCAGCACCGCTGGTTTCTTTCAAGCATTTCATTATTATTTTTTTTTTAAGTCACTTGGGGTCTAAGTTGTAAATTTTTGTATTCCTTATGAAAACAGTGGGGCCCAATTTTTTACTTAATAATTTTTATTTGATGTACTTAACATTTTTACTTAATATTTTTAAAATTTTTGTACTTAAATTTTTTTTAATTAATTTTACATAAAAAATTTTAGAAATATTTATAATTTATACTTAAAATTAATTTTAGTAATAAATTATATTTATTATATTAAATTTAAGAATAACAAATTTTATTATAAAAATCATAAAATATAATATTATAAATTTAAGATAATACTTTTATTCAACAGCTTATAAGGTATCGTTAGCTTTTAGTTCACCAAACACCTCACAGTTTATTAGACAACTTTTTTTCCCCACAGTTTTTAAGCTAGCGTTGAAAATCAATCCAACGCCCTCTACCAAATGGAGCTTCCATGTCAGTGACATGAAGTCGCTAGCGTGCATGTTGGAGAATAGGAATCCTCACGAGATCCACACTTGGGTGTAATTAAGGTTATGCCTGATAGAGATGTTCGCAGGCATTGAGGAGGGGATGGTTGAGTTTGGAGTCAAATTTTAGGGCTTTTTTTGTTCGTGGATTTGGAAATGAAAATGTAAAGAGGATGTCGGGAATTTTTTTTTGTCAATGTTTGAATCACACTGTCATATTATTTTCCCGACGTCATTAATTTCATTGTCATATTTGGTTGAAGTAAAAATTTATAACTATTTCCTATTATATTGTATGACAAATTTAAATTAAAAAAATAACACTCTAAATTGAATATACAAATTATAAAAATTAAAAAAAATAAATTAATGTGATATGATTTAATTAATGAGAAAATAATATAAAAAAGAGATAAGTAACGAAATAGTTCATGTACTTTTAAAAATGATCAACTGAGCCCCTCTATTTTTTGGGGTCAAACAAGCTCTTGCACTTCAAACAACGGTTCAAAATAGGCCTTCCACCATTTTTCCATCAAAACGGAGATGACGTGACTGTTAGTTGATGGTGTGTAATTTTATTTTTTTAATGATATTCCACGTGGTATTGGTCAATTAAATGATGACATGTTTCATTGAATATATGTATGATTATTGAGATTATTCATTTTCATATCCTGGAAACTTATAGTTATAGAACCTTTGATTGTTTTGCCCATGTGTGTTGGAGAAAATGTGGGAATAATGGAAATAACGTTGATTGCTATGTAATTTTATTAAATGAATAGGGACATATAGATAATTTAATAAAATATATCCTTATTAATATTTTTTTGGTTGTATTTATTGGAAGATGTTTTCAATTGTGTCTTTATTGGTAACTGTCCCTATTTTAATTTACCAGCAAATCCCATTTGGATTGTTGGGATTTGGGGCAAATGTTGTAATCTGCCTGCGGTATTCCTCAATTGTCATTTCTATAAATAACTTGACTAATCTGTGCCAAAAAATAACTTGACTAATCTGTTCAGTGGATCAAATTTATTTCCAACCTAGGCAATTGACCCTAAATCGCCAATTTGGGCCATCTTTTCTCATGGCCAAAGTCTTTGTTGAATGGTCAAGATGGACCATTGAATATAACTCATGGGGCAAGTCTATAAGGAGTAAATATTATTTTTGGCTATTGACGGATGACCCCCTGTTATTACTCAGTGCCCCACGTTCCAAATGTTTCAATACCACCAACATGAATTGCCAAACACTGATAGCCAAAGAGAACGCTGCAACCACCACCGACATGGTAACAATCCTTGGCTGCCTCAATTTCCCGTTCACTTCCTTTTTCACTGCAAACTCGATAGCCAAGCACACCCCGTTAAACACAGAAGCATATGAGCTTCCAATTGGAATTTTTCTTCCAATGTAGAATAAGATCAGCTCGTGCATCAAGTCGGACACCAAAAAGGTCGCTACAACCACTATTTGAGGCGCTAATTTGCGTCTGATAACCCTGGTTGAAACTTTCCGCACAGGGTCATAGACCGTCAGGTGTAGAGTTCTCATCTATGCTAGGGAAGGGAGACACTTTGAGAGGCTATGCTCGGTATGTATAATTGACGACTGTGACATATATAAGATAGAGCGCGTGGATTTGTTCAAAAGAAGTCTACCACTAGGAAGGCAATCTTTCTTTTCCACAGTGCAGGGGAGGTGGAATACATAGGACCCTTATCGGCTGCGAAGAGGTGCCGAAAAGTGGCGAGCCATGAAAGGACAAAATATGTGGACCCCAAGAAATATTTTGCGAATTTTTAAATATTTTTCGTTTGGTCAATGTGTTAGGTCAGCACGTTGATTGATCGAAACTCAACCAAATCTACCTGTGGAATGAATCAGTAAAGCCAATGACTAGTTTGTAATGTTTAGAATGTGGAGGACTGAGTTGTAATATGGATCATCTGTCAGTAGTCAAAAATAACATTTACTCATTCTACAAGGGGCTCCTATAAAAAGTTACACTCTATAAAAAGTGAAATAGTTAATTTGAATAGACAAATTAAAAGTAAAAAATAATTTTATTAGATCATATTTAATCAATGAGAAATAAAATAATATAAAAAGAGATAAATAACGAAGCAGTCCATGTATTTTCAATAAAATGTCAATTGAGCACCTCTACTCTTTTTTTTTGGGCTAAACAAGCCCTTGCACTTCAAACAATTATTCCAAGTAGCTTTCGACCACTTTTCCATTATAACGGAGATGACGTGGCTATGTGTAATTTTATTTTTTATTGATATTCCACGTTGCAAACACATGATATTGATCAATTAAATGATGACACGTATCATTGAGTTTATGTATTATTATTGAGATTATTCATTTTCATATCTTGAAAAACTTATAATTGTGGGACCTTTGATCCTTTTGCGCACGTGTTGGAGAAAATGGAAAGGATGTTTGTTGCCATGTAATTGTATTAAATGAATATGTGCATATGGGTAATTTAATAAAATCTGTCCTTATTAATAATTTTTTTTGGCCATATTTATTGGAGGATGTCTTCAATTGTGTCTTTATTGGTAATTACCCCTATTTTAATTTACCAACAAATCCCATTTGGATTATCGAGATCTGGGGCCAGATGTTTGTAATCTGGCCCAAATATTCCACAATTGTCATTTCTATAAATCATTAGTTTAACCCAACCCACCCACTCTGCCAAATAAATTTCAATCTTATATAACCTTTTCAAGTTTGTCCTTATCTTCCATTGCCATTTGCCAACAATGCAATATATTAATTAAGATGAAATTATTTAGAGGGAAAAAAAATAAAGATTCCTCCTTGGATGAAGCACATAATTGTGCATGAATAAACCAAATCTACCACAAGGGTCCAAACTATATCATAGGGAATAACTACAATGACCAAGTTTGGGCACTATAAAGCATCCTATTCACAACCATCTTCTTTATATTAGCCAGCCAAAGAAAACAAAATAACCCAGAAGGAATTCTGTTCTCATTCCAACAACCTCCATTTCAATGGCTTTCTCTGCAACCATCCCTGTCTATGACAACTCTTTCCTTCTCAAACGCCTATCCAATGGTCGAAAAGACCTCTTTAGAGCACCATTTCACCAGGCCAAACTTGTGCCAATGAGAATTCATGCCACCCATGTTGAAGAATTGATCCCCAGATCACAAAACCCATCTCTGGGTAGATTTCAGTTTGATGAGTATATGTCTTCAAAGGCAGAGAAGGTGAACAAAGCACTAGATGAGGCAGTTCCATTGAAGCATCCTCAGAAGATTCATGAAGCTATGAGATACTCTCTTCTTGCAGGAGGCAAGAGGGTTCGTCCAGTTTTATGTATTGCTTCTTGTGAATTGGTGGGTGGAGATGAATCGTCAGCGATGCCAATGGCGTGCGCGATGGAGATGATTCACACCATGTCGTTGATTCATGACGATCTTCCTTGTATGGACAACGACGATCTTAGGCGAGGCAAGCCTACGAACCACAAAGTTTATGGTGAAGAGACTGCAATTCTTGCTGGTGATGCACTACTTTCACTTGCATTCGAGCACGTCGCTGCTAGAACTTTGAACGTTTCCCCTTCTCGCATCGTTCAAGCCCTCGCAGAGTTAGGATCGGCTGTTGGGGCCGCGGGGCTTGTGGCCGGACAGGTTGTGGACATAGACAGTGAAGGGAAGGATGTGAGTTTGAAGGAATTGGAGTACATCCATGTGCACAAAACTGCTAAACTATTAGAGGCATCAGTGGTTTGTGGAGCAATAATGGGAGGAGGGAGTGTAATTGATACAGAGAGAGTTAGAAAATATGCAAGGTGTGTAGGATTGTTGTTTCAAGTGGTTGATGACATTCTGGATGTGACCAAATCATCTGCAGAGCTCGGAAAGACTGCCGGAAAGGATTTGGCGACCAATAAGGCCACATATCCGAGGCTGATGGGAATCGACAAGGCTAAAAAGTTCGCCATAGAATTGGTGGATCAAGCCATTGGAGAGATTGACTGTTTTGATGCTTCAAAGGCTGCTCCATTGTACTACTTAGCTAACTACATTGCTAATAGACAAAATTAATTAGCTTTTGCTTTGTATTGTGTAAGAAAACATTGGTGTCTGAATTATGGTAGTGCTTATTAGCATAATAATAATACTACACTTGTAGTTTATGCTCTTGCAATAATATCTTAAAAGTTCGTGCTTCAAACATTCTCAAGATGATTATCCTTTTGTCATAACTTCTCATCTTCAGTTAGATTCAGAAGGCTGTTTAATTTTAAAATTTTGTAAAAGTGTGAATCATAACCTTGTTTCAATGACCATTTATTCAAGCTATTAGGATGGTAAAAAAAAATACTTTTGCTCACTGAACATTTAACCCAATTTCAACTGTATGACTAGAACTTATTAGTTTAATTTGTGCACAAGCTGTATTTCAAGGGTTTTGGGAAAAAAGTAAGAATAGGCTGCTGTATGTATATTTGACTAAGAAAATCCCAATTGTGCATAGTTAAGACTATGAATAGTATATTAGGGACCCATAAGGCAAAAAAAATAAATAATATTGTGTGTGGAGAGTAAATTCTGCATAACAGAATAGCAGAAAGTATGGTATCTCGTTCTCTTCAAGGAGATTCGAGCGTTCTGTAGTTCTTTGATTAGAGGAGGTGCACCAGGAATGACTAGCTCGAAACCCCACAAGATAGAAAGGTTTATATTGGTTGGATTCGAGTGCTCTGCAGTTCTTTGATTCAAAGGAGGTGCACTAGGCATGGTTAGCTCGAAACCCCACAAGATAGAGGGGTTTATATAGGCTGGGATCGAGCGCTCTGCAATTCTTTGGTTCAGAGGAGGTGCACCAGGAATGGTTTGCTCGAAGCCCCACAAGGTAGAGGGGTTTATATAGGTTGAGTTTATATACTCCCCTCTTTCCTCACTCCCTTACGCCGGTGGGTTGGATCCATATCCAAGCCCATCACATTTATCCATTAACTTGATCCCTCTTATTAATCGATGTTAGCTCTCCTAACTTTCCAATGTGAGATTTAATGTTTCCCATTCAGTTAGATAGGTTACATAGGTAATTATAATTAGACAAGATAAATATGATAATGAATAATATAATTGATTACATTTAAATATTCTATTTCTATTTTTTATTTAAAATATCGCCAACAGCAAGTGTTGGTGGGATTAGGCAGCTGATTTTTGGATTTCATGCTTTGAATATTCTTCCTTGCTCAAAACTTCTTCCTTGCAGCTTCTTTTTTGTTTTAAAAGGACCAGGGGTTGAATATCTGTCTGTAAATTGGATTTAATTCATGAATCTATGTTTTTTTTTGTTTCCCTGGTAGATTTAGTCCATGAAACTGACTCTATAGTCCAAATTAATTACTATTTAAATGAGAAAGATGTGATCTTTAATATATTTTATATAAAATTATTGAGACTTTCTACCATGGATGGAAGAAGTGAAGCTACGTACGTACTACGTTTTTGGTGTATCCATGTAGTCAAAGAGTGACTTGGGCAATGAAACTGAAAGGTTTAAAATATGTTTGGCATAACCCAATCGGGTGTCTTATGAGTAAAGTTCATACCGTCACACATTAATAACGTGTTTTTTGGGCCAATTATCATTGGCGACGGCCATGAAAAACAAAATTTTACTGGCCCGATGTAGTAATAGTGAACCAATAAACTCAAAGAGGACAATATTGTTGGTGTATTTGCGTTATGAGTTTCAACAGGGTATAGGAGCAAAGTTTCGGTCCAATTGGACGTGTCTTGACATAACGCAACTCACAAGTACAGAAGCGTGTCAAAACTATAATCACACATTGGTCTGGCATAACTCAACCGAGTGTAGTGACATATAAGCAAAGCTAAGATACTCAAACCAATAGGGCCTCTCTCATGAAGAGGACCAGAGACTGAATATGTATATGAAAATGGGTTTAGTCCATGAATCTGACTGCATAGTCAAAATTAATTACCGTTCAAATGATAAAGATGTGATCTTTAATATGTTTTATATAGAATTATGAACAACAATTGGTTTACTCAGCAGGGCAGGAAACTTTCTACCATGGAAGAAGTGGAGTGGAGTTACGTAGTAGGATTTTGGTGTATCCCATATAGTCAAAGAGTGATCTGGGCTATGAAATTGAAAGGTCTAAACTATGACTCATGTTAGACAATCTTCCCAATCGGTTTGGCATAATCTAGCTGAGTGTGTTATAAGTAAAGTTCATACCCTCACACATTAATAAAACATTTTCTTGGCCTAAGTACCATTTACGACGGCCATGGAAAACAAAATTTTACAGGCCCGATGTAGTAATAGTGAACCGATAAACCCAAAGAGGATAATATTGTTAGTATATTTGGGCTGAACATTTCAACATCGTATTGGAGTAAAGTCTCGGTCCAGTTGGATGTGGTCTCTACTCTACTTGTTACTATAATTCTACATTTGTCTAGTATAACCCAACCATGTGGTTTATAAACAAAACTCCTCACACCAATAACTAAGAAAGAAAAGATTTTCAATAAGCAGATATCCTTTCACGACAGCACATGACCAAGATCATTTTTATTTTCACTTCTTGATTATTCAACATTCACTGTAAACAAAATGCAGACAGAATGTTGACCACCACGCTATGTGGTCGAACCAAAATTGTATCCATTTGGACCTTTCCTGCCATTGAATGAGTCTTTGAAAGAAGCCTTTTTATTTTATTTTATTATTGTCTCAGTAAAAACCATCCTTCACAGCTGCTGGAGCATGCACCTAGAGATGAGACTGTCATAAGAGGTCTTAGGTCATGGGTTACTCTCGCTCCCACCTTTATTATTAGGTCATGGATTCTACATAGGAAGGCGCAAGATTTATTTTGATTTATACTGGCAAAATCTTATTGCACACGGCCAATAGGGAAACCCGCCACGATCCAACGGCCCAACTGGGTCTAGGCCCAACAGAGCTCCGGCATGGGCTCACAGGCCCTGCACAATTCCTTTGATGATGTTGAGGAGGATCCCACATTCCCATAACGGACATGCGAATTTCTGCCTCAATAGTAATATTGTATGTGGCATTTGGCAATCCCACATTTTTTACAGTTCTTTTGATTGTATGAGAAGCTCTACCTATAGAGATTGATGAATAGGTGATGTTAGAGATGAGATTGTCATAAGAAGTCTTAGGGCAGCTAAATTTAGTATTCCACATGGATCTTATGGTTTTTTTCTGGATAGCCATAATAACAAAGGAATTGAAGGTAGTCTTCTGTGGTTGTCTCCAGAATTAATCTAGGGTTAAGTACTGGTTTTAAAGGGCTTATTTCTCCGACCGTCCGGTCTCATGTGGATTTGCTAATTGTGCTGAGCTGTTTGTTAAGACCTGTCTCATGTTGTTATAAATAGTTGCTGCATAGAGTACAGAATAGAAACCAATGTAAGTACTTTTTTTTTTGTACAACTCAATTGTGTAATTCACTTCTAAATGCACATGTGGTCATGAGGGTTGATCTGATCATGGATGAGCTCCACTGGCGGTGCACGGATTTTATGAATGCTGCAGCCCAATTGACATGAAGGCAAGCCATCTATGTTCCTGATAATAAGCCAAATTTAGATGGTTTTTTTCCAATCAGAACACCCTCTGGCTTTGGAACCATGGCAGCTAAAATGGCTACACGTCCCGAAGCCATGATATCAGGCTGGATATAACCAATTTTCGTTATAATTTTAACAACTATGCTTTTGCAGAAATCATGTATATTGAAACACATTCATCTTATGAAGGGAATGCACATTTCACTGAAAATGATATGTGCAATGTTCTCTGTAAGCTCTCCAGGGCGGCGGCCTTTTGAAGAAAAATATGCAACTGCTGCTGCTGGTTTATACCGTGGAACAGTGAGTGACGGAAGGATTGTCGCTGTTGGTTTTCTGTCTAAGCACTAGATGGATTGAGCAATGTTGCTTGTTACCAAGCCAAATAAAGAGGTTACATTACATTGGTTTAGTTAGTATTGAAAGGCACACCTCATACTCATAGATTAGAATTAGTCCTTCGGCTGTAGCATCTTCTACAACCAATCTCTTGATTTTCCTTGAAATATTTATATCTGTATATATGCAAACAACAATCCTGCCTACTACTTTACTTGGCTCTAATGATCCCGGAAAGCGTTTCCTGCATCAGGGTTAAAGGATTGATTCACATGTTGTATTCCATCATTTTTCAAATATTAGCTCAAAGCATGAACATCAGCAACTCTCTATAACCAATAATGTCAACTGATAAAGGTTAAGAATGCCAAAAATAACATTCATCAAATTTACATTGCCTCTGATATAGTGGTAAACTTTTGCTGCTACATCCTGATCTCCAAACGCAAGCGGATAAGTCTTGGAGCGAGTGAGGTTTGAAAAATTAATGGCTGAACCCTACCAGAAGAAGAACAATAAAGTAAATATACGTTTAATGAAGCATGACTCAGTTTTCTGGTTGGTCATTTCAATTAACTGTTGTATAGATTGTAAAATAATGGATAGACATGAATATACCCCAATAGTCATGACTCTAATACGTATAAACAGTTTTGAATTTGTTTAAAACAGTTACTAAAATAACTTCTTCTTTAGGAAGTTATTTTTGGAGGGACATATTGGTTCAAAATGTCTGATGGTAATGGACATCTATACAAACACAAGTCCAAAACTGTCTCTTTACGTTTTATTTTTCAGTTCTCCTTCTTTCCTTTGAAAAATTCTTATGAGAGTGTATGCTTTGTTGAATCCTGTAAGGCTGATTATTGTTCGAAGTGTAGTGGCAATAATTTGTCTTAAGGACAGTGTATTCACTCCTCAATGCTTCTATATTGTTAATTTTCTTTACAATCTTAAGACAAATTATAAATGGAGAATACTAAGACCCGATCATCCTTTAGTTTCATGCAACCAGATCATGTGAAGTTGGATCGCTTTGATGGCACCAATTTCACCCGTTGGCAAGATAAGATGATGTTTCTTCTTACTGCTTTGAAGATTTCATACATATTGGATCCAGAACTTCAATCATTCCCTGAACCATCCGTGAATGACACTGATCAGATTAAGGCCGATCACAAGAAAAGAGAGGAAGATGAGTTGATGTGTTGTGGGCACATTTTAAACACTCTATCCGACCGACTTTATGATCTCTACACACCATTGAAGTCACCAAAGGAGATTTGGCACGCGTTGGAGTCCAAGTACAAGACAGAGAAGATTGGTACAGATAAGTTTCTTATTATGAAGTATTTTGATTTTAAGATGATTGATATGCTCTCTGTCTTGGACCAAGTTCATGATCTATAGATTCTTGTTAGCAAACTTCGTGATTTAAGTGTGAAAATTCCTGAAGCTCTCCAAGTTGGTGCGATAATTGCAAAATTACCACCTTCTTGGAATGACTACAGGAAGAAGTTATTGCATTGAACCAAAGAGATGTCTTTGGAAAAACTTGGACAACATCTTCGCATTGAAGAGGAAAACCGGATTCGTGATGGTGTCGGTCCAAGTTCTTTTGCTAATGTGAATGCTGTGGATCAAGATGAGTCCAAAAAGTATGACAAGCATTTGAAACCCAAGAAAAACAAAGGTTTCAAAAAGAAAGGTTCCACCAACAAAGACAATGAGAAGAAGATTCGGTCTTGCTATAATTGTGGCATAAGAGGCCATTACATCAAAGACTGTAAGAAACCATTAAAAAAGAAGTATGCCAAGTCCAACACAGCCAATAATATTGAAGATGACATAGCCGAGATTGTGGCTATGATTTCAGACATGCAAATTGGCATGATAACCGAAGTACACATGTCTACAACTACAAAATCTACGGATTGGTGGTATGATTCAGGTGCTACAGTGCATATTTGCAATGACAAAACCATGATGAAGGACTTCAAAGTTGTTGAAGATGAAGTGGTAATAATGGGGAATCAAGACACGGCTATTATGCGTGGCAAAGGAACGATTGATCTCCTATTTACTTCGGGCAAAAAGCTTGTCCTTACAAATGTATTTTATGTACCCGAAGTATGGAAAAATCTGGTGTCTACTAGCCATGTGTGCAAGAGTGGAGTCAAGGCTGTATTAGAGTCTGATAAGGTTATCTTTTCAAAGAATGGTGTATTTGTTGGGAAGGGATATGTTTGTAATGGAATGTTCAAATTAAGTATTAATAATACTGATGCTTCTTGTGCTTATATTGTTGAGTATTCTGTATGGCATAAACGATTAGCACATTTGAATCATAATTCTCTAATAAATATGTCAAAACAAAAAATTATCTCTTTTGTGCATGAAACAAAGGATAAATGTGAAATATGTATTCAAGCAAAATTGACTAGACAACCTTTTCCTAAAGTTCAAAGAACTACACATTTGTTAGAACTTATACATTCAGATATTTGTGAATTAAATGGAGCTCTAACAAGAGGAGGAAAAAGATACTTTATTACATTTGTTGATGATTTCTCCCGATTTACGTATATTTATTTATTGAAAACTAAAGATGAAGCTTTTAAGATGTTCAAAATATACAAGACTAAAGTTGAAAATCAAAAGGAGAAAAAAGTTAAAGTTCTCCTAAGTGATAGAGGTGGAAAATACTTCTCTATAGAATTTTCACAATTTTGTGAAGAACATGGCATTATTCATGCGGAGCTGCTAAATGGCCCAAGTATTTTGAACCCAAGTTTGCCCAAGTCGACGTGGCATGCATAGTCAGCATGCCAACATGGCTAATTTGAAAAAATCTCTTTTTGCAAAAGCTTTCTCGGTAATCCAAGAGCAATTAAAGCCTAGACTCTCTTCTTGCATTGAAAACAAAACCCCAAAACCCATTTTCTCCTCTCTTTCTTCTTTCTTTTAGCATCTATACGTCCATGTAGTTGTAGTTTGAGATGGAAATCAGTGTAACAAAGAAAGAAATTTGAAGGTAACGTGTTCTCGTATGATAATAAGTCAGTATATTTGTAGTCCTTTAATGGTGATGGGGATTATCGACCTGGTTTTATTTGGTTGTAGGTACTATCTGAGTTGAAAATCAATGTAACTCCAAGAAAAGTTCAAGGTTATGTCTTCCTATTAGTGTTGTCGTTGTTTTTTTGTGTTATTTTGGACATTGCATTGTTTTTTGCGAAGCATGGTTGGTTTTCTTCTTACGGTTTGATTTATGATTTTTTTTATTTGCATTGTTTATTTTGGTTCGACTTAATGAGCTTGGCATTACATTTGATGAGCTATATGAGCTGAGCATGGTATCATATTTTCGTGTCTTGCTGTGAGATTACAAGCTCACCTAGGTTTTGGTAGGATATCTATGGAATTTGCATTGTAATTTCTGTAGCTTTTTTTGACTTTAGTTAAATATCCAAGGTTGACCCCCCTAATTTAATAGCTTTGCATTGTTTAGATGTGAAGAATTTTTTTGGCATTTTGACACATCTGAGCTTGACAGTATTGTTTTGTATTGCATACCCATTTGTATTGCATTGATTGTTTGGGTTGGATTTCATGAGCTTGACATTACATTTTGGTGTCTTACAATGTTCCTTTGGAGAGGTATCTATGAGATTGCACACTGACTTCCAGATTGGCATGATATGTATGGGATTTGCATTGTAACTTTTGTATAATTTTTTGAGTTTATATAACTATCTGATAGTGGCCCCCCCAATTGCATTGCTTTGCATTGTTTTATGCAAATGCTTTTTGAGATATTGCACTGTACTATGAGTTTGGCCCACTGTTTACTGATTTGCATTGTTTTGAGTTTGGCCCCACATTTTATTTGAGCTGATCCAGGCATCATATTTTGCTTTATTGCATTGTTCCTTTGTAGAGGTATTTGTCAAGTTGCACAATGATCTAAGCTTGCCAATATATGTATGATTTGCATTGTTTTGTGCAAATGATTTTTGATGATATTACACTATACTATGAGTTTGACCCACTGTTTATTGATTTGCATTGTTTTTTTTGGGTAGGGTAGGTTATTATACTTATTGCGTATCCATCTAAGTTTGACCCCCTAATGTCTACTTTACATTGTTTGTTTGGATTGGAGTTGGACTTCATGAGCTTGGCATTACATTTTGATGAGCTATCTGAGATAATCAATGCATCATATTTTGGTGTCTTGCATTGTTCCTTTGTATAAGTATTTGTCAGCTTGCACAATGACCTAATATTCACAATACATATATGCTTTGCATTGTTTTATGCAAATGATTTTTGATAATATTTCATTATACTCTGACTTTGACCAACTGTTTACTCATTTGCATTGTTTATTTCTTTTAGGTTTTTTTTGTTGTTTTTTTAAACGTAATGACTTAACAGATTAGGTACTATGATATAGTATTTCCTAGTGGGGGTGCATCGAACCCACCAACATCCCTCTCAACAGTGAAAGACTCACCCCAACAATCAGTAACTTCGTTAGTTTAACTAAAATTTTCTCTTATCATTTGTAATATTATTTATCCTATAATCCAATTGAATATCTGCTTTTATGGTGTAACAGTGTGGATTGTGGCATCATTGTGATGCACATAATGGAGTGCATCTTCAACAACAAACCCATCCCCAAGTCCTTAACAGAGGAAGATTTTCTAAAGTTTAGGGCGCACGTTATTCACGTGCTTCTCAATGACAAATGCCAATTATGAAGATGATCGTGCTATTATAACTTCGCAAATGAACCGGACAACTGTATATATAATTTTGACTAGTATGGTTGAACTATTTCAACTAGTTAACATTTTACAATGTCTAAACCAGTTGACATATTGTCAGTAATATTAGTGAACAATGTAATATTCTGGTGGAACAATTTAATGCCAAGAAATGAATTTAGAATTTTGTGATTGCATTGATTCTACATTGTACCCTTTCAGAGATTGATATGATTGACAAATGTAACACCCATGTCATTTGCACCAATACTGATTGCATTGTTTAAGAACCCTTTTTTTATGATACATTGGCAACCCACGTACATTATATGAACATTGCATTGTTTTTTCACCTGTGTTCATTGCCTGACTACACACCTATTTCTGACCTGTTGACACCCCAACTAAGCTAATCCCCTAATTTGTTTCAATTACATTGTTTATAAAGTTGGGAATCTGCACATAATATATGTCTAGGCCAAAAGCATTTAGAAGCATTTGAATATTTTATGTCCCATTCATGAGCAATTACACACCCATATGTGCATTTCTCGACGGAATGCCCATTGCACTGTTCTTTTCCTGCTATTTGCTTAACTATTCCACAACCAGTTTTCTAATGCATCCATTACACAATGATCTGATGGACCGGTCTAAATTACATTGTTCAATACATAAATAAACTTACACAGCATAATCGATATCTAAATAGTTTTTGATAAAGCAAAGTAATTGTTACTTCAACAACATAATACATGAATAAACTGCAACTTCTCCTCAAAACATGAAGCTTGACCCATCCACATGTCTTGCGTCCTACACATCAAAGAGGCCAAATAAATAAAAGGTTAATCAGTTAAACATTACATTGAAATAAAAAGATTAACACTAAAAATGTGAAATAAGGTTACCATGCTTCCACTTATTCCTGTTGATGCTGGTAGCACATTATTGCTACTTTTGCTGTTCCTAACAGACCTCTTAAAAATCCTTTTCTTCCTCATAGATGGAGAACGTCTTTTGCCTCTTGTAGTAATCGGATCATTCGAGCTACCTACCACATTTAATGCACTAACAAAGGTGGCAGCACTCATAGCACTAAGAATACTCATCACACCTTCAATCAAGTTGGCAACATAATTGCCCTCAAGCTGCAAGTCCTCCCACCTTGGATATGACTTATTATGCCTTTCCATTTCTTTACCAAATCAATTTTCTTGCCCCTGCAATTAATTGTTCAAACAAACAATGTGATTCAGTTAAATATGGACAATTTAATTGAAAATGAGCAACATTATTCTCAAACACAATGCAAAACCTTTTAACCATGCAAATGACAAAAAAATCCTACCCTAAAACACAAAGCAATTACCTAGAGAAGCAATGTAATGGACCAAAAAAAGGAATGTACAAGCTAAAAAATCCATAAATAAACAATTCAATGCAATTAATTGTTCAAACAAACAACGTGATTCAATTTAATATGGACCATTTAATTGAAAATGAACAACATTGTTCTCAAACACAATGCAAAACCTTTTAACCATGCAAATGACAAAAAAATCCTACCCTGAAAAACAAAGCAATGTAATGGATCAAAAAAAGGAATGTACAAGGTAAAAAATCCATAAATAAACAATTCAATGCACCATTTGTCTAATCATATACTAAGCTCAGTTGGGTGTGAGTTCCCTCGAAAATCCCTGGGGAAATCAACAATGCAATCAATAAACATTGCAAGCCAACAAACAATCCAATGCAGGCCCAGACCTCCTATAATAAACAATGCAAATGACTTAAAAAAGGGGACAATCTTGAACTGGTTGTGAACTCATACACCAAATCATAACATACTCATGGAAAACAATGCATAACATACCCAATAAAGATGTCGATCACAAAGGTGTGTCAAATCAATCAACAAACCTCCCTAATTAACAATGCAATTCACTAAAGCGTAGATGAGTGTGAGTTCCCTTAAAATACCCATGAAAAACCTAACAAATCTCCAACATTGAACACATACCCCAACACCGGACGATGAAACCCAACAAATCTCCAACTTCGTCCCTCCAACTGCAAACCAAGATCTCTAGTTTATAGAGTATGAGAGATAAACTAGGTTATGGAAAGTTTTGAAATCTAAAACAGTTATAAGAGTGAAGAATTTCAAACCAAGATCTCTAGTTTACATAGTATGAGAGAGAAATTAGTTTATGGAAAGCTTTGAAACCTAAAATAGTGATAAGAATGAAGAAGCGGGAACCGTGCATGACAGAAGTGGCAAAAGACAGAGTCAATCTCGTTTACCCAGGTAACTCCACACTGGCACGATGACTGGACCTTCCACCTCAGCGCCACATCGGATTGCGATTTGTTAGGCTGAAGAAACTTGGGCCATTTAACATTTTCGTTATACATGAGTCTACTGCTTCTTATACACCCCAACAGAATGGACTTGCGGAAAGGAAAAATAGAACTCGAGTTGATATGGTTAATGCCATGATGTTACAAGCGAAGTTGCCTCTTAATATTTGGGGTGAGACATTACTAACAGCTTGTCATGTGCATAATAGAATCATTTTAAGAAAAACAAATATTTCTCCTTATGAACTTTGAAAAGGTAGAAAGCCAAATCCTGAATACTTGAAGGTGTGGGGGTGTTTGGCTTTTTATAGAATTATCGATCCTAACAGGTCAAAGTTAGGACCAAGAGCAATCAAGAGTGTATTTGTCGGATATGCTGAAAATTCTAAAGCATATTGATTGTTGGAGTTAAGTTCCAATGTAATAGTCAAATCAAGGGATGTGATTTTCTTAGAAAATCAGTTTGTCAATGATTAAGAAGCTTCACAGGAGAATACTTCCAACAAAGATACAATGCTTGATTGTCTATTTCCTAACTCGGTATTACCTAGTCCAAATTCTCTAAGTGAGAAAAGAAAGTTATCTAATTAGTTTGATGAGCCAAGAAGAAGTTAACGGGCTAGGAAAGAAAAATCTTTTGGATTTGATTTTATTTCTTCACAAGCTATTGCTTTTCTTGTCGAGGGCAGTAGAGAGATGGTATTAAATAAAATACCAATTGTGTTGAATATAGAAGATAGTGGTCTGAAAATTTTTAAGGAGGCCATGACATCAAGAGATGTAGCTTTTTGGAAAGAGGCTATCGATAATGAGATGGACTCAATAGTATCCAACAATACGTGGGTACTAGTAGACTTACCCCCAGGTTCTAAACCTATAGGTTGCAAATGGGTTTTTAGAAGAAAATTGAACACAGATGGTTCAATTCAAATGTTCAAAGCAAGATTAGTTGCTAAAGGTTTCAAACAAATACATGGTATTGACTATTTTGATACGTATGCTCCTGTAGCACGTATTACATCCATTCGAGTTATTATGGTTTTAGCGTCGATATATGATTTACATGTACATCAAATAGATGTAAAGACGGCATTTTTAAACGGTGATCTCGATGAGGAAGTTTATATGAAACAACCAGAAGGGTTTTTGTTCTATCAGGAAATGAAATGAAAGTATGCAAATTAGTCAAGTCATTGTATGATTTGAAACAAGCGCCAAAACAATGGCATGAAAAATTTGATTTCGTTATTTTAAGTAATGGATTCAAACATAATAATGCTGATAGGTGTATATATTCCAAGTTCACAAAAGAATATGGAGTAATAGTATGTCTCTATGTGGATGACATGCTAATTTTTGGTACTAATTTGTATGGTATATGTGAAACTAAGAAGTATTTAACTTCTGCTTTCCAGATGAAAGACTTAAATGAAGTGGATACTATCTTAGGAATCAAGGTGACAAAACATAGTGGGGGTTATGCTTTGAACCAAACTCATTATGTTGGAAATGCTTACAAAGTTCTCACATCTTAGATTCAAAGAAGCTAACACTCCATATGATTCAAGTATCAAATTAGTTGAGAATTCAGGTAGAGCTGTTGCTCAACTTGAGCATGCAAGTGTAATAGGAAGTCTAATGTATGTCATGCATTGTACAAGATCGGATATTGCTTTTGCAGTTTGTAAATTGTCACGATATACTAGTAATCCTAGTATAGACCATTGGAAAACAATTAAACGAGTTCTTGGATATCTTAAACGATCCATTATGGTAGGTCTACATTATATGAAAAATCCGACTATATTAGAAGGATATTCGGATGCTAGCTGGATTACAAGTGAATATGGAAACAAGGCAACAACCAGTTGGATATTTTTACTTGGTGGTGGTGCTGTTTCATGGGTTTCTAAGAAGCAAACATGCATCTCTCACTCTACTATGGAATCCGAATTTATTGCCTTAGCCGCTGCAGGAAGAGAAGCAGAATGGTTAAGAAATATGTTGTATGAAATTGAGTTGTGGTCATAACCAATGCCAGCTATCTCTCTCTATTGTGATAGTGAAGCAATGATGTCTAGAGCATATAATAAAGTATACAATGACAAGTCTAGACATATAAGTCTAAGGCATGAATATGTACGTCAATTGATTTCGGATGGAGTTATATCAATTGTTTTTGTACGTACATTTAAGAATCTTGCCGATCCTTTCACCAAAGGTTTGTCTCGAGACATGGTGAAAAATACATCCATAGGAATGAGACTAAAATCCATAGAAAAATCACCAATAATGGAAACTTAATCCTAGACTTTTGACAAAATAGGATTTAATGGGTAATAACAAGTTCTTGTGTGATTAGTCGAAGCACTGACATAATTCTGGTGTCTCATTCAGTTTGGATTAGTGCTATTTGCTACAAGTCGAGAGGTTGAGTTATAACCTTAATGCATTCCATGAAAAGATGTGTCTTAGTAGCAAAGACTTAAGGGAATGTCACCTATATGAACATAGAAGTGGTGCCGCTTCTATCAAAGAATTGGGTTGTTTTTTGAGCATGTTCATGAAATCAGGAGAGAGCACAAGGTCATAAAAGTGCTACTATGTAATTCTCAAAAGAAATATTGGCATGTGTGTTATTTCCGGTTCATATTATCAAAGTTGTGGTTTAAGATTGCTCACCATTTACTTTAATGAACTTTGAGATAACTACACTAAAATGGTTTAATACTTGATACCGTTGATTCATGCTGATACAAAGGAATACAACTAAAGGAACTAGATATTCTTTACAATCTAGTGGGGGATTGTTGTATAGATTGTAAAATAATGGATAGACATGAATATACCCCAATAGTCATGACTCTAATACGTATAAATAGTTACTAAAATAACTTCTTTAGGAAGTTATTTTTGGAGGGACATATTGGTTCAAGATGTCTGATGGTAATAGACATCTATATAAACACAAGTCCAGAACTGTCTCTTTACGTTTTA
Organism: Tripterygium wilfordii; assembly: GCF_013401445.1. Classification (NCBI taxonomy): domain Eukaryota; kingdom Viridiplantae; phylum Streptophyta; class Magnoliopsida; order Celastrales; family Celastraceae; genus Tripterygium; species Tripterygium wilfordii. Next base: position 2,762,354 of record NC_052232.1, on the reverse strand, counting down.
TTTTTCAGTTCTCCTTTTTTCCTTTGAAAAATTCTTGTGAGAGTGTATGCTTTGTTGAATCCTGTAAGGCTTATTATTGTTCAAAGTGTAGTGGCAATAATTTGTCTTAAGGACAGTGTATTCACGCCTCAAAGCTTCTATATTGTTAATTTTCTTTACATTAACAGCTTACTCGGAAAGTTTGAACAACAGTAGATTGGAAATCCCTATCGGTATTAGAATTAGCAGCAACTGTGAAGATCCATGGAGCTGAATTAACAATAGTTTAAGGATCAGGCCCATATTCCCTCTAGAACAAACCAACAAAACTCCCATTTCTTCACCATGAAACGTTCCAATGGCTATAGGGTCATTAGGATAATCAGATTTGAAGATGACTTGATACATGTTGTTGGTGTTTATGGCTATAGGGTCATTAAGACAATAGAGAAGCTTCGTGATGTTATCATATTTTACATATATTTGTAACCTATTTCCACTTGACTTTTGTTCCCTTTTATCACAATAATCTTGGATATTACATGAAATTCTCTTGGTTTGGTTTTCAGGTTTTTTATACACTAAATGGTGGAAGAGGCCCTATTTCATTTCTTGATTATTGCAGCCAGTATAAGAGAAGGAAGGAGTGGGGTCAGCTCTTGTACTTGAAGGGAGTTGCATGTGATGGCAAAAATAGAGGTTTGCTTCACTTTTGGGAATTGAAGGAGGCAAGAGCCGTGTGACAAAGAAAGAAAGAAAAATAGAAAAGAGAAAAAAAGAAAAAGAAAAGAATAACCTTCTTTTTCTCTTAAGATATTCAATACTCCAATCGTAGTTATATTGAAAGTATTTTTGCTAACAATTCCTGTTATTCCTAACATTCGAATTCAACTAGCAAAAATTCATCAAATTTTATGTGTGTTTAATGCTTATTGGAGGGCCTGGGCCTAAGTTTTTGGGTTAGACCCGGCTCGAAGCCCGACCGCATAGGCCAAGCCTGAAACCAGAATAATGACCCCGCCCGAGATCCGATATCATTACTATATATATGAGGAATTCTCCTATGTGCACCTAAATTGAGCACTTAAAATACGCATCTATGTTTTCACAATTGATTTGAAACATGTGACACCCAAAGCAGTGGGCCTCACTTGTCATTTCACTCATCCACACCCTTAAAAAGTTATGTGTATTTTAATGCGCAATTTTTTTTTTCCTGACAATTGCAGCCTGCAAGACCAACGCCCAGCCCAAGCCCGACCCAAGGCCCAAATTATCTAGGCTCAGGCTGGGTTTGGGCGTTAAATTTCCTCGTCGTCCCAGCTCGATGCCGAGCCCAACACAAGTAGATACTTAAACATGAAATAATAATTATGAATTATCATAACCAAAATCATAGAGTATTCATGGATAGGTTACATTAGATCCCTAGCAAGAGAATTAGTTCCTCATACTACAGTACAAGCAAATTAAATCAAAGAATCTCATAATTCAAGAAAAACCAAACATAAGAGAAAGCTGGAAATTCGGTACAAAATCTTCGTTTGTTCTCCTTGCGTCAAAGAGCTACGCAAGAGTGCCTAGATGTCTTCAATTTGTTGAAAAAACAATTGACCTCCGCACCGATCATTATTGCATCGGATTGGGAGCTATCTTTTTGAGCTAATGTGTGACACTAGCTACTATGCTATTGGAGCAGTTTTGGGACAAAGGAAAACGCTACCACACGTGACCTACTATACTAATCAGACTCTCAAACGATACTCAATTAAACTATTTTACCATAGAAAAGGAGTTGCTTACATTAGTGTTTACGCTTGACAAATCCCTCAATTCAAATACACTCTAAAGACCACGAAAAGAACTTCTTCTATTGAGAGCCAAAGCACACGAAGAAGAAGGAGATGCTGCTAATCTTGACAGTAAGACTGTTTAAAATTTTAAAAAATGAAAATACCTAAATTGATACGATTAAAATTTAGTGACTCAATTAAAATTATTAATAAGGGACAAGCATAATTCAAACCATTTGGGGATTGCCTAATTGGTGAATCTCTTTAGGGCCAAATCATATGGACTCAAAAGGTTACGTGTTTGATCTCCATTGAGAAAAAAATACCCTTGTAGTCATGCACTGAGTTTTTGATCACTTATCCTGTTATCATGTTAGAAACTTATGTGCGCGCATGTCTGACGACGCAAATTTAGGCAAATATCAGATGTCTAGAGGGAAATAGCGTATGATTTTTTTTCTTGATTAAAAAAGAGAGCATAATTCATCTTATCTTATATTATTTGTTTGACATTATAAATATTAATGCTTTTGCCAAAAGGATAAAATGTAATTAATATTCATGCCTGATTTAGTACATAATTTGTACAATTTTAGAGTTTAAAACATTTGCATCAGTCTCTTTTAAGAGATTCTCCCAAATTAATCAAAAATTAACCTTTTTACAATTTTGCAGTATCTCTATTCAAAGAGCATTCGCATTAGGTGTGGCAAAAAATCAATTACGGTCGAACAACATTTTATATTTACAAAATATTATATGTCTAGATTCTAATTCGGATTGAATTTCATACATACTTAATTGATCAAATCTAGATTAGTTTAAATTCGGATAAGTAAACCAGACAATAACCTAATACGAGTTAAGGTTCGGACATGTCTATAAACCAGACAAGATAGATGTGTTCTTGGACCTGGATACGATTTTAAACTGGACAAATTTTTTGTGTTTGGACTCTAATTTCAAATACATATCTTACATTTAAACTTGATTTAATCCGATTCGAACAAATTTGATTATCCGAACTAAACATATTTTCTAGTTTTTTTTTATCACCCCTAATTCGCCTCATCTTGTCTAATTGAAAGCATCAAAATACCAGTATCCACGTGTTGTTTAAGTGCGAACGTAACTCACAAAAAAAACACAAAAAACGTAATTTGTAGAGAAAAAGAAATAAGGAGGAGATCTGCCCGAAACAATTTCACAAACAGCTCTCCTCCTCCTCCGCGACCAGATCGGACCCGATTTCTCATCTGTCCGTACTTAATTCTAGGGTTTATTCCCCTTCATTTCCGATTCAAACTTTCAAATCACCTTACCGTTAAAACTTTCACCGTTGGCTTCCTCATTTTTCTTTTTCTGAATTGCCCCTTTTTTCGATTTTTTTTGTGATCTTGGTTTATAATGGTAGTTTTCAATTGAAGGTGATTGATGGTATTTAGGGTTTCGTGTAATCATTAGTGCGAGTGAAAATTGGGGCCTGAGTTTATGAGATTTGAGGGTTTTTGGTGGAATTAGGGGCTTCAATGGCGTCAGCGCAGGTGCTGCCGACCTCGCGCAAACAAGGGCATTTGGAAGCTGGAAAGAAGAAGGTGCGCTTTTTGGTTTCCTTCTCCTGTTTTTGATTTCATGCAAATAATTAATTTTGATTGGTCGAGTTTATAGTTTTTACACCTAGTTGCGATATCACCAGGTTTTTTTGAATTGTATTGCGATTATTATTTCCGATTGGATCGCTGATTTGAAGTTTCATGACATTTTTCTCTCACATTAAATCACTTTAGTGTTGAGTGGTAAATATGGGATGATGGTTGGTTTTGTATTTTTGCATTCACAGTCTATCATCATGTGTTATTCATGGGAGTGGTATTCTTGTTATGGTGAAGCTCCATTGTCTGTACCAGTGGTGTCAGGCAAGATTTTTTTTTAAAATTTTGTTTTCTAAATTAGTGTAATTGCTGGTTTTCGCCTCGTGTTTTAGCTGATTTAGCATTGGGTTTTGAATTTTCTATCTATTGTTAGTTTGGGAGCTGAAATTAGACATGCCATTATTTTAGTTTTGTTTCTATGGTTTCATGGGAATATCTTCTTTCTTCTTCATCTTTATAGTCATTTTTTTTTCTTTTTGTATTTTGTCTCTGTGTGCAGATTATGTATTATAGAACACTATGTTTTTATCTATGGCTTGAGAGCTTTGCCAACGACCTTAGAGTTGAAAACTAGGATAACCATGGAGGGGCATAACATAGCAACCGAAACTGGCTCATAAAATTTTCTTGGCCCATTGAGTCTAGTATATAACCAATGAGTTATACTTTCAACAAAAATGAAAATTTGACTCAAAATATACAGCCCTTTTATTCTATCTTGAGTTACTAGTGATAATAAGGTAGAAGAAAAGAAAACATAAAATTTTTAAGGTTAAAGTGAAGTATAGGTAATGGGGGAGAAGGGGAGGTAGGTTGGCACTGAAGTTGTACATATTATGAAAGATTGTGCTTATTGTTGAGTTTTTGACAAGCGAACATGGCCCTTAAAAGGTTAAATAAATTCGCGTGATTGTGACCATGACTTGTCCTTCGTGTTTCTGATATGCTGTAGCTGAATTTGTTAAACAGTTAGACTAGTATCTGAGGAAATTTGAAAAGCCACACTAGGTAATTAATTAATTGCTCAATCTCCTCCTAAAATCTAAATCACATTGGAAATGATTCAATGTTCAATGCAGTTTGAGGCCATATTTATTATCTGACATTATTAGATGGTGGTGAGATTTAGTCATTATAAAAAAGATTATTGATGACTGCATGCAGTATCTATGATACCTCATAAACTTTTTATCTTTCTTAGGAAACAATAACCCTGTAAAAACTTCTAATGATAATATGTAGCTGTTACTGAATTTCTTTTCCTTGTTTTTATTCATTTCTGCGACTTTGAATTGTGATGACTGATGTGAAATTGTGAAGTTTGCTAGGTTAAGTATGCACTTCAGTATAATCTCTATAAAAATTTCCCTTTTAGTCAAAAGCTATCGCTGATGCAATGGTAAAAGTCTTAAGCTGCCATGTGCAAGCTTTTGGCTTTGAGGATTTCAAGTGGTCTTCATGTAAATTCGGTGGAGTTTTGAACAGCATTCAGAAGATTGTACCCCTTTTTTTGAATTTGTGGGACAGTGGGAGATAAATGATGGCCTGTTCAGAATTGAAAACCATATTACTTTATGGGGCATGTTTCTTTGTTTTAGAATGCCACTCAAGGTGCTTTAACCGTATGAATTAATATGCTTTGTGGTCAGTGTTTCCTTTTCTTGGAAGTACCTAAAATTTTTTGAACTACTAGTTACTTTTATCATGAGACGGCAATATTTGAACATGTCTTTTTTTCACCTTATTTTGCTCACTTTCTTATTATTGCAGCTGGAGGAGTTCCGCAAGAAAAAGGCAGCTGAGCGAGCCAAGAAGTCTGCATCCAGTAACCAACATCACACTTCTGATGTTAGCACAGTTCAGAAACAATATGTAGAGGCTGAACGTGTTACATACTCCGATGGCGCAAATACATCTGAAGGTCCCATAAGTTTTGTTGAAGGCTTTGGTGTAGATATGAACAATGGCATCAAAGAAGTTGGTCTTAACCAAAAAAGTGAACAAAGTTATTCGAAAGATATGGATGTTAATGATCGTAGTTCATCTTTGGTAGACCTAGCACCAACACATGCAAATAATATAGATTTTCAGAAATTTGATGCCTCAGAACCTACTGAAACAGTTGATGTCCAAGAGGGAAAAGATATGACTAATGACATTGGATACTATAATGGAGCCCCAAAAAGACCACTTAAAGATGGGATTTTTAGCACTTACAGTCGATCTAGTGGGATGGAGTCTTTTCAGTCAAAAGAAAATAACAGTTACTTGAAAGATTATGCTGCTAGCCTCTCTGGCTCTCCATATATTAATTTTACTACAAACTTTTCAGCTTCGAATTCTGGTGGTTTTCAAATGCCTATGAAGCCCGGTTTTACTGGCTTGCTGGAAGTCGGCGGTAGTTCGCCTTATTACCAAGGTAATTTTGTTGAATTTTCATGTCTTCTTTTTCATATAAAAATAGCTGTTGCGTTCTTACAAGGTTAGGTGTTGTATTTGAATATCATTTTGTTCTCTATTGACATTTATGACTCTTTAACTTTTCATAAATTAACTTTTCATAAATGAGAAAGTACCAACTGTCACCAAGTGTTTGGGGTTTTATGATAGACTCTATTCAACCTACCACCAGCTCTAGAGTGTCCATGACAGAAGTTGTTGAAGATGTGCATGGTGCTGCAAAGTCAAATGATCATTTGGATTCTGACTTGGAGGAAAGAAAGCATAGTAGCTTTGCTAGTGGTTCCCCCAGCATGCATGGTGCAAATATTCAGTCGAGTGATTCCACAGGCTTTGATTCAGATGTCAGAAGCTCCATCGATCGTGAGCCATTACATTCGAGCTTAACTGAAGTGAACTCTAGGAGATACCGTCCATCATTCCTTGATTCTCTCAATGTTCCTAGAGCTACTGCAGGAACAAGTTTGCAACAGGAAGAATTTGAGGACTCATTTCTGTCCAGTAATTCAAATGTTGCTGGTGTAGATACTTTCGGATTATCTGCCAACAGTAAGCTATCAAAAGAAACTGACACTACGGGACCTTTCTCTAAGCCAAAATATTCTAATATGGCCAGCGCTTTTGAGCATTCCACCAAGTTTTCAGTTCCTACTAGTAATGGAGTTGACATACTAAAGCCAAGTGTTAATGAGAATAGCTTGGAGAAAAATCATGGGTTTTATTCACCTAAACAAGATGAAGATTTTGCTGCTTTGGAGCAGGTATATTCTTTTGTTGCTGCATTTCTGTGCATGTTCTTCTTTTGTACTGCTGTCTTTTTTTTTGCCACACTAATGTCCAGTCTTATGTAAATCCATCCGGTATATGTGATAAATTATTTTTTGTTTGCTTCTGCTAATACTGTTAGCGGAATGGTTTGAGGGCCTGAAGAGTGTCCAATTTATCTACTTTTGTACCTCACCACCTTGTTTTGGTCATCCCAGTGATTTCATTGACCAGATACATCTTAAATCTTTTTAGAGATTTCTTTTAATAATTTTTCAATATAGAAAGTGGGAGGGGCGTCTACTCTTTTTTTTAAATAATTCTTGTTTAACATCACCAAGGAGATGCAAACAGGAAAGTCACACAGAGGCTAAACTAATACTCTTGAAGAAATTTTTGGGGTTATTTACGGGAAAAAGGATAAGCAGGTGATGCAGCGGGCCCCACCCCTTGGAGGACCTCGGCCTCTCAAGGGCGTGGGCTGTCAACCCCTCCCATTGGGCCATGGGCCTAGCCCAACCACACCAGGCCTGCAGACCATACACCCCAACCCATCATAATCCATTCCTGGAATATAGGTTGTTGGTGCCGGGATTCGAACCCGCGGCACCCTTTAACATAACCATTGAGCTGCAGCTCAATGGTTAGCAACAGCCCACGCCCTTGAGAGGCCGAGGTCCTCCAAGGGGTGGGGCCCGCTGCATCATAAAAGTGCACTTTTATGATGCAGCGGGCCCCACCCCTTGGAGGACCTCGGCCTCTCAAGGGCGTGGGCTGTCAACCCCTCCCATTGGGCCATGGGCCTAGCCCAACCACACCAGGCCTGCAGACCATACACCCCAACCCATCATAATCCATTCCTGGAATATAGGTTGTTGGTGCCGGGATTCGAACCCGCGGCACCCTTTAACATAAGGTCCGCAGACGCTCATGCTAACCATTGAGCTCAATGGTTAGCATGAGCGTCTGCGGACCTTATGTTAAAGGGTGCCGCGGGTTCGAATCCCGGCACCAACAACCTATATTCCAGGAATGGATTATGATGGGTTGGGGTGTATGGTCTGCAGGCCTGGTGTGGTTGGGCTAGGCCCATGGCCCAATGGGAGGGGTTGACAGCCCACGCCCTTGAGAGGCCGAGGTCCTCCAAGGGGTGGGGCCCGCTGCATCAGCAGGAAAGAGCGAGTATTGTGTATTTTCTATGCTGATAAGGATGAGTTCAGACACAATTAGTTCTAGAAGTAAGAATTAAGAGGGTTAAATAATACCCATTTGTATGTTCCGATTTGATGTTTCCATTCAATGGGTTGAGCTTTAACAGATTGATTGGGCTTTTAGATTAGGACCGTTAGTGTTTATTGTATCCATTAATAGGATGACCATGTTGCAGGGGGGGCCTATCGGCCTATCAAATCCATGCCTTGGTATTTTCCAATGGACTTATCAATGTCACCCTATCCCTTGATTTAGTAGAAGGCCCTAGCCTAGAGTACAAAAAAATGTTCACTCCGCCACCATTGGTGTGTCACATTGTCGATGCTAGTTGATACTTTCCGCGATGGTGGTGGAGGTCGGGTTGGGAGAGCTGTGGTAGATGGTGTTGGGAATGGTTTAAGGGAAAGAGATGGATGGAAAGAATTTGAATGTCTTTGTAAAAGTCTAAGTCTAAGTAACTATTGTATTGTAAATGCACATTGAGATTTCCTTGGGTGGTGAGATTTACTTCATTTGCTCCTCTGCTTTTTTTACTGCTAAAAAATATTGGTAATCAATGTTTCACTCTTTTTGGTGTGTGCTGTGATATACCACCATATATAGCAAATATGCTTATAAGTGGAGGAGAATATACGTTGAGTGTAAGAATTAGATGTTACGTCTAAGTGTAAGAACTAGATAATCAGCTGTTCTTCATGTTTTTTTTCTCAATGTGTATTGTAATTAAACCCACTGGCATTTGTTGCCAAATTTCTTAAAACTTCAATGTATCTGATATTGGCTATCCTCACCCCACATGTTACTTGCTGGTTGACATGGATAGAAAGATACACCAGAGCATCCAAAATGTAGATAATCTCTTGCCAAAGTGATTGATGTATGTTTCAGCACTGTAATATTATTGTCTAGTACTTATTAGGTTACCAACTCTGGTTATCTTATAGATGCCTTCAGCTTAGCTTCACCCTGATGTATTTGGGTTGCACCTTCTTTTAAAAAAATTCACCAATCGAGTCTTTGGAGTGATGATTTTCTCAAATTCCTTGAAACATTTTCCTGTTCTCGTGTGAAAAATTAACCAATATTATTTATTTCCTCTCATGCTATTCTCTTGGTTATTTTTGCTTTACATGCGCAGCTGCTGCTGTAACCTGAGTTTGTTCGCTTTTATCTGTTTTGTTGTTTTTCTTTTTCTCAAAAAATTCTTGTAAGCAGCACATTGAAGATTTGACTCGAGAGAAATTCTCATTGCAACGAGCACTTGAAGCATCAAGAGTTTTGGCAGAGTCCTTAGCAGCAGAAAATTCATCCCTTACAGATAGTTACAATCAGCAGGTTTGCTCATGAACATTACTATTCTTTTTATGGCATTTTAACTTTTTTTCGTATTGATTGTTCATGATTGAACTTATTTGACTGCTATCTGTTTTGTAAATACTCCTGTCTTAATCCTAATTGCCATAACATAGGGAGTGCCCCCCCTTTACAAGATGCAGTGTGGGAAAGGTTGTGAGTTTTGTATTATATTTGTGCTCAGATTGATTACCACTAAAAAATGAAAATAGAAAATTTGTACAGACATGGTTCTTAGGTGAAAATATCACTTTGCGCCTCGTCTTGCACTCTAATTAAGTAAAATTGCGAAGGAGTTTATTCATGGCACCATTTTCATTTAAGCATCTCATTTTATGAATAAATATAAAGTCTCTGATCATATTAATATTATATCTCACACTGTTTCTTATTTTTCTTCAATGTCAATCTTAATTATATATTAAATTGTTTTCCTCAGAGAAGTGTCGTCAACCAATTAAAATTCGACATGGAAAAGTTACAGGATGAAATCAAGGTCATATTGGTTAGTAACAGATATCCTCTACTTAATGTTTTCTATATGTGCATATTCCTGGGTTGCACGTCCTTGATGCCTTAATAAATTTTTTCCATTCAAAAAAAAGTTTGCGGCATGTGCATATTAATAGTATGCTTGCACTACCTATCATTTCCATTGTGCTGCTGTACAAAATTTAGTTGGGAAGTGTGAAATACAAGTTTTCATTGTGTGCTGTGACATCACTGCAACCTTTCTCTACAGTTAAGTAACAATTTAAGGATGATAAAGTTTTGCACAAGTGCAGACTGCAGAAGTGTGTAGACCTTGTGAAGTTGATAGCTACGATTCAGTAATGAGCTTTTACTTCTCTAGATTAATTTAGTGACAAGTTTGCTTAGTGCATGTGACATCAATGACTTTTGGTTTGTCTTTGCCTAAGCTTTGCTGGAAGAATGTTTACACGGCAAGGTTCATTCATTTGACTTGCATTTTTTTTAACATGAAAATGGATAGCTTGTTTGATAATGCTTATTTCTGAGTCTTCATAAGTTTCTCTGGGCTTGATATAGGTCATTTAAGAAGTTTCTCGATTGGTTTAAGAAATGAGTCAATTTGTATGGAAAATTGGGCGATAAGTGGAGGTACCATTTGTAGAAGTGAAAGTGGGTCACACATTCCACTTTGATGCTTCATGTCTTTGCAAATCATACCTTCAGTAAGGCTTTGTTATGCAGATGGATGTGGGGATTCGCGTTGGAAAGAAATGATAGTGTGAAGAGATGCATGGTGGTGGTCAACTATGGTATAAGAATATGTGTGGCTTGGTTCTGCTTGCTGTTGGTGGAAAGTTTACCTTATATAACTATTCCAAACCCCTGATTTGATAAAGAAGAAATGAAGAACAAATGTGCTTGCCACTGTACCATCATATCGCAGCACGACCATTTTGGGTTGTGACTTGTGAAGAAAGGGTATAGGAGATGTGTTGGATGCTTCTAAGAGGCATGTGAGCTTTTGGTTGGCAATGGGAAAACGGTGTGATTTTTGCATGATTTTCCTGTGTTTCGTATTTTGAGAAACCTCATTAGGCAATTTTCCTGTTTTTATTTATAGGTGACAAGGACTATCTGGTAGCTTATTGTATGGGGCTTTTGAAGGAAGTTTTTTCAGAGGATTCTAAGTTCAGTAATACCATGGGATTGGAAATGCCAATCACTCTTGTTTGTCACATATGGCAGATCTCAATTGCCAGCACGACTCTGGTTGGAGGTGATTTTCCTAGTCTTTAAGATTGATATTTGGGTTGGCATCAGAAACAATAGGTATATGTAGGGCTTTAGTTCGGGCATTAGGGATCTAAAGAACATGTAAGTATCTCTTACTGAAAGTTGAATATTTTCGTCTTTCAATTTTTCCACAAATCTTGCTCTTCCACAGAAAAATGAGGTGCAATTTATTTTTTTCCTGGAGCAACAAAAGAAGTAATTCAGTGAAGAGACACCAAGAGGGAGAGTGTGTCACCCAAAAAGTACAACAAAAGCAGAGAGAAAATACAAAATCTTCCCCATCTCTCCTCTCTTTCCCTCTTTCTGTTACTCCTCACTTTTAGAAAGCGAGTGGCATTACTATATGTGTGCTTATTGTAAACAGCTATTTTTATGGATTGTCCTTCCCTTCTTTTTGAAAGAAGAGCTTTAGCAGTTAAGCGGTCAAGACTCGTAGATTAGTGTCTTTTAGCTAGTAGGATCGTTGATGAGCTTGCTAATTTAGTACCCTAGAATCCTGTTTTAGTATGGCTAAATTCTTCTGAAGGGCAGCCATGGAAATCTTTTGTATGGATGTTAAATGATTTTTCTTGGTTTTTATACAATTTTTTTCCTTGTTAAAAAAAAGGGGTAAAATACAGATGCTCAGGCGGTGATTGATAGTTCAAAACATCACTTGGTCTGTATTTAAAAAATGTTCAAAATGCGAGGAGATTTACTTGGAATTGTGTTGCTTATGTTCAGTTATGGACAATTATTTTGGGAAGATGCTATTACATAGATGATTATATCACTATTCTGTCTCTGTAGCTGTAAGATGCATGTGTAATGTGTGAAGAATCTTAAATGTGTGGTAGAGCTGTATGATCTGCATGCCAATATAAGTAATTATACATTTTATTTCTCAATATTCAACTAATCTGCAATTCAACAGGCAGAACTTGAGTCTGTAAAAATGGAATATGCAAATGCACAGCTTGAATGCAGTGCTGCCGACGAACGTGCTAAGTTATTGGCTTCTGAAGTGATTGGTTTGGAAGAGAAGGTAGCATATTTCTTTGGTAGTCCTTTGCTATTGGTTTGCTATTAAAAATTAACATGCTTCTCTTTCCTCCTAACTTTTCAATGTTGTGTCCTGAATTCCTAATAAGTTGAGTGTTTTGCTTTTGCATGAGAAAACCTGTTTATTCCATTTTATGATCCTGATTTTGTCGGAACTGTGATATCTGGAGTTTATGTTGATTACACTTGGTATGCATGATGCATCTATGTGATGATTCAACCTTGACTCTACTTGTCATATGCTGTTTCAGAAAAGTCTGGCATTACAGGATTCTAGGTTTTGCTTATATATTCTAGCACATTTGTGATGATTATGTTTCTTTATGGTGAGAAGTTTCAAAATAATCTCAATTTTATGTTGTACTGACTAAATATAATGTTGAGGTAGTGGATCTTTCTACAAGAGGAGAAATATTTAACCTTTTGGTTGTCCGTATAAGATCACTGTATATTGTGAAGATACTGAAGAAGTTGGTGAAGATAGTCATATTTATACTCATTGCTTGAGTTATGAGTTAGATAATTCATTCATGGAAAATTTTAGTCTTAATCCCTCTTGTGCCCGGCTGGAAAATGAAGGAGTTAAGCTGGATAGCATTTGAGGCATTTTTTTATTAGAAAACCAAGCAGGTGCACCAAAGTTACAAGGAGGCAATACATATAGCCTCAAGAAGATTATTACAAGAACACCAAAGCTTTAAATTAGAACAAATACTCCCAGTAGGAACAAAACGGAAGAATATGTATTGTCAAAGGTTCTCCTGTTCCTTTCCTTCCATAAGCACCAAAGAATAGCCATAGGAACCAGCTGCAAATTCTTCTTTTTTTTGTGTTAAGGTGGATAGATTATTCCATGCAATAAGCTCAGCCCTAAAACTACTTTGAGCATTTACGGCATTGAACAGAACAGTTAAGGCATTGATCTCCTTTGTGGTTGATTTAGATAGTTGGCTGGCTGGAGACTCCTACCTTTTGGTAGGTTCAAAGTTTTCTCATCAGCAGATGCATAGATCTAGTTTCTTTGACTGTACTTAGGAGGCACCCCTTTGTGCCTCATTAAATACATATTATTTTTCCTATTAAAAAAATGATGATACGTATTGTTGGAGTTGGTAATGGAGTGGCTGACCTGGGAAGATGATGATTCTGTCATTCTGCTGCTGTTTCTATCATTAAGTTTGCTAGCCATTAGATCTGACAAACTTGTTTGGATGGTCTTTATGAGCTAATGACATATTGAGCAGAGTTCACTAGCTCTTTAAAATCTAATTTGCGGGATAGAACATTTTCAACGTCCTACGAACTTTCTTCTCCATCTTAGATTTCTCTATGATGCTAAGCCGACTTGCTTCTGGTATTATGAGTTACTTATGTCAGTTTTTGTTATTGCTTTTACATAGGCCCTCAAATTGAGGTCAAGTGAGCTAAAGCTGGCAACGCAATTGGAGAACTCAGAAGCTGAAATTTCTTCATACAAGTATGTATATGTAATTACTTCTTCACTCTTATGTGCGGCACATAGTTTCATGTAAATATCAGTAAACTGTTTCATATCTTTGAAAAGTTGCTTGGACATCATCAAATCTTAAGTTGTGTTGGCATGAACAATTTGCAATCTGTTGATAATGCACAATGGTTAACAAGTTATGAAAGCACCAAGGCGGTGCAACCGAGAGCATTTCAAGGAGGCGGGGATAAATGTCTCTAGCAGATTGGTATAGAGAAAGGAACACCAAAATTTGATACAATTAAACCAATTATGAACAAAGAAAACAAAGGAGATCTCCTTTTGAGTCAAAGATTCTATGATTTCTCTTCCCAAATACACCACATGATGAACATGGGAGCATTATAAGGAACTTGTTTTTGGTCTTGTCACTGGAGAGAGAATTCCACGAGAACAATTTCTGTAAGCTTGTCTTAAGGATGCCTAATTCTTCCTTTGATACTCAATCATCACTTTTTAGAATTTTGTACAATTGGAGCAATATCCTTGTGGGTTATAGGAAGTGCCATTTTTTGTTCTTATTGCTTCAGTTCTCTTTTCTAGCATGTTGTCCACATTTTGCCTTCCCACAAAAGAAATCTGTTTACTATGCTTTCAATTTTTTGCAACGAGTTACTTTTGTAATCAATGGCATTTGACATTAACAAATCATTCTGAATGTTACAGAAAAAAGATGTCTAGTATGGGGAAAGAGCGTCAAGATTTACGGTCAACTATCGATGCTCTTCAAGAAGGTAAGTGTACTTCTGCTGCGGTTCATTAAATTTTTAAGGGAGATAAAGGGATGGGAGGGCCAAAGGGGAAATGGGGTGTTCATTAGCCAGAGGTTGTTTTCCAATCCTTCTCTTTTGTTTGTTTCATTATTTTTTTATTGCACCTTGGGTTTCTTTTCCCCCTTCTTTTTTAAAAGGGGGTGGGTGGGGTTATTTTTTTCAAGGTAAGCTTTGGGCAGAGGGGGCACTTGAACCTCTTACCTAGGGTTAGGCTTTTTTGGTCCTAGGTCATAAGGGTTCTTTTTGGGGTTGGGGTGCGGTTTTGTTGTAATCTTTTCCTAATCATTGACTTTTTTCCCTGTGAAACAGAGAAAAAACTATTGCAATCGAAGTTACGGAAAGCTTCTGGTGGCAAGTCTATTGATGCTAGCAAGGGTCCTACTCAGAGAAAAGATATAGCCACTACTACAGAAGATTTAGGTAAAAGACTCTGTTTGGTTGGAGCTACTGTAATTATGTGCCTGTTGGTATTTCACAATCGAAAGGCTGATTTTCTTGGCACAGACCATGTTATTCAGTTTCCGTTCAATATGTTTTGTCATGACTTGTTAAATGGAGGCAGAGTGCATTTTTATGATAGATTTGTTTTGTAGTAAACAGTACATTTATTGAAAGAATGGATAATGAATGGCTTACTTATGAAGTATACTGGTGAAACATCAGGAAAAAAAGTATATCTGTAAGTAGTCGAAAAGATTATGCATAACTTTGCTAAAAGCTCCAAAATTGATTCTGAGGAATGAGACTCTGGCAACGCTGATAAATTGACTGCACCGTCCTTCATCACCAATGTGGAACTTTCAAGTGTGAGAGTTTCCATCAATGATAGCAACACTTTTCCTTCTAATCGTAATCTAAGCGAGTTGGCCCATTCTTACATATGAGCCTGATTTTTATGTTGAACTTGGGTCAACCTTTTTTTGTTGTGTTGGGGGGGTGGGGGAGCACATGCGTTTTTGCGATAGAAGGGGGTTTGGATCCCTGAACTCATGGTCAAGAGGGTTGAATGCCTACCAGTCTGCTGTGATGCCATTTCCATGATGCTGGTAGGTATTTTTCTGTGTCCAACTCTTGTCTTTCACATTAGTTGCAAGTTGATTTCCTCCCGACCGTTTCACATATTTTCTTCCCCCACCTCTTCAACCGTCGTTCATTAAAATTTATATTGTTTGTAAGAAGCTCATATGGTTGGTTGGTGATTTTCTTTTCAATATTACTTTTCTCGCTTTAGCTAGGATTCATATTGTGTCTTTGTATTTTAATTTAGTAATTTAATTTCTGATGCTATTACAGAGACTTCCAACCAGGAAACACAACCTTCTAATGTTGGAAGCGAAGCTGAGGGTCTTCCCTTGTTACATGAACATGGACTATTAAATCTTGAAGTTTCATCTATGCATATTCCCCCCGACCAAATGAGGACGATTAAAAACATCAATGCATTAATATCTGAGGTATTATTTATTCTTGAAATCTTCTTCTTTAATTAAATTCCTTTTTTTTTCCTTCCCTCCCCAAAAAGAAAGTACTAGTTAATTTTTTCAAAATAAGTTTCTTATTCTTGTTCTCCAATTTTTATTGGTTATAACTGGCTGCAGTTAGCATTGGAGAAAGAAGAGTTGACACAAGCATTGGCGTCTGAGTCATCTCATTGCTCCAAGCTAAAGGTAGCTTTTAATATGATAGAATTTTATGCCATGTTATATGTGGATCTGAAATGAGTTGGGTATATATATATATATATATATATATATATATATAGAGGCTTCTCAAGTGCGGGATCCCATATTTTATTTAAAATGCGGGATCCATCTAACACCATTCATGCGCTGGTCCCATCACTTGTGGGCACCACACTTACATCAAATGATTGGTGTTAGATGGATCCCTCATTTTAAATAAAGTGAGGGATCCCTCACTTGAGAATTTTCTTATATATATATATATTATCAGACAAAGAATTAATTGGTTATATTTACTAATTGGCCACGCATATTAATGTAATCATCTGGTTATCATACTGTTGCTTGTTCCTTTGGTAAATGTCAAATGTTTGTTTTCATGCCAACTTGTTGCCATTAAGCAGAAATAAAGATCACAGGTCATTGGCACTTGAGGAGCACCTTCATGTACTATACACACTTATATTGGTACTATCCAGTGTATGCTTTGATTTAACTACCTATTAATTATTACCTTTGGGAAAAAAGTTCAAAAAAAATAATCATAATGCTTGTATGTAGGGGGCACATTAATAGATAAGAGTACACTTGTAACCGTTATATGTGGGGTCCATCTTTCCCCTTGATCATATGATCTCATACTATTTAACGATTGGAATAGTTTCACATTTATGCCACATGCAAAGTCTGTCTGATATATATCGAAAAGTGTTAGCCTTTTTCTAATTACATATTTTCTTTGATTTCAGCAGTTAACTATACCTTTTGTTCTCTTTTTGCTCGTTGGATCTCCATCAATGATACCCTATTTATTGAATGATTTAGGCCTTTTCCTAATTGTTTTGCAATACGTTAAATCAAATCTTATGCTGATTATGGTCAAAATAGTTGGCGTTTCCCTGTGCTTTATGTACATATATGCCACTGTAATAATGTTGTCTTTTATTGCATTGCCAACAATCCGGCTCAATAATTGAACAACTCAAGAAAGTGGTCACTCAAGTTTGCTTTTTCCCCTACTTTATCATTTAATTGAAGAGGATCGCTGTGATAGTAGTACTTACAGACCGCGGCTTTTTTTAACAATTTTCTTGCTTCTTCTTCCTCATAGGATTTTTCATTTCAATATTTCTTATTTTGAGTTCATCGTCTATTATATGCAATTCTGGTGAACCCCATAGATGAGTACTGTTCTATTGTAGGTGAAATGAGCTGTGTTGTTTTCATTGGTTGTCGGTGAAGTTGTAGTAGTTAAGGGTGGTTGTTTAAATTCTCGTTCCATGTCTGATTTATACATTCACTTATATAGGTTGTGTGATTCATAAAGCATTCATTTGGAAGCTCTTATACGCACATGGTTTGTAGTGCACTATGCACACAACAAAACCCACAATTCCATACGAGCGCAATAGTAGAATTGAGCTTCTTGGATAATCTTTCATAACGCTCATCACGAATTGATATCATGATTCGGGGTCCAGTTTTAAACATTATGTAGAACTATTTTAATTTTTCCAGGCTCTTAAATTGTTCTATTTCTATGCAAAGTTAATGATTGTTTTATTTCTTGTCTGTCTGAATTTTTAAAATTGTGTTTAACTCACTCTCTTTGGAGTAAATGAAGGATTTGAACAAGGAGTTGTCCAGAAAACTTGAAGCTCAAACTCAAAGACTAGAGCTTTTGACCACTAAAAGTATGGCCAATGAGAATATTCCAGCAAGATTGCCAGATTCTCGGACCATTCAGGAAAACACCCCATATGACGAAGGTGACGAGGTATGTTCTCTTGACGGGTAGTATTGTAATATTTTGATTTGTTTTAGAATCTGCACTTTCTGATTGCAATGCGAACCAGTATGTCTTTTGTTATTTTTAGTGTTGTTTGCATGCTGGGTTCCTTGAGCCTCAATTGCCACTTTCATCAAAATTTACTGTGAATGATACCTTTAGGCTCTAGGGTTTAGGACTTTAGTACATTCAAATGGAAGGTTTCTTGCATTCAAAAAAATAACGTAATGAATGATGGATGTATCTGGATGTCTTGTTTTTAATTTACAATAGGTCCCTGAGGAGATTGGGAATATTCGATTGCTCTTTCTTATATACTTCTTTTCCTTTTCTGTACTTTTGCTGTTTTACTCTTTTTTTAATCATTTTAGATATTTTCTACTTTTTGTTAAGAGAGTAAGAGCAATTTACTACTACAGTAATACTTAGCTTTTGTATTTGTTGGTTTAATTTGTTCTTTCTGTGGATTACAAATGTGTGACATATTCTATGCTAGTATCTGACTATTGTTCGGCACTTCTACCAACTTTTTTGAGGTTCATCATCTTTAATGAGTTATATGAAGAATATGGATATGAATGGGGTAGAGTGCAGTTTATATAGGGTAGTTTCTGACAGGGAATCTACAGTGGACTGCAAGTGTCAAGATACTGTTTTGCTTAACTAAGGGTTCATGTAACCGATCTTAAATCTGAAATTAAGGCTTGTTGCCTTTGAAGGGAAATACTAAAATTACAGGCTGAAGAATAATTGAACTGAATTGATGGATGCAGCGTGTGTGACATCATCCTCTCTGTATGGTTATTTGTTTTTGTTTTGACCTTCCGCTCTCTTTTGGGAATTTCTGATTTGCATTAGTCACCACCAGGCCCAGTGCTGTCACAGGCCTTTTGTTTGCCCTCAAATGTTCAGTCAATTTCCCTCTTAAATTAATTGTCATCTTTCCTGTGTTGATTTTCAGTTTTATTGAGTTTAGACCCAGGTACTGGGTTCTGCTTTAATTTATGTATATTGCAGAGAAGCATTTAACTCCTGCAATTGCATATATGGCCTTTTGAGTTATATATAAGAGCCAATGTCAAGTCTTCTCGTTAGATTGGACCTGAACCCCCACCCCCCCAAAAAAAAAACCCTTCTATGTCCCTTTTCTCTCGTTGTCTCTCGCTCAATATTTTCGACGTGTTACTACTTCCCGAGGGGAATTAGCGTGTAACTAAGGAAAAGCAGTTGTTGTAAGGATGGCTTACATTAATCTTTTATCTAAAAAAAAATTTAGTAGCTTCAAGGAGTCAAAAGGGTGCGTAGCACAGAGTTCTACTAGAAACAAAGTGCAAATAGCGCCTTGTTCAAACAGAAAACAAGAATTGGAAAGCGTTGATTATAACATAACCTTTTTTGTGTATGCTATTTTTGTCATTTGTTTTTGGCCTATCAAGTTTTGGTTGGCATTGACTTGGCAATAGATTGGTAACTGATAATTATATGCCTTTTTGTGTCTTCAACCAGGTGGTGGAAAGGGTCTTAGGATGGATTATGAAGCTCTTTCCTGGAGGTCCATCAAGAAGAAGACCCAGCAAACTTCTTTGACATGTGAATCTCGGGATCCTTTGTCAATGAGAGCTTGCTCACAGACCTGCATTTTTTGACACCTCCCATCCATCCCTTGTCTGAACGATATAATAGAAACTACAATTTGTATATCGAGTCAAATGAGGAATCTTACAATTCATTCTTTTTTTCGGTTGAAGGAAATTGAGCTTGTTTTGCGAGGCCATCCTTGAAAAAAGTGTCAAATTCTTTCGGTAGATGACAATAAGAAAGGTCCCTGTTGCTGTAATTGGTTCATTTTTTTGGACCATCATTTCTTAATTGGACATTTAGTGGGTGTGGGGAGAGGAGAAAATAGTTGTGCGGTCTTTGTAGACGAAGACTTTAAAGATGTTCGTTATATGTGACTTGTTTATTCACTTCAGTTTATAATTAATCCATAATGATAACATGCATATATATCTACTGCAACTAACATAAAGTATCGAACAAAATATAATTACTTACAGACGGCCTAAAAGAATAATATAATTATTATTATAACTATATATGTATTTGGGTCTCCCACTAACCTGACCTTATAAGTTACATACTTTTTTTATCACATGATACGAATTCTTCTTTAGTTAATTAATTGTGATATAAACGATATGTTCCATGCCACTACCATTCTCATCTGCTAATCATTTTGTTTCCTGCCGACCCTCCTTCCTTTTTTCTTTTTTTTTTTAAAGTTTTCTGAAGTTTAGCTAAAACAATATTATACAAATTAGAGGAACATAAAATAGTACAATTTGACATTCTAAGACTTGCCAAAACACTGCATCCCCTCCAGCTTTAGCATTATGAGGTCACTGGTCGAGCGGTCAGAAGGGTGCAACAGCTCGAGAAGATTGAATCATTCACATGCAGGCACACATGAGAAATCTTTGAGTTGCAAGCCAAGCAATTAAAGTTAACAAACTCAATCCACAGCGAGGAACCGAGATTTAAGACTGCAGCCTACTTTCTGTCACAATTCACCTGCAGAGGTCCCAATCAATGTATGCTGGCGTCTTTCCCTTGATTGATCCAAAATTGTCAATAATGGTTTTACAACTTAGAACATCAAAAACAAGAAGGACAAGAAGAGAAAACAGGGCAAGTTACAGCAAAGTGTGTGTATCAAAATTTATGACTCGGTTACTAGCAATTGGTTTTCTTAATCGTCCTCAGTTACTGGAACCTGATCATCTTTCACATCATCAGTAGATTAAAGCTGGTCATCTTTCTCATTATCAGTAGAGGAAATCTGGTCATTTTCGTCTTCATCTTCATCATCAGAAGATGAAGACTGGTCAGCTGTCTCCTCCTCCTTTAGATCATTATCATCAAAAAGATCCTTTCGAACTGGTACACTACTTTGCTGCTGTGATGAAATGACATTTGCAATGGCTGTAAAAGCCGCAGCCGCCTGATTACCATCCCCAACAGCCTCTGTATTTATTCCACTCACACTGGGTTCCTCTGATGAATCCTCTTCTTGTTGTGGAGGAGGTACAAAGAAGGGTATCCTACCCCTCTGCCAGTCATGAAGAACCATCTTTGCTGCGGTCACTAAATCGGGCTCACCACCCTGTACAGTCAATTAAATATACCCTAAATAAATGCAATGTTACTTATTAAAAGAAAAGCATAAGAAGAAGCAGAAACTGCCACATTGCCTGTTGTACATAGGGTAGCTAGCTGTCTTTCCTTTAATAAAATGAAATATTGTTTCACTGAACAGACATCAATTTTAGAAGCATTGTGAGTTATCTTTTGATTATTAATACCACAGTGAGATTATATCCAGCATACCTTCAAAAGCTTGCCTGTTAACTTGCACAATTGTGTTAGGAAGTCATTGTCATCCTCCCTAAAAACAGCGACATGGCAAGGTAAAGTCACAAACTTGGAACTTTTGAAGCCATATAATTAAGTGCTAATGTAATGCCATAAAGAAAGGTGGAGAGGGTTCTCACTACAATAAGAAAGGCATAACTAAAGAAAAAAGAGCAAAAAGAAATAGAAATAATAATAAATACATTACTTGTACAACAAAAAGTATTGCATTGAACTGAAACACACCATTGCTTCGAACTAAAATTAGAATTATCCTTTTCAACATACATAGATACCATTATGAGATACAGAGGCGGATTCACTCATGAAAGGCATGCAGCGAAAATGGAGTAATATTACTTTTAGCAGATAAAGCAGATGATTTTCTATTTATTCTCTCAAAGGGAAATGTAAATGATTGCTGTGCTTTGATTGCTGTCCTGTGGTTTTCATGGTGATTTTCTAAACTCCCTTCGCATTTCCTTCATGAGATTGAGCTCAAAATCTTAGCACATGGCACGAATTTAGTATGTAAGGTAAACCCAAGATCTATGAAGATTTCCAGTCAGACCCTATAAAACTGCTTGTGGTACATATTTCAAGAACCATATCAAATGCTGTTTGTTAGCACAGCAAAGATACCGAAATTGACTCCACTTGTCTATATTGGTCCGGAGAACAGGGAGAAAATAGAGTTGCTTTATCCCCCTTCTGTTTGGGCCACCAGACACCTATCTTCTCGTATATAAGCCAACTTCTAAATCCACTTCAACACACCGACAACAATGAAAGACAAAACTACAGGGAAGATTATTCTAAACTTCTAAAGCTTTAACTGTGACTTTTCTAAGGGAAATTTTAACTGGTGCAAAATGAAATGCATCAAACCACAAGAGGTAATCATGATCTCTCTTTGAATAATCATGTCTATTTAAGAAACAAAAATAAATGCTTCTTCCGGAACCATTAGTGTCTTCTGAAGTTCAGAGAATCATGATCCTCGAGTCTTACAACAAAATTATCACTAAAAATACCAAACAACATGATAGGGAAATACCACTAGCAAACAAGTGAGGAAAACCCATCATATGTTTCAAAAATGCAATAGGCCAATTATAGAGGAAAAGTGTCTCACCAATCCTTTATCTTATATGCTCTCTCTAGGTGCTCCTTTTTAACACGTTTCAATACCTCTCCTATATGCTCCGCAGCATCCTCTAAATTTGTCACACGTACCTGAGACAGAAAAGAACAAATTGAGCAAGCACACATCTATATAACAGCAGAATCATTGCCCATCAAGAAGTATTTCTCTGAAACCGGCAGAAACCAGCACTCTTGTTGTTGGAAATTTTAACGAATGATGAATGTAGTTGAAATTAAGAGGGAAGTTTAATGGCTAAGTGAAAGCTTCAATTTAATAATGGACGCAAAACGTTTTGCCCAAAATCAGGCTAATAGGGGCGGCAGCTTTACCTACCCCCTACCTACATGTGAATAGCCTAGGTCAGAACCTTACTAGGGCAAACACCTGCGGGCTTGGCTAGCTCACCCTTCTACCGTTCAACCGCTCAAGAATCAGTGGCAAAGTTAAAGTGCAGCTGATATTGTGATTAGAAAATTTTTCAGACACAAATACACAATTGATGTCTCTTGTAAAGAATCTCAACTACCTGATGACACTATATGACAAAGAAGGCAACCATCTGACCAATGCCAAAATAAGAAAATGTTTGATGTGCATTTTCAACAGAAAGCAGAAAAACATACCACGCCCTTCAGTACAATATCTGTTTCTGTGTCGGTGTTCTGGTAGACAACCCCAGGACAATCAATCAAGAATATCCTTTTGGTGAGTGTTATATATTGCCACACCTTCGTTTCCCCTGGTATAGGTGCAACCTTGCAAACCTTGAAAATCACATAGAAAAAAGGTTAATTTGATTAAAACTTCAAACTAGGAAGCATTGAGTATTAAATTACCTGGCCTATGAGAGCAGTAAATGTTTTTTAATCAAACTGCACCGCACCTTTTTCTAAGAGAAAAAAGTACCCATGAACTCTAAATGCAGGCAACCTTCCAATGTTGTTTTATTTACAAAATTGATGACATAGTAAAGGTGATAAATCCAATTGACATAAACACATGAATGAAATTAACTATTCATTGGTCGGAGAATCTTACATTCTTTGTACGCAATGTGTTGATGACTGATGACTTTCCAACATTTGGATAGCCCACAAATCCCACAGATATTGCTTGCTTGTCACTTTTCAAACGGGCAAATTGTCTCAACACTGATAAAAGAGAACCCTAAAAACACGATGAATGAATTGAAAAAGTAAGATAAATTTTCAAATAGCCACTTTAAAAAACTTATTCATGACAATTAGTACTTATAATAAATGTATTGAAGAAAAAAATCTTTTCAATAGAGAAGAAAGCTTATAAATTAGATACACCAACATGGTGTGGAAGAATACAATCAAATAGAAGAGTCCATATCATCTAACATGGAGCATATCCCAAACTTGCATGGTTTGGTGAATTAAATAATTTTGAACCAACCATCTAGCATGACTCCCAAGTTTGTTTGTATACCCTCAAAAGCTCTTTTTTTGAACAAATGAATGAACATTAATCAGCAACATCACTAAGACATAAATTTGCATAGATGGCAGTTTGCACATATCCTACGCATACAGTAGATTCAAATAAACTTTCAACTCATGAATGCCACAAGTTTTTCTTTCTCAAACAAAAAAAATAGCTCTCCAAAGAGAGAGAGAGAGAGAGAGAGGAAGAAAGAAGAAATGCCTTATCCTACTTTGAACGAATCAAGGAAAGGAACGCCAGAGGAAAATCATAAGAAAGTATATGGAAGATGAGATAAAATTAAGGCTGAAAATCATGCAAAATGAAAACCAACAGAGTATTCAACCTGATATCAACAAATATATGTGTTTGTGGCTCTGTGCGTGTGTCCATTTACCTTGCCAAATGACTTGTTGATGCTTGCATGGAAAGCCAAAGTTGGATATTTTCTGGATAATACTCTAAGCCATCCTTTTGTAGCCCAAGCAGGAATGAGATCACACTAAAATGAGGAAAAGTTGATAAAATTATCTTAACATTTCACCAGATAAATTTCAATCGGACATAAAGAATGACACTTACCTTGTTTAACAGAAGAATCATGTGCTTCTGCTTGCAATGCTCTTTCAGATGCTTCTCTAAGTGATAACATCTTGTGCCTTGTGGATCTCTAGCATCCAGAACCTCCAACATAAAGAATTGAGAAAGACGAAATGAGAAGGTCAAAAACAAAAGGTCCAAGGTTAATTATGCAACGATATATTTTTTTTACATGAACAATAACCTATAGCAATCATATATAAGATCTACCAAAAAAACACCAACGTTCTTAAAAAATTCCCAAACAAGGGCCAAAATGAGGATTCTAGATTCTTGCATACTTATGGTAGGAACAGTGGCAGTATATTACCCAGTAGCATTATTTTTTTTCCACAATAAACCCTGCTAATTTGTGGATAATGCAATTGATGTGAAATAAATTCCTCCTCCCCACCCCCTCCCGTCCCTCATTTTCAAAAACACATGAGCAGAAAAAAGTGGGTGAAAGAGACACAAACTAACAAAGCTACCAAAAAGTCATGACATAACTCAAGTAAAGCTAATGCATATATTCTGGCATGGATAAAGAAAAGAAAAAGAGAGAAAAAATCAACATGAAGTCTTCGGATATAGAGGAAAAGGAAGATTTACCTGGACAACAACATCTGACGAGTCTATCACCCTGTAGAGTTCTCCCCATAAACGTTTACTCTGGCCCTTCTCAAACATTGTATGCCGGATAGGGTCCCTAAATCCATCACCCACACTTGTCCCAACAGATGCATTAGCATCATTCTTCTGTTCGAAAGCATCTATGGAGTAAAGATTAGAAACTGTAAGGTACAGTAGTCGTTTGTGTTCCAAATACAGAGTTAATCACAAAGGTCCAGATAATAGAGAAGACCATATTGGCACATTTAAATTCCAAATTTCTAGTCAATGCACTAGTCCCTATGAGACTCATTCATTTAGATATTGGTAAACTTACCCTCCAACTACGAAGACAATAATAAATACTTGTTCAAAGAGAGAAGGTGCACTTACCTTGAGAAGTACTGGCCTTTTTAACTAAATATTCATAGTCAGCTGCCAATAGCTTTGGGCGCTTTCTCTTTGTCTTAGATCCAAATGCATCCTCAAAAGGCTCTCTATCAAGAAGATGAACTCGGACTTGCTATATAGAAAAGTTGAGAAGAAGTAAACCAAGTAGCAATTATACAAGTCTGTTACACCAGTAGATCAATCTTAATTCTTAACAATAACAAGTTCTACCTCAATTGTAGATGCATTTTAATGCTTGGAGTATTCACAAAAGGAATAGTGGTGGAACCACGGTAGTCAAAATCGCAATTTTGATCGCAAAACTTTACGATCATACCCAGAGAAGCCTAGTTAACTAGCAGTGGCATCGGAAACAGATCAAAATCAGTTAAAATCATTAAACTTGGTAAAAATGCGATTTTGACGATTTTACTCCAATGTAAAATGGGGATCAAGGGAGAGATATCAAGAATGGGAAAGAGAGTGGAATGATATTGTAACATCTATTCCCAAGGCTATCGTTTAGGTTCGATGGAAGCAAGGGAACAAAAGGGATTTTGAGGCAGTGTAACCAACTTTACCGTAGTCAAAGACAATTGGCTAAACACATTTTATCCAATATTTGTCCGTGGTGGGAGGAACCTTGATGCAAGAAGACCATTAATTTTAGGAATCATAAGTTAGTAAGTGTATTTCGGAGTTTCAAATTTATTATTAGTTATATGTTTTATGAGTCTTTTATTAGGTTATTTTGCTAAGTCAACTCATTGTTAGAATTAGATTCCTATTAGTTTACCTATTTAGGAATCCTAGTTTTATTTGAAGAAAGTTTTTATGTTATTAGGATTACTAGGAGTTTATATATATGGATGCAATTGAAGAATGAATAATAATGAGAGTTTTTATGCAAATTTTCTATAGGGGAGAGAGATTCCTTAGACACGCTCAGTGAGAGAATGAGAGGGGAAGGTGAGTTTATTCAATCCTACCTAAGAGATTCAGGATTTCATTAGAAGTTTAATTCAGTTATGTTTCAGTTTTAAGAAATCAAGGAATTGAGAGTTTTTGTCCTAGGGTTTGGGTTTAATTTGGGATTAGGTTTTGGTTGCTCAATCCTAAACAAAATTTATTTTTACATTAGTAGTTTCAAAAACTATATCAAACCTCCTTGGCGCCCTTTTTTTATGAAATATTTCTCTTTCCCGCTGAAAAAAGGTAAAGTTCTATCACCTGAATTTTGGGTGGTAGATGAATCAAGTAAAATATGGTTTACAAGGATTGACCTCCAACTTATCGAATTACATTGATCCTCATCTATTAAACCACTTATCAGCACGACGAAAATATGTCCATACATGATACATACGCCACATAAATTCTAACTACCAGATTGAGTGAGCATTATTGCAACATTAGTTAGAAGAAACATTAAAATTATCCAATTGGGCCACATAAAACCATCCTTTGAATTAAGCATTATTCAACTGCATCAGGTTGCATACATCCAATCATGTGCTAGATCTGTTCAAGAGTAACTACATATGTAGAGTTAACTACACTATGTCCGTCTTTTCATGCCACAATAGAAAACGAACCACATATTTTTCAAGAGACTTCTATTCACAGCAAAATTTTTATTCAGCAGCCAAAAGAAGGTATGCGTCCTTAAACTATACAATCTGGGTTTGCTCGTACATGCACTAAAAGCCTCCTCAATTCTCTTCAAAAATGAAAAAGAAGCCAGATTCAAAAGGTTCTCATACCTTCTGGTGATCATTTAAGAGGGACAAAGGCAGTTTTCTTTCCTTCAAAATAACATTATAGTTATTTGACATCCGGCTTTGGAGCTCTTCACGGAAAACTTCAAGCTCTTTCTGATTCAAAACCTGTGTATTCTCTGCAAAGTCCAGCACAAAAGCTGATTATAGACTACTGCATACACATAATCTGGACGCAAACACTGTATCAATCAAAAGTACAGCGGGGCCACGATTATGCTAGAAATGTACCTAACGGGCGTAAATTATACACGGCACATCAATCCAAACTACAAATACAGAACTACTAAGGACAATAAAGTATGCGAATTATAAATTTCAACATACCGAACCATCCGCGATCTGGCAGGATACGCGTGTTGGGGAGGTCATGGGACTGGAAATCGTTTTTGAGGACCTTGCCCTTGCTGTCACGCTTAGGCTTTGTATTGTACATCTTGAGGCGGCGCACGGTGGCGGCGCTACGGGAATTGACGCTGCTCCCATCCTTGCGGTTGGCGTCAAGGGAATGCTTCGTTTTGCCCGACACGTTCACCCTCTTATCTTTCTTCTTCGCCATCTTCTACTTCACTGTGATTGCTTTGCTGGTTTTGCAGATATGTTTCAAAGGCGCACGAAAACGGTAGAGAAAACTGTGATGTATATATGTCTTCAACTCTTTATCTTCGGATGGTTACTGGGCCAAGTAATTAAGCTGGAAAAAAACCCTAAACCCAATAATAACTAGCACTGGCCCAATACATGCCTCGGCCCATATGTATTGAGATTTCAATTCTACCAACTTTATTACCAAAAAAAAAAGGATTAGCAATTATTAATCCGATTGTTGGGAACTGGCTGTCAACTCTTTA
Source organism: Tripterygium wilfordii (assembly GCF_013401445.1). Lineage (NCBI taxonomy): Eukaryota > Viridiplantae > Streptophyta > Magnoliopsida > Celastrales > Celastraceae > Tripterygium > Tripterygium wilfordii. The sequence continues at coordinate 2,734,364 of NC_052232.1, read as the reverse complement.
ATACAACCTTGTACAACTTTCAGTCAATGTGGATCTGAGGCGCATCAATCTTTGTACTATATTAGTATATTGTTTTTGATGTAATAACTCGCAAACAATCTTTTTATTCTTACATATTATCCTATACTTTCTCAAAATTTCATGCAATCTGTACTCATAAAAGGGTAAACTTTAATTAGGTCGCTGAAAGATATCCGTGTTTACAAATCTTCTTCTTATCCTCCAAACAATGACATCACCTTCGTTGTTTATGAAATAATACATTCATGTCACTTATTTTAGAATTTGATGAACTTGACTTGTCACTTATTTTCAAATTTGATGAACTTGAATTTTCTCATTATTTGTTGGTTCACTCTTTGGATAATTTAGAAACTTTTTTTATAACCACGCCCTTGAAATATTATTGTATTTTTCACAATGGAATTGAAGATAAACACATTGAAATTAATCAATTTTAATTGAAATATCATTGTTTTTCAAATTTCACATAAAACCGTTTGAATTTGAGTTTGAGATAAATACTGTAGATTTGATTAATTCTATTAGAAATATCACTGATTGACCCAAAATCAAGTGGATTGCTATAGCCTTGTGCGAACGAAAGAGAACATAAACTTTCATAAAAAAAAGAAAAAAAAAACCCGAGTTACCAACAAGAGGTGGCTCAATCGACAATTGATTGGATTAGAGATATGTATACTCAAAATTCGATTCCAATGAAAAACATATTTCCCAATGGTATTTCAAAAAATAAAAAATCCCGGAGTTCAAATTTTGTTTAAAAAAATTAAAAAGAAGGTGAGAAAGGGAAAGACAAACAAAGGTAGAGAAAGTGTAAAAAGCATCCCTGCCCCTTATAACTATATATAAATCAGCCGAGCCAGATTTTTTACAACCCTAATTTAAAAAGAATAATAAAACATGAGGCCGTGGATGCTAGAACAAAGAAGAAAAGGATACAATTGGAGAAAGGAATGGAGAAGAATTTACAGAGCAACAACTGCAATAGTTCTTGTTCCTCTTCAATCTTAGATGAATCTCGAAGAAAATGAGAGACAAGAACCATAGCCCTAATCCTGTAAAAATTGGAAGGCTGGATTCTCAAGAAGTTCCGAGGCAGGTTTCACTTCACTCAAATCTTTCTCTTGAAAGGAACTAGAAATTTCATCCAATGAGAAAGGAATACTGCATTCACAAATGCATAGTGAGTAGAAGCTAAAAGCATTAGCTTTGGATTAATTAATGAAGTAGCTTCAATTTCTTACCTAGAATTGTCATCCAACAAAAAGGAGCTGCTATCATCATTGGATTCATCTGACATTAAATCTTTCATGCTGGAAATGACCTGGATAAAGAGAAGTTGAGTGCATTGTCAAAGATAAAGAGCCCCATTTCTGAAGCAATGGAGATTCTGATGAAGACGATTCGACTTACATCTGGGGATACACTTCGAGTGTTGTAATTGTCATCCCAGTATAGTGTGCTTATTCTATAAAGCTGTTGAATACTTAAGACCTGAAGAAAAGAAACGAGAGAGAGAGAGAGAGAGAGAGAACATAAGAATGATTCATATGTTCCCAACTGAAGCTTTTTCAAAACTTGACAAACCAGTATTATTTCAGATACCACCACAATGACAATAAATTATTTCCCCACTTTTATAGATAGAAGCTCCATTTTTTACACAGAGTCAAACACATTAGTCACTCAATTTGGACTAGAGGTTTTTTCCCAGACCAAACGTTTCTGACACTGTCCATCAGAAAATCTCGTGGTAATTTAGCAAATCGCATATGAATTATTACCAACTCTCATATTATTTGATGCGAGATCAAGAGACTTACAGGGCAGAGGTCATTTTTAATTTCATCATATGAAATTCTTGATTTCTGGTGTATAACCTGAAAGGAGAATCCAATTAAGTTAGATTGATAAAAAAAATACAGTACACCATTAATGAGCATTATCTACAGTATGATAATTCCCCAAAAGATATTAAGTAGAAGTCTAGATTAGCAGTCCTTTCATTTCCCTATGGATGACAAGGTTATAAAATTGGCTTCCAGTGGATTGGGACTCAATTGAGATTCAGGCACAGCAAAACAGACAAATAACTTCATGAAGAACCAGTAGCATGAATTATTAGAACCCACTTGTCCCCTTAAGTTTGGAGACTGCCCTGCCTGGATGAAACTGATTTTATCACATTTATGATAAGATGCTGAGCCCAGATGTCAATTAACATTTTCTGTGCAATAGGAAACAAGTAAGCAAAGCATTAGATCTCATTCTATATGCTATGCAACTTGGCCCCAAGAATTGAAGGCATTTTCTACTATTTTATGGACAACCAAACCCCTCACAGACATGGGTCGCAAACACCCATGGGGGTGTGTTTTCTCTCAGTTAGGGATGGGAAGGGTTCCCATCAGAAGTTTGTTTAAAGAAAAGTATTATTTTCCCTTCTTGCCGAAGGCATGATAGACATCATACATAATAATTCCTCCCAGGGTTCAAATCGACACACGTTTGCCTATGAATACACAAATAACAGGAAGTTTACAATGAATCCTACAGCCCATGGGAGAGGTGGTAAGAACAACCACCTTGAGACAAATGGGCAATTACTAGAGTTGTGAGCTAACTTAACAACTACATGCAGGTCTGACCACTAAAGATATTTTCATTCTCGAATTGATAGTTCTCCTAATACAAACATAAATCTTAACAAAGCATAAAATACTTCCATATGTTGTCTAGAACTATAGTTTGCTAGATACAGAACATTATTTCTTCACCATCGCCAAAACACTCACAATTCTCAAGTCTCATTTACTTCCTTCATCAAAGCACATGTATGAACTTCAATCATATTTCAACCAAGTGCAAAAATGAGTTTGACGAATCTACTCCTGCAACCTTTGTAATTTCTTTTTGAACAAGTTGCCACAAGATTGAAAAACTTAACTATCTAGGTAAACCATAAATTTTATGTCAACTCGGTCCCATCAGTTCCCTGAAATACCAAAATTGTATCTTTTTTTTCTAACTCGGAGAGATTGAGAGAGAGAAACCAATTCACCTCAGAACATGTTTGCAGCCAGAAAAAGCCACAGGTCCTCAACAAAAATGACAAGTGTATAAACTGTTTGTGTTTGCGCACGCGTGTGTGGATGGGGGTGCGGGGATCTGGGCTACTAGAATAAAAAATAATGTCACCCAAATGGCTCCTAATGTCTAACTTTAGATACATACCAAAAATCCAACAGCTTGCCGTGTGTGTTTGAGTTCATCCCATGACAACCCAGCATACTGCAGTGAGAAGAATCATAAGAGAGTAATCATTGATTATCACATTAAAACAACGTCAACTAATGCACAAAAGATGAGACAAAAAAGGGAAATACAGCACAAGGGCAGTATCAAAAGCACGAGTACAGCCTTTGAGTGGTCAAAATAGTAAGCACCTCTTCTTTTGCTCGGGCACACCATATTTCTAATTCAGCCAACCCAGACTTTACATACTCGCCATTGCTGAATGTGCAGCACTCACGACGAAGAAGAAGGCTGGAACAATTATGACAACAATTCAATTAAAAGTTGATCTGCTGGCACATGATTTTATAGCACACCAACTAAAAAGGATGAGCAGCAATTTACCTATTAAATAGCTGTACATTAATATATGAGAAAATTTGCAAAAACATTCTCTTGACAAGAATCGAAGGCACCTGAAACAACACTGATCATAAGTTCACTGCGCATCAAAAAGAAGAGGGCACTCAATTTCATTGTTAAAACAGCAAAATTCCCATACAAAATTTTCCTTTAAGGCAGAGAGGAGGCCATCAAGGCTCTCGATAATGCTTTGCCAAGGACTAGCTGGAGGGCTATTGCCAAATGACCGCCCAGAAGACTTCAGAGCACTACTCCTTGATGTCCTGGGAGCCTGACATCAGAAAACTCAAAACTGCAATTTCAGAAAAAGACGGGGAGGGGCAAAACTGAACCCTGTAATACAACAACATAAGATTGCCAGCATCTTCAAATACTTCGGTAACAAAAACTATCACCCGGTTTAAGAGAAATAAAGACTCTAGAAAAGTAAGACTGTTCACAAGTAGACCATAGAATACAAATTACAATCCACGGGAAAGAGGAGAGAAGATTAGCTAGAAAGATAGAAAGTTTCTATTTAGGCAAAAAGCAATTCAGAAAATAGAATGACCAAAACATGAAAAAACTAATTCTTGGCCTGAAATGGTTTTTGTTTATAGAAAAGCTTTAACCAAGAGGAACTAATATTATACAGGACATAATTCATCAAAGATTCAAAATGATTACTGAAATTATAATGGGGAGAAAATAAAATTGAGAAATAAACCACGAGAAAGTTGACATAATGGAAACTTAGGGCTAACTTTACCTGGATACAAGAAGATATGAGTGGATACAAGTCCTTCTTCAGATTGTCTCGAATGATTCCATATATCGTTTCCACAAAAGCACTAAGTTGGTCTTCAAAAAGCTTAGCTGGTTGCTTAAACTCAACCGGATGTAGTGTACCAACTGAAAGGTTGGCAGAAGAAGGCGACGAACGAAAACTCTGACAAATGTATCACCCCATATTAATGTAAGTAATAATCTAATGTAATTGATAATCCATCACAATGCTGTCAGTGAAACTTTTTGATATACAGTTATTTAAACTAAAATCCTCTAAAAAATAAAATAGATATATACGCTTCTTATTTATAAGTTTTTGTACTTGAGTCATTCTCTCAAATAATGAAGCTGGAGGAGGCTGCTTCCGCTGTGGACACGCACCACTGGTGCCTTTTAAACTTCCTTGAAGCAAGGACAGCAAGGTTGAGGAATTAGATAGCCAATAAGCCATATGATCGTTGTCATCCCCATTCTGCAAAAAAGACAAAGTAAGCCCTAAATCGTGTTAATTTCAATTTAAGGGACTCAAATAAGTTCTTTTTTCGCTTCTTCCCTTTTTGGTTTCTATAGAACAGCTTTACAATTAAACTTTCGAGAGCAGAGGGGGCAATTCCACTAAGAGTGGGTGGAAAGAAGAGTGGAAGAAATAAGAAAAATGCTTGAGACCCCCAATTTATGACCCTCATTTTACCCCCAATTCATGTGGGGTGTTGATGTTAAGTGGGCCCTACATGTGTATTTTTAATCAATGACTATCACGCATGCCACATAGGATTTGAGGTCAAATGGGGATCACAAATTGGGGGTATGTAGCATTGCTCAACAAATAAATAGCCACGCTCCATCAGGACATAAAACAATTACATTTCAACAAAGAAAATGAAGCATTAATTTGATCAAAGAAAGAAAGTCTTAATTTTTTCTCTAGATAAGCACCTTTCTCTAAAGACTCCCTCTTATTTATTAATCACATAACAATTTGGTGCATGAAATTCTTTGCTATATGAAATAAAAGGAATATCGGAGATAGAAATATAATGATTTGACATTTCAAAATTGCCAGGTAACAGCTTCTTCTGGTAGCCAACATGATACCACCAAAAGCGTCAGTACTGTCAATATCACCATTATTGTCATCTTTCTTATTGTTTTCACAGTTTTACCTCACGAATTGCAGATCCAACAATCTGAATTAGACGGTCAAAAACAGTAGTTTTTTCCGCTTCAAATGATCTCCAGTGGAGAAGACATTTGTAAATGGTAAATGCTGCGATTGGTTTTCCTTGACTGAAACCAACATTTTCCGTCACACATTTGATCAGAGCATCTATGCTCTCCTGTACCACAGATATAGGCACCAATGTTAAATTTGTATTAAAATTCAGCAGAAAGCTAAAGCTAACCAGGGAGAGAAACCGAAAGTAAATGGTCATCATCTTCAATCACATACTTGTTGCCGTTCAATCTGAGACCTACTCAATTTTTTCATTGAATCTGTGCCAAACTTTTTGGCTGAAGAAGACTTTGGCGGCTCCTGGTGAAAACAAACTCTCTCAAGGCCAAATACATGCGACAAAATGGGCAGAGAGGGCAGATAAAGCATATGTCAATGCAAATTATACTGAAGCTAAAATTATCACTTACACGGTGGCCATTTTCTTGAGGCTGCAATGAAGTAGGAGACAGAAAAAGGAAGGATCAGAAACCCTAAAATTGCGGTGATGAAATAGAGTATGGAATTAGCCACATGCTTACCAGAGCTCCTGGGAGCGACAAATGCTCAGACGTTCTTCTGACAGAGGAATTTGACAACATTTCCTGCCGCAGAATTTGGTCCTCAGCTTCAATGTCGGAGAGCTTTTCTTCAAGCCTAGAAGATACAAATACCATGATAACTTGTATGATGAACCAACTTAATCAAGTAAATACACTATATTCTAATTTCTATATTTCATTGCCTATGATAAAGAAAGCAAAGAAAGACATTTGATGTTGTATATGACAAAATATAGCGTTAGGAAAGATACAACTCAACACATCTTCATATAAGTGAAGTGCTAGAACTACCTTTGCATCGAAGTTTTTAATTCGATTATCTTTGTCTCGGCCTCCAGAGCCATCTTCAACCGCTCTTCACTAAGCTTACTTGTTTCTTCATATTTCTTCTCTGTTTCATCAATTTTCTTTTCCAATAAACTTACCATATCCTGAAAATAGTTATCCATAAAGGTATTATGCAATAGAAATTTCAAAAACTACAAGCTTATTCTTCCTTTTGGCATATTCTTCACAAGGTAAGTCAAACGCCCAGTCACTTTCTGAAGTAACATATGTATAACTTACCTTGAGCTGTTCATTTTCCGCAGTAAGTTTATTCATCATTTCATGATCCACAACCAGGACCTCCTGTATGATTGGGACTTGTTCAGAGGCTCTTTTCGCTGCCTCACATTCCTTCAGAAGCAGTTCTCTAGTTTCTTCAAACTGCTGTTGCATCCCCTGCAAAGCAGACCGTAATTTTGTATTTTCCTGTGTTTTAGCTTCCTCAGAATCAGCCTGCACAATTGGATGCGTGAATTACCAATATGAGTTAGCTACAAAAAAGGATTGAACTATGACATGAGAATAAACAGTTGAATTCGCTTTTGGCTAGTCCATAGAAAGCTTTTGACATACAAAAATAACAGCATAAAACTTAACCACGTATTCAACTTGGTACTTATAAGGAAGGCCTTAGCTATCCCCCAAAATGCCTCTGATATAAACTAATTTCTCTGAATGAGTTCACCATAATAAGATCTTAGATTTTAACATCCTCCTGTCAAATCCATCAGCATGATGGCTTAACTACAAGACAACAAATATGCAGACATTCAGGTGTTCAAATATCTAAAGAAAATGAAAAAAACGGTGTTTCTCTACCCTCATTCGTTTCTCCAGCTGCAAACGCCAAGTCAACTCTTCAACTTCCTTTTCCAGCTTACTCTTGGCAGCTTGTAAAGCACCAGTTTCCTTAGCAGCCTGTAAACAGATAGAACAAATCAAAAACATATTCAAGCATGGAATTACTTTGCTACACATTACAAAAGCATCTTGACACAGATAAGTTTATATATGAATTTTGCAAGATAGAACACAAGCTTAACAAGAGAGAATTTTCTACAGCTATTTTTCCCATGCAGCCATGCCAGCATGAGAGAGCTGCTAGATCAAAAGAGCACAATCTCATAACTAATTCACCAATGGAAATTTCCCATATGTAACTAAATCAATGTACAGAATCCACCAAACTTCACTGCAGAAAATTGCAAGATCTGAAATTTACTATTGCAAAATTAAACAGAAAACGTTTTCTCAGAATGTAAGACCACAATATTAAAAATGTCAGAGAAAAAGAACAGAGGAAATTATTGAAAAACGGAGGAAGGTCACCATTTTGAGCTTTCGCAATTCCCTACGTGCAACTTTTCCTCTCCAGGCACATTGTGTGGAAATAGCTGCTTTCTTTATCCTCCTATAATGAGCATGGGCCAGGTACTGTCGGCAATAACTCTGTGATTGACACAAACTCATAAATCAGACAACCTATACTGCACAAAGAGAGACGCTGGGGTGTGGCGGGGGGATTCCACCCAAAAGATTCAGCCCAAACACCATGACGTGCCACAAGAAGGGCAAGGATCACCAAGATATGAGGAGACAAAGCTATGCAATAAGGTGAAATAAAATGCACAAGATGTCAACTTATTATGTTTATCGCTTTTTTTTCCCAATAGTATACACATTTTTGAGAATATTACGATAGTTCTTAAAACACGCAAACTTGAAGACACATACCAATTTCATAGTTTAGTTACAAGCATTGGTAAAGTAAGATTTTCAGAGTCCATTTAAATTTCTAAAAGCACAAATTAAAAATCAGAATAAAAGGATAAAATATGTGGATTTGATTATCAATTCTGTTTACACAATCAATAACTGCTTCTTACTGGGAACAAAATCATTGCAATGCACACCACCAAGAAAATCTTAAGAATATTCCCATCTATTTCTTGATCACAAGCTAGCCTGGAAACGTGGATACAACCATTATTTACCATATTTCTCCCCAAAAAATACAAAAAGATTTGAAATATATCACCCAGAAAAACTGTAACAAAAACAAAACTCAGCTTTTCTATAAGCAAATAAATGTTGAGCTCTACCTGGATGACTACTGCTGCTCTTGTCTGCTTCCTGAATTGAAGTTCATTACACGCAGCCATCCCACGCATACCTATCTGAATTGAAACAGCTGAAGACCATAGATTCTTGTATGCTTTCTTCGCCAGAAAACTGCGAGAATGTTTCTGGATTTTCAGACAAGCAACTTCTCTTCTAATGCATTCATAACGACAACGCGCCACTTGCCCTACAGTGGATTGGAGAACATAATGATACATACCATTACTAAAATACTTAATTTAAAGATCTTGAGGAGATCAATGCAATAAGTTCACAAGAGGCACAATTGTAAGTCTAATTATACCTCTGCATAAGGCTTGGATTTCAGTGGCAGAACTCCGCAACAAGATAAAGCTTTTACGACCAAGATAGGAGCGAACTTTTCTCTGGATGATGCTAGCTGATCTTCCTAAAACCAGAGTACGAAGAGCATCCAGTTCTGCCATCTGGCCTGCTCTTAGAAACACTTTTGTTTTACCTATCTGAAAGTAATAGGGAAAAAATGGATCAGTAGCATTGTTTCTCGAATTGTCTTAGCAGAATTTGAAATAATTGCATTATACAGCAGACAAATTGAATATTTATGGATTTCTGTCCTAGCAAGAATAGTACATAGCAAGTGCATAACCCGAAATCAAAATATGACCAAACAAATGGCTATGTTTCAACTATCTGAAAACTGCAAGAACAAACAAAAAAAGTTCCTAACGAGTGAATTTTCTGGTAAGAAGTACTCAAGAATGAAATTATACCTGATAACCTTTGAGGTCCACTTTTTCAAGAAGTCTCTTGCAAGCAGTGACCTCGTCACATCTGTCAATGAATAAGAAATGATAGAAGAAAATTATATTCAAAGAATCTAATGCCAGATGCGGGAGCAAAAAGTAATCAGAATAATGTTCACACATTAAGTCAATCAAGAAAGAGTACCTCCCATCCAAAACTTCTGGTGCCAGAATTCCGAAACGAGCTACAAATTCGTCAAATGGCTTCCTGGTGGGATAACCAGCACAGCTTATTCTAATTGCCTCCATGACACCCTAGAACAAGATATGCATGTTAGATCGATTGTGTCTATCCAGCAAACATATTTGAGAACACCAAAACACACATTAATAAAATCAGAAATCTTACCCCACAACGCAGTTGCTGTAAAGCATTATTATTCTCAAAAATACCCGGCTTCAGAGCATTATTTGGCTTCACACAACGGATGTAATGTGGCTCAGTGGCACTAAGTGTTTCAAGCAAAGCTTGCAATTGTTGCTGTATACACCATAAATTAGAAACTTGTGGACACTATATAAGAAAATATTTGCAACTGCACTAATTAGAATATGGCAAACCTTAAAGCGAGAACCTATTGATGAGAACTTTGATGTCTTGGAAGATTCCTCAGGTAAAGGTGGGAACAGGCCTGAAACAAAGTAGCACTTGGAAGCACTGAGGAGAGTTTGATGCTCGGCAACAACATAATCTTTGTTCTTATCCAGGAAGAGCTCCGTTTGGTAAGTTACCTAAAACCATCATTTCAATGTGGGAAGTACAAAGCAGTAGTCATTTTCTGCATGCTAGAGGAATAACCAACATTTTTACCATAGCATTATGAGGACCAAAATACCACATACATCACCAGCATAGTGAGAAATGGTGAAGTCGGTACGAGCCAACTTAGGCTTGCTGAAGCGTTTATGGTCTTTGAACGTCTGATAAAGCTTTTCTGCAAATGTCTCATATGTTGATCTAGGAAACATACTACAAACAAATAAACGTGAATTAAATTAATTTCCGCAGGGCCAAATGGAATCTAGTTAAAAAAAGCTTGAAACAAAAAAAAAAGAAGAAGAAGAAGAGAAAGAGGAAAGGAAAGGAAAGACCAACAACAACATTATTAAGCTAAGGGCAATACATACCAGGCCTCATCAAGAAGAGCAATAATGCCACCAGGTTTCTGGAATGGAAAAATACATATTAGAGAGAAAACATACATATGCAAGTATGCACGGACATAGTAAAGAATTACTCACTCTGAAAGCAACAAAATCAAGTGGGCATCTGTAACATACAGGCCACAGCCAATATCTACTATGACTAAGAGCCATTATAGAAGAGATTCATTGAAAGAAATTGCAAATATCTTGAGTAAATTAATCATGATATTCTTGATGTTTCCATGGGAAGAACTGCATCAATTTCCTGCTTTATTTTTTATCACCCTCACTAAAAATACAAAGAAATACACATCAGCTGAGGACATATAGAGTATTTGAATATCTCAAACATGCCATCATTAGGAACAACTTCAGGAAAGAGCTCTCATTATCAAAACCATGATGCAACGGCTTTCTCAACAAATCTGATCAAATAGTGTGAAAACAGAAAAAAGAGTTGCTTAAGATACGCTAGAAACAAATCATTCGGGAACCCCTTTTCTCAACCAATTCAGAAATTTTATGATGATGATATAAACTCGGATAATAGCACCACATAAGATTGGCTTGTGAATAAAGGACTAACAAATGGAATGTACTGTTGAAGTCAGAGAGCCATTCCTCCATGCTACAGACAGCAGTCTAAAACAAAAAATTTTATTCATTCATTTTTTTTCATTGGACAACATGAGATGTGAGACAACACCAAACTGACTGATTTTTACACACTGATGGCTTGCTGTACCACTGGAATAAAATAAACGGTAGTAGTAGTATGCAAGCAATGCCCATTCACCATTTACATTGGATAATGACCATAAATGAAGCAAAATAAACACTCCTAGACTGGATTTATGGAGACTGGGTGAAGACAAAAAGTCAACAAGAAGTGATCAACATATATCTACAATCAGCCTTGCATCCCTTCCATAGAATATGAAGAACACATTTATGCTTGTAAACAATCACTTAGGACTGCTGAGAAAAAATAAGGAATGATTAGCAATGATGCATTGGAATGAAATATGTTCACATAAATTCATTATTTAGTGGACAGAAGAATAACTATTTTTCTAAGTTCCAACATCAACTTTCTTCAGCCAAACAGAATTCCAAAGTCAATCTTGGAAGCCCAGCCCCAACTAAAAAGACAGAGAGCTTAACCAAGAAAGCCAAAAAGTGGAACTTTCCTTTTTCATTTTATCTAATTCCCTCAGAAGTAGTTTCACTTTCTAATACAGGCATCTAACTAAAGGTTGCCAAATAGAAATGTCAAAGATCTCTGATAAGACCCATCCACCAACACATGATAACCAAGGCCCAACTCCCACCCACGCATGGGCTGAGCTGTCCCAAAAGGCCCAACAAGCCTACCAAGGGTATACCCCGGTCCAATCACATGAAAACCTTGGGTACCATGTGAAGGCAGTAGCACCCTTATCTATTGCACCATCATGCCTACATCTTTCGATGTGGTACTTATCAATACCTTCCCCTTCAAGACCAACGCCCACGTTGGTCAAGCACCATGGCCGACCACTCCAGTATGCACCCGCAGGTTAACCCCCGTTGGTCGAGCACCATGGCCAGCCACTCCGCAGGCGCGGCTCCAAGGGTTAGGATCGACAGGGCTCCGATACCAATTGATAAGACCCATCCACCAACACATGATAACCAAGGCCCAACTCCCACCCACGCATGGACTGAGCTGTCCCCAAAGGCCCAACAGGCCTACCAAGGGTATACCCCGGTCCAATCCACATGAAAACCTTGGGTACCATGTGAACGCAGTAGCACCCTTATCTACTACACCATCATGCCCACATCTTTCGATGTGGTACTTATCAATCTCAAAACCCAATCTCATTGGCCTATTATATTGTCAACTCCAAAACAAGGCAGCATGTCGAAGAAAAGAAAAGAATATCACCATCGTAGAAGGACTAATATTTCTGTGGCAAATGATTATATAGAAAGTGAACCAAATACTTCAGAAATTTTTGCGCCTACTCGTACAAACTCATATAACTTTGTGTAGAACATTCATGCCACTAATCGATAGGGCACTTGCGGTATCATAAAGATGACATCAAACAAATAAAATCAGAAAAGAACAAGCAATGTGGATGCACAAATGCATCATCAAAAATAAAATATTCCATAATTAATTTCACATACATACAACAACTTGGATTCACTCGGTTTTGACATAGAATAGAATTTGATGCCTACTCATATGACATAAGGTTCAGTGCCAGAAGAAATATCATACCTTATCAATGAGATCAAGAACATCTTGGTTATCTATGAATTCAATATAACTCCAATTGATTTCTTCTTTGGTATATTCTTCTTGCTCCATCTTAAAAACATGCTGCCCACAGAACAAGAAGATCAAATTGCACTAGTAAAAATGGTCTTGTTATCCAGAGTAGTGCCAAAGGCCACAAGCATATATCTTGATATCTCAAGCACAAACCTGGTTGAAATGCTGCTGCAGCTTTTCATTGGTCAAATTGATACAAAACTGCTCAAAGCTGCAGCAAGCAATTAACATTTAGGAAAGGGGGATTAACACAACCATCAGCCTAGCAGACTCAACAATATATCACACTCATATCTGAACCGTGAGAAGCTGAACAGTACACACAAAAATACTAACATAGTCTTCACCAAACTAAAATATATAAACACCAGCAGGCATCACCCCTAAGAATAATCCATTAGCCATCACGTAACAATAAAGATATAGCACAAAGCTTATCTGTTAAAGAAGTATTTTTGAACAAATAAAATTGCCAGCTGCTTGGGAGAAGTAGTTGAAAATTTAATTAAGAATCAAACAAATCTACTACAAATAGTATCATGGCCATTGAAGTTACAATTTCCCTATTAAGCATCCAAATCTTAAGAAAAACAGGCACTTCATGCAGTTCCCTGCAAGAAATTAGCTTATGCAAATGATGAAAATAAAAGCATACCGGTTAAGCACCTGTTTGTCTTGAAACTCTCAAATCCATATATATCCAGCACCCCAATTAAGAATTTTGAATCAGGATCTTGACCAATTGAGTTATTGATTTTGTTCACAAGCCTGAGACAATGAATGTTTTAGATGTCAAACAAAGCTAGAAACCAGATGCAGCAATGAATGGGTCATTTGGCAGAGAAAGAGAAAGAAAGAGGTCCTCAGGAAAGAACTTAATGAGGGGAAAGAAACCGTACCAGTCAAACAACCTTGAATACACAATTTTGGCCAAAGCATCTCTATTGACAGCCGCAGCATCTGGATCAAGTGATTTTTTAATACTCTCGTCACGAGTCACAATGACGCGTTTGCACAATGAGTCTTCAAGAGACTTTTCATCACACCTAAACAGACATAACAAATTATTTGTTTGCTTTACACAACTACAGAATGAGTATAACTAAAAGCAGCATTGCTAACTATCTATTACATGAACAGTTCAGCTGCAGTTTTGAGATGGAACCAAGATCTATCATCCTTAGGTTCAGATGAATCTGTTTCCTCTCCTTTCACAAACTCAATATTGCCTAGATGTAGTATTGCAGCCACAACTCTGAATATTGCATCCTGTGACAGAATAACTTAGCATAACTTCTGTACAAATAATACCTGTTAAAAAATGTTCAATCTACCTGGTCATCAGAACCGATCCCAACAACATCCATAGCTTTCCTAAGCGCAAGATACTCTTCAGACTCATCAACTCCATCCAGTTCATAGCAATCTGATTGATTAAGATAATGAAAGGTTCTTTGATTTCCCAATTTGTACTTCTCTATGTCCTAATAGCATGATAAGGAGGGAAATGTTGGTATTAATCGCCCAAATTACAACCCAAAAAAATAGATTATATCATTGATTTAAACAAAAAATAATTAATATACAAGCTTGACAAATATTAACATAGCCCTAATGGATATAATACCTCAATTGAGCTTGACTTTTAAGAGTCAATTTGTAGCACATAAAGAATAGCAAACTGGTGTAGATCAAATTTTTTTGGCATACCGTAGCTAATTAGTGGAACAAGTACGAATATGTTTCACGTTTCAATAGCATCGACCATCTAGAAAGTTAACATTATATCTAGATAGTGGATGCCCTTACACAAACTAGAAGATCTAAGAGGCCTTCCCACCCCACCAGATATTTAAAAGGCTCAATACAAGTTTCTCTCATCCAATCTAGGCATACCACCAAGTTTCCATCCTTTATTTCTCTAGCCGAAAATGATTAATTCATTAAATATACGTGTCGTGGTAACCCAGTCAGCATTGCATTAACTACTGTGTATTGATTGGCTTTTATTATTTGGAAATTGAATTAAAAAAAGGACTGGCTGGGACCTGCTGTAAATTTTTTACAGCAGGTCCCGTTGTAATGGCCGTAAACCCATTACAAAATTTTTTTTTTAAAAACAAATTATGAATGTGTTTTGATCGAGCTTACGAATCCAATGACATATTTTTTGTCCCAAACAAAAATCACATTGAACATGAAAAAGACATGAAAATTCTAGACCGTTGAATATAAACATGAAACATCCTACGTCTACGGTCCATCTTGTTACGAATGTTGGATTCGTAAGCCCGATCAAAACATATTTATAATTTTATTTCATTTTTAGAAAAGTTTTAAGTGCCTCGTTTTTACTACAGCGGGATCCGCTGTAAAAACAATTATAGCTGATCCTCGGCACCGTAAAAAAAGAAGCTGAACCACAGCTTGCACCCAAAGAAGAATTCAACATCTATTATGCATAATTATACCAGACCCCAATTTATTCCCGCCAAAATTATGGGAACAGCAGTAGAATTTACCTCTGTTGGTGCAGCACAAAGCATATAAAAGCAATGATAATTTCTCTCAGGATCAGACACCTGACAAACACGAGATCGTTCCAGCAAATAAGTTCTGATGGCAGCTCCTGAAATCCTCCCCCTATCATCAAACTGAATCTCCACAAATTTTCCAAAACGACTGCAAATACATTGCACTTACTCCTAGTCAATCTTGCCTCAAAAGCAAACATAAGAAAACATAAACTTCCTAAAGCCCGAGAAGAAGATTAACAGCCAACCTTGAATTATTATTTCTCACAGTCTTTGCATTACCAAATGCTTCTAGAACAGGATTGGACTGGCAAGCAAGGAAACAATAAAGTCAGAGAAGAAAAGTGAAGGCAAACAGAGCTATATGAATGTTTTTCTTTATACCCAGGTAAATTTCTGAAAAGTACCAAAAAAGGGAGAACAACCTTTGGCTAAGAAAAATTATCAAATTTACTATCAAAGTGCAAATAGGACACGTGAAAGTTTTAGAGGGGGAAAGAGGGAGAGAATACAGAAATTTGCCACCTCTAACACTTGCTGCTCCACAGACCTTCCCTCAGCTGCCACCCTCCCTCCCATATGGGCAAGATAACGCATGAGCATCTTTGTACTCTCTGTTTTACCAGCTCCACTTTCCCCACTAACTAATATTGACTGGCTTATGCCCTCATTGAACATTAGTCTGCAATTATAAAAATTTTCCTTTAAATTTGAGAGGCAAACAAGAAATTTCTATCTCGAAAATCTGAGACTGACAGTTTACCGGTATGCAGAATCTGCAATAGCAAAAGGATGTGGGCTCAGCTCACCAAATGCTGCCCCTTTATACTGTCCCATCATATGACTATCATACAGATGAGGTAAGCGTCGGAATGGGTTGACGGCAATCAATATATTTCCTGTGTAAGTCTAGAATCACCATGATGGAGTTTAGCTTTGTACATGGAAATATAGAGAGTAAAAGCCATAAATATTTGAAGGCCAATATCACGGCTGAAAATAGATTACATCTTCACCCCACAACTATAATGGAGGTTGCAAACACATGCAAGAATAAAAATAAGCTGCTGAACTGATTTAAAACCAATAAATTTCAAAATCCATCCGTTACATAATACAATGAGAAAAGGCGAACCAGAAACTCATTAGCAAAGACTCACATATATTTCATTTATATCATATCGACATCGTAGATTCTGCAGAACACCCGGCTCATGCAGATATGCCAGTCTTGTCATATCATCCACCCCACATGAAGGGAATTCAGGGTCCTTCGGGAAAACAGTCGATGCTTTGGCAACAACCTACAACAAAGTCAAAATTAAGAAGGTAACTTTGGTGCCAATCCTTAAGTTCACGCATCTTAAGTTCACGCAGCCAAACAATAAATGAAGCTGGGGATTGAATGAATTCAAAAAATCTAATCGCAATGCAGGCCACAATATTATAAGAGAAAGTTAACAAAAACCTTAGAAGGCACTGTACAAACTCTGAAATGAACCGTGCTATACCATAATTTGGATAAACAAGCAAATTGAGGAAAGGTTGACAAAACAACGTAAAACTGGAAATTTTCTAGAAGATGGCGACCTTTAATAAATTCCATGACCTTACACATAACAGTATTTCTGTTGATATCTAATCCAATAATTCTTCAACTTGCAATATATTCCATGAAAAATTCAAAACGTTGCATAAAAGGGAAAAAAGAGGACGGAGGGGTGCGTGGGGGATGGTAACGGGCCTGTCCCTGGAAGGGAAACTCACCGTCTTCCCAGATGTACAATTTACAGTTATCTCTCCGCCATTGACTTCCACAACTTCCCCGTCTACCCATGCTTCCTCAGGATCTTCCAGCCAAACAAATGATCCAACCACTATATTAACTGGAGCACCCTGCATAGTCACAATGACCGTCAATGCATCAATCAAATTGTGAGGAGTGGGCTTATCTACGGTGCTGTCCCTTCCGGTCCGTCACTTCGGAACCTCTCTCGGACTTTAATCGCAATGTACGTTCACGCTGTCCCACAACCACCGAACCTTCCTCATTGGTCTGTCCGCCTCCTCTGTCCTCCTCCCTCACGCATCTGGTTGCACTTGTCCGTGAAAAACCTTCAATCCAACAATCTCACCTCGAGTCGACCCAGTCCGAGTTGAAGCACCAGAAAATATTGGACAGGAAAAACTGGAAACAATTATGAAAAAATTGGAAAAAAGAAATAAGTTTCTTTTAATTTTATTTAAGGGAAACTAGTCACATGCTCGTTTAGCGCAATCTATTTTTTATTTTTATTTAAATTAATTTATATAAATTTGAATCATAAAGTACTAAATGTGTCGCTGTTATGGTAACAGTATTTACCAAAATATCATACGTGACTGATCCATTAGTACCCGAAAAAGATAGTGCGGTGGTATCTCATTGCCAATTCTTCGGTACGATATTTTTACCGTTAACATCAAAATTTCAACACCGATATTTTTATCAATTACCGATATATATATAAATTAATAACTTAATAGTTTTTTTATTTTTTAATGATGACTGTTAAATCTATTGGTAATAAGATCTACACCATTGATGGCACACATATAAGTGTTTGGGGTCTTGCCGAAAAATTAACTGCTTGATTAGGAAGAAAATCAATTGTGATATTGAATGTCATGTTTACATGCGACTTTAATATGATGTTTACCTTCGTTTACGCGGGATGGGAAGGCACAACAAATTACTCCAGGGTCTTTTAAGATGTAATAACAAGACTAAAAAATAATTTTTCACATCCAATTGGAAGTATCAACATAAATTCCAATCAATTTCTCGCTAGATTTATTATAATTATATCTTTCTATGTCCAATGATGCCAAAATTTTGAAACATGCATACCAATATTATCTTGTTGTTTATAGATACCTTCGCACCGTCGGCTTCTTGTCGCCTTATAGAGGAGGCCAATATCATATACAAGAGTATCATGGTCGAGGTAGTGTACCAAGTACTCACAAGTCACAATGAATTGTTTAACTATAGGCACTCATCAATGCGAATGGTAATTGAAAGATGTTTTGGATCCTAAAGGCTTATTTCCCAATTTTGAAATTGATGTTTGCTACCCGCCAACTTGACAAAGACTTATAATAGTTGCTTGTTGTTCAATTCATAATTTCCTACCCAAACAAACACAACAAGATTTGCTTTTTAATAAATGGCACAATATGGATCATTCTGATACCCAACCTTCAACTTCAATGGGGGCAAGCTCAAGCAACAATAATAATATGTTCGATTTGACTGATCAAGAAGTTGCTGCCATATCGTGGCTATATGACTAATTTGATGTGGTTGGATCAATATAACACAACAACTGTTGAATAAAACACCCTTGATGTAAATGTTTAAATTTATGATCATGTTTTTTTTTAAAAAAAAAAATATGATTATAGTGTATATTGTATGTGTTTTATGTTTTAACAGAGCATCCTTCCAAAAAGAGCTTGTAAAAATAGTCTTCCTACTCGCACTGATCTTCAACGTCGCGGTCTAAATGTGCCTAGCCTATGCGTTGTTTGTGGTGTTGATGAGGAATCTATTCATCATGTCTTGGTGAGTTGCTATATGGCTCGAAGGTGTTGGGAAATTATTGGATGGGATGCTCGGTTGCATAGAGATGGTGGTATTTCTTTTTTTGATCTTTTTCAGATGCTATGTGATGATCTTGACTCAAAGGAACTAGAGATGTTCTCATATATCTGCTGAAGTTTATGGTATAATAGAAATAAGGTTTTGTGGGATGAAAGTTGCCTTCTGCCTTCTTATCTTTTGAACCGAGTGGGAAATATTAGGGAGGAGTTTGATCATCTAACTTCCAATCATGGACAACAAGTGAGACTACTTCAGAGTGTTTGGAGACCACCTATTTCGGGGATGAGTAAGCTTAATTGTGATGCAGCAGTAGGTGGATTAAAGGTGGGATTTGGGGTGGTGTTGCGTGATGACTTTGGAGATGTACTTGGGTCCGGCTTCTTTGGAAGACATGCTGGTTTAGGTGTATTTCATGTAGAGGTTGGAGCCATCTTGTTTTGTCTTGAATTTGCTCTCTCTATCAGATTACTCTTAGTCGTGGTGGAAAGTGATTCTTTACAAGTGATCTCCGAACTGAATGCACATGACCCCTCACTTCACATTTGTGGTAATGTTATTACTGATATTTTAGTTTATTCTCGCCAGTTTCATTCATGTTCTTTTAGACATGTATGGAGGTCAGCCAATATGATGGCCCATGAGTTAGCCAAACTCGGAAAATTTGCTTCTGATGATGGTTTGTTTCTAGAGGAATGTCCTCTTTCTATTATTCCATTTGTAACTGCGAACAAGATTTATTGTTAATGGAATATCGTTTTTCTTCTAAAAAAAAAGCATCCTTCCAAAAGAATTTTATGTTTTTATTTTTTTCCAAAAATAGCATATGCCGAGTAAATTTTAAGTTTTCTATTTTAGAAAACAATTTTCAAATAACACAAAATGAATTTTTTAATAGTTTTTAATTATTGAGAGTTACGTGTTTTATCTCCTATAATTCAGCTCATTACCTCCTACAAATCAGTCACATAATCTCAGTCATTATACTTGTAATATATGATTGTGATAATTCCTTAATTGTAGGAGAAGAATTAGGTTTTACGTTGATTGTTATTTGTATATAAAGAAAAGTTAGAACATCAATGAGATTGACACACAATATTATTCAATCTCTTTTCTTGAATGTTTTTGACATGGTATCGGAGCCACGAAATCCTTGAGTTTCTTCATTGTTCTTTAACCTTGAATTTCACTACTCTAATCACTTGAAATCTCCCGAACCACCACCTTTAATTATGGCCTCAGACAAAAGTAGCTCCTCCACACCCGAAATCCCCACACCGATCATTCACGTTCAATCCGAGAACGTTGGATTCAATGCTGGTGTCATATTGAATGAAGAAAATTACAACATCTGGTCCCAGATTATTGAGATGCAAATTGCAAGCCGTGAAAAACTTGATTTCATCATTGAAAAATCTTCTCCTCTAGAAGAGAAGGATTCATCTTATTCAAAATGGTATGCCGAAAAATATGAAGGTGAAAGGTGGGCTATTAACATCAATGACACTAGAAATTATGAAATGATATTTGCGTCTCCGGACTGCTAGAGAAATTTGGAGTGCACTAGCAAAGGCCTTCTATGATGGATCAGATGAGACCCAAATATTCGCGTTGAATCAAAGAGCTTTTCCTGCTAGACAATCTGGTCGATCTCTTCCCACATATTATGGGGAGCTGGTTGAAATTTTCCAGGACCTCGACCATCGTGACAAAATTGAGATGAAGGATGCTGACGATATTCTAGCATATAGAAAATCTGTGGAACGATTGAGAGTTCATATTTTTTCTCAATGGCTTGGATACTGAATTTGATCAGATTAGAGGCGAGGTTCTAAGGAAGGATCCAGTCTTGGATTTGGAAGCCACCTATGGGTATGTGCGTAGGGATGCTTCTCACCACACCTTACTAGCTGTGGAATCAGAATCAACTGAGGCAGCCTCAGCATTAGCTACTCGCCGTTCCAGAATTACACCACGACGGAATCAAATCATACCTGACCGAGGCAATAGTGGAAACCAGTCAAAGAGCTTTGAAGTAGGAAACCATGGAGGCTCCTTCACTAAAAAATCTGAACGTCTTTGTGTCCATTGTGGTGGAGTTGGCCACACAAAGGCTCGTTGCTATGAAATCATAGGTTATCCGGAATGGTGGGATCCCACGAAAGCACCCAGTAGGCGTACTTCCAAATCTGCACGTTCCCAGCCTGGCTCTGTGGCTGCCCTAGCTGAGTCAGTAGGGTCTGAACTCACCGAGGATGCAACTGCACTCCATACTATATCAGGTAACATTGGTAAGTCTTCAAAAATTCCTGGAACTGTTAGTAATAGTTCATGGATAATTGATTCGGGTTGTACGGATCACATGACCTTTGATATTAAATCTATTGTGTCCCTCAAGTCATCTGACCAGCCATTTGTCTCTACTGCCAATGGTGATTCCTCTTCCGTTATTGGTGAAGGTTCACTTCATATTACAAATAAGCTTAATCTTGATTCTGTACTTGTGGTTCCATCTCTTAAGCACAATCTGCTATCTGTATCCCAAATAACTGCTGCTTTACAATGTATTGTAATTTTTTGGCCTAACCATTGTGTTTTCAAGGATCTCAAGACTCAGAAGACAATTGGTTGTGGTACTAGAAAGGGGCAGCTGTATTATCTTGATGTCACACCTACAAACTCTCAGACACTGGCTCATGCTTTCTCAATGAATGGAACTCCTGAAAAGAAGAAATCTGATGTTTGGTTATGGCACCAACGCTTAGGTCATGTTTCCTTCGGTTATTTGAAAAAATTATTTCCGGATTTATTTTCTCAGTGTTCACCCAATGACTTTATGTGTGATGTGTGTGCACTAGCAAAAAGTCACCGTGTTCAGTTCCCATTAAGTTTGAATAAAAGTTCTGCTCCTTTTATGCTTATACACTCAGATGTATGGGGTCTAGCAAAGATACCAACTATGAGTGGTGCTCGATGGTTTGTATCATTTATTGATGATCATACACGTATGACATGGGTATCCTTGATGAAAAACAAGAGTGAGGTTATCACTATGTTTAAAAATTTTAATTCTATGGTGGTTAACCAATTTCAATCGCGTATCCAAGTGCTTCGCACTGACAATGGTGATGAATTTGTAAATCAGGAATTGAAACGGTACCTTGCTCTTCAAGGCATTATCCATCAAACCTCCTGTAGTTATACTCCTCAACAAAATGGCACGGCGGAAAGAAAAAATCGCCATCTCTTGGAGATAGTTCGGGCTGCACTGTTTGGGGCGCAAATGCCTCTTAATTTTTTGGGGGAGACACTCTCTGTAGCCGCTCACATGATCAATCACTTACCCTCAAGTGTCCTTAATTTCCCGACTCCATATCAAGCTTTAAACACAACCATAAATATGCCTCCTCCGGTGACCTTACCTCCAAAAGTCTTTGGGTGTGTAGCCTTTGTGCATATCCCGCAACCTCTTAGACATAAACTTGAACCACGTGCACTTCGATGTGTGTTTGTGGGGTATGCCATGACCCAGAAAGGATATAGATGTTATCATCCACCGACCCGCAAAATGTATATTTCTATGGATGTTAGATTTCATGAACAAGTTATGTATTATGCATGTCAGGGGGAGAATCACGTGGACATGCATGGAACAAAGGAGCTGAGCGATGGTGACAATATTAGAGGACAGACCGTGCTAACTAGCCTACACGACAATGGCGATGGTGATAAAAATATCAATGACGTTTTAAGTGGAGGAGAATTGTGATAATGCAGCGAATGGGGACAGTAGTGAAGTATCTTTGAATGTAGGTGGAGGAGAGATGGTTGAATATGATGATAATACTTTGTCTCCTTCCTCAGTACCACAACATCAATTGCTCCCACTTGATGATCCTAGTGCCACTGCTCGTCCAACATCCATTCCCAGTGAGTCTGACGCTGCTCCTTCAATCCAACGCGAATCTGTGCCTCAGGTAACGAGTGAAAATACTCTCCGAGTGTTGCCCAATCGGACAACACGAGGAATTCCCAAATCTCTTTATGAACCTATCCTAAACTCTTCGATAAAATACCCCATGAATAATTATGTGTCTTATCAAAAATTATCAAAGGCATGTTTATCCTTTACAAATCAATTGTCTAGTGTTTCTATTCCTAACAGTGTACAAGAAGCTTTGAGTGACCCCAGATGGAAGGAAGCAATGAATGATGAGATGAGGTCTCTTCAAAAGAATTCAACATGGGAGGTTGTTGACCTACCTGTAGGGAAGAAACCAGTTGGATGCAAGTGGGTATTCACAGTGAAGTACCAATCAAATGGAGAAATTGAACGGTTTAAGGCTCGTTTGGTGGCCAAGGGGTACAGTCAGACATATGGAGTTGATTATGCTGAAACTTTCGCACCAATAGCCATGATCAATACCGTACATGTTCTGTTGTCACTAGCAGCAAATAATGATTGGCCTCTATTTCATTTTGACGTAAAGAATGCTTTCCTGCATGGAAATCTCCAAGAAGAAGTGTATATGGAGTTACCTCCGGGGTGTAAGTTGCAAGGGGAAGGAAGCAAGCAAGTTTGTAGACTGAAGAAATCATTATACGGATTAAAGCAATCTCCCAGGGCATGGTTTGGCCTGTTCACAAGTTCAATGAAGAAATTTGGGTATAAACAATGCAATGCCGACCATACTTTATTTGTTAAGCATAGAGGAGACAAGATTACTACTCTCATTATTTATGTGATGACATGATCGTCACTGGGAATGACCCAGTCGAAAAGGAAGCTCTACAAAGAAATCTTGCTCGTGACTTTGACATGAAAGATCTTGGTTATTTAAAGTACTTTCTTGGAATTGAAGTACTTAGGTCGAAGAGAGGTATATTTTTGTCTCAAAGGAAATATGCCTTAGAATTGTTGGTAGAAGTGGGAATGACAGGTTGTAAGCTAGCGATCACACCAATGGAAGAAAATGTGAAACTTAGGGTGTTTCCTGATCAAAGTCCTGCTAATAAGGAGCGATACCAGCGATTAGTGGGACGTTTGATGTATCTCTCACATACTAGACCGGACTTAGCCTATGCTTTGAGTGTTGTTAGTCAATTTATGCAGTCTCCAAGTGAAGCACATATGGATGCATTCTTATCATCAAATACCTGAAGGCCGCACCCGAAAAAGGAATATTGTTTACCAAGGGGAAGGACTTGGCAATAGAAGGATATGAATTAGAAGGTTATACTGATGCAGATTGGGCTGGTTCAATTGTTGATAGGAGGTCCACCTCGGGTTATTTAACATTTGTGGGTGGAAATCTTGTCACTTGGAGAAGTAAGAAACAATAAGTGGTGGCTAGATCGAGTGCGGAAGCGGAATATAGAGGGATGGCTAAAGGGATATGTGAGTTATTATGGATTCGGAATATGATGACAGAGCTACGTATGCAACCAAACAAACCCATGAGACTATATTGTGACAATAAAGCTGCTTGTGATATTGCATTTAATCCAGTTCAACATGATCGCACGAAGCACGTTGAAGTTGATAGGCATTTTATCAAAGAAAAATTGGAGGCAAAGATTGTTGATATTCTTCATGTTCGGTCTCAGGATCAATTGGCAGACTTTCTCACTAAAGCCGTTTCAAGTCAAAGTTTCCATGAATGTTTGGACAAGTTGGGCATGATAGATGCATATGCACCAACTTGAGGGGGAGTATTGAGAGTTACCTGTTTTATCTCCTATAATTCAGCTCATTACCTCCTACAAATCAGTCACATAATCTCAGCCATTATACTTGTAATATATGATTGTGATAATTCCTTAATTGTAGGAGAAGAATTAGGCTTTACGTTGATTGTAATTTGTATATAAAGAAAAGTTAGAACATCAATGAGATTAACACACAATATTATTCAATCTCTTTTCTGGAATGTTTTTGACATTAATTGCTTAAAAGTCTTTCCAAAATCTAAACTCAAAATCGTTTTTAGGAACTAAAAAATACATGAATTTTCAAACAAACTCATAATATCTTTGTTTTGTTAGGTTATTTATGATTTTGCAGACTTGTTCATGCATCACAACATAGCTACCTTATGTCTATGAACTGGTTAATTACTCGTTAATTCCCAAAATATTTTGATTGTCTTATTATATTGGCTTCAAACTGAATGAGCTGAGACGAATATACGAGGAACCGCCTGCATCCCAACAATAGGCGTTTCTTGTATTCAACTCGAATAATCAGTAAGGAGGTCATTTTTTTATTTCCACCAGGACCTTGCAGGTGACAACAAAGGGAACTTGCACAACCTTTTCATTTGCAAAAAGAAATAACGTGTGTGTTTGATTGTAGTTTTGAAAATAATTTTATGTTTTCAAAAACAAAAATGTGTGAGAATTCATTTAGGTGTTAGTTTTTAGTAATTTGTTTTGTAAAACTGAAAACCATATTTGGTTTTCAAAAACCAAAAAACAAGAACTGGTTAATGACGTTTTCAAGAATTTCTAAAAAAACATGCGAAAGTGTTTTCATTAATAAATTACATTTATGTAAATATTGGACCCCTCCAGTGAATACTCTAAGCCATCAGACTTCAAAAAAACTCATTTTTTATTCCAAATTGTGAATCCTCAACACCTATATTCCTCTTCTTTGTCAGGTTCCTGTGATTGTTTTCCATATAATTAATATTGATCTGATTGTTTTTATTTAATAGACAAACATAATTTGTTTAACTTAAACCCTAAACCTAAAATGTGACTTACAGAGAATCAAATCACGCTTGGGCAGCCCATCAAGGACAATGCTACCACCTCTCATGATCCACAAAAAAACTCCCAAATTTATATCAACAATGTTAGGGATCCCAATAATAACTATCCCAGAAGCATCCTAGCAGTGTGTGACATGCATTCATTGGTTATGGTGACATCATAACAAGGAACCCATTGAAAACCCCACCCAATGAATGCACGCCACACACTGTTGGGATACTTCAGGGATGATTATTACTGAGATCTTTATTATTTTATTATTTTTAAATTTATATGGTATTAAAATATTCATTGATTGGAATACACATGTATGATCCATTTCACATCCAAGACTCCAATTCTCCCTCAAAACTATGGGTCCGTTTGACATACAATTTTGACAGTAGCATATATTGTAACATATATTGTAGATAATAAATGCTAGTATATATGGTTCCTGAAATGCTGGTAGGTGTTTGGTATTGCTTTTGGTGGTAGCATATATGGTGTTAAAATTATTGTGTAAATTACATGTAAGGGTATTATGCATTTAAGTTGTAACAAATTAAAATAAATAGCAAAATAAATTGTAAAAAATTTATAATAAACAATAAAAATATTAAATAAATTAAAGTATTATAAAAATTTATTTTATGTAATTTAATCTAATAAATATAATTTATTATTAATTTTAATTTTTATATTAATAAAAAACTGTTAACTAATAAAAGAAAACACAAAATGAAAAGGTTTTGAAAATGTAGAAATTGTAAAATAATTATTTTGTTAAAAACAAACTGCTACAATTAATGCGCAGTATTATCATGTTTTTTTTATTACAACAAGAAAATGTATTGTCATATAACGTGACTCATGATTGGAAGGGTAATATTGTCAGTTCCACTAAAGTCAAAGGACATAATTGGAAAATGGTACTCAAATTGTCTCAAAATTGTCCAACATGGGACAATTTGAGAAATGACAATCTATTGTCTCGGTTTTTGAGTCCAAATATTGTTGTTTGTTTCTGTTTAACAATATATTGTCAAACTATAATATATAGTGCACCAAACGCACCCTATATTAAATCATGAATTAAATTGTGTGATTAAGTATTTTGATGTTTATAATGTTAGAATATAATAGATTTTGGGAATTTTTTTCTTCTAAATACTAAATTCTAAACTCTAAACCCTAAATCTTAAACTCTAAACACGAAAAATTTAAGCCATAAATCCTAAACCCTCACCCTAAACTATAAAACCTAAACACTAATTTCTAACTCCTAAACTCTAATATGTCATTTTCAAAATTTTTTTCATAATTTAACATGGTTTTTAGGGGAGAATTGGAGCAAGGAATTGGAGCCCCTCCCATTCCTTCTGGGTGTTTCAAGCATTATCCGCCCATCAAACATGGAAAGTGCATGGTCCCTCAAACTCAATTTTAGTTAGCTCAATATCTATACAAAGCAAGTGAAATTCTGAACCATAAATGTGAATCACACAAAGCAGGCAGGCAGGGGCATGACTAGGGTTGTTATGGTAACGATAAATTATCTATTGGTATACCGTTATCGGCACATTGATTACCGAAAATAACACTACAGTGGTATATCGTTATCGATTCGTCGGTATGGTATTTTTACCGCTCATCTCGTTACCGATAACGGTAATCATACTTCAAAATCTGGAAATTTACCGATATATATTAAATACATATTAATATGTTATTTTTTAATTACAACCCTTGATGGATAATGACTTGGAATGTGGAAAGATATCACACCATTCAATTTTAGGGTTTTCTCATCTCATTCTCGAATGTCCCTGAGTCCTCACAGCCACTCCGTATGAGATCAGATTCTCTTTGTGCAAACTGCAATCCGCCTCTCCCTCAACGCCTCCGCTCTTGCAGTTTTGCATCTGGCTTCGATTTTTGATATTTGGTGTCGATTTAATCCTGTCTTTCAATTTAATCCTTCCTTTCCATAATTGCATCTTGCATCAGTTTAATCTTGCCTTTTGATTTTTGATAACTGGGGGCGTCGAATTTAGAGCTTAGATCTATTCGTAGTTTGTCTATATATGTTGGGTTCATAAACTTTCCTTTAGGCTATGTAGTCGATACATAAATCACATGATTCAATTCAAGTGTGATTCTAGTGATATTTTCATTCCTCACCATTTCTTCACTCTTTAAACGAGATGTGGATTTCCTTGCAACATTCTTATCTTCGATTTAATCCTATTGCTGTTACCAATTTTTTTCATTTTGACTTATGGCAAAAATTGATAAATTTACCAATTACCAATGACCGTTTCCGATCTTCAATATACCGACCGGCT
Source organism: Tripterygium wilfordii (assembly GCF_013401445.1). Classification (NCBI taxonomy): domain Eukaryota; kingdom Viridiplantae; phylum Streptophyta; class Magnoliopsida; order Celastrales; family Celastraceae; genus Tripterygium; species Tripterygium wilfordii. Next base: position 2,706,150 of record NC_052232.1, on the reverse strand, counting down.
CTACCGATAACGGTATCATTTTTTTTTTTACCAAAGGATCGGCATGGTAACGGTAATAGCCCAGGCATTACAAGCAATTACACACAAAAACCATTAACAAAAATTAAAGTACGCAACATAAATATTAATTAAAAATTTTGTGAATTCATTCTTAATATGTAAGAAAATAAAAAAAAAATTCCATTACAATATTACATAAAGAAAATTTGGGACCAGAAGAAGTGATTCTAGTCAACTGACGTTTGATACAAAGCTTTTCCTCTGGAGTTGTAAAACTCACTTTCAGTTCCAGAACAATGCTGCTGCACATTAATACATTAATTGTTGTACAGATTTCCGAGAACTAACTCCCTCATATACTTTCTAAGTAAAATCTTTGAAAATACAACAGGCTTACATTACACAAATCTTCAGCAACCGCCTCTAAAAAATAATCGGGCATGCTACGATCCCTCCTGGAAGCACAAAAAAGACAAAAATAAAATCGTATCAATGAAACATGCAATACTTTAATTTATACAATCATAAAATAGTTTAAAATCAATGATGAAAGAAAATTTTATAGCACAAAGCTATATCTGAAATAAAAGGCGTAATTGAAAGAAAAAGATGACTCCCACGCAGAGCAGAACTTCGAAAGGCAGGCCAGATTATCAAATTTTGGAAGAATATATTTTGCAGACCATTGTACAAAGTGGCAACTCGATATTGAGAGTCAAATTGGAGCTCCTAATGCTATTATTCGATGTTCTGCAGTTTTCTTGAGAATCATAATGAGAAAAGCATCATAAACCAAAAATAAATGTGGACAAGTAAATGGACTGAACACAAAACACTCTCTTCCTACTCAAATATAATGGGAAAATCCCTCCCGTTGAGGGATAAACAAGAGGCATTTATTAGTAATTAGCTCAACATATCTTTAGCCATGCACTTTATTGAACTGAAAGAAGCAAATGAAATCATGGCAAAAACTATTTAGGCACAATTTAATAGTTGATATGATTTCAAAAGAATATTGAAAATGAGGAACGAACCATGTTAATTGGCTTATGATTGCCAGCGATTAGCATTCTGAAGCATATGTCGGTACCTATAATAATTTGAAAGCATCAAGAACAGAATCAAATCAAAAAAGAAAAAGAATTTCAAACCACACTAGCCCACAACTAAAGAAGATAAAATCATAAGAACATCCAGCGATAATAAATGGATCCAGAAGCATGTCCCATCACATACCAAGATAACATCATTTACTGAGTTGACCATTTAAGTGCCAACTAGAAAGGCAAATGCCAGATGCACACCTCTTAGTGTTTTTGACACTCATCTAAGTTCATGTTCCGTCCACAAATCACCTTATGTAATTTTATTCAGAAAGAAAATCAAATATGGCAAAACAGTCCATTCACTCTAAAGAACAAATACACCAATGCTCTCTTATACAGAACTGGGGGAGAACAAAAGGACAGTATGAGCATGCCTTTCCAAGCTTGGCTTACCTTTTTCTGGAAAATATTAACTCTATATGCACTTTGTATGTACAAATGCTTGAAGATGCATACACATACTATCTGTATTTATGTATGTATGTAAAGGTAAACAACTGTTGAAAGCATGCACATGTCTATAGCAATCAAAATCAATACTTCTGCAACTATAAAAAGTTTCATGACTTGAGCAATGTTTTTATTTGGGCAATTTTGTTCTCATAGTACACAGAGAATAAAAAGATCAATATAATAGAACATTTTTTGTACTCACAATTTCCCTAAGAACATATTTAGCAGAAATTATTCCTCTCCTTAGAAAAATCTCATCTTATTGTCACACTCTTAGCTACTACACTTTCACAGAAGTGCTATCTCATCAAACAGGCACAAAGATTGAGCATTCAAATATTGCATGACAAGAAATATAGATCATTGTGAATTTCTGCGTTAGAATAATATTAACCATCAGCTGTATAGTCTCACCGTGAAATGTTTTTCAAATCCATAATAAAGAACCATCAACGTTTGGGTTACGCCTTTGATGACAATGATAAATTTTTTAAAAAAATAATAGAAGGAAGAAGAAGCTGCATTTACCAGATAATCAAGAAGAAGAAAAAGCAATGAATTTATCAAATTCAAAAAAGAAGACAAATATCCATAAACGTGTTATTCTACCTCAAGCATGTTTTCCTCAAGAAAAGAAGATGACATATTCATTCCACAACTCTCAAACTGCAGGATTCTAAGCTTGCCTTCCTGCATTGTGAAGCAAATCAACGTTCAAAGTTCAAGATATAAGCTGCAGGATTCCAAGATCAAAAACCTACATCCCCCCCTTTTTTTTTTACCTTGGTTCCGTATATGAGGCCACCTCCAACTGAGGGATGAAAGCATGCTACATTGACCTCATCCTCTGCACTGGAAAGAACTCTCACAAGTTCCATATCAGAGACTCTATAAACCTGAGAAACAGAATCAAGTTTAAAATTGGACAAACAAATACATGATTTTTTTCAATGGAAAAGACAGATACACGATTTAAAAGTATGATTTCCACTGGCAAAAAATTAGGAAAATCCAGAATAAAGTGGGACCAAGAACACTTACCTGGATAGTTAAAATCAAATTTTCCCATGAATTTTATCAGTATCCCTTCTAATGTTTCTTTGATGAAAATCACTCATCTTTTAAATAAATAATTTTTTAAAGAAAAAACATGTATATAAATATATGCAATCTAAGTTAAAAATCCATGGATTGAGGAAAAACAATAGCTTCAAAATCTATCCGGGAAAAAAAATTAAACAAATAAATGGATGAAGTCAGTGGTTATTTGCATTTGTCCAACCTCGTCATACGGTCATACCCACTTACCACCTAGTAGTCTCTAGTTGGGTTTTCTTTGGAAATTAGTTGTAGTTAAATTTTATCATGCTAGGTCCTACAAGCTTTAATCAAAAGTGACCCTGCATTGTTTTTCATTCAATCTATATAATTTTGTTCAGTTCATATATTTGAGGGCAACACAATAGATGTAACTCAAGTCTCAAGAAACAAAAGAAAAATGTGCTCACCTCAAGAATGGTATAAATTGGAACTGTTGTCTCGCCATCAATTACAACACTTTTAAGAAGAGAACTATGGTGACGACCATAGGCAAGCAATAAGTGCTCTGACGTGGGTGAGAACTGCAAAAGTGGAAAAAATGGATATGGAAGCATTGTTAATATACAAATGGAGATTCTTCACTATTCAAAAAAAAAAAGCAAGATTAATCTTTCATCTTTTTTCCCCTTTAAGTGGTACGCACACCCAAGTCTTATGCAAGATTGAATTCATAATCTTACTCTCTTCCATACATTTGTTTTTTTGCCCTTTAAGTGGTAAGCACATCACACCCAAGTCCCGTGCAAGATTGAATTCATAATCTTACTCTTTTCAATACATATGGGAAGAAGAGATGGCAGTGAGCTACAAGGACCTTTTTTTTGGTAGGTAAGTGGGGGTAGGGGAAATGAACCCATGACCTCTTGGTCATGTGGCCCAAGGTAGGGGGGATAGCCAACTAGGCTAAGACTTAATCCCTTATAAGGACATTGATCTCAAATGTTATCTAACCAATAACCTGATGGCATTTAATAAGGCAATACTTCGTAAATTTTAATGCAATTAGTAATCTTTGATTGCCTTCTCCAATATGGTTATTGCAATTGTCTGCTTGACAAACACATCATCTAAATAACCACTCAGACAATTGCAATTAGTATTCTTGTTATGGAAGTTGAATAACTGTATCAACTATTTTAATGAAATAACCATCAACGTCGAAGAACAAGCACGTACATAAGTGATCTTTCCTTGTACATAATTTTTCCTCTAAAACAAAAAACAAAGAACAGTAGTACTCCATGGAAAGAAGTACAACGAAGGAAATTATAAGTTTCAGATGAAATGCAAGTGAAACAGGGAATGGCATCCTGCTTAAAGCATTGAAGAGGGAGGGCCATGCAACTTTCACAAAATTGGTTGGCACAAGCTCATAACTCAAAATTATTGCTTCCAAGTTTAACTTAGCTACATTTACAAATATTATAAGACCAGAAATTCAAAAAGTGACCATGCAACCACAGCAAAAGGCTAGCAGAACCCTTTAGGCCTCTACCTCTTGCATGGAAGGAACCAAAAGCATATTTACCACTGAGGAAGATAGCCAGCAGGTATTGGACAGCTTATAAAGAATCACATATCCTTTTTCATAAATTCAATTAGAAAAATAAAGAAGAAACTGTAGCCTTGTAGGATACGCATTACCATTGACATCTTCCAGTCATAGACAAGAATTGATTCTCAACAAGGTTACTAACCTGAATTGAAGTTAAACAATGAGCTGCTCTTATAGCTCGTGATACAAGCACCACGCCGAATCTAGTTTGGGGGAAAACAAAGACAAAGTACAATAATCAATCTCTCACAAAATGTAACGAGAAACACAGAAATTGATAGGACATTCAAGCTTTACGTTGCCTCCTCGAGAGAATATATCCGAAGCTCATACACAACTTGACGAGACAATATTGGATGACGTGTTGGGGATGTTGAAGCATCTGCAAAATCATTCTGCACCATGGATTGTAAGCCAGGTTCAGCTTCCACATGAGGCAGCACACATGCTACACAGGCAGCTAAAAATCTCCCACAAGGAGAAAAATGGGCACCCATTTCACTGCAAGAATAGTTTAAAAATGTAATAATTCAAAATGATGCTGCAAATGATACTACATGTTCTACAATGTCAAATGGGAAGAACACCAAAGAGAAGTTAAAATCTTTTATTGATCCTTTTATTTTAACACTTCATGCCAATATTACATATGAAGAAAAAATTTTGTTCAAAGAAGTGTGCTTCTTCCCACAATAAGCTCTTAAATTTGACAAAAAACTAATAATAAGCAATTTCCGAATGATAAATTTATTTGATAACGTCAAAGAATAAACTCAAGTATGTAACAGAAGGGTCATACCTACAAAGTACAGCATGTGGTATAGTTAAGCGACAAGGTTGTTCATCAAGAGGAGTATATGGATCTCTTATATCATGAGACCAGATTCTTAACTTCACTGTGCAAGGCAACTCTGCAGCTGCAGCGAGAGATGAGGCAAGTTCAGATTGGATTCTACTAACAGGTTGGGTATCAATTCCACTACGTGGAATGTTGTTTAAAGAATTATTTTCACTGGATCCAGCTGCAGGCACTGTATGTGATCGTAAGGAGCGATGGCGTGAATTAGACCTTCCAGTGACCCTGGATTGATCAACATTGATTGGCATTGCGGAGGAAGTAACAAGATTTTCTGTATCAGCATTAGCAGCCAAATTCTCATGAGAGAAACCACTAAGCGAACTCAAACGGCGCTGTCCAGCTTGGCTTTGGCCAACTAACCACCCTTGCAAGAAAGGAAGCTCCCAATTTGTGGGATCGCCGAAAGAGAAAACGTGATTATTTCTCTCACCAGGTTGTACTTCCAGAGTTTCCACAGTATCCATCGCAGAATTATCCACTTCGTTCATCAGAGAATCAGTCCTTGTTTCTTCTGGCACGGGAGACGAGCTGTTAGGCTCAATAGGAGACAACAGAAGTTCATACTGTCCTGATGGGGTCGAATATGTCAGAAGCCGGACAGAAGCAGAAGGATCCACCCTCTCTCGCACACTACTTAAAACAACATCTCCATCAGTGTGCTGCACAGAGATCCTTCCATCATCTCTAGCAAATGAAGGCCACATCAAAAGGGGTAACGATGTTATAGGTAGTTCATCCGCTAAACTAGGACGGCCAACAGAATGAGCATCTGCCAAATATACAGTAGCAGGAGGATACCGCAGGTAACCCGGAGAAGTTGCAAGTGTTACTGAGGACTCGGACGAGTCAAAATCATTGACCTGGAATCAGCATTACATTATATCCACAATAAGGTTGATAACAGATTAACAGAGAAAAGCCAATTGAAGCAAACCAAAAAATCACCTCAGCAGTCAAAAGAAAAGGAAATGCATGCGGATGAAAATGCACAGCTCGAAGTGAACGTCGTGTCCTCAGTAAAACTGCTGGTGACGACGCCTCGCCTCTCTTGTTATAGTTCCATACATATAGCTATTATAGAAATTCCAATCCAATATATCAGAAGGCAAGTACTACTGAAACTCTATACTTATTTAGAAATATACTCACCTTATGACCAGAAGCTACAGCAAGAAGGTCACCATGGGCATGGAAAGCAAGAGAAGCAATTGGACGGCCTGCATGGAGGATAACAGAACTGAACAATTATTTTGAATGTACATATCAAATCACATGAGCATGACATTGTCAGATAACTGATGAAGAAGTTCAGAGAAGTAATTACAGAATTCACGTGATCCTATACACTCTGCAGTGTTTGCATTCCACAAACGCACTTCGTGATCCAAACTTCCACTCGCAACTATTTCTGAATACAATGGATGAAACCTAACCTGCAAAAGTTCCAACCATAAGTAACAAGAAGGAAAGGAATAGATAACCATAACTAGTACTTCTAAGGAAAATGAGTCCATCGTAAGGAACAAAGAAAAAGGACACAAAGTTAATTGAGTTCAGAGCAAAGAAGGGAAACAAATAATCGCAAAAGGGAAAGTTACTGAGAAAGGTGTGTTTTATGAGAACAATTCAAGGGAAAAAAATGCATGTAAGTGCGCTTGTAGAAAATGATAGAATGATCATCATCCATGGTTCTAATCTACCTTATCAAATATGATTTGCCAGCATAAAAAGAAGGAAGTCAAAATGCTAATTTCATTAAGTTCGTAATAAGCTCTAGAAAGAAAAAAATAAATAAAATAAAGGAAATCCTATGAATATAGAACAGTTTCTTATTTGCGGTTCCAGTATGGAAGTCTATTAGTACACAATGCTCACTTAAGTGAAAATTAAAAAAGGTAAATGACTGTAAGATGCTTATATCCAGGGTTTAACTCATCCTAAAATGAACAGGACAAAGGGTTGTGATCCTATGGAGTTGAGCTGAGCAGGCTGCAACTCGCCTGCATGATGTCAAAATTGCTATGAATCGTCCGTCAGCTATACGGTTTTGAATGCCTCCTTGATGAACATAGTTAAACCATGAAATTTTTTGGGGAACCGTGTAGTAATTTAATGCTCTATATGCAGGTTATATATTCAACCAAAGGACTCAACCTTTGGCTTAAGCTTTCTTAAGCAAAAAAATTCCAAATGCTAACTTGATAAGATCTTCGGAATGGAAAAACCCCTACGATTTCTTCTTAAAAGGAAACTTCTTTTGGTAGTTCTTCTTTTGGTCATTTTCCTAATAAATGTCAACCAATAAATTGTAATAAGAATGATAAATTCAATCAAGTAAATCAAGATATATTCTAACATGAACAAGTCTTGTTAGGAAGTGAGGAAGAATACAGTCTAATTGAGGTAGTAGAAATACATGGATTTGTAACTTATGGTAAAATCTTCAAAGAAAACATACAAAAACATTAATAGGCAGCAGCTGAAGTTTAAGAACCAGACGCAAGCCTGTTTACGGCATACAGCTTTATAGGTCAAAACCATTTGAAATAATAATATTAGAAATTGAGATGATCAAAGAAAATGTTCTAACTGGTAAATTTGATTGAATCAGCAGCAACAAGCATCATTCCCAATACTACAAATGCATTCTTGTTAAGGGCTGAAAGAGCTCATCCATCAAGAACTCACTCTCTAGCATGTCATTCTCAATATGTAGGTTCCAATACAGAGAGTTGCTACGGAACTAACACTAGAACTAAACCAGGTCGTTAAGGAAATCAAATACAATACCAACTCTAGTTTTATATGCAACAAGTATAAGTTTTTTGATAATGTGTTTTCTCGGGCAGACAATTACAAACAATTATATAAGTTCAACATTATAAACATATGATAAACTTACCACCCAGGGTGTCCTCCGATGTCCACTCAACACCTTTAAGCAGCTCCCAGTTTGGCAATCAATGATCTTTACTGTATGGTCCCCACTGCGTGTACAAAAAATTACCAATTTAAATGAAAAAGCACCTCTAGGCATGCACAAATCTCCGTTACACCTCATTTTAACCCTTGCTATCAGCAAAATGAAGAATAAAAACACCAACTCACTGTGTAGAAGCAATTGTCTTTCCATCATGGCTGAAAGCAGCTGCAATGGTTGACCTTGGAGGAGGCAGTAATGAGCAATACTTGGCTGATAAATGCCGTAATGATTCAGCCTCTACCCTGTAATCAACAAAATAACTCAAAATGAGTTAAGCAACAACAAACTGCTGATGATTCAAACCATCAACAAGGAAACCATTACAAAAAAAAGCCACGTATGCACAAGAAAACATAGAAATAATAGAGAAAGCAACAAGATACCATGAGATGAGACCACGCCTTGCATCTCGTATTGCTTCAGACCTAGGCCCGAAGGAATCAAGATGCTCTTTAGAAGCTTCTCTCCATTGTCTTTTACTTGAATGCTTCGTTCGAGGGACAACCTCTCTTTGGGCCAGCAAACGGAAGACATTACCACTGCCACCATTACCAAAATTACAGAGCAGAAGTTAATAAGCATATATAAGATGTAACTTATCTTACAAGCAATTATCTTTCCTAGTCAAGTAGCCAAGCCTATTGATTCGCTTAACTAACAGATTCTCCATGCATTTTCCTCGAAATAACAGTTTAGTTATCATTTATTTTGCAAAGTTATGCAAGGTGACCACAACATTAAACGAAGTTTGGGCTTCTGTGGAACAATATTGGGCAATAAGCATGAATACAGTTCATCTAAAGACTTCATCAAAGCCATAAACTAGACAACACAGATGATTTTATAAATAAACAATGTAGTAGCTACATCAATCATAGCAACAGCAATTGAGGAAAAAAAAGAACTAAAGTGGCAAAACATATAATGAGTACACATTCAATTGCCGTAGGCGCACCCTGATCTTAAAACCTGGAATCAATCTCAATCAGAGCAGACAAACGAAACAGGAAAATCAATTCCACAATTGGAATATAAATTCAGGAAATTTGGGATCTAATTGAAGAATTATAAGCACCTGTAGGTGGAATTGAGATTCGCAGGAGCTGTGTGAGGAGGAACGCGTGGATGAGGGGTCGACGTTGATGTGGCGTTGGCTTCGTCTTCCCACAACGATCCCCTCATTGTATGTGTCTATGTCTGCGGATTGATAAGCTCATGCTCCAGAAATTTCCGTCAAAATCTCATGATAGAAGAAAAACCGAATTTTCTCGGAAAATTCAAATATTGATGAACAAAGGGTGGGACAGAGAAACCGGAGCGGAGGCCAAGGCCGGGTGCATCAACGAACATACGCTGTTTCTTTTCTCTTTTGTTTAGGCAGGGGCAGCTGCGTTTCCCTTTCTTTTTTTCGGTAATGACGTTTAATTTTGGTTTGTAGCTTAGCATTATCTCGCTGTAATTAAGTTTAAATTTTTAAAAATCATTTTAAATAATTTTGCAAATTTTTTTTTTTGAAATAATTTTGCAATTGAAATGCTTTGGAAGTATTGGTAATAAAATCTAAAGGAAAATATAGTTATTTTTCCAATTTATCTTTAAAGAATATACAACCATCATTTAACCTTCAATCAAATCACCTACAAGACTATAATAATCATGTTGGCCGGAAATGAACCATTTCAATTAGGGTTTTCATTCAAATATTCATGTTTGGGTACATCTAAATACACACATTTTTTATTAAATGTACACATTTTTTGCAGGCTATAAATGTTATAAACATGCATACAATACATGATGAGACACTGATCCAAAAAAGTAAAAATAATGAGAGAGAGAGAGCTGATTAGCCAGTCATTTTTATCTCTTCCACATATATATATATATATATATATTGGGCCCTATGACCGATTTTTTCTAATCACTTGCATAACTGATATTTTGACATAATCATACTGGCTTGGTGACTGATTAATTGTTTTATGGTCTGACCAATCGAAACAGTTCGGTTATAAATAGATTTTTGCTAGTCACTTGCATAACTAGTATTTTGACATAATCATACTAGCTTGGTGCCCGGTTCACTGTGTTTATGGTCTAACCAGCCGGCACAATTCGATTATAATAACACTGCTAAGAAGTTGTTAATTCTTTATAATAATCCGAGCTAGCCTCATAATGGGCGGGGAGGCAGAATTGAACCTCTATCATTAAGGTCAAAGGCGAGGATCACATTGTCAACTGAGCTGGTGGATCGAACCATTCTCTCAAAGGAGTTGTTTTTGTAAAAGTACTAAAGAACTTTCCTACAGTCAAAAAGGTGTCTAAATCAATTATTGATAGTGAAAGATCGTACGTAGTGTATTGTGAAGAAGCCAGGGGAATGTTTCAAGTGTTTTTGCGCATGCGTGCGTTTGTGACATACATAGCACATAATGGACTTCAAAAGTTCATGTCGTTTGCTGAAGTTATTTATGGAAAGTTTGAGTCAATTATTGCTGAAGCCTATGCAGTCCTTCGTGGGATTCAGTTGAGTGGAGAGGCTGGTTTTAGAGATTTGGTGGTGGAGTCGGATTCTTCAATTTTTATCTCTAATATTCATTCTGACTCATATCAACGTTCATTGTATGGCCATCTTGTTGATGCTGTTTGTGATGTGGCTAGGTCTATGGGGTGTGTGCATTTTCAGTTTGCTAACCGTTTATGTAATTTTGCTGCTCATACCCTAACTAGGAATGTGCAAGTGTTGGGGCCTTTTAGAGTCTGGTTAGAAGACTTTCCCACCTTGTATAGGCCCTGCTCTTCTGAAAGATGTTTCTTCTTTCTCGTCTGTTTCGTAATATATATTCTCTGTTTATCAAAAAAAAAAAAAGTCGCGGCTGAAAAGCTCAAGAAGGAAGGCATAGAAATGCTTATGGCACTGTTTGGATAGAGCGATAAATTAACAAATAAATGACTTCACTTTTTTATATGACATGCATTAACAAATGGTCATGGTTCAAGTTAAATACCATACATTAATATTGTTTGGTGAAATTTATAGTTGCCCCTAGTTTATATTGTGTAAAAGTATATTTTATTAGTACCTTCTAATTTTTTTTATAAATATTAAATTAAATTTATTATTACATTTAATTTTATAATATCAATAAGAAATTTATTATATAAATTGAACTAAAAGTATTATCTTAAACTTTATAATGTTATATTTTATGATTTTTAATATTTTTATAATAAATTTTGTAATTAAATTTAATCTAATAAATATAATTTATTATTAAAATTAATTTTAAGTATAAATTATAAATATCTTAATACCAAAGTTAAAACGATTATCTTAAAAGTTAATAATATTATATTTATGTTGTATTATTTACTTATTTTTATAAATATTTTCATTATATTATTGTGAAAACATCGTTTTATAAAAATATTGTTTTATTACATATAACCTATTACAAAGTGGGATAAAATAGAAGAACTTAACAATTAACGTGGGTCCCTTTTTAATTTTTTTTAAAAATTAAGCGAAGCTGGTTCCGCCCTTCATAAGCTCCAAAACATTTTGGAGCTTATGAAAAGCCAACAGTATGTGGGTTGTTTGGTGGAGTAGTGCCGGTCTCATTTGCTGGACCGTCCCACCAAACACACACTATATATATTATATGTCAACTGGCATGGAAACGATTTTTGCATGGAGGAAGACAATAAATGCTACAATAAATATCTCAGTATCCCAATTAACTAGGACAGATCTCTTACATGGTGGTTCGACGAACTTAAGGAGAACATGGCAGATTGATCCTGATTAAGTCAGTTCTCACAAGCCTACTAGTTTACTTCATGTCATCACTGAATATCCCGACATGAAGTGGGACCTCAGACAATCACAAGAAAATTCACAACATGAAGGGGGAGCATTTTGATAAAGCCAAAAAATAAAGATGGAGCAGGCATTGGTTGCATCATAGACAAGAACAAAGCTCTATTATTTAAATGGATATGGAGGTACAACATAGATGAAGAGACTGACTGTAGAAATTGGAAGAATCTGGTGTAGGAGAATAGTGTAGGAGAAATATGATCTGTCAAATGCTATTTAAAACCCTAGTCATCACCTTCAAATCTCGACAGAAAGTGTGGCACATGATGTTTGCTGCCTATATTTGGACAAAAAGAAACAAGCTCATTTTCAACCTCAAAGAAGTGGAATGGGAAATGTCATGTATAAGATTTGGATTATGGTTAAAAGCTATCAACATAGATCTCCCTTATAGTGGCCCGGAGTTGATGAATTCTAGTGATGGTGTGAAGCTCAACTACAATGTTCTCATGAACTGATGCTGCGCGAATTCGACGAAGGCAGATTGTTGCCCCCTCCTGAAGGCTGTCTCAAATGGAATAAGATGGGTCAGCTCAAGGAAACAAAGCTGACATTGGAGATATTTAGAGAGAGTTTTGGCAACTTCATCTGCATTTTCTTTGGTTCGGTTAGTCACGTAGACTCTACCACTGCTGAAATCAAGGCAATTCAAATCTCTGCAGATAGTGGCTCTACCGATCTGGATAATCTATTAGTGGAGTCAAACTCAAGAAATGTTATTACCTTTACCTGGCTTTCTAAAGAATCTCCTAATCCTTGGAGGCTAGATCAGGATATGAATGCAATCTCTAATCTGCTTTGGTTGATCCAGTTTGTGTCTTTTAATCATGTCTGGAGAGAAGGAAATGGTGTTTCTGATTCCCTAGCTAAAAAGGGGGTGGATGAGGACCCAAATGACCCATTGCTAACGATATCCAACAATTCCCCCACATGAATGTAAATTATCTGATCAAAACAAACTATGGAGTAGACACGTGAGAGAGAAAGAGAGCAATAGTGAAAAGTGGTTGCATCGGATACGGTAGCATAAGGCTTTGAACTTTCCCTAGTGAAAACTTTCGAATTTACTCGGCTAACCAATGAACCTGTTTAGCCTTCTATGCAAACACAGACAATAGAGATAACATAGCTCCTCTTTGAACCATTTTTGATTCTCATAGTTGTGTTCATTTTGGTCAAGAACACGTCCTGGTTTTTATGAGTGCTCTAAGGAATTTAGCCTTTACAATTCTCATAGATGCATTTTATGTGACTTTCCCTTCAAGTTATACTTCATATGCACCGAGTACACTACCACTTCCCACTATTAGTCTTAGCTCTTGTCAACATTGTGTTCATTGATAAACAATGAATTATTCCTACTGATGTGGAATATATTGCTTTATGGAGTTCAAAAATCGAAAGGTATTATTAGGGTTGTATTAGATTTATTTCCACCTTGGAGTGGCTCTTTTTGGCTGGCCAACCCCATAAGGAAAGATTCTCACTCCTGAAAATCAATTATATCAGGGGAAGATGTGTATTATTTATGGGGTTCTTGTATGCGCAACAAGAACGGGCATTTGGTCATCCATTCCCCTGTTATTTGGAATGCAAGGCTGGCTTAGTTGTTGTGTTTCATGAATACTTTGGAGTTGGCAATCGGAGTTGTGCTTTCTAGTGTTGTTTGGACATTACTGTATTTTGCCCTTTAATTGTTCTCGTCCCGTTCGGAATGGCCTCTGTAGTTTTCTCCATGCAACAAGGAACTTGTATTATATACAACTGTATGCACTTTCACTGTCGTTTGGATAAATTATTCATGTATTAGGGTTGTATTAGATTTTTTCCCCACCTTGAAGGTGGCTCTTTTTGGCTGGCCAACCTCCTAAGGAAAGATTCTCACTGTTGAATATCATATCAGGCGAAGATTATGTATTATTTTTGGGGTTCTTGACTTGTATACGCAACAAGAATGGGCACGATTAGGCATTTGGTCATGTCTTATAATACTCTTTTTTTTTGCATCTCTTTTATATATGTTTCTGAACCATCTTGTACATATCAACAAAATAGATAATGAAAATCTGCAAGCTGCTTATCCAAATATATATCAACAAAATCATGCATGTCGTTTTATAGGTCATATTGCCTTAAACGGACAGCACTGACCACTTTGAGGAATGTAAACTGAACATGCATTTATAACAACACAGAATGCTCAAGGGAAACCCAAAATCTCTGGATCCTTCATGAAGAAAGAAACACAGGACGTTTTGTTCGGCTGGGTAGAAGCTTTTATGAGTGCTCTAAGGAATTTAGCCTTTACAATTCTCATAGAAGTTTCCTCGTTTCACACACATATAGCTGATTTCTTATTAACAGTATCATGCAATGCCCAAGTTGATTTTCTCAAGTTATAAGAGTCATTAAAAGTATTGAAATCCTAGCTCTGTACATATCTTCTCCAGCTGAAAGTACAAATTCAGGAGTCATTTTCAATGAAGTAGGAGCTACTGCAGGAAGGGATATTGCCAGTTTGCCACGAAGGATGTATCTAGACTACGTGGTGGATGGCCAATACAGGATGCATTTTATGTGAGTTTCCTTCAAGTTATACTTCATATGAACCAAGTCCATTGCCACTTCCCACCATTAGTCTTAGCTTCTGTCAACATTGTGTTCATTGTTAAACAATGAATTATTCCTACTGATGTGGAATCTATTGCTTTATGGATTTCAAAAGGTATTATTAGGGTTGTATTAGATTTTTTTTCCCACCTTGAAGTGGCTCTTTTTGGCTGGCCAACCCCGTAAGGAAAGATTAATCAATCATATCAGGGGAAGATGTGTATTATTTATGGGGTTCTTGTATGTTTCTGGACCATCTGGTATATATCTTTAGCCAGTCAAAGGTCAAGGTCATTTCGTCGACGGTCAAATAGAGAATGAAAATCTGCAAGCTGCTATTCAAATATATATCAACAAAATCATGCATGTCGTTTTATAGGTCATATTGTCTTAAACGGTTAAACGGACAGCACTGATCGCTTGGAGGAATGGAAACTTAACAAACATTTATAATTATAACAACACAAAATGCTCAAGTGGAACCCAAAATCTATGCATCCTTCATGAAGAAAGAAACACATGACGTCTAGTTCGGCTGGGTAGAAGCTTCAGCTTGATCTGGGTCAGCTTGGCAACCACGTCCTTCACATCCATCCTTTCCTCTGGTATTTCTCTTGAACACTCCAGACCCATTTCCAAGAGGGAGAAAAGAGAATCATGCACCATGTCAATATCTCTGGTTCTGTTTCCATTTGGCTTTAAAACACTATCAACAACATCCAACAACTTATTAGGAAATGATGCGTTAACCCATTGTCTCAAGCTTACTTCTCCGACAAACATTTCATCTGTTGGTTTTTTTCCAGTAATTATTTCCAGCATCATTATCCCATAGCTATACATGTCGCCCTTAATAGAAACACGTCCCTCGAAGCCATACTCTGTTTTGAGTTATGATCACACACTTGTCAACAAGATAAAGATGATAATGATGAGGAAGAAGATTATCATTTGTTAACAAATAATTTAAAATTTGGAAAGTTAACTAAATTAAGTTAGCTACTTAAATATATAGAGAGTAGTGAGTTTACCAGGTGCAACATAGCCAATGGTGCCTAATGTCCTGGTATGCACTGCATCGTCTACCTTTGCGAGGATTTTCGCAATGCCAAAGTCACCAACATGTGCGACCATGTCTTCATCTAGCAAGATATTGTTGGGCTTTAGATCACAGTGTACAATTGGCTCTGACTGACCATAATGGAGATAATCTAAAGCTGTTGCCACATCAATCATAATGTTGATCCTTTGAAAGAGATTCAAGTTGTGGTTTTCGAAGTACAGCCACTTCTCAAGGCTTCCATTTGACATATAATCCATAATCAAAGCTCTAAACTCAGGATTCGAGCAAGAAGTGATGACCTTAACAAGATTCCTATGTCGAGTTGTCCGCAAGACTTTGCACTCTGCGTCAAAACTTTTGAATGCACCCTCTGCTTTTGGATTCAGAACCTTTACAGCAACAACTGTACCATCAAATATTGTTCCCATATAGACCGAACCGTAACTCCCAATTCCGAGTAGATTGGCTTCAGAGAAGTTATTTGTGGCACAACGAAGCTCATGATATGTAATCATTTTGTGCTCAAGTATTTGTATCAAATCCAGAGAACTTGGAGTACTTTTTTTGTTCTTGTGTTTGAATGCTCTCAATATGTAGAGAAGACAAACAAAGATCAGCACAGCTGCAACAATTGGAACAATGTACTTAAGCAGGATTTGTTTGGTGTTGGAATTTTGACGAGAGCAAGGTTTTTGTAATAATTCACCGCAAAGCTCCTTATTTGCCAGAAAAGATTCTAGCGTAAAGTTAGCAAAAGCTCCTCCATTCGGGATCTCTCCCGATAAGTCATTATAAGATAGATTCAAATGTTTGAGATGATTGAGCGACTCGAGTGACTTCGGAATAAGACCAAATAGATTATTGTAGGAGAGATCCAGGAACTCCAGTGATGGTAAGTCACCAAGTGACTCAGGAATATTCTCATGCAATGAGTTCTTTGACAAATCAAGGAAACTTAAGCTTTCGAAGTGCCCGAGAATTGAGGGGATTTTACCTGTGATTTGGTTCCGAGAAATATCCATTTGTTCCATGACTTTCGACATTTTCATTTCTGAAGATAGGTTCCCACTTAAGGAATTTTTTGATAAATCAATGATAAGGAGATTTTCAAGGGTCCACAAACTTGCAGGAATTGATGAGCTCAATGCGTTATTGGTGAGAGATAGCTGTTGAAGACGATTAAGTGATCCAATGCAATGTGGAATAGGTCCAGTGAGCCTGTTATCTTGGAGTGCTAATATTCCCAGACTTCTTAGATTACAAATTTCTTCAGGGATAGAACCTCCGATATGGTTGTTATAGAGAAACAACCTCTCTAAGTTTCTCAAATCTCCAATAGTTGGCGGAATAGTTCCGTTGAGATTGTTATCTTCCAACACCAATAAATACAAGTTTCTTAATGCACCGATTGATTTTGGAATTGGACCGTTTATCTGGTTTCCAGAAGCAACAATCATTTGCAGAGAGTCTGAAAAATTGCCAACGGAATATGGTAGAACACCACCAAGAAAATTATTCTTCATGCTTAGCTTTTCCAGGAATCGACAATTTGTTAGTGCAGTAAGAAACCTCAGCTCCTCAAAGCCAGGGTCTCTGGATAGTCTATTATCTTCCATAATGAGGAAGCGAAGACGAGGTAAATCTCCGAGACTTGAAGGTATTGGTCCAGTGAACAAGTTGGAGGATATGTCCAGTAGAAAAAGTTTCGATGAGTTTGATAAATAAGCAGGAATGCTTCCACCAATTCGATTGTACGCAAAATACATCTCTTCAAGATTCGGAAGATGAAGCCCTGTGTCAGGCGGAAGATCTCCCGAGATGCTATTGTTCAAAATCGCAATAATTCTGAGAGAGGAAATGTTGAACACTGAATGAGGTATGGACCCAGTGAGGTGATTGTACTGTAAATGCAGAGTCTCCAAACTTGTCAATTTCCCAAACTCGTCAGGAATACCTCCATGAATGTTGTTTTCAGCCAATGAAAAATTCACTAGGCTAGAAATGTTTCCCAAAGAAGTTGGAATTGTACCAGTCAAGTCATTACTTGTCAGTAAAAGCGTCTCGAGCTTCTGCAGAGTCCCGAGTTCTGCCGGCACACTTCCATTCAATTTGTTTCTAGAGAGATCCAACATCGTTAATCCTGTGCAACGGCCTAAAGTAGATGGAATTTGGCCTATAAATTGGTTGCCAGCAAGGTATAGTGCCTCAAGTCTAGGCCAGTGGAGACAAATATCAATTGGAAGATAGCCAGAGAAGCTATTGTTTTTGAGAGCAAATAAATTAATAGAGGAGATGTTAAACATGAAGGATGGAAAAGAACCTGTAAATCTGTTCTCCAACAATATAAAGGTCTCCAATGCCGACATATTTCCAATTGAAACTGGAATGGTGCCATTAAAATGGTTTCCAGTTAGATAGAGGCCATGGAGGTTTTTCAAAGCACCCAACTCCTCTGGTATGCCACCACTTAACATGTTTCTTCCTAGGGAAACAAGTTCAAGCTTAAAGCAGTTGTGTAAACTCGGAGGTATCGATCCTTCCAACCGGTTAATTTGTAATATAAGTTTTTTGAGCCTACTCAAACGACCCAACTCATATGGAATTTGACCATGAAAACTGTTGTTAGAAAGAACAAGCGAAACCAGGAAGGATAGGTTTCCGACATAAGGAGATATTGTACCTTCAAGTCCCATATTGGAAAGTTGCAGAGCCGTGACTCTTTGTCTGCGTTTGCTGCAAGTGACCCCGACCCAGTCACAGAAGTTGGTTCCTCTAGTCCAGTTACTACCCATGATTGAGTTGGTGGGGTCATATGTTATTGTAGAATTGAAAGCAACAAGAGCTTGTTCATCAGTCATATTTGAGGAGGGTGCGGCAAAAGAAGCTGCGAATGACAGAATCAATAGCACTTCAAGGTGCAAAAGAAAGAATAATGTTTTGAAAGGCATGGCGAAGGATGGTTGTTAGGAGGTGAGGTTTAGTGCGGCATTATATAGGAGATTTAGACAAATGATTTATTGGTTAATGACCTTAATTTCCACACGGCAAAGAAAAATTGGTTTTTTAAGGCCGGCAACACCATTTTATTTCTTGTCATCTTCGGTTTAACTTATTCATGTTAGAGATAGAAACTTTAATGTATTGTGTGTAATCATGGATTATTATGCAAATGAATAACAATCAAACTTATTCTACCGTATAGGTTACGTTGAATGACGGGTCGTTGGCTGAAATGGTGAACTTAACTGTGGTAACTCTTAACATAAACAGAATGTCGTGAGTTCAAGTCTCATGAATGTTTTCATTATCACAATTTACGAAATGGGCCCTTGTTCAATCCAGCATGTGCAAATATCAACCTGCGCTATCTTCATGGACCTCATTGAGTGTCGACTCAAGTCTTAACTAGTCAATGAAGGTTGTAGGGTTTTTCATGTAGCCTAAAATTTACCAATCAAAAGTTCAGTGAGTAGTTAGGTGGATTCTACGTTTAAAAAAATAGTACAGGTTACGTTGATGTTTTGAAGTTTGACAAAGTAGCATGATGCTAAGTAGAGTATGGACATGAGTTAGACTTCTGATTTTGCAGGAAAAGAACCCGAAACCTTGTAAGAAGAAATTTTATGTATATTATTATCCTTTCAACATAGAGGGAGCAGTCCTGCATATAATTTAATTTGTACCTACCAATAAATACTACTTTTTGGCAAAAAAATCCAATAAAATACTTTGTGTCATTTTCTATGCCCAGTGACTTTGAAATAACTTTTGGCCGTTCATATTAAATTTAAAAATCAATTATTTTTATCTCAAAGACCTAGAGAAAGCCCATGTCTTTGGAATCTCTTGAACTTGAAAGATTGGTATGGTCAAGTCAAGTCCAAGTCTACGTAGCATGGAACGAGTAATATGGGGGTTGGTCTATTGGTCACTCAACTCCAATTTCGGTAAATATATATATATATATATGTAATGTTAACAAGAACTATGAGTTGGGCTTATGCTAGTCAAATTGGACCCATTACATTCATAGTTTACAACTTGTGAAAGTTCATGGAAAGAGTGATCCATCATCAATGTATCTGTCAGGAAGCAATATAGACCGTCCAAATCATACATTTTGGCAAATTATAAGCTAAAATTCTATTTTGTTTGTAATTTTTAAATTTTTACAAAATTTTTATAAGTATAAATTATAAATTTATAAATTTAATTTTAAGTTTGAAATTATTATTTAGAAAGTTTATTATTAATTGATATTATCTAAAATTTTTGAAAATATTACTTTAAAAAGGGAAAAAAAAAGAATGACAAAATAGGATGTGTCATAAGCTTCATTTACGTTGCGATTATACTAGCGTTTTTGCACCGTTTGATGCATTGTCCCCCGCTAGCGAGGACACTATCGTATTCGCTATGGGATGATACTTTTGGGAATGCAACCTATCTATTGGAAATCTGTGGTCCATTCGGCTATTTTGTGGGCTAACTCAATGGCTGCATTATGGGCTTTCCCGACTTGAAAGCATTGGAGACCCTTAACAATGTTGTTCGCTTGGCTAAGACTTGACTCCTCCCGTTGCTACCTGACTGAGGGTCAATAATAGCTGCAATGATGACTTCTAGGAGCATTTACATCAGATTACTTAAATTTGGTTATTTCCCTAGTTAGATAACTAGTCAACAACATAGCTTCATCAGATTATCTATAAGTTAACTATTTTACATAATTGCTATAATGGTTCCATACATTTGGATAAACACTGTAACATTATATACAAAAAATAAAATAACAAAATTTATTTCTCCAATACCAATAAAAGTAATAAAATAACGGAAGTACTACGCATCCATAAAATAAACATCCATAAATTTACATAAACATGTGGCATACCTATGTGGTTTTTTTAATAAAGTTTGTTTTTTTTTTTAATCTATGTGGCATGTCTATCTGGCTTACCACCTAGATTATGTAAATTTATGGATCGAAAAATTATGGACATATATCATTTTTGATAAAATAATAATACTTATAATTAATAAAAGTAAATATTTATCATGCTAGTCTCTCTCCAAAATCGAAAACCATAGTGGATCTCTCATCTCCTTCTCCGTGAGCTTTCTCTAGCGTTGTCATTTTCTTCGTTTATTGTTAACCTTTGAGGGGACACCTATCCTTGTTCTCCATGTTTAGCTTGTCAATAAGGGATCCAGAGACTCTACAATTCTTTTAAAACTAGTGTTTAGACCCGTGCTATGCACGATTCATAAAAAATTTTATAATTTCATTAAAATACTTGATCATAGAAAAACTGACACATAACTTATGTCCAAACTAACACAATGGAACCAAACAATCCAACAATGGGGTCAATGAACTCAATATAAAATCCATGATCTTCAATGGATATCCACATATTCATGAAAAAGACAATTTTCGTGTTTCAAGTCCGAAATCAATGGATTTCAAATAAGCATGCATCCGAGTAGGGGTGGCAAAACTTCGTCTGGTCCGGATGACTGAATTTTTCTGACCCGGATTAAATCAAAGTTTGAACATAAGTTATACGTCCAATTTACTGGGTCCACGTCCAAACACAGAAATCTTGTCGGATTTACTTGTCTGGACCCTAACTCGAATTAAGTAATTGTCCGAATTTAAACCAATTTGGGTATGGTCAATTAAGTACTTCCGAAATCCAATCTGGTTAGGGTTTGGATATATAAATATTTCGTAAACACGTGTTGTTGTTCTACCAAAAACTGACCTGGAACATAATTTTTTGCCACCCTTACATCCGAGCTTTTTAGTAGGAATAGTTGTTGTCGTAAATCTTGAAACTCGATGATTTTCCATGTTGATAACCTGTTCTGATACCACTTGAAAATGTGTATGCTTACACTTTTCATTAATAAACTATTAGAAAAAATTTTCGAAATAATAAACAATAACCAAACTCCACAATTTTTATGAAGAAATCCAAGAGGGAGAAAATATCGAGTCTATAAAACGACTAATCTTGAAACAATCCACTATATATAAAAAAAAAGGTTACAAAATGTAGAGCCTAACTTTGATCACAACCCACCTTAATCTAGTTTATGTTTCTCATAACAAGAATCCACCATTGATTTACGTCATAATCCATCGAGGATTTCCACAAGACGATCTTGCTGGGAATCCACCGAGCTCAAACAAACCTTGGAGTCCACCAAGAGTCTTTGGGTGACCATCTAGACTTCTGAAGTCCACCAGAAAAATTTGTTTGATTTCGTTCTCGACAAAAAAAAACAAAATTTACAAGG
Organism: Tripterygium wilfordii; assembly: GCF_013401445.1. Lineage (NCBI taxonomy): Eukaryota > Viridiplantae > Streptophyta > Magnoliopsida > Celastrales > Celastraceae > Tripterygium > Tripterygium wilfordii. Next base: position 2,684,228 of record NC_052232.1, on the reverse strand, counting down.
ATCTTGTGGTATATTTTCCATTTATTCTTAAGGGAGCCTGGTCCAATATTTACACTTACAATTGATATCAATTTTCTCCTCCCTCTCTATGCCTTTGGTTTTTTTAAAGAAAATTCAAATCGATTTAAACATGATGCCTTGCATTTCCCATTTATTTGTTGCAGCTGGTCTAGGCAACCAAGTGGAAATTCAACCGATGTGGTCCTTGTTGATGTTTTTTTTTCATTTTGTTTCAAAGGATATACAAATCAAGGTCCCTATATATCCATCATGCCCTTCACATTTTCTAATTAATGAAACATGGTTAAAATAGACCGTGTTTCACATAGTAAATCTCTAATCATGTCCTCTATTCGATAAACTCAAAATAGACAGTGTTTCACGTAGTACATTTCTAGTCGTGTCTCTATCCATCTCTCCAAAATAGACAGTGTTTCACGTGATAAATTCTTACTCGGGTCCCATATTCTGTCATTTCTCACAATAGCCTGGTGGAGTTTCATTTACATTAAAAGACGTTTTACCAACACTCGAATCTGAAGGAAATCCTTCATCATCGGATAGGGCATACTCAGAGTGGAACACTTTGTCCGACAACCTACAAAAATCTTCCCATGACTGTAGTATTGTATATTTATCATAAGACCAAGCCTTAGCCGTAGATGTCCCTAATTGCGTCTATAAATTCCAGTCGTAGTGACTTCAAACAGTATAGGGTGAATTGCGATGACTCTCCCAAGTACCCCTCCGCATCGTTATCCTAGTTATGACAAACACATTTATAAACACTAATGAAACACCTTTTTTGGATAGTCTACAAATTATATGAAAAAAAATGCCATTAATAAACAAATTAGGCAACATGATCGTATAATTGATTTTAATTGTGTTCCCAACTTTAATCTAAATCTCTATTTGGTTGATGACAATGTTACACAACCACCTAATCTTAATATCCATAAAGGTTAGGCACCTCCACCCGAACCATCCCATCCCCCCAGCGGAGAGGGTTTGACCAAGTTAGCCAAGTGTAACCTCGAAGACTAGTATAGATGAACATAGCACGGGTAACACATATAAAAGACCTAGGAAAAGAAGGGTGTGGGATCACTTTGAAAAAGAAACAACATCAAGTAGCTAGTAGTGAGACGATAGAACAAAAAAAAGGCCGTGTGCAAACAAAAATATAGTTGTCCCAACGGTGGGGGTATCGGTCACTTAGCTAGACATGCACATAAATATGTACCTAAACATACGGGATCAATTTAAGACAACCCACTCTTTCACGATAGGAGTCTAGCATCGTTAAATTATGATCATATAAAAAAAATAAACGTGAATTAGCTAAATTTATTGTTAGACTTGGTCTTCGGTTCGTTTCAGTGAAAGTGAACGTTTTGAAAGATTTGTTCAAACATGTCTTAGGAAAATTTTATCTACACACCACTAATCTACTATCTTTATACCACTTTTTAATTTTTTTGTACTTTACGTAAATATCCTTTTATACAATGATATATTAGCCCTTAAACTAAAATTTTAAAATAAATAATTTTTACTTATTTAATTAGAGACTACTAAGTTTACACCAGAATTCTCCAAAAAAAAATTTAGTTTTCACGTCAAGAAACATTGCAGAGCAATATTAATTTCATTGAGAAATTGTAGAAGATGGAAGATGACGAGTTACATAAGGATTATACGAATAAATATCAGCTACAACATCTCGAAAACAATATTGTCGACAATGAAAAGAATGATCATAGTGAAGATATAAGTATTTTAAGGTTTATTTTACTTTTTTGTACGATTCATAACATCGTGCCGTTCTTTTGTTTTATAAACGACATATCTTACCGTTTGTGAGTCAAGAAAAGACAGAGTGTGCTGTTTTATGGGATAAAAAACGTCATAATGTGCCTTTTTTGTCATTATATCGGCTAAATATGTCGATTTTTGAGGGAAAAATCGGTTGGGCTTGCACGCCATTGGCGATACGCCTAATCCATACAAGAAAGCAATCTCAATCATTAGAAAGGCTCTGGCTCCTTTTGATGAAGACAACTTGATCCCTTACTTTGGATTTGGCAACGTCGGTAAATTAATTAGTCTGCTCCTCTCTCAAGTTTATAATGAATAATCCTACGGTCTTTTCATTCCATCTTTTCTGATAAAGAATCATTGATTGGATTTTTTTTTTGTTCATTATAGCCACTACTCATGATCAAGAAGTTTTTAGCTTTCACGGTGATCATTCATCTCGTCATGGTTTTGAAGAAGTTTTGTCCTGCTACAAAAGTATAGTCCCAAACTTGAGACTTGCAGGTCTGATTTCCATCCAATGTGTCATCTGATCAAGCAAATTTGCAACACAGTTTGGCTCCCATTGATTAATTATGTTATTACTTTCAGGGCTGACGTTGTATGCACCGATAGTTGAGGCTGCCATTGACATTGTGGAGAATAGTGGAGGCCAGTACCATGTCTTAGTCATCGATGCGGACGGCCAGGTACAATAAGAAGCTCAATCTGTTGTCTATGTTTATCTCTAAAACATTTGCAATGCCATTGCTAGTCGCTATAATGTTGTCCGTTTCACCTGCTTCTTCTAGGTAGGAAATGAACTTCGAATCTGGTGTGGAGAATCGATTGCAGCAATCGTCTGATGTAGGAGAGTGTGAGGATGAATTTGGGGTTAAAGAGACAAAGTGTGTGTAAACTTAATAATAGAATTTATAATCTCACACATCAAGGATAAAGTGGTCTTTTCACTACATTTTTGTGTGTAGACTTATATTTTTTTGATGTAAACTTATCATCATGTTCAAAAAGTTGTGTAAATATAGTAGATCAGTCATGTGTAGATAAAATTTCCCCATGTCTGAATCTACCTTTAAACATATTTATATAAATACTATTAGGACATAAATTATTGATTTTTATGAAGATTATAAAAATTTGAATCGTATTATATTATGTATTATGAGATCCTAAGTTTCTATAACTTCGGATTTATGAACTGATAGAAAATCTTAGTTGAGTACATTTGCATTACTGCATATTACTAAGACGATGATTGAAAAGTACAGAAAACGTATAATTGCATATAAAACTATTAACTTTCCACATAGTGGCACAAATATTACTAGAACAATTGATGAAAAATTACAAGATTTTCAAGTCGTATATAAAATAATATCAATATATTACGGAATGTTGAACTAAAGGGTGATGTATTCCATTTGCACTGCATGTTGTTGTAAATCCACTCCCATACACAAAATCCACATTCTCATACATACTAACAATATTATCCGTTTTGGGTTGTTCGATTCCCATGGATACATATCGGGACCGCACGACTTTATTTCTCCTTAGGCCCAGCAAGTGGGCTAAGACCAACTCACATGAGCCTAAGAAAATGTCTTGTTGGATGTGAAGGGATGGGCTTAAGTTTATAAACCACACATGGTTGGTTATCCCAACCGATGTGTGATATTGTTTAACACATGTATCAAATTTTGAATTTAGTTGCTCATTCATGAATACTTTGATGGTGTGATGGTGCATATTAGAAACATTATGAATGCTTTAACTTTCATTGTTTGGAGTCCTAAAAATTTTCAAGCATTTCAAGTTTTCTGTAAATCGCGTGGGAGAAGGGGAAAAATTAGAATGGATGTACCTTCTAGGTGGAATTTCACGTATGAAATGTTATATAGTTGATTGTTTGGAATACAAGAATGAGTTTAGTGGATTTATTGCAATGACAGGTAGAGGAGACGTTAGCCTAAACAAATTAGATTGGGCATTGGCTAAAATGTTAAAAGAATTTCTAGGTGTTTTTTTATGACGCTACAAACATTCTTAATGCTAGTGATTATCCTACTTCTTATATAGAAGCAAGACAAATTTATATAATAAATATAGCAGTTGCTAGGTGTAGAAATATGCCCATGATGTCTTGTTTTTGCAAGGAGTTTTTGATACTAGACGGAAGCTAATTACAAAAATCCACGTGAATGATTGGTAAAAAAGTGCCAACCTAGTTGAGATGTTTTCAATCGACTGGCCCAATCCACACTAGTAGCGGGCCATCATATGGACTATGCCTAGGCAGGCCGTCTTGATCCACATTACACCTCTAACTATACTTGTTTTTCAATTTTTTTAAAAAAAATTCAATACGCCTCCACCCTAGTAGCGGGCCATCATATGGGTTGTGCCTAGGCAGGCCGTCTCGATCCACATTACACCTCTGATCATACCTATTTTTGAAATTTTTTAAAAAAATTCAATACGCCTCGGCTTGATCCACATTACACCTCTAACTATACCTATTTTAAAATTATTTATTAAAAAAATTCAATCAATTTAAACATGATGCCTTCTATTTCCTATTTATTTAATTTTCTTGTCTAGGCAACCAGATTGAGAGAATACCAAAGGAGACATTATCTAGGTAACCTAATTGTGATGTTTTCAACCGATCGGCCCAGCCCACCCGAGTAGTGAGCCATAATGTGGGCTGGCCCGGCCCACATTATACCTCTAACTATACCTATTTTTAAATTATTTTAAAAAACAATTCAAATCAATTTAAACATGATGGCTTCAATTTCCTATTTATTTAATATCCTTGTCTAGGGAACCAGATTGAGAGAATACCGAAGGAGACATTGTTGATTTCTTTTTGTCTTAAAAGATATAAATCCATCATGCCCTTTACATTTCCTAATTAATTAAATATAGTTAAAATTAATTAATTAATGATTTCCATAAAAGTTTGATTAACAACCCTCTTGTATCGTCCGTCACCATTTGGGTATCCATCCACATATTTGCCTATATATTAGTTAGATTAATCCATCTATTAATTATCTGGGTTCTTACAATATAAGAACAAGCCATTATTGTTGCAGCAAATCTACGCTTTTCTCTCGGAGAAGACATCCATGGTGATTATCATCAACAAAGACTGCAAAATTCAGTATTTTCTGCTTCGCGAGGTAATCCGAAAACACTTCCTGATTTGATATGATTTTCTTCTTCTACTAGATTTTGTTTTGATCGTCTTCATTGCCATCATCATCGATCTCCTCCAGCTAGAACACATATTAATTAAAAGCCTAAATCACATCCTTACATATACATCTATATTTCTCTTTAAAAGTTAAATATCTCTGTTAAAGGTTTTCTTTTTTTCACATTTCCTTTTTTTTGTTTTCTTTTATTCAAGTTTTCAATTTTATTATTCTTCTTTTAGAAAAAAAAAATTGAAATACAAATATTTAACTTTTAAATTATAGAAAATAAATTTTAAAGTTTAAAGTTTCCAAATTTAAGAGGATTTTATTATTATTTTTTCTCTCACTCATTCTTATGACGTGTTTGTTTAAAAATGCCTCAAGTAGAAACAAAAATTAGAAATAATAGCTACAAATAATAATTGAAAATTGACAACAAGAAAAATATAAAAAGAGAAAAATTAGAAAACAAGTTTTCTCGTTTTATGTGAATTTTTCATATGTATCCTCATAGAAAAATAATTTTTTAAATTATATGAATAAAAATTAGAAGTTTAAAATAAAGATAATAATAGGAAATAAAAAAAATAAGTTTCAAAACATGCCTCAAGTAGAAATGAAAACTAGAAATTAATAATTCAATTGATTAATTGAATTTTCACAACAAAAAACAAAATATAAAAATAGAAATATAGAAAAAAGTAAAATAAATCTTAAATTTAAAGTTTTAAAAATGTTAGAGAACTTTATTATTGCAATAAAATTTAAAAATTAAAAATAATAATTGAAAATTGACAACAAGAAAATTAGAAAACAAAATTTGTCTTTTTGCTCGTGTCTTTTTATCTGAAATTTTCATATGTATCCCTATATCCCTATAGAAAAATAATTTTTAAAAATTATATGAATAAAAATTTAAAGTTAAAAATAAATATAATAATATAAAATTAAAAAAAACTTTCCAAACATGCCTCAGGTACAAATGAAAACTAGAAATTAATAATACAAATGATTAATTGAATGTGACAACAAAAAATAAAATAGAAAAAAGAGAAAAATGGAAAAATAAAAATAAAAATAAAATTTAAAGTTTTGAAAATGTTAAAGAACTTTATTATAGCAATGAAATTATTAATTAAAATTAAAGTTCAAAATCATAGTTGAAAATTGACAAGAAGAAACATATAATAAGAGTAAATTAGAAAACAAGTTACCTGTGGGTCTTTTTATGTTAATTTTTCATAAGTAACCTCATAGAAAAATAATTTTTTAAAATAATATAAATAAAAATTGAAGTTGAAAAATGAAATTAGAAATTTAAATTCAAAATAATAGTTGAAAATTGACAATAAAGAGTACATTAGGAATATAGAAAACGAATTTTCTCTGTCTACTTGTGTCCTTTTATGTTTATTTTTCATATGTATCATCATTGATTTTTTTTGAGTATATAAATAAAAATTTGTAGCTTAAAATAATGATAATAATAGAAAATAAAAAATTATGTTTCCAAAAATATCTCAAGTAGAAATGAAAATTATAAATTAATAATTCAAATTAATCATATAAAATTGGATACAAAAAAACATATAAAAAAGAACAATGGAAAATAAATATAAAATTTTAAAGTTTTGAAAATGTTAGAAAATTTTATTATTTCAATTAAATTAATAATTAAAATTCACATTAAAATTTGTAATTGAAAATTGACAACTAGAAAAATATAAAAAGAGTAAATTAGAAAATTCCGCTTTTTCCTTGTGTCTTTTTATGTTAATTTTTCAAATGTATCCTTATCGAAAAATAATTTTTTAAAATAATATAAAGGAAAAAATTGGAGTTTAAAAATGAAAAATTAGAAATTTAAGTTCAAAATAATAATTGACAATTGAAAACAAGAAAAGGATGTAAAGAGTAAATTAGAAAAGAAGTTTTCTCTTTCTACTTGTGTCTTTTTATGTTAATTTTTCATATGTATCCTTATAGAAAAATAATTGTTTTTAATAATATAAATAAAAACTTGAAGTTTAAAATTAAATTAGAAATTTAAATTCAAAATAATAATTGAAAATTGACAACCAGAAAAATTTAAGAGGAGTAAATTAGAAAACAAGTTTTCTCTTTCTACGTGTGTGTTTTTATGTTAATTTTTCATATGTATCTTTTATAGATTTTTTTAAAATTATATAAATAAAATATTTTAGTTTAAAAATAAAGATAATTATACAAAATAAAAAAATTAAGTTTCCAAAAATGTCTTAAGTAAACATGAAAATTAGAAATTAATAATTCAACTTAATAATAGAAAATTGACAACAACAAAAAATATGAAAGAGAACAATGGAAAAATAAAATATAAATATTAAAGTTTTGAAAATGTTAGAGAGATTTATTATTGCAATGAAAATATTAATTAAAATTAAAATTCAAAATCACGATTGATAATTGAAAACTAGAAAAATATAAAAAGAGTAAATTAGAAAACAGGTTTTCTCTTTTTACTTGTGTCTTTATATGTTAATATTTCCTACGTATCCTTATAGAAAAATAATTTTTTAAATAATATAAATAAAAAATTGAAGTTTAAAAATGAAATTAGATATTTAAATTCATAATTCAATTAATAATTGAAAATTGACAACATGAAAAATTTAAGAAGAGTAAATTAGAAAACAAGTTTTCTGTTTCTATTTGTGTATTTTTATGTTAAATTTTCATATGTATCCTTATAAATGTTTTTAAATTATATAAATAAAATATTATAGTTTAAAAATAAAGATAATGATATAAAATAAAAAAATTAAGTTTCAAAAAATGTCTTAAGTAGAAGTGAAAATTAGAAATTAATAATAGAAAATTAACAACAAAAAACAAAATATGAAAGAGAACAATGGAAAAATAAAATATAAATATTAAATTTTTGTAAATTTTAGAGAAATTTATTAGTAATTGAAATTCAAATTAAAAATCATAACTGATAATTGACAACTAGAAAAATATAAAAAGAATACTAGAAAAATTAAAAAGAGCAAATTAGAAAACAAGTTTTCTCTTTTTACTTGTGTCTTTTTATGTTAATATTTCATACATATCCTTATAGAAAAAGAATTTTTAAATAATATAAATAAAAAATTAAAGTTTAAAAAAGAAAATTAGAAATTTAAATTCAAAATAATAATTGAAAATTGACAGCAACAAAAAAATAAAAAGAGTAAGTTAGAAAACAAATTTTCTCTTTTTATGTTAATTTTCATATGTATCCTTATAGAAATTATTTTAATATTGTATAAATAAAAATTTGATGTTTAAAAATAATAGAAAATAAAAAAGTTGAGTTTCCAAAAACGCCTTAAGTGAAATGGAAATTAGAAATTTATAATTCAAATTAATAATAGAAAATTGACAACAAAAAACAAAATATAAATAGAGAACTATGAGAAATTAAAATATAAATTTTTAAGTTTTGAAAATATTGTAGAACTTTATTATTGCAATGAAATCAATAATTAAAATTCCAAAAAATAATTGAAAATTGACAACAAGAAAAATATAAAATGAGTAAATTAGAAAACAAGTTCTCTCATTTTATTTGAGTCTTTTTATATTAATTTTTCATATGTATCCTTACATAACAATATTTTTTGACATTATATAAATAAAAATTTGAAATTTGAAAGTAAAGATAATGATAGAAAATAAAAATTTGGACATGTACTCTTTTTTTCTTTTTTTTTGTTATAAGTTTTCAATTTCAATATTTGTCTTTTCAGGAAAAAAAATTGAAAGATAAATATTGTACTTTTAAAATTAGAAATTTATTATTTTAATTATTTTTATTTTTTATTTTATTTGAATTTGGAAAAATAAATATTACATATTTGAATTTTATGAAAGAGAAGGAATAAATTTGTCTTTTGGACATATGAACTCGGATCGATGCACATAAGTTTTCAACTTGAAGACAATGTAAGTTGGATTAAAGCCCAGCACGTGACCACAAGGTACTACTTCTCATGAGAATTAAACTCAGGAGTTTCAAGTACATACGGTTTGATTTCAGAGAGATTCACGACTAGCTAAGTTATCACCCAAGTGATTCTCCTTTGAAAACAAATTTATCATTAGTTTCTTTTAACATTTTTTATTCATGAATCAAATGTCTTATATAGGGCATTTACTACTAATAGAGATAATATAGGACTAGCATGGAATCAAATATTAGATATAGGAAGTTTTACTTTTTTGTATTTTTTCTATAAATAGAGATTTCATTGTACGTTCCAAATCATACATTTAATAATAAAAATCTAGTGCCTCGATGGCTTTCAAAGTGGACGTAGGTCTCTCTTGAGGCTGAACCACTATAAAACTTTTTGTCTCTATTTGATTTTATTTTATGATATTTATAATTCTATCAAAAATTACATTGACATCTAATTATAAATCCGCGCTAAAATCAAACAACTTATAAATTAAAGATAGGAAAATTAGCCTAATCTAAAGATAATATTTTTTTAGAGAAACAATTATCTCGAACTCACTTGTTCTTATATAGCCCATAAATTAGTAAAACAAAAATCCAAAAAGAAAATGCACATAGTACATATATTTTTCCTAATTACATTGGAAATTGTATTCATTAAAGAATATATGAAATAGTATGTACAAATAATAATTATTCTTTGTAAATTGCAATTGGGTTTAGGAGTAAATTAAAACACTGAAAAGCTGCCCTACCATATTGTTGGAGAACACCTCCACACAAGATCTCACATTGGAAAGATTGAAGTGTATTGAGTGGTATATATTGTAATGATTGTACCCAAACTCATGAGCTATTGGTTTTTTAGCAAGATTGGGCTACCAACCATTCCTTGTTATATCCAATTTCAAAAAGCCCAATAACTTGGGCTCAACCTAAGGTCCAATTCCTAACACATATTTGAGGTTAACTTTAAACTCTTTTACTATAAAATGAAAACTTCAAACCCTCCCAATCTCATTGTGAATTTTAAGAAGCCCCTCATACAACTACGGTTAACGTGCCGTTCATCAAAAAGACTAAACTAACCTCAAATAATATATTCATGCAAAGTTTCGGAAAAATTAATTTATTATGAGTAAACCATACTTTATATCCTTGAAGTTGCACGTTTTTCTCGTTTCTGTTCTTAAATTTTAAAATTTACCCTAAATATTCTTAATGTTAATAAAATCAATCGAATTATGTCCCGAGACCCATTTTCCGACTATGTAGTTGACAAAAATTGCCTGTGTGACAATCGGAATGAAAAATTAGCATACAAGTGTCATTTTTATAAGAAAAAATACACGTCATTTAATTTACAATATCTAATTTACAAAAAAAAAAAAAAAACTCTTTTCTTCATCTTCATAGAAGAACAAGATATTTTCTTTTGGCCTATCTTCAATTATATGGGTGCAAAGTCTGTAGATCTTTTGTTTTTCCAACTTTTGATTTCATAAGTAATCCATAGTTGATTTATATTTAAGCAAACAGTCAAGGTCGGATGTGTTCAAGGAAGCAAATACCCGACTCTTATCTAATTAAAAGATGTAAGGACAGAAACAAGAAAAACATGTAACTTCAAGGACATAAAGTATAGTTTAACCAATTTATTACTAGTAAATATCTTGTAGCATCCAGCTCGAGTCAGCGTGGCCAGAAGCCTTTGTAGTGTCAAAGTTCTGGTGTTGGGTGAGCTATCAAATGGCGATAAGGCTATCTATTGTCCCACATCACCCAGGGAAAAATGTTAAGTATAAAATATAATAGGTCAAACTTTTAAACCAGTAAAAAGTGATTTTCCTAGGCTCAAACTAGTATGGCAGATGTTGGGCCTAGGAAGACAGAGTTGTGAGGACTAGTATATCGGAAGTTATCTTGAGGGGTCACTTTAGCTCATTTTTTAAAGTATCAGGGCTTGAATGACCCCAAAAAAAGAGTAAATTGGCTCAATTGATCCATTTTTTGAAATATAAGGGCTACTTTGAGACTAATGTCCAAAAAAAAACAAATTTATAGGGATTTGGTTGTATATTTTTCATTTATTCTTAAGGGAGTCCGGTACAATATTTACACTTGCAATTGAGGATCAATTTTTTTCTCCCTCTCTATGCCTTGGTTTTTTTTTAAAAAAAAAATAAAATCAATTTAAACATGATGCCTTGTATTTAGTATTTATTTAATTTTTTTTGTCTATGTATTTCCTATGCATTGGGAGAGAATACCGAAGGAGTCATTGCTGATGTTTTCTTCCTTTTGTTTTAAAGGAGATATATACAAATGGAGGTCCCTACCCTACATATCCATCATGCCCTTCACATTTCCTAACTAATTAAATATAGTTATAATTAATTAATTAATGATTACCATAAAAGTTTGATTAAGAAAGCTCTTGTATCGTCCGTCACCATCTGGGTATACATCCTCATATTTGCCTATATATTAGTTAGATTAATCCATCTATTAATTATCTGGGTTCTTACAACATAAGAACAAGTCATTATTTTTGCAGCAAATCTGCACTTTTCTCTCAGAGAAGACATCCATAGTGATTATCAAAGACAAAGATTGCAAAATTCAGTATTTTCTGCTTCACGAGGTAATTCGAAAACACTTCCTAATTTGATATGATTTGCTGTTCCTACCAGATTTTGTTTTAGAATTGTTCAACTCCCTGTATGAACGAACTTTTGGGAAATTCCAAATCATCATCATCCATCTCTTTCCAGCTAGCACACATATTAGCTAAATCACAACCTTGTATATATATATAAACTCTTGAAAGATATTGGATTGAAGGAAAAAATCTATAATTGGGTTTCCTACGAAATTGTTACCAACGCCATCTTAGATTATTTGTGTGCATAGATGTGTAAGATCTAACATACATACTTCTCTTTAAAAGTGGTAGTCCTCTATTAAAGGTTTTCTTGTCTTGACATGTATTCTTTTTCTTCTTCTTGTTTTTTTTTTTCAAGTTTTAAACTTTAATAATTATAAAAAAATTGAAAAAAGAAATATTTATTTTTTTAGAAATAAAAAATTATAGAAAAATAATAAATTTAAAGGTTTTCAAAGTTTTAGAGAACTTTTACTAAGGATATTTTTTTAAATTACTCATTCTTATGACGTGTCTGTTCAAAATTGCCTTAAATAATAAGAAAAATTAGAAATTACTAATTACTAATTAAAATAAAATTTTCATCAGAATAATCGAAAATTGACAGCAAAACAAATATAAAAAGTGTAAATTAGAAAACAAGTTTTTTTTTGTATGTTGTCTTTTTATGTTAATTTTTCATATATAAAATAAAATTTTCAAGTTTAAAAATAAAGAATATAATAGAAAATAAAAAATTGATAAGAATAAAAGAGAAAAATCAATTAAAAAGAAATTACTTACTATAATCATGTCCATCGCACGGGTTGAAGACTAGTTATACTCCAATAAGAGAGTCTTGTTTATTACACATATTTTGTTTAAAATATGTTTTTTAAAAGGAAAAATAGAATATTGAAAATAAAGAAATAAATTTACTAAATTTATTTTAAATTATATTTTATAATGTAATATGATAATTCGATATCTTTCAAACCCAGAGTTAGATACCAAAGTTAAACCCATTAAGCTTAATTCCTACCAATAACGTACATGTAATTAACATGTGCTTGCATACATATGTAATTTTCCAACTATTGCGTTAGTTTATGGATTTACCAAGTGCATTCTTGAAAAATAGTGACTACTAATTCTCATGTCATTAATTTAAAAAAAAAACAACTCAATTTATTTATTTAATTTTTATTGTGTCAAAAACAAGAGATTTCTTCAAAATTTGAAATATTAGAAATTAGATTTTTAAGTTTTTTGGATTAGAAAACGTAAAAGAGAAAAAAAAATTTTAACCAGTTTAACCATTGGGTGTTTCAATCGAATTAAAATTCTAAAATTTTCTTATAAATTAAGCTTACCATAGTATCTTTATCGTTAAAAAATTTATTTTTGTTGAATTAGGAAAACTAAATATTGTATTCATATTATTTAAAAGAGAAAAAAAGAAGGGACACATGTCAAAATGATAAAAAAAAAAAAAGTTACACTAATTTTATTGTATGGTATAAGCAGCTTAGAAAATAAAATTATATAATATTTTAATCGTTTAAAAGAGAAAAAAATAGAAAATCCATTTTGGTAATTGTGTATTTCAATCAAATTAAGATTTTAACTCTTTTTATAAATTAGTCTTATTATTTTAATTATTATAACTTTGTTGTATTTTCTTTGAATTTGGAAAACATAAATATCATATAACATATTTGAAATATATAAAAGAGGAATTAAAAGAGAAGGAATAAGTATCAAAATAAGATATAAGATATACAAGTCTATGCTAATTGAATAATTAAAATAAATAACAATAATATATACAAAATTAACAAAACAAGTAATATATAGAAGATTAACAACGAGTTATGTTCAGTACTCAATATAATGTTCCAAAACTCAAAAAATGTATGTTGGGCCTCTTGGCCCATGTTTCCTTTTGATGGGCCGCTTAAATATGGAAACAAAAATTCAGGTTCAAATTGATAATTTTTTTGCAATTACTATGTCAATGGTTGAAACTTGAACTGATCAGTGTAATCTCTACCAAGTGTTTTTTGTCATGTTTACTTCTTTTCATACATGTCTTTTTTTATAAAAAAAATTATAAAAATTTAAACTACAAAAGTATAATGAAAAATCAAATTACTAAAATTTTGGAGAATGCTTCTTATTACCATTTAAATTTATCATAAGTAATATCAATATAATTAAATAATAACAGTGAAAAAAGTCGTTATAAATTTTAAAAATGAAGAGAATATATATAGTCCAAACATTGAAACATATAGGAGTACAAATTGCAAAATGAGGAATTGTGAATCATACGCTTCTTATTACAATTTGAATTTATCATAAGTAATATCAATATAATTAAATAATAACAGTGAAAAAAATCGTTACAAATTTTAAAAAATAAACTGAATATACATATAGTCCAAACATTGAAACATATACGAGTACAAATTGCAAAATGAGGAATTGTGAAGCATCTTTTGTTGATGTTGAAGAAGAGTGATGAGAGTATGATGAAACCCTTGATATTTCCTTGGTTCTCATTTCTCATCAGAATACCACAACGGAGAGTAGAGTTGTTGGCTTGTGGAATATAAGGAGGGGGCAATTACACTATTGATAAGTTGGCTTTTAAATAAGTAGATAGGCCTATGACTTTGACCCTAGTTATAAGGCCCTCTTGCGGGTGGCTTTTCAACATTGACGCTTTCATTGAGAGTTGCACATACTTGTGGACAGGTTCGTGGGTTGATATTGTCATAGGCGGGTCTACCCCAAAGCCCATCTCTTGTAGAGTTGGGCAAGGTTACGTTATTCTGACTCACAGGTCTGGGGCGGTCAATAGGCCAACAGTCGAAATGGTCCAGCCCGGGCTAAATCAAAGATTTATGCCGATAAGAGTCGTCATGGACCGAATCAAAGATTTGTACCCAAATAAGCAATCATGGCCCAATCAAAAATTTATACTAAGACTTGCGGGCCCACCCAAAGGTAGAGCCCTCCAAAAAAGTGGTATATGTCGAGGGATGTCAAAAATACTCGTACCCAACGGGTACCCGCATGACCCGCCCTAAATTAAACAGGTATGCCCCATTGGTTAATGGATTGGGGACGAGTACATATATATTTATGGGTAAAATAACATATACGGGTATGGGGATAGGTTTGTTGAAATCCAACCCGCTCCATACCTGTATATATTATTACTTACATATATATCATTTATAATACTTATATTCATGTTTTTAATTTTTTTTTTATCATTTTTACACTTATTAGAGTTACCATAATTACATTTGGCAAGGTTTTTACAATTACTGGTATTCTCAAAATTACAATTGGTAGGTATGGGTAAAGGGTGGGTATTACCCACACCAACGGGTACGAGGATGGGGTGAAGAATCAAATACCCAGCGGGTATTTTAACGAGGACGAGTAAGGATTTTTCTAACGGGTACGGAGACAGGTAAAGAGGTCCCCGTTCCAAACCCGCCCCATTGACATTCCTACGTATACCGCTATCTACGGCGCATACGCTATATTCTTTAGTAAAAGGCGAAAGAATAGTTCGCTATGTGTGGACCTCGTGACTGCGTACTTTGTTTAGAATTCCATTCTATTCAAACCCAACCAGTCTCTCAGTTTCGAATGTTTCGATGTGGGACTTTAAGAACTTAAAAACGACACCAACTCCATCCGTTTTGTGTATATATTAACAATAATATATACAAACTTAACAAAAAAATAATATATAGAAAATTAACAACTAGTTATAGCTAGTACTCAATCTAATCTTCCAAGAGAAATTTTATTTACACACCACCAAAACATTATCTTTACATCATTTTTTATTTTTTTGTAGTTTACATAAATATCTTTGTACACAATGACATATTAACCCTTAAACTAAAAATTTAAAATAAATAATTTTTACATATTTAATTAGATACCACTAAGTTTACACCAGAATACTCCATGAGAAAAAAAAACAACAACAAGATGTTGTTTATCTGAAAGAAAAACAACAAGGCCCTGCCATTTTTCTAGAAAAAACAACATGGCACTGTCGTTCTTCTGGAAGAAAAACAACACGACACAATTTCTGGAGAGAAAATCGGACCTGGTTTGCTAATTTTTGTTTTAACAGTTTTTAACACAAAATCAGCACATGAAGTACAATTATACACATCCACTAATGCTATGTAACAATTACTTTACCAATCTTGTTCAATTTGAGAGATTTTCAGAAGTAATTTACATATTAGAAAGATTTACAAATCAATGGTATTCTCTATATTCAATCTTCGACTGTGTTAATGATTGAAACTTGAATTGATCACTTTATCAGTGCAACATGTACAAAGTTTTCCTTGTCATGTTTACTTCTTTTCATGCAATACACATGTTTTTTTTTAAAAAAAAATTATAAAAATTTAAACTACAAAAGGGATAATTAAAAATCAAAATTACTAAAATAAAGGTTACTTTATCATGTTAAATAGAAACTTTGGAAAAATTATTTCTATTATTTGGAAAATAAATATTTCCCAATAATCAAATGTTGTTCCAATCAATCTAAATACTTCCATCGACCATCATGATCATTTCTAAAATCAAATGTTGCAATGAAGATTGTAACAGAGGATTAACTTCAAAAGGAATACAAAAACTTTTCTACTTTTTGATCAAATGTGTAGGTTATAACTAAAGGTAATTTAGATCCCCAAACAACTTGTTTTTGGTAACCGGGAATAACAATGTACAATTTTGTCATTTGGAATGCTATATGAGTCTAAATTTGGGTCGTCAAGTTGCAGGCATATAAATTTTTCGCCTAAAGATATGGTAAGTTGGGTTAAACCCTAGAGCTTGGTTAGAAGGGTATTGCTCCTTGTAGGATTTGGTCTATTCCACCAAGACATCCTTATGTCATGTGGGTATTACTACCAGAAAATAGGTATTTTCCATTGAAAATTGCTCATCACAAAATGTTTGCAACGGAAGATTTGAGAAGGATTTTGAGTTCGATTTTGCGGCGGAATATTAATGACGAAATTGCTTTGTGACAAACTTCTGCAACGGATATTCTGTCACAAAATAATAAATTAAAAATTGTTCATTTTGTGTCAAAAACTATATTCGTCGCTAATTGTCACAACATTTGGTGATGGAATTTTCATCGCTAATGATAATTGTCAATTTGCTAATACTTGAGACTAAAACAACATCGTGAAAATTGTTTTATTTAAATAAAAAAATCCCTTATTAAACCCTGCAGCAGCGGTACCAGCGCATTTTTTTAATTGAAAACTTATGGAAGGACATTTAATGCTTGAGCTTTATAATTCCACTATCCAATAGCCAAGTATTTGGAGCATTATACTCAGAGTCAGTGCAAGAAAATAGTTGCTCTGGCACTTCTTTTTCTTTGGAGAAATTAGCTTCAGCCTTTTCTTTCTTTTCCCGGTACCAACAATCTCGATAAGAATAATTTGCGATTCTACATTTAGAGCATTTAAAACGGAAATCTCTAGATTCATGACCAGAATGATTTGGGATTCTTGATTGTTGCTCAGCTCTTGTATATTTCTTTTCAGAGATATTGACATGGCAATGAAAAGCTTGTTCAAGTGGCTGATTTGAGAATCTGCGTATTCTCCTTTCATGAGCTTCAAGAGAACCAGAGAGTTGGTGCAATGTAAGTTTAGACAAATCCTTGGACTCCTCTATTGCTGCAACTACATGCTCAAACTTTGAAGGCAAGTTCCTTAGAACTTTTTCAACTACCTTTTGATCTTAAATTGTTTCGCCACCACTCTTGATTTGATTAATGATTTCTGTAGTTCTTGTGATGAAATCTCGAATATTTTCATTTTCATTCATGGCCAAGTTGCCAAATTCTCTCCATGCTGTCTGAAGCTTCATAGAAACAACATTGGAATTCTTTCTGTAAAATCTGCCATGCCTCCCTTGCTTCGTTAGCTCCATAAATTCTTGGATAAATTATTTTGCTTACACCAGAGTGAATCAGCCTCATGGCAGTAGCATCTCTTTTCAAATTCTCCTTGTATTCCTTTTTCTTTGTTTGTGTCCAGCCTGCATCGCTACTTTTGGCTGTCGACGGTTCTTTATAAGTAGTTTCGATTATATCCCACAAGTCTTGAGAAATGAATATCGTTTTCATTTGAGAACTCCAATAGTCATCTGTCATAGTGCTCTCCAACTTTTCTGGGACTTGAGTTGCTATGTAATTAAACAATGGTGAATCAGTTGTGTTTGCAGCCATGACGATGTAGCCACTTGCTCCGATACCAAAACTGTTGGGGCAGATGGAAGTGTAGTGGTTTTAAGCTTTGAGTAGTGAAGAAAAAGAGACAATTCTTATAGATAATACATGCAGTGCTGCTGCTCCTGCAGTTGTTTTATCACTTTGGAATTCTTGGGGCTCACTTACACTATTGCCCAGAGCAAGCCATTATTTAAAATACCTTGAGATAAGTCTAGAAAGTCCTTATTAAACTTCCAAGTATAAGATTATCAAAATGGAATAATTGTTTCTTGTATTGATTTGATTTACAAAAAATATATATATATAAGCATCGTTGTACAAAGCTACGTATTGTTAACTAAGTGTCCTAGTTTGACAAGAGTCCTAGATACAAGTAAGAAGTTAGAACAGCTTGAAAAAATGGATAAGAGATGGTTGATAATTCACGGTGTTGCATTTGTAACAACATCAGATGAGACCAGAGCTGTTGGCAGAGCTTTTGAATCAGTTAAGATTGATGCCTTATCTTTGTCTTGTGGATATACCTAGGACTCTTGAGAACTGAAAAGACTTATAGAAAATACATCACTAATTAACTTCACCCAAAAAACAATGAGTGGGAAATTGCATATTAACTTCTCAACAATATTGCCTTAAACGGACAACACTGTCCACTTTGAGGAATGGAAACTCAACAAGCATTTATAACAACACAAAATGCTCAAGGGGAACCCAAAATCTCTGGATCCCTCATGAAGAAAGAAACACAGGACGCTTTGTTCGGTTGGGTAGAAGCTTCAGCTTGATCTGGGTCAGCTTGGCAACCACGTCCTTCACATCCGTCCTTTCCTCTGGTATTTCTCTTGAACACTCCAGACCCATTTCCAAGAGGGAGAAAAGAGAATCATGCACCATGTCAATATGTCTGGTTCTGCTTCCATTTGGCTTTAAAACAATATCAACAACATCCAACAACGTATTAGGAAATGATGCGTTAACCCATTGTCTCAAGCTTACTTCTCCGACAAACATTTCATCTGTTGGTTTCTTTCCAGTAACTATTTCCAACATCATTATCCCATAGCTGTACATGTCGCTCTTAATAGAAACACGTCCCTCGAAGCCATACTCTGTTTTGAGTTATGATCGCACTTGTCAACAAGATAAAGATGATAATGACAAAGAAGTAGATTATCATTTGTTAAGAAATAATTTATAATTTGGAAAGTTTACTAAATTAAGTTAGCTACTTACTTAAATATATAGAGAATAGCGAGTTTACCAGGTGCAACATAGCCAATGGTGCCTAATGTCCTGGTATGCACTGCATCGTCTACCTTTGTGAGGATTTTCGCAATGCCAAAGTCACCAACATGTGCAACCATGTCTTCATCTAGCAAGATATTGTTGGGCTTTAGATCACAGTGTACAATTGGCTCTGACTGACCATAATGGAGATAATCTAAAGCTGTTGCCACATCAATCATAATGTTGATTCTTTGCAAGAGATTCAAGTTGTGGTTTTCGGAGTACAACCACTTCTCAAGGCTTCCATTTGACATATAATCCATGATCAAAGCTCTAAACTCAGGATTCGAGCAAGAAGTGATGATCTTAACAAGATTCCTATGTCGAGTTGTCCGCAAGACTTTGCACTCTGCGTCAAAACTTCTAAATGCACCATCTTCTTTTGGATTCAGAACCTTTACAGCAACAACGGTACTATCAAAAATCTTTCCCATATACACCGAACCATAACTCCCAATTCCGACCAAATTGGCTTTAGAGAAGCCATTTGTAGCGCGACGAAGTTCATGATATGTGATCATTTTATGTTCAAGAATTTGTAGCGAATCTGAAGAACTTGGAGTACTCCTTTTGCTCTTGTGTTTGAATGCTCTCAGTATGTAGAAAAGAGAAACAAAGATCAGCACAACTGCAACAACTGGAACAACATACTTAAGCAGGATTTGTTTGGTGTTGGAATTTTGATGAGAGCAAGTTTTTAGTAGTAATTTTCCGCAAAGCTCCTTATTTGCCAGAAAAGATTCTACGGTAAAGTTAGAAAAAACTCCTCCATTTGGGATCTCTCCTGATAAGTCGTTGTAAGATAGATTCAAATGTTTGAGAAGATTGAGTGACTCGAGTGACTTGGGAATAAGACCGGATAGATTATTGTAGGAAAGATCCAAGAACTCCAATGATTGTAAGTCACCAAGTGACTCAGGAATAGTCTCATGCAATGAGACAGATCAAGGAAACTTAAGCTTTCGAAGTCCCCGAGAATAGCTGGGATTTTACCGGTGATTTGGTTCTGAGAAATATCCATTTTTTCCATGACTTTCGACATTTTCATTTCTGAAGATAGGTTCCCAACTAAGGAATTTTGTGATAAATCCATGAAAATGAGATTTTCAAGGCTCCACAAACCTGCAGGAATTGATGAAGTCAATGAGTTATTGGTGAGATATAGCTGTTGAAGACGATTAAGTGATCCAATGCAATGTGGAATAGGTCCAGTGAGCCTATTATCTTGGAGTTTCAATTCTCCCAGATTTCTTAGATTACAAATTTCTTCAGGGATAGAACCTCCAATCTGGTTGTTATAGAGAAACAATCTCTGCAAGTTTCTCAAATCACCAATAGTTGGCGGAATAGTTCCGTTGAGGTTGTTATCTCCCAACACCAATAAATTCAAGCTTCTTAATGCACCGATTGATTCTGGAATTTGACCATTTATTTGGTTTCCGAAAGCAGTAATCATTTGCAGAGAATTTGAAAAATTACCAATGGAATATGGTAGGACACCACCAAGATGATTATTGTCCATGCTCAGCTTTTCGAGGAACCGACAATTTGTTAGTGCAGTAAGAAACCTCAATTCCTCAAATTCGGGGTCTCCGGTCAGTCTGTTGTCTTCTAAACCAAGGAAGCGAAGACGAGGTAAATTTCCGAGACTTGAAGGTATTGGTCCAGTGAACATGTTGCCGGCCATGTCCAGTAGAAACAGTTTCGATGAGTTTGATAAATAAGCAGGAATGCTCCCACCAATTCGATTGTGCCCAAAAAACATTTGTTCAAGATTCGGAAGATGAAGCCCTGTGTCAAGCGGAAGATCTCCCGAGATGCTATTGTTTAGAATTGCAATAATTCTGAGAGAGGAAATATTGAAAACCGAGTGAGGTATGGGCCTAGTGAGGTGATTGTGCTGTAAATTCAGAGTATCTAAACTTGTCAATTTCCCAAACTCATCAGGAATACCTCCATGAATATTGTTTCTAGCCAATGAAAACTTTACTAGGCTAGAAATGTTTCCCAAAGAAGTTGGAATTGTACCAGTCAAGTCATTACTTGTCAGATAAAGCTTCTCGAGCTTCTGGAGAGTCCCGAGTTCTGCCGGCACACTCCCATTCAATTTGTTGCTGGAGAGATCCAACATCGTTAATCCTGTGCAACGGCGTAAAGTAGATGGAATTTGGCCTATAAATTGATTGGCAGCAAGGTATAGTGCCTCAAGTCTAGGCCAGTGGAGACAAATATCAATTGGAAGATAGCCAGAGAAGCTATTGTTTTCGAGAGTAAAATAATTGATAGAGGAGATGTTAAACATGAAGGATGGAAAAGAACCTGTAAATCTGTTCTCCAGCAAAATAAAGGTCTCCAACGCCGACATATTTCCAATCGAAACTGGAATGGTGCCATTAAAATTGTTTCCACTTAGATAGAGGTGATGGAGGTTTTTCAATGTGCCCAACTCCTCTGGTATGCCACCACTTAACATGTTTATTCCTAGGGAAACTAATTCAAGCTTAAAGCAGTTATGTAAACTCGGAGGTATCAATCCTTCGAATCGGTTAACTTGTAATATAAGTGTTTTGAGCCTACTCAAACGACCCAGCTCATATGGAATTTGGCCATGAAAACTGTTGTTAGAAAGAATAAGCGAAACCAGGAAGGATAGGTTTCCAACATAAGGGGATATTGTACCTTCAAGTCCGATATTCGAAAATTGCAGAGCCGTGACTCTTTGCCTCCGTTTGCTACAAGTGACCCCAACCCAGTCACAGAAGTTGGCTCCTCTTGTCCAGTTACTACCCATGATTGTGTTGGTGGGATCATATGTGATTGCAGAATTGAAAGCAAGAAGAGCTTGTTCATCAGTCATATTTGAGGTGGGTGAAGCAAAAGAAGCTGCTAATGACAGAATTAATAGCACTTCAAGGTGCGAAAGAAAGAATAGAGTTTTGAAAATCATGGTGAAGGATAGGTTGGAGTTGAGGCTTAGGTCTGCATTATATGGGAGGATTTAGACCAATGATTTATTTGTAAGGCCGGCTGGCCGGCCGGCCGGCGACACCAATTTTTTTCTTGTCATCTTTGGTGTAACTTATTCATGTTAGAATAAATACTACTTATTGGCAAAACCATCCAATACAATACTTGGTGTCATTTTTCTATGCCAACGACTTTTAAATAAATCAAATATGTCTGGATTCATTTGAACTTGAAAGATTGATATGGTCAAGTGAACTCCAAGTCTACCTAGCATGGAACCAGTCATAAGAGTAAGAAACATTTGGGGTTGGTCTCTCAATTCTATGACTCCACCAATCTTAATACTCAACTCCAATTTGGGGTTGATCAATGATGTGTCAAATATATACATACATTTGTGCATCCTTTACACATAAGTTCATTGCATTTTGAGTTGATTAAGAGTTAATATTGCCTAAGAAAGCTATATTTGCATATTGTAGGTGTCAAAGCAAAAAAGGGAGGAAAAGAGTGCAAAATGAAGATTTGGAGCCCAGTACTGATTTCCGATCGATCGGCCATATTCCCGATCGATCGGACCTGCCAAAACACCTAAAAATATCATCGAGACAGATTGTATTTCCGATCGATCGGACTATTCCCGATCGATCGGAGTACTATTCACAGCACTGCGTAGTTTCGCGAAAAAGACCCGAATTCACGTGTTTCTAAGCCAAAACGACCCCAACTTGTTTTGGAAACGACATAAGAGTTTGGAGAAGTATAAAAGGACATAAGATAGGGTTTTGGAGGAGAGCTTGGAGGCTGGGGAGCTGGATTTCGTGCTACCTCCATTGGAGAGCTTGGAGGCCACCTTGGAGCTTGGAGAAGAAGAGGATCTACAAGGGGGTTTCCTCTCTCCTTTTCTATCCTAGTTTCTATGGTTGATTTCCTTTGATTAATGATGTATTTTGCTTCCATGAGTGGCTAGATTTCCTACTAGGGTCTTAATGTAACCAAACCTTGAAGATTCAATAAACTTGATTTCCTTATTTCTTGATTTCTCTTTCTCTCTTGATTGTCTATGGGTGTGATTAATGCTTTTGAGTGTTTGGCCATCATTCAATTGATTTGCTGCCTAGATTGAGACCGGAAGGAGATATCTAGGATTTGCCTCAAGCCATAGATGACATAGGGTGCATGAACCATAGGAATATAAGTTTGTGACTTATGCAATCGCTAAATGATTTCCATAGTTCGTAATGGGTTTTTGATATATTAATCCGATTGTTAGGAATAACAGGGATTTATATTGAAAATACGTTTGATGTATCTAGGAATAGAACATTGAATAGGTTGGGAAATCGATTGTCATTATTGAGAGATGAATTAGGGATTAAGGAATCAAGGGAATTGAATTGGATAGGTGAGGTGAAGTTAAGTACCCTAGTGCTTTCCATCCTTGATTTCATATTTGTGTTTGATTTGTTTTTGTTCTTTTTAATTAGTTTAGTAAAAATCAAAAAACCAATCGCTAATCATTTTCTCCAATTTACATAATTGTAGCTTGTTTGACATTGATTTCTTTTGCCAACACATCCCTAGTGGAAACGATAATTTACTCATCTTTATATTACTTGTGCGATTTGTGCGCTTGCAATTAAATCCATATCAATCAATCCTTCTAGTTATACAAGTCAAATTGGACTTAATTACATTGATAGTTTACATTGATAACCATTTTCAACATTAACTTATAAGTTGTAGAAAATAAACTGTCGGTATTTGGTAAAATTTATAACTTATGTTAATTTATAAGATGTGAAAAGTCTATTTTGTTTATAATTTTAAAACTTTTTTATAAATATTTATAAATTTATAATTCTAAATATAATTTATTATGAGTAATAAATTGTAATTTATAAATACAATTCACTATTAAATTTAATTTTAAGTTTAAAATTATTATTTAAAAATTTTATAATGTTATACATAACATTATCTAACAAATTTTGAAATTAATATTTAGAAAGTTATTATTATTTTAAATTATCTAAAAAGGTTTGAAATTACTATTTAAAAAACAAAAAACGATGTAGTGCACGCTAGCGTATACCCTGTGGTTACGCTCGTTTTTTCACATCGTTTAGTACAGTGTCTCTGGCTAGCAGGGACGCTAGCATATCTGCTATAGGATTTGTTGCATCAAACGGGGCGAGTAAAATTTTATTTTAGTCACTGAAATATTAAGCTTTTTCAACCTAGTCATTCATGTTCAATCATTGATTGGAAGAGTAAAGGGTTAAACCATATGTTGTTAAATAATTTAATTTATAATAATAGTACAACCAATTAAATCTTCTTCACTTAATCAAACATTCAAATATGAATAGTGAAGGAAAAAAATATGACCAGTGAACAAATACATAGTTAATAATATTTATTAAATGTTTTACTGAAACTTGAATTTAAATAATTTTTTTAAAAAAAGTGATAAGAATAAATTGTCAAACCACTAATGTTTATGCAAATTATTAGGGCGGGGGGGGGGGGGGGGGAGGGTTGATAGCTTTAGCCTTTATTGGTTGTATTAATGTTCTTTCATTATATGGGTCGCACACCTAGGGAAAAAATGATGAAATTAACTTTTTGGTGTCCCACATGGGAGGAAACTAAGAAGAGTCATAGCAAGTTTGCTATACAAGTATAATAGGGATTCCAATAATTGGTATCTCAGTTATAGTTGATATTCCAATTATCTCAATTGTTGAGTTATACGCACATTGACTCAGAGACTCATTACATCTATTTAGCGAGCCTCACACAACAAGGCCATTTTATTCAAAAATTTTAGTTAGGCACTTAGGCTTGCGTAACGTCTGGGTTCCAGGTTTGTGGGTTGAACCGCAGTCGTCAACGGTCAGATTGTCTAAACGAGTTGACAATGGAACCGGCCCGACTTCACCAAAAAAGGCGGGTTGGATCGGTAGCCTACTTTTGATAACACTGATCCCGAGAGCAAGTTATACTATGGATGAAATTAAAATTTTGAATACACATAAATTAATTTGTTTTGTGAAGTAAACACATCATTTTAAGGAAATATTTTGTTCTCCAATTTTTTATCCCCATTTTAAACCTCATCCCGCTGGCATACTAAATGTTTAGGGGTCCTACATAAGTAAGACATATACCATTCAAGCCCATTAAAATCAGTTCAAAAATAAAGTAAATGTTCAAGTCCAGCCCCCTTGAGTTCTTTTTTTCAAACTTTGTTTGTATCTCAACGGATACATGTTAATTTAAATGTATGTGTCAGGGTTTGGATATCTCAACAATGTTATGCTGGCATAGTAAAATTCATCTTTTATCATTCATGGACAAACAAAAAGCCCTCATTTTGGGTGCTCTTTAGAGCAATTGTAAGGGCAAATGCAATGGTGGGCTGTTTGGCAAGAATGGATGGGTTAAATGGATCTTTAATGGGAAATGGAGAGGTTGAATCCATACAATGATGGGTTTTTTGGCAATCAAAGTTACTGGATCAATTTGGGGAACAAGGACTTCTATTGGGGCTTCAAATTGCCTGACTGGTGTGGGCCCGCACAAACACCAATTGCAAATCTATTCTCACGTGAGGTACGAATCATACCCATTCTTTCCCCTACGCCTCCTCTTCATCTCTTGCTTTCTCTCGTATCCGCGAATCTCACGACCCATTGGGGTCTCACGCATAAAGGTCTATGGTTGGCTCGACTATCGTCTTCCATCTTCCCGTGTTTTCTGCTCTGTTTGTTTCATTGCTTCACCGAAACTACCAAGCGATTCAACAAGGTCACCTTTCTCTTCTATTTAATCGGTGTTCATCTTCTTATCTCTTTTGTTAATTAGGGGTGAAGAACTATCTCTAGCTACCTCATCTGAAACAACCTCTGGCTGCAAAGTATCGTCAACGCTATGACCTGTGTTCAACTACGGGTCCTCGATCGTTGCTCGTCGAAGAAGAAGAATATCAGGTTTGTGGATCTACTTCTTGATTTACCTGTTCCGGTGAGGTCCTCGAATCTGATTGGTTGGCCCTTGTTTTATTCTTTTTCTCTCTATGTCTCGCAATCCTTAGAAAGATCATTGAAGAAGCATCTGTTTGGTATTTTCTCTGAACTTCAAAATTCATGTTTGCATGGACTTCTAATTTCGTGTTTGCGTTTCTTTCGTCGATGCGATTGGCTTGTGATGTTTATGGATTGTGTTTTTTGATTGTTTTTCATTCGTTCTCCTCTTGATCATTTGTTTTTTTTAATTCGTGTGAACCCTAATTTTTGTTTGATTGTATTGGCTCAGTTTTTGTATTCGGGAGAATAGAAATGTTGTTTTGTTTTTACAATGTAGCATAACTTCATAATATAGTGGTACAATTTCAAGCCTTCCCACTTCCAATTATTTTGCAGTAAACGATGCCATGAACACTAGCCAGCCTCCAAATTCCCAACATCCACCAAATCATCAACAAATGATTCCAGGTGACAATTCTGCTTTCTGGAATTACTTTGTCTAAATGGTGCAATCTGGATTTGACCCATCAACACTCCAGCACTTTGTATCTAATATATCAAACAGTCAAAGTTATCCAAATATGACCAACCATCCAACTGTTAATGCACCAAATGTGAATCAAAGCCAGCAGGTTTTTGATCAAACTACGCCAGCATCTGGTCCTACTGTACTGCCAAACGAGGCTGGAGGGTCAAGACGCAGGAGGAAGTCACGCCTTCCTCCAGAGGAGCGCACCCCAAGACCACCAAACTGGTCACTAGAGGAGGATGTCGATTTGTGTAAATCTTGGGTCACAATTGGAACATATCCGATCACTGGAATTAATCAGGATAAGCAATCCTTCTGGACAAGTGTCAGGTCAGACTTTATTCAATGAAGAGGACCGGCAGCTGGATGCAGGAATGAGTAGGCTTGTGAAAGTCGATGGGGCTTATTCATACATGGGTCACTAAATGGACTGCAATATGGAAGCAGAGCATGGAATTAATCCCTAGTGGCTCACCATACATGATCAGGTACATTATATGTCGATTTTCTTAATAATAAGTGTGTTTATACTATGTCATTATATAAGTGTTGCCTTATGGTAATTTGTATCAAATCTATGCAGACATGTAGCCATAGTTGGGTTCTATGTTTTAATATGACTGGGAGTCCAAGAACACAACCATTTTTTCTTCTTCTTTCCTTCTGTGGAGGATTGTGTAATGCATCATATGGTATTTAATTTTACTCATATTGGTATATGACATAGAAAAGTGAAATGCCTTTCCCCTGTTGCTGCTTTGGTGTACCATTTCAAACTTCTCTTGTTAATTTTAAACTTCTCTTGTATCTCCCTAGAGATTGGAAAGCAAACTCTCCAAGATTTCGTGTTATAATTAAAAAATAATTCAAATGAATTCATCAATGGAAGAGTGTAACATCCCGGTCTTTAAATTTGTTTTAATTAACATTTACTATGGGTTAATTAGAGGAAGCAAAGGGGAAGGACTTATTAGGAATACTTATTTTTAATGGTGGCAACTTCGTAATTGATATATCATATTTATCTTATAGACTAAAGAATGAAAATGTAAAGGATAAAGAAGGGGATGAACCGCCACTTCCCTTTTGTCTTTGTCCTTATCAGAGTAATACACCAATCCAAATACAAAAGAAAAGAAAGAAACTAATCTCATCTCTATGGACTTTGTCGTCTCAGTCTTGTCTATATTCTTCGTTTATCATCTCGGCAAACCGTGATAAGCAACAACTTAGAAAAGAACCGAGTTAGCTAGCTTGCAGCGTATATCCTAGAACTATTTCCAGAGCAAGGGAATTTACCATCAGATGAGAAGTTTAATATGAGTAAATGGGTCTTCCAGATGAACGAGGCTCTACACCCAAAGTAAGATTGAATACTTGTTCAGCTTGATTCGAAACTTGCTGTATATTGAGCAAGTGCACCTGCACCATAGCTATTGGGGAAAGAGTCTGGAAAGATAGGCGAGATTGTATTAAGTAAAGGTGAGTGATACTTAAAACTCTTATTTTTCACTGAATGGAAGTTCATGGCTATTACCTAATATTTGAGCATTTTATGGTGTGATTTAATATGAAATGTTTGGCCTATGTGACATTCATATTCAAGTATGACATTTTATGACGGAGAGAGTATGGATTACAGAGGTTTTTGGGACCGCATTTACTGTACACATAGCCTTTGGGGCGTACAGTGAGTGTTTATGTTGTCTACGCGCGTATGACGAGATTTATGAAATTGTACTCGTTCTGGTTTCTGATCCGTCAACCCAGATGCGTGAGATTGATATGAGTTGTCCATGGCCAAGAAATGGTATTTGATACCGTGGTTTTATTGGAATATGTAGTTTTATGGGTTTTTACTATGTGTTGCCTAAGCATGGTTTTTATGTTTTTAAATTGTATCTCTCACTGGGCTAGCGAGCTCACGCTTTTATGATTTTAAATATATTTCCAGATGGGTTAGCAGATTGATAGTATCCCACACTTTTGGAATTCAAGGAGCACCACTTGCCGAGCTATCCACGTGGAGCGAATAGGAAATTTGTAGGATATTTGTAATGTACTTGTACATTTGTAAATTATGATTTAATTACAAAGTATGGAAATCCGGAGGTAGGTGTTACAAAGAGTTTCTCCTTTATGTGTTCACATCGCAATAAATTATTTTGGCGTCTATCTTGTGCTGCATCTTGTACCAAAATGGTGATTTCTGTGAAATAGACCTAGTAGATGTTGATATAAATGGCTATTGCTTTCTACATTTTGGATGGTCTTTTAACCATTGTTTTATACATCCAAAAATTGCTCTTTAAAATTTAAACTTCTTTAAATGTATCCTAAATTTCTGAACTTCTCCGAACCACTTATTAAAATCTGTTTAACTTAATCTTGTCTTCTTTTTTTTCCTGCATATTAGAGGGCCTTTTGTTCTTCATTGAACTGACATTTGGTTTGGATTTACTTGTCTTTTGGAAAAATGTCCTTGCCATTTTTATGAAGCTTTTTAGTTTTTACTCAATACTAGTTGATAGTTGTTTTTATGTTTCCCCAATCGTATACAAGAACGAGCTGCAAGATCACTATTCCACAAGACATACAATCATCAATTCAAGTATGAGCAGTGTTGGTTGTTGTTGAGGAGCTGCTCCAAATGGCAACAATATAGTGCTGAGAGCAAAGCTGGTATTGAAGTTAGTCTTGACAAACGAGGACCGTTTGTTGACACAATGTCAGATTGGAATGTTGATGGGTCACATGGGGATGATCTGGAAGGGAAGTGACTGAGACAGGGCTGCCCGAGCATAACTTTCACCCAACATTCCCCGAGACACCTATCACGGATGAATCACTATTTCAAGCATCGAATGGTAATGAGAGAAACGATGAGGATCAAAGACCAATTGGTACTAAGGCTGCCAAAGCAGCGAAACAACGTAAGAAGTCTGGGAAAGGAGAGGCCTCAGGTCAAGTTAGCGAGAGTATAAACGCTGGATTCCATGAGATGATTGAAACAAGCCGTTCAAATTGGGAGTTATTGGTGAAGAACCGCGAAGATACACGAAGGGAAAAATAGAATTTGACCGGCAACGCCATGAGGATGATAAAAAGGCGTATGAGGAGGAGAGACAACTCACCATGAAGGTCAAAAAATCAAAGATCATGAGGAACATGGCGGGGATTATAAAGGATTTGATATCCGCAAGAAGGGAACTTAGGCATGTACAATCAGAGATTGAGTATAGGCAGCTGAATGCTTTGGTTGTTGCCCTAGAGGTTGAGCTAGAATCGAATATGGAAGGTACGATCATATTAAATAACTATGATACTATCAGCTTTTCTTAATTGTAAGCCTTAATAATGTATATACTAAAGCTTATTCTAATTCTACAAATATGAAAAAGGATAAGAACGTGGAAGTCGTAAGTCCTCCAATTCATACCACTGAACACGGAACGCAACCCTCCAACTCAGATTGGCATCAACGCTGGTAATTTTAATCATTGACAATTTAATATACCTGGTAGATGTTGATATAAATGGCTATTGTGATTCTATGGCAATTGAGTTTGATGCTTTGTAGTTTCCCTGTTGCTGTTCAATTTAGGTTTTTGAACAACTTGTTGGATTTAAGTGCAATGCTTATTACCATTAATTTTTTTTGCATTATTGAAAACAATAATGCAGTTAACTATTGCTAGTAGGAAGACCATCTAAATGATGCTACTCTATTCCCCTTGGACTATTTCTTTGGGGGAGAACCATTAAGTTGTGTATACTATTCTCTTGCTGAGAACCTCCTTTGCTGAACAATTGAGTGTTGGGTTTGAAATTCTGATTTTTTTCTTAGCTTCTCTTCATTAACCTGGTTACCTCACTATCGTATTGTTGTTGGATGATAATACATTTTTATTCATGCAGCAATTGTTGGGTGGTGACAAGCCTTGCCAACTTAGTACGGTTGCCATGTTAGCAGAACTACCTTAGTAGGCATTCCCTGCAAATGTGAATGGCCTGTAATGCATTAGCTCTCTGATTCCTATACACCCAAGTGGTCTTCTCCTCTTATTATGGAAGAATAAAAAAGATCACTAGTTGAAACGGTAGTTTGCCTTTGTCTAAGACAGTGGTGGTTCATCTTAGCATGTTGCTAGTAGTTTTACTTTCCTTCTTAGCCTGAATTTCACCAAATTTTGTTTGTTTGGGGAAAATACAAGAAAAAAAACTGGTATGTTGCTATGCAGTGAATTCTATGGATCAATGGACGATCAGATTCTGAAAGTTTAATCTTAATGCTCTTTTTTCTTATATTGGTTGGCTGAGTAAGTGTAACGCTCTTTATAATGGATGAATTGCTTCCTTTCTATAACATTACACCATTCCAATAAGCTTTGTTCATTTTTTTCTTATCCTTATAATTTTCTCGATCTTTTCCTCATATTCTTTCCTTCTCTCCTATTTGTTTTACTCCTACTTCTCTCTTGATTGTCATTTTCCTAGTAGACCGACCTATTTTTCACACTTTAATTCGTGGGAATTCTATTTTATGCCCTTCTCATTGGACAACCGATGTTGTATATATGTACATGCACACGTTGTCTATACAAGATAGAAAGGGGTGGGGGGCCTGGCACTAAAGTTCTTAAAAGGACAACCATGAATATGTGTTTTCATTTATTTATCTCTAATTCATGACTATTTTAGGGGTGGGGGGCCCGGCACTAAAGTTCTTAAAAGAACAACCATGAATATGTGTTTTCATTTATTTATCTCTGATTCATGATTGTTTTGTCAAAAACTTTAATAGATACCAACTTATAGTCAAAATGTTTCTTTATCTTATTTGTGACAATGAATACATGTAGGATGTCGGACGACCATTGGCTCAAGAGGGAGAGGGAGAGGGAGAGGGAGACACATGCTTCTGACGATGACACTAGCCAGATATAACCTGGAAACCGAGTTCACGTGTTATTATTTTGGCTACTATCTACTTTAGCATTTAATTGAGATGATTGGATGTTTTCTCCTTTGTATTTCAAAGACTCATATATGTTTATTGTGAATTTTATTTATTTGGAATGTGATTCACGTTGGATATTATTCATTTGGAATATTTCTGTATTTGATATGATTGTTCTATATTGAGTAGATGTTTTGTTGTGTTGGGAAAGA
The DNA here is from genome assembly GCF_013401445.1 of Tripterygium wilfordii. Classification (NCBI taxonomy): domain Eukaryota; kingdom Viridiplantae; phylum Streptophyta; class Magnoliopsida; order Celastrales; family Celastraceae; genus Tripterygium; species Tripterygium wilfordii. The sequence continues at coordinate 2,652,279 of NC_052232.1, read as the reverse complement.
GCATTATTGATGTAGGGAATCTTATTGCTTTGATAGCTATGGTCAATATTTCATTTTCATGCTTCAAAGATAGTAGATTCCTGACTAGGACCAGACTGGTTCCAGCTGAGGAGTTGGTTACAAGGAGTTCACATATTATATTTGAAGGTTGCCATGTAAACTCCATATATAAGCCATCAAATTCATTTTCAGACTTGCATTGATATGGTCATCACGTATCTGTTCCATACGCGAGTGAATGTATTGTGCAAGAACCTCTAGGGTTGTAATGGTGTCAATGGCGGATACAACCTCATCGGACGGAGGCATCCATGGATCGATATCAATATGCCTCTCATCGTCAATAATCATGTTATGTAGAATGATGCATGTAAGCATAATTGTTTTTAAGCTCAGAAGTCTTGTAGTAACGAACTGGTCCCTTTGTGATGCCCCATTTAGCTTGTAGAACGCCAAAGGCACGCTCGACATCCTTTCGAACACTCTCATGTGTTCTTGCAAATACTTGTTCCACATGTGTGTGTGGATGAGGGATTGATTGCATTAGCGCAGCATATCATGGATAAATTCCATTCGCCAGATAATAGGGCGTGTGGTAAACGGATCCATTGACAATGAATGGTACATTTGGCGTGCAACCTCTTATGAAATCGTTGAAAATATGAGAGTGTCGTAATACAGTAATGTCATTGTGGGAACCGGCCATACCGAAAAATGCATGCCAAATCCATAAGTCATACGAGGCTACTGCTTCCAAGATTATCACAGCAGATCTAGTGTGACCAAGGTATTGACCCTTCCAAGCGGAAGGACACCCACGCCACTCCCAGTGCATGCAATCAAGTGATCCTATCATGCCAGGGAATCCCCTTGCTGCATTTTCTTCCATTAGGTGCATAGTGTCATTCATGGTAGGTGTCCTCAAATATTGATCCTTGTACAAAACCAAAGTATTTTCACATAATTTGTTAAACGCTACCTTTGCAGTTGACTCACCAATTTTGATATATTCATCAAGACTATCCATTGGACCACCATATGCAAGAATTCTAAGTGCAGCCGTCATCTTTTGAATAGCAGATAAACCCAATCGTCTGGTGCAATCAGAAAGACGCTGAAAATACGTGTCTGTAGCTCCTAAATCGTCCTTGATCCTTAGAAATAATTCCCGTCGCATACAAAATCTTCGCCAAAACATGTGAGAAGGGTAAGTACAATTTGGTGCAAAGTAATCTCGCACAAGATCATTGTGAGCCATCTCGCAATTTCTATGAATGTTAATGCGTGTCCTTGGTTGGACAGGACCAGGTGATACCATCATGGTAAGCATTTGAGTAGGATTTTGTATTTCCTGTTGCTCAAAAAGCATACAAATCTTCATCTGAATCATCACTCGACTCCTCCTCAACAATGTTGGCTCTTCGATGAAAGAAACTCCACATTCTAAGAGAAGAATCTCCAGCCATTGTTATGTATTGATGACTTTCATAAATGAAATTTTCTTGAAGTAGAATGGGAAGTGTATTTGGCTCTGCTCAAAATATTGATTGTATAGGATATTTATAGGCAAAGGAGGATGCATTTATACAATAAAGACAAATGTAGATGTCGTCATTTACATTTTTTTTTTAATTTTTCTTCCGTCATTTACTATTTTTTAAAAATATTGTATTTATTTGCTGTAAAATTTTATTAATTAAAATAATTATTTATGGTTAATGTAATTTAATAGAAAATCATTTTCAAGAGTATATATATTATTGTATGTTATTCAAACATTTGCCACCAAAATTAAGTAACTCACACCAATATCTATTTAACACCATTGTATAATGGCAAGAGACAATACATTTTCATTCCTATCCACATCAGCAAAACACGTTTCCCAATACAATTTACTATCCCCATTACCTACCAACCATTGCATTTGCCCTAAGTGTGTTAGTGGCGGAACCCACATATAGAGCAAACATGGGGGCATGGACTTTGCCTTTTCCCCATGTTGGTCCAAGTAAATTTAGGCCAACAAAAGTGCACCATTGTGGTGCACTTTGAGCTAGTTGGCCCATTATAAATACTCCATGCCCCAACAAATTGTCCCCATTGCAACAAGTGCTCTAATGGTGCAATTGTCATTGGGACCATTAAAATGATTGGAATGTGTGTTTTCTTATATGCCTTGGGAATGGAGATGAAGATCATTCAATGGTACTTATGATATACTTTGTAATAACAAAGTCTTATGATTGTTTGGCAGGAAACGTGAAGTCAAAAAGAACCAGAAATCAAACCAGAAGAAGAACGAGAGGTTGAAGAAGAGATTTCTTTCATTCAAAAAATCTTACAGAGGTAACGGCTCTGATGAGCCTAAATACCAGTATTGTCTTGTATAGTACTGGGATAAGACATAAAGTGAGCTTCTCAATAATGAAGAATAAATTGGGCCTAAATACAATATGGGCTAAGCCGAAAACAAAGAAATAAAATAGATCAAACAAAGCCCAAAAGGAAATAAGAAAGAAAGCCTTCAAGTAGGAAGCCCATTTGAAATGAAACAAACAGATGAGCTGCTCATCGCCTAGTAGACATCGGAATCGTAGTGGAGAAGAGGACTTCTCAGTGGAGATTTTGTCAACATATTTGCTTGTTTGGATTGCCAAGCAAATATGGAGACAATGCCAACTAAAATTTAAAACAAAATTTGGATTTTGGAGCCAAGCAAATATGGAGACAAGTGGGTCCTTATCTTCATAAAACAAGTCAGCATGGGGGCAAACAAAAGTCTATGTCTCCATGCTTGGCCCAACAAAACAAAGCCATCAAATTGGCATTGTTGTGCCATATTTACATCCATGACCCACTAAATTTTGAAAAAACAACACTCATGGCCCAACAAAATAGAACCATTGTCGTTGCTCCTGCCTCTTAGTCTCGTATTGTATCCGTCATTCATGCATTGTATATATTTTGTATTGTAATCATCTCTTCATGTGATGAAAATAATTTCCTCGAATTTCTTTATTACATCTATGTTCGTAATCAATCAATATTCCACTTGCCACATGAAATGAGGTTGAAATGAGGGACAAAATTGTTTTTTTTTATTATAGGGGAAGGGGATGAAGGAGGTTCGAACTCGAGACCTCTATAAGATACCACATATACGAGTGTTATATGAGTTATTCGTGGTTCTCAATGGGGGACACGATTTGTGACTGTAGCATTACTCTAATTTTAATGTAAACATTTAAAAAAAAAAAAAAAAAGGGGTTAGGGGGCAATTTCCCCTTAGCCCCTCTCAAATAACCCATATTCATGGGTGGTTACATATCCATTTCTATGTTATCCTATGCTTATCTATGTTGTCCAATATTTACACGTTTGCAATTGAGTACCGATTTTCTTCTCCCTCTCTATTCTTTTGCTTTTTAAAGAACAAAAATTAAATCGATTTAAACATGATGCCTTGTATTCCCTATTTATTTATTGCACCTCGTCTAGGCAACAAGATTGAGAGAGAATACCGGCCGAAGGAGTCATTGGTGATGTTTTTTTCCTTTTGTTTTAGAGGATACATATACAAATGGAGGTCCCTACCCTATATATCCATCATGCCCTTCACATTTCCTAACTAATTAAATATAGTTATAATTAATTAATGGTTCCATAAAAGTTTGATTAACAAAGCCCTTGTATCGTCCGTCACCATCTGGGTATGCATCCATTTATTTGCCTATAAATTAGTTAAGATTAATCCAGCTATTAATTACCTGTGTTCTAATAACATAAGAACAAGTCATTATTTTTGCAGCAAATCTTCATTTTCTCTCAAAGAAGACAGCCATGGTGAATGGTGATTATCATCGACAAAGAGCGCAAAATCCAGAATTTTCTACATCACCAGGTAATCCGAAAACACTTCTTAATTTGATATGATTTGCTTCTGCTATTAGATTTTGTTTTGGTCATTGTCGTTGTCGTCGTCGTCGATCTCCTTCCAACTAGACTACATATTAGCTAAGCTAAATCACATCCTTATAAATAAACGCTTGCAAGATAATATTGGGTTGAAGGAAAAATATATAATTGGGTTTTCCTACGAAATTGGTACGGAAGCCATCTTAGATTAATTAGTTGTGTGCATAGATGGGTAAGAACTAAGAACTAACATTTCTTTCTACATCTAAATCTATACCTCTCTCTTTAAAATTGAAAGATCTCCATTAAAGGTTTTCTTGTTTTGACAATGTCTTCTTTCTTTTTTTTCATGTTTTCAATTTTGATATTTGTCTTTTTAGAAAAAAATGAAATATAAATATTTTAGGTTTAAAAACTCAAAAAATTATAGTAAATAAAATTTTAAAGTTTAAAGTTTTTCACAAATTTAGAAAATTTCATTATTGCAGTTCATATTTTTATATCACTTGCTCTTATGACGTGTCTGTTCAAAAATATCATAAATAGTAAGGAAATTAGAAATTAATACTTAAAATTAGAATTCAAAATAATATTTGAAAATTGAAACCAAAAATATCAAAAAAGAGTAAATTATAAATTTTTCTCTTTTTACCTGTTTATTTTTTTATATTCATTTTTCATATTTATCCTTAGAAAATATTTTTTTTTCAATTATATAAAATAAAAAATGTTGAAGTTTCAAATAAAGAATGCAATAGAAAATAAAAAATTAAGTTTCTAAACTTTTGGAGAACTTTATTAGTACAATGCAAATATCTTTTATCACTCACTCACGTAATGTCTATCTTCGAAAATGACTCAAGGTAGTATCACAAATTAAAATATGATAATCAAAATTTGAAAACATAAATAATAAATACAAAATTGAATAAGAAAAAAAGGGAAAAGTCAAAATAAAAGATAGAAAAATTCAAACTTTGCTAATTATGTACTTAGTATTACTTTATCTAAAATTTTCATTTTCATATTTTTCTTTTTATAAATTTGAAATAAAGATATTTAAGTTTCAAAAAATAAAATAATACAAAGTAAAATTTAAAAATTTTCACAATTTTAGAGAACTTTATTATTGCAATTCATATTTTTTATAACACTCATTGTTATGACGTGTTTGTTAAAAAATGCCTTAAATAGTAAAGAAATGAGAAACCAATAATTCCAATTCAAATTCAAAATAATATTTGAAAATTGACAACAAAAACTATAAAAGAGTAAATTAGAAAATTTTCTCTTTTTACCTATGTCTTTTTTTATATTAAATTTCATATTTATCCTTATAAAAAAATAATTTTTTGAATTATATTAAATTTAAATTGAAGCTTAAAAATAAAAATATAATAAAAAATTAAGTTTCTAAACTTTTAGAGAACTTTATTAGTACAATTCAAATATCTTTTATCACTCACTCGTGTAATGTGTATCTTCGAAAATGACTGAAAATAGTACTAAAAATTTTAAAAATATTAATCAAAATAAATAATAATAAATAATAAATAATAAATAAAAATTGAAAAAGAAAAAGAAAAACTGAAAATAGTACTAAAAATCAAACTTTTCTAATTTTGTACTTAGTATTACTTTATCTAAAATTTTCATTTTGATATTTGTCTTTTTGGAAAAAATTGAAATAAATATATTTAAGTTTTAAAAAATAAAAATAATTGAAAGTAAAATTTAAATTTTTCAAAATTTTAGAAAACTTTATTATTGCAATGCATTTTTTTTATAACACTCATTGCTATGACGTGTCTGTTAAACAATGCCTTAAATAGTAATGAAATTAGAAATAAGAAATTCAAATTCCAAAATAATATTTGAAAATTGACAACAAAAAATATAAAAATAGCAAATTAGAAATTCTTTCTCTTTCTACCTGAGTCTTTTTTTTATATTAATTTCTCGTATTTATCTTTATAGAAAAATAATTTTTTTGAATTAAATTTTGAACTTAAAAAATTATAGAAATAATAGAAATAAAAAAAATTAAATTTCTAAACTTTTAGAGAACTTTCTTAGTAAAATTTAAATATTTTTTATTACTCACTGTGTATCTTCGATAATGACTGAAAGTAAAATCAAAAATTAAAAAATGGCAAACAAATTTAAAATTCAAAATAATAAATGAAAACAACACAAAATTGATAAAGACAAAAATCCAAATAAAATATTTTTAATTTTGTACTTAGTATTACTTTATCTAAAATATTCATTTTGATATTTTCTTTTTAGAAAAACTGAAATAAACATATTTATGTTTTAAAAAATAAAAAATAATAGAAAGGAAAATTTAACTTTTTCACAATTTTAGAGAACTTTATTACCGCAATTCATATTTTTTATGACACTCATTGCTATGACATGTCTGTTCAAAAATGACATAAATAGTAAAAAAGATTATTAATTATTAATTGTTAATTCAAATTCAAAATAATAGTTAAAAATTTACAATAAAAAATATAAAACGGGTAAATTAGAAATTGCTTCTTTTTTTACCTGTGTCTTTTTTATATTAATTTTTCATATGTATCTTTATAGGAAATTTTTGAATTATATAAATCAAATTTTAAAGTATAAAAATAAAAAATATAATAGAAAATAAAAAATTAAGTTTCCAAGCTTTTAGAGAATTTTATTAGTACAATTCAAATATCTCTCACTCACTCATGTAATGTGTATCTTCGAAAATGACTGAAAGTAGTAGTGCAAATTTAAAAATATTAATCAAAACTTAGTATAATAAATAATAATAAAATTTATAATTTTTTATTATTACGTTATCTTAAATTTTCATTTTGATTTTTTTTGGAAACAATTGAAAGAAAGATATTTAAATTTTAAAAATACAAAATAATAGAATTTGAAAATTTTCAAAATTTTAGAAAAATTTATTTTTGCAATCCATATTTTTTATAACACTCATTTTTATGACGTATCTGTTCATAAATGCCTTAAATAGTAAAGAAACTATAAATTATTAATTCAAATTCAAAGTAATATTTGAAAATTGACAACAAAAAATATGAAAAGCGTAAATTAGAAAGTTTTTCTCTTTTTACTTATATCCTTTTTTATATTAATTTTTCATATTTATCCTTATAGAGAAATAATATTTTAAAATATATAAAATAATAATTTGAAGTTTAAAAATAAGGATATAGCAGACAATAAAAATTAAGTTTTAAACTTTTAGAGAACTTTATTTGTACAATTCAAATATCTTTTGTCACTTATTCATGTGATGTGTATCTTCGAATGAATGAACGTAGTAGTTCAAATTAAAAATAGTAAATTCAAAATAATACAAAAAATAAATAAAAAATTGATAAAGAAAACAATCCAATTAAAAGATATAAAAATTTACAATTTTCTAATTTTGCAGTTAGTATAACTTTATCTAAACTTTTCATTTTGGATATTTGTCTTTTTGGAAAAAATTGAGATAAATATATTTAAGTTTTAAAATAAAAAATAATAGAAAGTAAATTTAAAAATTTTCACAATTTTAGAGAACTTTATTATTGCGATTCATATGTTTTATAACACTCATGTTACAATGTGTATGTTCAAAAATGCCTTAAAGAGCAAAGAAATTATAAATTCAAAATTAAAATTAAAAATTCAAAAGAATAATTGACAATAAAAAATATAAAAAGTGTACACTAGAAAAAAAAATCACTTTTTACATGTGTGTGTCTTTTTATATTAATTTTTCATATCTTTTGAATTGCATAAAATAAAATTTGAAGTTTAAAAGAGAGAAAAATTCAAACTTTTTTCTAATTTTGTACTTAGTATTACTTCATCTAAAAACAACTAAAAATAAATTACTTACTATAGTAACGTGCATTGCACGGGTTGAAGTCTAGTTATACTCTAATAAGAGTCTTGTTTGACATGTATTACACATATTTTGTTTAAAATATAATTTTTTTTAAAAGCAACAATGAAATTATGAAAATAAAAAATAAATTTACTAAATTTATTTTAAATTATAGTTTAGACTATAATATGATAATTCTCTCTTTCAAACCCAGAATTAGATACCCAAGTTAAACCTATTAAGCTTAATCTTACCGAACACATACATATGATTACCATGTGCTTGCATGATATGCATAGTTTGTCGTTTATTACGTTGATTTATAGGTTTACCAAGTGCACACTCTCAGAATAGTGATTGCAATTCTCATTTCATTAATTTTTTTAAAGGAACTCAATTTATTTATTTATTTATTTTTACTGTGTCAAACAAAGAGATGTTTTTCAAATTTTAAATTATCCAAAAATAAATTTTAAGTCTTTTGAAATAGAAAACCTAAAAGAATAGATTAACCATTTTAACGATTGGGTATTTCAATCGAATTAAAATTCTAACTTTTTCTTATAAATTAATCTTACCATAATTCCATTATCCTTACAAAATTAACTTTAGTTGAATTATGAAAACTAAATATTAAGTATTCATATTATTTAAAAGAAAAAAAACGAAGGGAAACATTTCAAAATGAGGGAAAAAAAGTTACATATTCCTTTTATTGTATGGTATAAGCAGCTTGGAAATGAAAATTATGAAATATTTTAATCATTTAAAAGAGAAAAAAATAGAAAATCCATTTTGATCATTGTGTATTTCAATCAAATTAGGATTTTAACCTTTATTACAAATGAATCTTATTATTTTAATTATTATAACTATGTTGTATTTTCTTTGAATTTGGAAAACATAAATATTAAATATTTGAATTATATAAAAGAGGAATAAAAAGAGAAGGAACAAGTATCAAAAGGGGAGATAAATAATACAAGTATATGCTAATTGAATATTGAAAATAAATAACAATAATATATACAAGCTTAACAAAAAAAAAAAAAAAACAAAATTAACAACCAGTTATAGCCAGTACTAATTTTCCAAAGCTCGTTTGGGCCTCTCTTGGCCCATGTTTTCTTCTGATGGGCCGCTTAATAATGAAAAGAAAAATTTACGCTTCAAATTGATCATTATTTTGCAACTACTGTATTAAAGGGTTGTAATTTCACTTGATCAGTGCTACATCTACAAAGTTCTTTTTGTCATACTTTTTCTAAAAAAAATTTATAAAATTTAAAACTACAAAAGGTATGATGAAAAATAAAAATTAAGAATTCTTTTTTTTTTCTGAAGAAAAAAATTATGAATTTTTGAGAACACTTCTTATTACAATTTGAATTTATTATAAGTATATGTGATATCAACAAAAATAATTAAAGAAATAATAAAAATAGTAATAAATTTTAAAAAATAAAGGGTGTGTATATATATAATTATCAACAAAAGTGAGAATGACAATATATAATTTTACCATTTGGAATGTGAAATGGGTCCAAACTCGGGTTATCAGGCAGATAAATTTCTCACCTAAAGGCATGAAGACATGGTAAGTTGGGTTAAAACTTAGTACGTGGCTAGAAGGATATTGCTCTTTGTGGAAATTAAACTCATGACCTTCCAAGTCCATATGATTTCATCCCGAAGAGATTCACCACTGAACTATCACCCAATTTTCTTTTACAAAAAAATTTCATTAATTTCCTTAACTTTTTTTTATTCATGAATCAAATTAAATAGGACATTGACTAGTGTTAGAGATAATATGAAACTAGCATGGAATCAAATATTTTATATAGGAATATTTGTTTTTTGTATTTTCTCTATTGATTTCTTTGTACCTTGTAAATCGCACACTTAATAATGAATATATAGTGCCTGGATGGCTTTCAAAGTGGATGTAGGTCTCTCTTGAGGCTGAACCACTATAAAACTTTGTCTTTATTTTGTTTTATGATATCTATAATTATATCAACTAGCTATAAGAAATACATTAATTAAAAATTATATTGACATCTAATTATAAATCCACTTCTAAAATCATTCAACTATATAAATTAAAGAAAGCAAAATGCCCCTAATCCAAGGATAATCTTTTTGAGAGAAATAATTACCAAAAAAAAAAAAAAGTTGCACATAGAATATATGTTTGTCCCTATAAAATGAAAACTTTAAACCCTCCCAATCTCATTCTGGAGTCCCTCATATAACTGCGGTTAATTTGTCATTTTTCACCCTACATATATATCTGCAAACACAACGGTGCCATACAACTAACGAAGAGTAATGGCCATTTTAAGGTCTATTACAAAAAAGGTGTATTTAGTTCCGAAATGAAGTAGGAGTGTAGGACTAATGGGACATTTGATTCATAATTGAACAAGTGTAAGCGAGATAAATGCGAGGTGAGTGTGACAATGAGTGTGGGTGAGCATGACCATATTTGGTATGAAACAAAGAGTGAAACTCAGAATTTTAATAGTACAATTTCCATTAAACAGTTATATGAGGGACAAAGAATATTTCTCGAAACAATGTTATTGTACGCATGAATCTATCACCGTGAAAATAGCTGGCCACGGTTGAGATAGCAGGCAGATGCTGGTTCTTGGAGGCAGCCACAAAATCCATCCGCATCCTTTGGAAATGATTTTGGCAACGGATGGTCTGGAATCACGCCAACCTGTATAGGAGCCCCGTGAGAGGGAGAAAAACAAGAAAGCAAGTATGGAGATGCAGGCAGTCAACCACAGACCTTATCAATATCGGTGTGCGCAGGTGTCTCGTAACGAGCAACTGTAACAGCCAAGCCAGAACCATCAGACAGCTGAAAAACTGACTGAATTTTGCTGCAAATTAGATGAAAAGGTCTTAGTTAGGAGAATGTATATGGTTTTCATGTGCTCCATTAGGGAAGATGATGATCATTACCCTTTCCCATATGTAGGTTCTCCAAACAAGACAGCACGTTTGTTGTCTTTTAACGCACCAGCTAATATCTCACTTGCGCTTGCCGTTCCTTTGTTCACCTATCAAAAGGAGAGAATTCATCAATTACTTTTAATCATGATTTTGATTATAAAGTTCATACATCCAATATTAAGGATGTTTTGAGGATTAATCACACAGAACTATGCCTACACACCATTACACTAACAAAATAATTCAGAGAGAGATCAGTTTCCAATTGTATTCTCCTCAGTGGACAGATCACAAATTTTACTACGAAAAATTCAGGTTAAAACCACAAAGCTCATTGAAAGCTTGCCAAAGATCTGTGACTCACAAGTAATAGAGCTGCCAGTTCCTATAAATCATAGCATAGAAATATAATCACTATTAAATCAAAGAAAAAGAAAAGGCATACCAACACGGCCAGCGGTTCTGAAGCAGCAATTGTATTGGTTCCATCTGTGTCATAGATGTCCCGTACACCACGACTATCACAAATATAGACAATCACACCTTTATCGAGCCTGAATGGAATTGGAAACGACCAATGAGGAAGTCTTGTGTCACATGATTTTGCTCAGACAAAAAAGAAGCATCATCATGGAACCCTAGGGACTTCAATTAGAAATCTAGTACTGTTGCTATTGACTTATACCAATGTTATGGTGAATGGAAAAATCTTGCAAGTTTGGATAATTATAAAGTTCATAATTCAAATATCCCAAAATGGTTGGTGAGCGCTACCACAATCTATAAACTTCAGAACTAGAAATCTAGAATAATTAAGAAACCCCAAATAGCATGCCACACGACACCATAAATGCATGTCAAGGTATGGTTAACAACTATTTGGAATGGATCAAGTAGAATTAGGAAAATAGTGAGCAAAAACAGAGTAACAAAATGGAAGCAGGCCAGCCAAAAATGGATTGGGTTGTGAGAGAACCCAATCCAACATTATGTACATTATTTATATTACTAAGAGAGCTATCAACATAAAAAACATATTTTACAATAATTAGTTTTAATGATTGTGGGTTACCGTATCTCACCCAACATAGAACAATTAATCCAGCCATCCGTTAAAGAGGAGATATTATAAACAGACAACTATCAGAAATGGGACTCCCGAACTTCAAATATATAACAACAAAACATCCCAAGTCCATACCTAAAACAAAGAAAATCCTGCACCCTGAGACTATTGTGCAAACAACTAAAATTTGATAGTAGAAAGAACCACAATCATAAGGTACACTTCAAATTCCAGAACAAAGCCATCATAAACACAAACCGGATTTGTAGGATCATAACACCAATCCTTCCCATTCGAAAAAGGATTCCAGTAGGCATTAAAAGAATTCAACCTCAAAAATGCCTGATAGCAATACTTTGTCTGGGAGCTAAATATTTTTTAAAAAAACAGTAATAATAATTATATATAAAAATAAGAATAAAAAACAGAGATGCCAGAAGTTTCGAACTCAGGCAGAGGAGATACAAGACTTGTTACCGTCAAACCAACCAGCATTTTTTAAATAAAATGTAGACTAATGTGCATATATAGTAAAATAAATATATGTATATATAGTAAAACAATTTTCTAAATCCAAGGGGCACGTGCCCCCTATAGGTCCTTTGTAGTTCTGTCCCTAGTTACAAGGGTGCAATCCAGAAGTCACAAGTTCAATGTTTGGAAACAGTCTCTCCACATATTATTTGGGGGTAAAGTCTGCGTACAGCTTGCATGTCCCCGATCTCGCCCACTACGGGAGTCTTGTGCACGGGTGTTGTTTACCTTTTATTAAGCAAACATGAAATAGGAGTTGCTGAAAATAATTGGTTAACTAACTAGTAACAAAAGAATTTATGAACTAATCACATTGTAAAAATCTTGACTTAAACAGTGAAAGAGACTTTAAAAAGTCAACTTCACAAAGAGAAGCTCAAACATGAAACATACAAGTCTAAAAGGCAGTTCTTTGTCTAGTTTTTTCTGCCGGAGAAAATTTCTGTCAAAAGAAAAGGTGGATGGCAGAAGTAACGAAAAAGGATGGAGGCAAATGAAACATTCACCATCGAACGCAAAATATATGTCAAAAACAACTACTACAACTTTGTATTCAAAAGAAGAAAATGTAGATGAGCACCTATCTGAATGTCAAGACTCAAGAGCAAAGAAGTACCTAAAACATCATCACCAGTACAATCAGATGGCCTGCCGAATGAAAAGAACTCACCTAAGCCACAATCTTGTAGGCCATTTCTACACATGTTTTCACAAAGTTTCTAAATAAAGGAATACTTATTACAATCTTTCACATTTTCAAGGAATGCATTAGTCATAAACCATTTGATATATTGTTATGAACTACATAACGTCCAGGGATTAAAAGTTGGTAAAATATGAGTTCCTTTCTCATTGAAGTTGCAAGGTCTGTCGAAACTTTCAAAATAACCATCAATTTTCTCAAAGTCAACCAATAACATTTAAGGGAAATACATACTTTCCGTAAAAATTTAACAAGAGGATATTTTCCACTCAAATTGTAATATGTAGAAAAGTATAAGGAAAAGAGAATACACAAGTTTAGAACTCATATATAGTTGCAAATCCAAAAACTTGTAAATCAGTAAATAGGTTAGTTACTTCATGGATTTGGTTGGGTTGAAGATGACACCACCAGAAACAAGCATGATAATCGTACGGTAAATAAGAACGAATTAAACTATTTCCATTCCAAAAAGAAATAGAGAATGAACTAAACTAAGAAAAAAGCTCATGAATCTCACCACATCAAACACAGAAAGATTCTTGTTGAGCGAACCGATTTAAAAAGTTGACACATTCCTATTACCTAATTCGGGGACGAAGCAGAGCAAAATGGACCTCAGTAACTTCTGTGTTCAACTTGAAAAATACTAGATAAAGAAAACCCACATGACATCGAAACATTACCTGATCAAGTGTGATTCATTATAACTGTTCACATTAACAGAATAGAATTTGCGAACAACATTAAAAAAAATGCATTAGCATTTCCTATCTTGATGGTTTAAAAAATTGCTATAGAACCAGAACGAATTAACGAGCAAGTCCAGCAAATTGTATTCACATTTTCACAGGCAATACAACTGTAATTGGAAGCAAAAGACACTCAATTCAGCAGACAAATATGTGCAACAAACTTATTGTTTTATTATTAAAGCATCATTAGGCATACATATTACATGTGGCTTAAAGAGGTATCATGATTACCCCCAAAATTTGCCAACTCGGCAGGGATAAGATAACGTTCTGAAATGTAGAACACCAAATGCATATGGTGTAAAAATAACTTGTTGTAAAGTTCGACTTACCAAATCTTGGCGATCTCAATTCCTTCTGGGAACAAACCACCACTGCAGCAAGTTTAAGCCTTCGTAAATTAAGCCGGCATAGGCAGATTTAAATGGAGCATGTTCAAAACTATTTACCCGTTATCTCGAAGGTCCAAGACAAAAGCGTTGACATTGTTGCTCCTTAAAGCCTCAATAGCTTCCTTCACAGCACCTAGAAGAGAGAGAATTCTAAGACCAAGCAACAGTAAACTTCAAGCAAAAATTTTAAGGAAGACTCCCCCATCAATGTAGCACCATACTAGCTCATTGGTTGTTTGGGGTTATGAGAAGGGGGAGAGGGTTTAAAAACACCAGTAAAGCATACCAAAGTTAAGCTTAAGAGTAACTGTGAGAAAACATCTAATTTGACGATTAATGCCATTGGACAGGGTCAGTTGTTGAAGAAAATACTACTATGACATATGATAAGCGCTCAAGTGGGCATGGTCAAATTTCGTTAATCTATAATATCAAAAAAAAAGTTAACTGAAAAAAAAGGGAAAAAAATATTATTCGAGTTCAAGTGTCCACATTAAAAGTAACAAGTTTTCCCGAGCATTCACAACTGTATTAGAAAAGAAAAAATAATCTTCATTGAAGAAGCACATGTATTGTCAGAGATCATTCATTCAAAAGGAAATATTTCTTGATCTGGATTCATGAAGCGTCCAGGCCAAGAGCACAACTGATTATATGCAACAATGTTTCTGTACAACTTCCAAACAGAGCCTAAAGATAATAACAAACAAATATTTCTGTTTACCTGAAGCATTTTGGTTGAAAGTTGTTAGTTTAATATAACCAATCCTAGGAGAATCTTTTCCTGAACCAGGAATCTCGCATAACTTCGACTTCACTGGATTCAGAGACACTTTCTCTCGCCTGGAAAGCAGTAATTAGTTAACGAATAAATCACATAAAATACGGCAAAATAATTCTCCTACCATATAATTTACAACTCTACCAAGGAAAAATAAAAGATGAAAGGAAAAACTAACATATTTACTAATATTGCAACTTTGCTGCAGCTGTTTTAGTATTCTTTAGATCAGAAGAATTAAGGAATATAAAACCTAACTTTAAGGGGAGGTAAATATTCAGAAGGAATGCCAAGTTAGATGGCAGTAATTCTAATCTTAGAAATTAAAAGGAAACTGAAAGACCATTAGCATCTAGGCTCTAGCACGTAAACTGTAGCCCTTCAAATACTGGCCCAAAGGTTTCTCAGAATGCTGAGTCGACTATCTTTTGGTACCCTGACGTACAAACATATATTCTGACACTCTTTTTATGCATTTTATGTCCTAAAAAGCAACACATTTACCTTCTACATTACAAGAAGGACTCTCAATTACTTGACTTTAATATAAGCAATATACATAACAATGGATCAACAATTACTAAAATTCCTAACTCTAGGAGCTGCTTTGAATTGCATGGAAAGGAAAAAAAATTTGATGGAAGAACTGCGTTGAATTGAAAATATAAAACACTAAATCCACTGAAACAATTGGTATAGAGTTATCTTCACATTGGGGTTTACACCCAACGTATAAGAGATAAATACCGCAGTAAACTTACGTCAAACCCAGGTGCTTTATTTCCGATCCACTGAGAATGGTTAACTTTACAGAACTTCCTTCAGGTCCTCTGCAATAGTTCAGGCAAATCAACAGATAAAGTAAAACAGCAGCAGCTGACTTTCAATGTTTATTTTCCTTATTATGCTCTGGAAACGGGTTTTCAGGGAATGGTAAAATTGGTTGGGCTCATGCTTTAACGAGGATTCCTTTGTGGATAAATGAAAAATGAATTTTCCTAAAACTAAAAGTCGATGTGGATGTGGACACTCAAATGTTTAGACAGCCTAGAATGAAACTTTCCAAACTGTAAATCCCAAAAGTTCAGAGATAACCATAACTGTCAGAACAATGGACCTAACCTAGTGTAAAAAATCGCTAAGTATGCTTATACATGCACAACTTGACTTCAGGATTGGGATGAGAGTACTCAACTTCTATAGCTATTTAAGCTGTAATAAAATTCTTCAATAAATAAAGCCAATAATAAAACTCAGGGTCAAATGTAATCTTTAGATGTAAATTCATTGATACAATTATAATGATGTGCTCCAAAGCTCTAAATTCCGTGTACACACTCTATAATAGTAATAAAACTAAGAATTCCCTCTATCAAAAGAAACCACTCCTATCACTCTCAGAGGATTTCTAGTTCTGCCTAATCTGTTTAATAGATATATCTTGAGGATAAGTATGACTAGAACCTAGTTTGGCTAGTTTAAATAACTTAAATTGTAAGACACTCACTGCAATCGATCTGCAGCGTCATATATACCCATGGTTGCTGAGCTCATATCATCTATTGCCATGATAACATCCCCATTCAAAATTCCAGCTCTATCTGCAGGACCTCCTGGATAAACTGAGATAACCACAAGTCCAGCAGGTGATCCGTCGGATACTGTTTGGTAGCCTATTGATAGTCCTACACCTGTCAGAGCCCCTTGTGTTCCAGACTGCCTTCAAAGAACTTATCAAATGTCATATTAATATTTTTTGACAACAAAATTGGTAAACATCAATTGAAAAGCTGGGTTCCTACTATCAAGTCACAATGAAGTAAAATGAAATTATTAGGAGAAACAATCTCATACCCTCAAACTTTTAAACTTCTCAGGTTCTAAAAACCGACTGAAGGGATCATTCAATGTGGCAATCATCTTTCTTATAGCCATATCTGCATGCAAATACACCAGTAGTACTTTGGAATTTAGAATTTCTGGAATAAACGCATTACTTCAATATAAAAGATAATATTGATGATGCCAAAGGTATTGACAAGAATGGTCCATCAGTTAAACAGTCTAACTTGTCACAAATTTGTTTACATGAATCACACCAGTTCTACTTCTAATTGAATTGTTGTTTCTGTCCCAAGCCAAAGAAACACTATCATGAATTTTTATGGAAGAGATTTAGCAAATGATTGATGATACCAAAGGTGTAGAGAAAAAACAGAAGGGAAGAATGCAGGGTTTCATTTGTGAACTGCCAGAAATATGAATCATCAACAGAACCTTCCTAAATTTTTTTTATCTGTATATCAAAGTAATCTCATATTAAAGAAGACAAATGGCAGCCCTTTTACAAGTCTACATATCAAACCTAAATGCATCATGGCAAGGAAACAGAGTCGCCTCTATATCGAAATCACTCAAACACAACACAATGGAAAGTTATGTCCAAATGTTCCAGTTTGGTGAGGGAATCCACTCTTTTTTTAAACTATCGAGAAATAATACATGTTTCAGATTAATTCTCTAAAGCTTTCTCACAAAAAGAAAATTTTAGGTGGTCTCCACGGGAAATTCTGCCCTCAAATGTGCCTATGGATTTCAGTTTCAGTACATCAGAGTATTGAAAAATCTTTATCTATAGGTAAAATGAAGTTTACTTATCAATATATAGAATGTGTTAATCACATAACATAAAATAAAAAATAAAAAATAAACAAGAATTACATTGAAAAACAAATGAAAATATTAAATAGCTATTATGTTAAACTCCACACAACCACACCCATGGTACTACACGATTGATTCCATTGCATTTAAAACTAATTGATAGGCAAATAGAAAAGGGAACAGAATAAACCACAAAGTCTTGACATCCTCATTTCTGTCAGCCAATCAAAGCCCCTAGTATTAGAACCATGATACTGCTACATGAATGGGATAAATTTGAACACATCTTAGAGGATACACGTGAGAACTATGATCCCAATAGAGAAACAAAGTCTTATCCCAAAATTATAAATATTACAGTTCTATACAAATCCAGCGGCAAATCATCATGGTAAAGTTATAAAAGTAAACAAGGCACATACATGTCTCTTCTCTAGTGTTCATGGGCTCATTGCGTAGAGCATTCTCTCTGTAGCGGAACCAACTTTGTCCATTGAAAGTTTTGTCAACATAAGCGCGGTCAATCGTCCTCCATGCTTCCAAGAAGAGTAAGTTCTCTTCACTAAGTGCCCCTAATACAAACAATTAAGTACTAAATAAAAGCCTGAATCATACTGAAAATTATCCTACATTTATATATATATATACATATATATATATAGCTGAACTCACAAGAGGGAGTGCTGCTAACAGCAACGGAGATTGATGTAACCAGGAATACCGTAAGAACTAATTGGAAAAAAGGAACAGAGACGCGTCTCCTGAACTTCTGCAACAAGTTCGTTACTTTGACAGCGTGCTTCTTCGATGCCAAACGACATCTGCAACTCATCGAGAGAAAACTCCAATGAGAATCAAAGCTCTTATTGAGCAAGATAAACTTGTGATTAAAGCCACGGAACTTCCCATAACCAATACTAGCTTGTGTCCTCAAAGTATACTGCGGTTTCCATTGCAGCACCTGCACGGATTATCCAGTATATCCCGTGAATTATTAATACTACATTTTGAGTTTGAGGGTGAGCACGTTGTAATAGGGTACCTGAAGAGTGCAGCGGTATGTCTTCGGCGTGAAATGATGGTTTCTGTTGACGGCGAATTGAGAAGAGAAACGAGTGGCAGAGCATTGGAGAACCTCCATGAAAGGGCTAGGAGGAGCAGGAACGCGAGTTCAATCGTACTTGGATTTCAATTTGAAACTCTGGATTTGATATTTGGTCCTTGCTTCCTTATCGTTTGTTTCAGTAACGAGACTCGAGGGCCGAGCATGCCTAATTGGGCTTTCTAATCCGGGCCTGTTAGGTTTTACCACACAGTTAAGTCCACTGGATCCTGTTCCAAAATTTACCTGGTTTTGATTTTTGAAACAGGGAAAAAAGTCAATTAACTGAAGTTTCAAGTTTCAATTAAATTAACCAACGAGAGTTTACTTGATTGACAATCGGTTAGGTTAGGCATATATGTGTCCACAAGCGTAATTCTCTATAATATTTCAAAAAAAAAGTTTCACATTGTCATACTATTTTCCTGACATCATTGGTTTCTTTTGTCATGTTTGGTTATAGTGAAAATTACAATTATTTCATATTGTATAAAATTAAAAAATTGAAAAATATATTTTTATTTTTTATGTGATTAGATATAATCAACAGGAAATGAAATAATATTAAAAAATAACATATTTAAAATATATAAATGTGAAATATTGTCAAAATTATATGTTTTTTAAAAGGACGTTAAAGGTATTTAATTAAAAATAAGTGAGAATTCACAAAAGATGTCCAAAAAGTTAAGAAAGACGATAATATATTATATACTTTTGAAATGAACTAGAGTGGGAAGCAATCTATTTATCTAGATATAGTATATATATATATATACTTTTTTATAGACTAGACAAAAAATACAATATATACTAATAATAAATAGCTTTTAATTTCGTATGAAATTCGAATTCTTTGAGAACTCTTTTTCACAACCAAATTTAGGAAAGTTCAACTTTTGTAAAGATGAATAAGCATATATACTTGTATAGAAAGGATACGAGAAAAATTCTCCCCAAAAGCTATGATGACTAAAAAAAGTTGTTTTTGTCAAAAGGTTGATACCAATCCTTGGATTCTTTTGAATTTGCATTTGTCCAAAATTGATACCAATTGTTGGATTCTTTTGAATTTTGATCTAATAGGTTTATCAATGGAGTTAACAATTTGGATAATATATCTTATCCTTTCCCTTCTTGATTGAAAAGAATTCCTATGACCTATTAAACAATGTAAATAAGGCCAATATAAGTATAGGAACTAGCATACTATTGCTCGTTTCGTAGGGAATTGCTATGACCCCATTAAACAATGTAAATAAGCCCAATATAAGTATAGGAACTAGCATAGTATTGCTCTAGGGATAAGAAGTATAAAAAAATATATGGATATCTCCATTTCATGTCAAAATAGAGAGATATATATATATATATATTAATTTCATTTATATTTATTAATTTTTCGAAAGATTATCCATGTCATGTATTTGTTTTAGTGCCGGGATAAGGAAGGTACGTTTTGATGCTCAAAAACAACAATTGACAACTCATCACACAACGAATTGATGGAAACAATTAGACAAAATAATCAAAATACACATGAATTAGGGAGTGCAATTGTGTTTTTGTTGGTGTATTCAAATCAAATATAAAATAATATATGTTTATAAATGTAATTAAATAAGAACATTCCATACAATTGTTGTGATGAGTTTGGATATTGATCTAACCCGCAAGCGTGTGAAATAATTTGACATTAGTCTAGTGATTATATCGTCAGATTTAAAGGTGAAAGATTTCTTATGTCGGGCGTTCAAGTCGATGGGATGTAATTTCTTGGGGTTTCTTGAGTTCCTGGCTCGAGGGTCAATGGCACGAGCATGTTTTCTGGGAGTGGTTAAGATTCCTAACTCGTACACTAGGCTTCGACCCAGGATTAAAATATTGGTGGCCCACTGTAGACATAGGATGGTCATTCCATGTTTAAAAATGACCCTAAGATCAAAAAGTGGAAAAAAAAGGTTTAATTATAAAAAATAAGAAAAAAAAAGAGTACTTCCTAATGCAGTTACTTTCTTTTTAAATTTTCTTTTTTTGCAATCATTGACTTCAAAAAGGAGAGTTTAAAAAAGTCCTCTCCAAATATTTGAAAATTCAAAGACATTGATGACACACCAACCCCACTCAATTACTCAAAGCTGTTGCTTTTTTGTTATGTTTGGTATTGCTAGTCGTCAAATTTGACCGGTCAACATTAAATGTACCTTCTTGGAAACTTAATTAACTTTGAATACTTGAATGTTATTTCTTATTTAATTATTACATCATCGTCCGTCACCTTTAGTTTGGGTTTTTAGTTTCTAACTTAAAAAACGGTATTTTCTGATTCCCTCATACTTTTTCTTAAACAGTTTTTTTAAATACGCTTTTTTTTCCAATAAAGAAAGGAGAAGGAAATACTCGAACTCGAAATCTACGAAATAACTTATACATGAGTGTTATTTGAGTTACTCGTAATTCTATAATCCTTTCATCCACACGATACTTTAGACATCTTTGCTTAAATATAGTCGAGGGTGTCCACGACTGGAATCTTTTCTGATTGTCTGTGTGAATATGAACCACATGTCTCAAAACATTAATCTATTTTTGTCTTCACTAGATGACTTAAAGACAATTCATGCATGCATTGAATGACTCCACTCAAAGACTAGCTGTTTCTAATAACAAACATATCACACAATATGTATATGTATATGTGTGTGTATATATATATATAGCAAAACCAACATTTTTAAAAAAAGATGTATATAATAAATAGGGATCCAAATATGGAAAGCAAAGAATGTAAGTCCATCATATATTTATAAGAGACGGTTAAATGTATCATTATTTTTGTTAAATCTAATACAATGTGTTAAATACACCACAACATTAATTTAAAATGTATGTTGTGATGCACAAACCCTTTTTGGCCTTTTCCCTGGCTATAATTAAGAAAGGTACCAATTTTTAACAGTTTCGTTTGACAAGTGAAACTTCACAAAATTGAAACATATGGAAATTTTGTCCATATGTGCAACGATTGCCAGAACAGATAGAAACGTCAAACTTCAAACAATTACGCTTGACAGGTGCAAACACACAGCCAAATACACCCTCGATTGCAAATCTCAAACCAAAGGAAAACGCTTGATCTTCACTCACCCCCAAGGGAACAGCACTATTACTGAAGGATTTCAACTAAATTTAAATTACTAAAAAAAAAAACTTGTGAAACAAACACACATTTGAATGATTTCTTTACATTTCTCTAGGGGAGAAAAAAACCAGAAAAAAACAAAATGTCAAAACACATGAATAAGTAATCCAATATTCCAATCACACACCAAGCAAAAAGTCATCTGTAGAATAATCAAAACAAAAGCATTTCCGCCACAAAATAACATCCAATATTTTACACCACAAAACCACCAACCCCAAATGATTTTTCTGATCATATTCTGAAATTACTAATTTATCCCTAAACTGCTGGGGGAGTCGAAGTTCTGGATTCAACTTTACTCAATTGGATACCATTTTTATGGGTGTCCTCTTCATGGTATATATAAGCGAATCCACCATGTCGGGTCATATCCATACCCGACATCTCGTCCTCCCCCGAGATCCGCAGCAGCTTCAACTTGTGAAGGATGAAAAACAGAGTACCCATGGTGGCACTGACCCACCCAATAATCACTAAAATCTGGATCACGTGAGCAGCCAATAGCCTTCCGCCACCTCCCATGAACAACCCGTATGGACGGCCCGGTTTATTCGGGTATACTTCATTTACATACTTCTCAGTGGCGAACAACGCGGTGAATATAACGCCCCATATCCCACACCCGCCGTGAAGTTGCGCCGCCTCCAATGGATCATCGAACTTCGTCTTCTCTGCTAATTTATTGCATCCAATTAGCACCAAAGAAGCTACGAACCCGCATATAATCGCAGCCCACGGCTCCACCACGGAGCACCCGGCGGTTATTGCCGCGAACCCGCCGAGGAGGCCGTTACAGACGTCGGTGACGTTCCAGTGACCTGAGAGGATACGTTTTCCGAAAAGTGTGGTTAAAGCGGCAGTACATCCTGCCAGTGTTGTTGTGACAGCGGTTCTACCAACCGCGCTCCACTGACCATAATAGGAACCGGACTCGTACGGACTCAGGATCTTCACAAACGAACCCGGGTTAAACCCGAACCACCCGAACCAAAGCAAGAAAGTGCCTAGAACAACTAAGGAAGCACTGTGTCCACGAAGAGCAATCGCTCGGCCACTGTGGTCAAACCGTCCAATTCTAGGTCCTTCAATTAGGGCGCCCCAAAGACCCGCAATCCCTCCCACCATATGGACCACACCCGACCCCGCGAAATCAATAACACCCGATCCAAACAAGAGGCTACCGCTTGTTTTCGCCGCACTAGCCCATCCATCACCAGACCAGAACCAGTGAGAAACAACCGGGTAAACGAATCCGGTCAAGAACGAAGAGTAAATCAAATACGCCACGAACTGAGTCCTCTCCGCAATCGAACCACTCGTGATCCCTGCAGCAGCGATCGCAAACGCCCATTGATAGAGAAAGTAACTGTAATCGAAGTTTTCAGTGGGGAAGGATTTGAGGCCAAAGTTATGGCGGCCGATGAAGCCATTGGAGGGGGCTCCAAAGGCAAAGGCAAAGCCGAATAGGTAATAGAAGAGGCCACCGGCGGCGGCGTCGAGGACGTTGGTAAGCATGATATTCATGGTGTTTTTGGCACGGACAGAGCCAGCGCAGAGCATGGCAAAGCCGAGTTGCATAGAGAAGACAAGATAGGCGGAGAAGAGGAGGTAAGTGGAGTCAATGGCGTATGAGGTGTCCTTGTAGGCATTGGATATGGTAGAGAATTGGGAGCAGATGTAGGCGGCGGCATCAGTGGAGTTTGGGCCTAAGAACTGGGCGAGTTGGATCTCTGAGCAGTTCAGTAACGCCGTCGCCATGGATGGAAGGAAGGAAAGCTCGAGTGACGAACACAAGAACGCTCGATGGATCTGTAAGCGGGTATATATGGAAATGAGAAGACGACTTTTCCTCTTGTGGGTACAGCTTCTTCCTTTTTTTGTTCTTTTTTTTGGAAAAATATTTATTTTTTGAGTCCGTATTCTTGGGCATTTTGGCCCCCACTTGTTTGAAAATTTGGAAAATTTAATATTTAGTTTTTTTTAAAAAAATTTCAATTTCATGGTAAATATTTGGTCACAAAAAATTTATAGTGGCGTACAAACACATTTTATGAGGTTTTGTTCACCACGAAAATCATCTCGTTGGGACTTGTGACATTTTATTTATTTGTAGACGTGTCAAGTTTTTATTGCACGGATATGATTCTCGTAATCTTCATTTGCACATATAAAAATTGTATAAAGCAAATGGAATATATCTGTCGAAAGCTTGTCCGCTTGTGGGATGAAAACAGAAAATAAATTGGATTCACATTTATATTTATATGTTTTGAACTCAATTTTTTTTATGATTCAATGGATTGTTATATAAATTTGAGAATATAATTTTTAATTATGACTTAAAAAAATATATTATGAATTATGTAATTAAACCACTATAGTGTAATTACAAATTATCAACATAAAATTATGTATTGGAATAATACAATTATTCATTATTGTTTTGTAATTAAAAATTATTAATGTCATTAAATATTTGAATAATGTAATTAAAAAATATCAATGTATAATTATGCATTGGAATAATGTAATTATTTTTCGTTTGCCACATTATTTCATTAAAATATCCAATACAAACTCATGGAAGAGAAGATTGTGATCTCAAGCGTTGTAAAAGATCCCAAGACTCTGTCCTTCACCAAACCTCAAAATTCCCATAAGAACCAGTGTGTCTTCATTGGTTACCACCGCATCCCCTAGTCACCTTCGCATCAATATGTGACATCGAGAAGGATTGATATGATAATGTCACCTCTTCCCACCAAAGAAGAGCCAACCCACGACTACGCCCCACACAATCAACCGTCAGCATATTTGTAAAACCCAATTTCAACCTAACACTCTCCATTTCCACCTTCGAAAGCTTTGTTTCAATTAAGTAGAGAATATCAGGAACTCTGGTGCAGACACATATTCGCAATACATGAATGATAGGTCGCTCTCGAGATCTCGACAGTTCCAGCTTAAGATAATCATGGGCAACAGACGGGGTTGCTAGCAACCTCAACGCCAACAATTTTCTCCAGAACTCGCACCTCCCCTAAACATTGACGTTTCGATGGCTGTTGAGTCTAAACCACATCTAAATCCATAGAATCCTTTCGCTTCTCTCCAATAATCGAAATAATATTATTACCCATAGCTATGTTATCTGAACCATTATCCCGAGGACCTCGAGCTCTTTTCTTCTAGTGACTCACTATAAGTTTCCAATTGATCTCTTGTGCCTTTTCATAGTCCCTAGAGGACATTCCACATCCATTTTTATAACCCCTTTCTCTGCTAAAAATCGTCATTTGGATTTGGAGTAACCATAGCTTCACCACCATCCACAACCACCCGTTGCTGACTATCCATCCCACTCACAGTTTGCCTGTCATCCACAAAACCAATTGGCCCGCCAATACCCTCCTTCATAACCATCTGATTGGAGTTTGGTTCATTATCTGAGTGCACAGTAGAAACCACAACTCCCTCGTCCTCTTGATACACTTGAATTGGTTGCGGAATGCGATGGAGAGAATTTCGCCCTCATCCAAGAATCATACTTACCGTATAGAAGTCTGCACCAGTACCTCACGGACCCGTTAATTGGACACATTAATTGGACACAAATATTAATTGTACATATATATTAATTTTACTTTATTGCTATGACACCACCATATAGAAAGCCTGTACCAGTATGTCATGTACCCGTTACTCGCCCTGTTAATTAACGGAGCGTGCCCGTCTGATTCGGAACGGGTTTTGTGGGTACTGGTCGGATACAGATATTTATACTTAGATAATCAAATATATACTAATTATCGATGTGGACAAATATATGCTTGTCAAACTCAAGATTTTTTTTTCTCTTTTTTGTGTACGTTAGTGAATTTCAAGACTAACTAGTTAGGTAGATATTGCTTAGTTTAACTAATTTGCTCAAATTTCAATATACCGAATATTAATTCAAACCTAGTAATCAGTATTTTGATATGGAATTATTTAATCTGTGTTCTGATGAGGAATTAAATAATATGTATTTTGATGTCAAGTTGTACTTCGATCTAGTAATCCAGTTATACGATCAATGTTGTGTCAGCTTAATTATCTCAAGAAAAAAAATTAAGAAACAATGATTTAATATTTATTTATATGTCTAATTAACAGTAATAAAAAATGCTAAAATAAAATGATCACTGAATCCCAATTATTTATAAAGTGATTCTCCGTACCAAGTGACATGTCATGTAATTTGGAATCAACAACTACATCCCAATTAACCACATGACAAATTGACAATCATCATAAACTAATCATGCATTCACATAATAATGATCATTAAAAGAAGCTTATATTAATCTTGCCCATATGAAGGCGTTACACAGAAAATTGGGCTAATAATATATAGTCAAGTTCACAGAAAATTCAAAGTAGAAACTAATTGCATTCACATAATATATAGTCGAGTTCTCATATATCACAGTCAAAAGAATGAAATGTCAAGCATAGAACTTTGACCTTCTAAATCAATCACATTTAATAATTAAATGTCATCAAATATGTAACGACTTCCAAAATTGCAAGACGACTTGATATGAAACTGTTATTTATTTTTCTTTTTCTTTTTTTTTTGGGGGTTTGTTGGAAGCCGGGACCTACTGTAATTAAATTACAGCAGGTCCCACTGTAATGCCTTTTTTGGGCATTAAAAATTTTTATTTTTATTTTTAAAAATTATAAATATGTAGTGCTCATCGCAACAAACACAACGATATATTTTTTGTTAAAAACAAAAATTAAATTCAACATGAAAAAGATCCTACAATTCTAGACCATCGGATATAAACTCAAAATATTCGATGTTTTGATCACGATGAATTTGATTTTTGTTTCAAACAAAAAAATACCGTTGGATTCGTTATGAAAAATACTATATATTTATGATTTTTAAAAAAAAAAAAAAATTTACTACCCATAAAGGGTATTACAACGGGACCTGCTGTAATTTTATTACAGCAGGTCCCGGGCACCCGGGGTTTGTTATATTTGAAAGCAACAAGAGACTAATTCTTTTAATCAAAGCAGTAAATAATGACAACACATTCACATAAGAATTTGAGTTTCATACACACTCGAGTCATTAGTTGATGTGGTAAAATGGTGTGTCTCACCCTCATACTGGAATTCCAAAGCCAACTCCCTCACTCAATATCAATAGTACCTAGGGTTTTGATTTGTGAATTTCTAACATGTCGCGAGGCATGAAACTAACAATAATAACTTGGAAACGCCATCTGGAACGTCCAAATTGGTGTCTAAAAATATGCTACCTTGAAATAAAGGTAAGAAACAAAACTAGAGAAATATAGTGAAAAAATTGAAAAATTGACCTTTGAATAGTACTGTACAAAGGCCTACAAACTAGTTTGTGATAGAGAACTTGCTAGCTCTTTCATAGTTTCTAATTCTGATTGAAAATAGGAAGGTTTTTTTCAACTACAACCCAAACAGGATAAGACAATACTACACATTTGACACCCATGAGTATTTCATCATAGGCAAAAAAGTCAAGTGGTAGAAGGAATTTATCTACTGCAAAGGAAGGACTCACACAACCATGTGGGACATTCTATAGTAGACACAGTGTCAACACACATCACACACACTCGGCTCACAGGCCTTCATTGTTTTTTCAACTACAACCCAAATAGGAAGGTTTTGAAGATAGAAAAAAGAAGGTTATGAACAGCGCTGGTTCCTCAAATAAATTAGGGAAATGAACAGCTGGGTTTGAATTTAATTAGGGCAGCTGTGCTTTTAATTCACACGTTTCTGTTAAAATATAGTAGCATGCCCAAACACCACATCCCACAATACCCAACATTACTTTATTTTAAATGTTAAATTGTCATATGTGAGCGTTGTACAAAAGTTACCGTTATTGATGCATTGGATCTTGACTAACAGACTTCAGCAATTATAGATAATTCATGCAACATTGCTCTAGTAGTCTAGTCATATGATCGATCCTGTGTCAGCTTAATTATCCCAATAAATAATTATTTGTTATTTTTTTTTATCAATTATGATAGAGATCCGAGTAGTTGCTATCTCAGTTATCGTAGCTGTTGAATTGTGCGCATAAGATTTCATGTGCATCACGTGAGACATGTGGAGCCCATGAATTCTTTTAAATGTTGAACATCAAACTCAATACTAAGATACCAAATGTTGGGATCTTAATCACTTTCGTTTATTTATGTGTGTATAAGTAACATTAATAAAAAAAAAAGATAAAATAAAATGATCACCGAATCCCAATTATTTACGTAACAATATCTTATAAGCTAGCCTCACATCATACTTTTTTTTTTTTACTTTAATTTAATTAATCATTATGTTATTAAAATTTTAGGTGGTATATATACGATCCTCCGTACCAAGTGACAAGTCATGTTACAATCATCATATACTAATTAAAAAATTTGTAATTTATCATGTTAATTAGTTAGCCAAAGTCATAATAAGTGTTTAAATAATAAAAATTATATATTAATCTTGCCCTTATGATTACGTTACACATAAAATTCAGGTAATAAAGTTGACAATTCCAACTCAAAACTAATTGCATTCTAACATAATATTTAGTCAACTATTTTTTTTTTAAAAAAAATACTATTGAGAAATTTGTTTCTTATTGAAATTAAATTTTGGGCACACATATACGTAGCCCAATCAATTGTCAACCAAGCTACCGCTTTGTTGGTTAGTCAACTCCTTATATATCATTGTCAAAACAATAAAATATCAAGCATCAAACTTTGACCTTCTACATCAATATGAGTTTGTAACTAAATGTAATCAAATATGTAACACAAAGCCAATATTGCCAAGCTGTGCTAAAGATGGAGAGGAATAAGAACGAGTGAGGAGGAAAGTTGAAGAAGCAGAGAAATCAGACATCTCCTCGTCGTCGTTGAAAAATTCTACCATTAGCAAAAGACAAAAAAAACTATTACCTTCTAAGCTCATTGAAGATTCTTTGAACATGATAGAGAGGTACTTAATTGATTTGAAAAGGATAAAAGGGCTTGTGTGTCTATGGAATTCCATTCAATATGCTACTGAGCCCTCATTTTCATGACATTATGACAAGAATTAATAAGGATCCTAAATGTTAGGAGCCTAGCTCCTTCATTTGAGAGGGCAAGGATAACACTGTTAGATGAGTGCAAAATGAGTATTAAGAAGGATGTGGTTGTAATTAAAGAAACATGGTACACTTAAGATGTATCAAATGGATGATCTAATGTCAAGGACAAGCCATTAATTAATATAATTGCAGCCCACAGTCGTGGAGCTATTTTCATGTATGCCAATGATCTTTTCGGGGATTGAAAAAATAAGTATTGTTAGTGTCTCGATCCTATGTTTTCTATAGTTATAGTTATTTCTATCTTCAAGAGAAATCATTTATCTGATATTAATTAATGTGAAATATTTGTAAGCGCACAAATCGCACAAATAACAAAGAGTGAATAAAGTATCGTTCCCACGATAATGTATTCACAATTCACATTCAAATCAATTTAAGCTAAGATTATACTAAACGGAGAAGCGAAGAGAGGTTTTATGGTTCAATTAACATTAATACAAGAAATTAAAGAATTGACTAAGAGATTAACTAATGGAGTCAACCAATTCAACAAACCAAGCAAAAACCGAGTAGTTTAATCAAGTACACAACACTAAGGCATTACAACACTAAGGCATTTAATGTCACCACCTCCTATCCTATCAAATTACCTTGGTTTCATCAATCCCTAATTTCCAATTCAATGTTGACAATCGATTTTCCTTCCTATTCAATGCTCCGTTCACGGTTACACCAAAAGTATTTTCAATACCAATCCCGGATATTCCTAACAATCGGACTAAATATCAAAAACTCATTAAGCAAAGTGGATAATCGTGTAGCGATTGCATAGATCATTCACCTATATTCCTATGGTTCATGTAACCTATGTCATCTATGGTGAGTGCAATCCTAAGTATCTCCTTCCTGTCTCAACCTAGGCAAAATATCATTCGAATGGTGATCAAGCATTCAAAAACATGAAGCGCAACCACAGATAATCAACAAACAAAAAGGAAATCAAGATTAATAAACCAAGTTCATTCAATATTCAAAGGTGGGGCTCCATTAGAGCCCTAGCAAGAGGATTAGTTCATCATATCATTCAAATACATGATAATATCCAAAATAACAGTCATAGAATCAAGAAATAAGAAGAGATACAAGAAAATCCCTTAAATCCCTGCTTCTCCTTGCTCCTATGCTGTCTCCCAAGAGCTCTTCCAAAACCTAGCCTTCAAGAAGTGTGTAAAGATCCTAAAACCCTAATTTTCTACCCTTTTATACTCCCGAAAACCCCAGAGTCATTTTTCTAACAAGCCTATGTCGTTTTGGACTGGACCCACTTGGGTTTTGGGACATTTTCGTGGAACTCGATCTGCAAAATCGTGGATTTGATGAAGTTCAATCGATTAGAAATAGACCCCGATTGATAAGAAACTGGCCTGGCTTGGAAACAATGCAATAAACAAACTCGATCCGATCGATTGGAAATTAGGCCTGATCGATTGAAAAAGTCTCTGGTTTCAACTTGTTCATTTTAGCTTCTTTTCGGTTCCCTTCTTCTTGAATCACGCCTTTATACCTGAAATACACAAATACAATTAATTAGGCAGAATTTATCCTTAATCGGCTCAAAATGACATAAAGATCGTTGAAAAGTGTCCAATTGTATGTATATAATTGGCACATCATTAATCTAAATTTCTAATGTTAAAAAATACAAGTTATGCCATTGCTCAATTTCTATTCAAAATAATTGAACAAGTGAGACCATCAAATTTTCTTCAAGTTATCATTAATAATGCTGCCAATAGCAAAGCAGTAGGAGAAGAGATAGAAAAGACCTATAAACATATTTTCTGGTCACCTTATGTTGTTCATACTTAGAACTTGGTTTTTAAAGATTTTGCTAATGCATTTAACTGGTTTAAGGATAAATATAGAAGGGGGAAAAATATTATTATTAAGTACTTTGTTAAGCATACCCCTGCCTTATCTATTTTAAAGATCAATTGATGATATTATAGTTGTTGAAAGTGGCGAAGATAAGGATTGCCTCACATTATATATTGTTGAAAATGCTGGTTGATTATAGAGAGGGTCTACCTACTATCATTGTGCTTGGAACATGGAAGGAATGGATGAAACAAAGAGATGAACATACATGAAAAATAGGTGCTTTAGTTGCTAAAACTATTAGCAGTGAAAACTTTTGGGATGAAGTTGAAGACACAATCAAGTTTTCTGATGGTGAAGGTCCAAACATGGGAGAGATTTATGAAAGAATGGATAGTATTGTTAGAGAAATAAAAGATTAAATGAGGAACAACAAACATGTTGGTTGTTATCCTCAAATGGAGAGACTTGTATCGACAAGTTGGGAAAAGATGAATATGCCTATGCATTATCTTGGTTTTACACTTACTCCACAATTACATGTTCATGTTACCTTGAAACACCAGCTCCTGGAGGAATTGTTAGATGAGTCCAAATGTTGAAGTTGTTATGGGTGTCATGATAGCTTTTGAAAGGATTAGCTGAAAGTGCATAGAAAATAAATTATTATATAAATGCAACATTACATATGTGGAAGGATATTTACTCAATGGCAGCAGCTCACATTGATGTCAAGACAATATCAAAAGCTGTATGGAAATGGTTGGATGGTAGAGTAGACATGTTGTGGAGTAGAGGAAAGTTTATAACTACATGCAATAATCAAATATTGCTGAACAACATCTCAGAAAGCTATAATAGTATCATTCTCAAACATAGATCAACGCCAATTGTGACTTTTCTAGAAGAGTTGAGGAAGGATGTTATGAAGATAATTGTGAGCTGAGAAGAGATATGGAGAATTGCAAAACCAATGGCCCACTACTTCCAACTGTGCATGATAGTATTGAGAAGCTGAGGGATATTAGCAGGAGATGGGAAACTATTTGGAGTGGTGATATAGCACATTCTTTGTTTGAGGTAGCTTGTAGACAAGAGAAGTATGTTGTGCATACTGAGGAACATGTAGTTTAAGAGTTTGGGACCTCAAGGGGATCCCTTGCTGCCATGCTATTGCAGCTCCAAGGTATGTTGGACTACCTGTTGAAGATCATGTAAGCCATTATTTCTTGAAAGATACATACCTAAGAGGTACAACCACATAGTTTGTCCTTTAATGGTATGCACATATATCCTAAGACTCATGTTGAGGTTTTACTTCCACCACCAAAGAAAAAATGGATAGGTCACAAATAAAAAAGAGGATAGAAGTGGGTGAGAGTGAGAGGCAAGAGCCATCACAGTTGAGCAGGGCTTACCCTTTGATCAAATGTGGTAAATATGGACTAACAGGGCATAATAGGAGGGGTTGTAGAGTGAATAAAAGTGACGGTGCCGCTGGTGTGGGAAGAGAAAACAGTGGCAGAAGGACCAATGTACCCACAAACCCTACTATGATAAGGGTTAGTTGTTTTATCATATTATTGTCATTCACTAGTGTCTATTATTTTATACTTGCATCTTATATATATTCTTATGCATTCCGTTTTTATTTAACTTGTATTTTATACATGCTAGTACCTCTAGGTATGTTGCCCTTGCTACTACTTGAAATACAAGAAGAGGAACCGAGGAGGGTGTGTGTCAACAAGAAAAGGATCCAATGTTATAACTTACAAATGAGACTGTTAGTGTTGTAACATCTTCTACAAGAGTTGTCTCACTCCTTCAAACAACTCAAGAATCTGTGTGCACTGGGGGTAGCTAGTTGTGGTTGCACTATATTTTTTGCTTTTATTTGAATAATTGGTGTGATGTTCTGTTTATTTAAATAGTTGATTGCATTGTTGGTGCTGCTACAATCCTACACCTTTGGATGGTTACATTTATATTTTTGGATTTTTTTGGATATGGAAATATACCAAGTGTACCATTTGATGTTTTTTGGGCTATCTTTTAAAATATGGAGATATATGATATTCTTAAATGATTTCTTAAGATTATTTTGAACTGTTTTAATGTTATTACAACAGCAGATCAAGTTAAAATTGAGCAATGACCATATTTTTTTGTCATATAATTCACTGATCAATTTGTAAATAAATATCATCCCAAAAAGTATAGCTAAATGCTTACACACATGTATAATTTGAATAGTTAAAATATAAATCCACGTCATTAAAATTAACATCGTGAAAAAAGCTTATCTATGGCAAAAAGGAGACTTAACAATTTCCAACAGAAATTGATTGAAATGAATCAGAGTAATCTATTTGTCTAAATTTAGAACATTGAGTATCGTAACTTAAAACGCGTTTCCTTCCACAACCCAATTACAAGCCCTCTTTGATGATCTATGTGTACTTCACCCAATATGATATGTACCACATTTTGATTAGAGCTAATTATGGAGCGGAATTGGATTGAAAAGAAAGCCCAATTTGCTTTTCAATCGTGCCTGTTACGAGAAGATGATGCAAACCCAAGGGAAAAAAATTCTAATATTTGAGGATTTTAAAATACATTTAACCTATTAATTTAAGTTAATATTTGCACCATAAAAAGTACTCATAAAATATAATAAATCCCCGATAACCAGAATATAGGCTAGCATATGTGCTACTGAAATTGTCTGCCAAACGAAGCCAACATCCTACACCGGCCCATAAAATGATTTTAGTACAATATTTAAGACTACAATGAGTCAATGATGCTACCAATTGCAGCAGTAACAAAATCATGGTGGCCACACCATAACATGCAGCAAAAGAAATCAATTCAGATTATTATTTTTAGACATCCCTTCATAGATATAACAAATTGAAAAATTGCTTCAACTTGAAGCACATGGAACTCTAAACGCCTCAACCAGACTCATGAAGATTTTTCTAGGAAAATAAATGAACTACAAGAGCTTTAAATATATGTTCTACTCACTGCTTCCTTTTAATTTTTTCCGGTTCCTCTTCTGGTCACGCAATCCTAGAAGAAAACAGGACAAAGTCAATGGCTTTACCTCAACAAAAATAAGATGAATAAAGAGAAATGATGAACCAGTGGAGATGTAAGTAAAGCACACAGAACAAATGCATACGTGTTTTCTCATCTTTCCTTTTTCTTCTCAAATGCTCCACATTCCTTCGTTTTTCTGCCGTCTCTTTCAGATCAAAGCGCAGCTGAGAGAGAGGAGAGAAAAGATGTGAAAACTAACATACATGAGGAAGAAATCCGTAAGTATTAGAAAAGGGAGAGGGCCGCGGGGAAATAAGGAATTGCAGGCAAACAATAAAGAGAACAGAACTTTCATGTCCGTGTCTTCAATTATATGAGACATTGAAAAAAACAATTGACAAAAACTCTAATTCATCACCTCCTAGATTCAATAACTCAGGTATTAACTGAAAATGTCACAATATAATATACACCGATCAAAGCATCATAGAGTTTCCAAATGAAGATCTCTCGAAGATTATTTAAAACCAAAAAAAAACAAGAAAAGCATAAAGACTAGGCTTTGGCCAAATATAATACCTCCGAACCAGCATTCTGAAGTGCCTGGAGTGGCTCAACACAATCCTGACCAATTACCACCATTTTCCTTCTTTTCTTTTCTCCTGTATCCATGTCATTATGTTTCGGTCTAGCTAATTCTTCAATTTGTCGCTGAAGGAGCGGCGAAACACCAGCCTAAAAAAAGATGATAATAGTTAAGAACTCAATCACCGGAGAATTTATTTGATTTAGTGGGGATATGTAACTAACATATTATAGCAGAATTCCAGTGATACATTAGATATTCACCAATTTAGATTGAGGAATATTAATATACAGATATAAACCAAGAACTGTCCTAACGCAGGATAAGAGGAAACACAGTAGAGAAGGGCCACGGAACATTTTGGGATAGTAGAAGAGCAATCATGAAGTCATTTGTCAATATGCTAATCAAGTACCGCTGCAATAAACTAAAACACCCTTGCATCACTTCCAAGAA
Source organism: Tripterygium wilfordii (assembly GCF_013401445.1). Taxonomy (NCBI): domain Eukaryota; kingdom Viridiplantae; phylum Streptophyta; class Magnoliopsida; order Celastrales; family Celastraceae; genus Tripterygium; species Tripterygium wilfordii. The sequence goes on along the minus strand of NC_052232.1, from coordinate 2,617,194 downwards.
AAAAGAGGTATCTAAGGATGGGTAAAGGTAAGCAATGCTCCCTCGATGAGCAGGGTTGGGGAGAAGCAGAATGTAACCAGACCTTACCCCACATAATATTTGGAGAGATTGTTTCCAAAAATTGAAACTGTGACATCTAGGTTACACCCCTGCAACTCTACTACAATGAAATGTTACTCTACAACAATGTAACATTAAGAACATCCAAAAAAACTAAGCAAAAAATGTAATTTCACAGCATATAAGCACAACAATCCTAACAATTTGCCAAAAAAAAAACCCCATCACAATGAATAGCATGAAAATAAAATAAGTAAAGAACCCTTGAAACTGAGCGATAACATTTATCATCGTCAACAGCAGCAAGGAATTCCAACAACTTTAAAGATTTATTCAACTAGTATCCCCAGCCCCTGTAGCAATAATGAATCTCTTTATATCAAGTCATCAAAGACACAACCCACAACCTCCAACACCAACACCAACACCAGCCCTTGAACCTCTGACCCTCAACCACTTTATAATGGTGCAACCATCAGGCTACAGAGAGGGCTGGTAGAAATATGAATCTCTTACACCAATACTCGGGGAGGACTTGTATTCCTTTATGCCCTAAGTTTAAAATATTTTCTAGAACTATTATAGAGTTCAATAATGTTCCAGTACCCTAGTCTGTCTCAAAGAGCACACTGTAAACAGATAAATTGACGACATAAAAAGGGCTGCTTCATGACAAGATCTAGCATGATGGTGGAGGTGCTCCCTTGAAAGTTTCATTTTTTGCATGAGTCATTTCTTCAATTCTTAAGACTAAATCAAAATTGCGCAATTAACAATTTAACACATCAAAATACCCATTCTCAACAAAAAATTATCAATAAGCATTTCTTATTGCTAGTTTATGTAATTTAAGGAAGTTTAAAACTCTTTGGCTCTTCTCTTCTCATTTTTTCACCGACACTTCCAATCTCACATTCTCACCCAACTAATCGAAAAAAGTACCACATTAATACGAACTCTGAAATTTGCAATTTCACAAAAAAATAATTGAATCAGGAGACAGTGGGAGTACTCAGACTAAATAATAGAGAAAGGTGAGTCGGAGAATAACTGAATAAGATCGGTTGCAAAATACTTACCCCAGCCAAATAGCGATGTGAGAATGTCTTTGGCTGCAAAGGACGGGAAAGTTGCGTGTTGAGCTCCTGCGAATTAAATGAGAAAAAAAAGATGAGAAATTAACTAACAATGCAAAAACAATCAAAGGAAATGAACCAATAAGTCTGTCGTGGTATGCCCATCTTCGATTGTGATGGCAGCTAAAATGGTGCACAAAAATTTATCCATGGTAATAAAAACCTGTTGCAAGTTCTTTAGTTGCACGGAGCTGGCTTTTTTCTGCTTTAAACTGTTCACTCTTTCCTCCTCACTATCATAGTTCTCCACAATCAACCCCACTGATTCAGCGTTTCTTTCTAACCAGCTTTTCTTTGCTTTCTCCTAAAGGGAAAATACAAAAGAAAATCCAGCAGGTTATTAAGAGCAAAGCACAACATTTAAGGAATCCAACTGATTCTCAGTATAGCTTCTAATAAAAAAAGATTGATTCAAGTTAGACAAGGAATAAAAATCCTTCCACTATGTATTTAAATGTGAGAAATTCAAAACAAAGCATGAAAATTACTATAATAAGGTAACAAAATAACCAAAATAATCTATTATAGCACAACATTTAAAGAATCCAACAGATACTCACTATAGATCCTAATAAAAAATATTAATGCAAGTTAGACGGATTAAAAATCCTTCAAATACGTACTTTAATTTGAGAAATTCAAAACAAAGCATGAAAGATTACTTTAATAAGGTAACAAAATAACCAAAATAATCTATTATGGAATTGGTTAAAATTGTCATAACTGACAAGTCTAACAGTCCACAATATTTGAGCACATTGACCAGCAAACTTCAGCCACATGCAACACTAGGTATTTCAGGGTAAAACTTTGATGCGTATGGGTTCACATGTCCAAACAGAAGTCAATGCATACCGAGGCTCAATTTCAGGGCCAAACTTGCCTCGTCCCCACCCTAAAACAGAATGGAACAATGCTACAATTTTGCATGTAAAGGTTCTAAGTTATATTGCTTATTGCCAGCTTATGAGTACAACAGCATTAACAGACTGGTGGTTTTACCTGGGAGTTCTTTCGCGTGATTTTGTCTATTTGACGTGCAAGCGATAGTCGTTTCATAACCTCCGGCATGTATGACTCCTCCAAAGGAAAACGCCGTAAACTTTCCTTTATAATGCATAGCATGTTAGATGACAACTTATATAACTAACTATAAGTATAGACCATATATAGTAAGTGGAGTCTACCAATTGATGCAAAGTATAAACTGCTTTACTGCCCAAAACTATTAATCCTTTTTAACGAAGTCTTATTCATATAAGAATATGACGGTATGGATATTAAACTCATGAGGACTACAAACTTCCTTTTGAACAGTGTTACCTTTGAAAATGATTTGCACAAAGAGGCAAATTTTGATGTCTCATTTGATGCAATTAGAGCAATGCTGCATCCATCAGCAGAAGCTCTAGCAGTTCTTCCACTTCTATGGATATAAACCTAAGAAAAAACATAAAATTAAATTTGGTTAGAGGAAATAAGCATGCTTAATTAAGTTTGTAATAGTCATCCGAAAGCAACCTAATCTCAACTTACTTCCGCTGAATGTGGAAGTTGATAGTGAATAACAGTTCGAACACCAGGAATATCAAGACCTCTTGCAGCAACATCAGTAGCCACGAGTGTACCATGTTCATTTGCACGGAAGCGATCAATTGCCTACATTCATAAAATTGGAGGATGGGGAAAACATCAAAGAAATAAAAAATATTCACAAGTCAGTTGTTTCAATCAAGCTATTATGCTTATCCAAAGTTAATTCTAGCCACCTTCTTGGCAAACACTACATTGAAAAGAACCAGAAAAGAAAAACAAAGAACAGCCACAGACCTTTAAACGAGCTTGCTGCTGCATCTGAGCATGAAGTGTCCAAACATTGATACCAAGAGTGCGCAAGATGGAGGAAATATGGCGTAGAGCAGCAATTGATGTACAAAATACAATGGTGCGGCCTTGTCCATGAACACTCAATATATAATACAAATAGGCATCTTTGTCTTCTTCTCTACATCTGCAAAGACATTACACTACTTAAGAAAGATAAGATAGATGGATTAAAAGCGCAATAATTTATATCTGCCTTTTTCATTTGAACCTTGGGATCAAAAGTTGTTCATTATGCGAGATAATTAATTAAAATGAGAACCACACTATGGCTCATTTCATACCTCGGATACATACCAATGCCAAGTACCTTTGGCACTTTAGCGAGGGCAAACCATACCTAGAGCATTTTTGCAACTTGAAACATGATATATCAGCAAGCATGAGTTTGATCCATAACCAAAGGGCAGAAGTTCAATTGATTTAGTTACATGTTTTTAGGGTGTTTCACCAAACATAGTTCCACTGTCAACCTATTTGAAATTCGTATCGAACATAGAACAATAAGACATTAAAAAGAAAAAAAAATAGCTACTAAGTTTCAGCAAGAATATGCAAACCCAATTCTGTTCATCAAATCACAGAAATAAAACATTTGAAAGATATGATATGGCCAAGTACATAATTGATTCAGTAACAAAATTTTCAAAGCTCAATGAAATATATGAAATCAGGTAGTGGTTCATACTCAATAAAAGATTCCTCAAGCTTATCAGCCAGTATTGATGCATTAGTCAAATCTATGATGGCAGCATTAGCTCTCATCCCAACACGTTCAGAGAGAGTCTCTATGGAATTCAGGCCATCAGTCGTTGATTGCTTCGATTTCAGGAAACCACGTTTTAGCTTCTTCCGAAAGTCGGTCGATAGTGCTATTGTAGCAGAAAAAACAAATGTTTGTCTTTTCTTTCTTTGTGTGCTAGAAACTGTCTGGCAGTTTTGAGAATTTTGAGGCTGTCCTTCAAAAGAGCTATTAGTCCCAGGAAGCAAGTCAATAATTGACTGCAACTCATGAAAATGTCCATTTTCAATCATCCGATCAGCTTCATCCAGCACAAAGAAAGACAATGAATGAAGCTGCAAAAGTGAAAAAGACAATATTTATAAAGCACCAGAAGGAAAGTGACAGGACAGGACCATTCTGATATAGCATCATTTTTTTATAATCTACAGTTACAAAACCAATGACACCAAGTTCCAAATTAAGTTGATCGACATCCAAATATTTAAACATGTGTGCATCGAGCCTTATTTATTTTAAAAAAAAGTTGTGCATCTAGCCTCATAATCATGTTTACACATACATATGAGTTGGCAAGACAAGGTCCTGTTATTCAAATTTCGTTTATTTTATTTCCTATTCCACTCTTCATTCCAATTCCTCCCTGAATGATTACCAAGTTTGATTACTTGCTATTCCTCAAGAGTAGTTGTTCAAGTTAATGAAACTCCGGCAATATAGACATACACTGGGATTTAATAATTTAGACAATCAGCTAAACATGTGGTCCATGTAGTCCAGTGATAGAGTTGCAGGGTGCAATCTAGAGGACACAAGTTCATTTCTTGGAAATAGCCTCTCCACATGTTTAGACAATAAGCTAAATAGCCACAAGAAAACCAAAGATTAGAGTCAAACACTCATCATATTCGCTTATGCTTCTCAACATTAGCCATGGTAAGATTAGAGACAAACATTCATTGTATCCGCTCATGCTGCTCAAGATTAGCCGTGGTAAGTTACTCAGATAATCAATAAATTCTGTCACAAAAAGAGAACCAGAAAAGTTACAAACATGTATTGGAGCAGCACACTATCCTGAATAATAAAAGGTAAACAACTATCGTGCACAAGGCTGCCGCAGTAAGCGGGTTCAGGGACATACAAGATATACCCTCACATAATATAAGGAGAGGCTATTTCCAGGAATTGAACCTGTGACCTCTAGGTTGCACCCCTGCAACTCTACCACTGGACCACTAACTTGTATCTAATTCTAAAATAAAAAATAAACATGCAAGGCTGGAAATTTAAGCCATTCTCTCATGAACTGGGTGGCCTACCCTTCAAAAGTGCATTCCTCAACTAAACATTTCATATTGTCTATACTAACCTCAACAAGATGCTTTTCTCCTCCTGACATAAGCTCCCATAACCTCCCTGGAGTTCCAACAATAATCTCAGGACTCTCTCGTAGCAGTCTTTCCTGCTTCTCCGTTGACATCCCACCAACAATAGAAACAACTCTAACATTGAGACCATTGGCTGCTGCCTTAAGATGATCAGTAACCTGGAAAAATTAAGAAGAAAAACCTCACTTGATATACAAGACCATTAAAATAGTTAAAATTACATAATCTTGAAGCCCGTTAGGTTTCATCAACTAAGCCAAGATTATGTACCAATAATAGGTATCATTACTCGCCCAACAAAATTGCTGTCCCAGAGAGACCTGCTACCAATGGATAGCTTTAAGCGCCACACACAAAAGGGTAACACTGACGAGTAAAATGGATAAATAAGAAGACAGCTCTGCCAAAATGCATCTTTCACATTGATTTCTTAAATGAGCTAAGCATATTCAAGCAAGATGGAAGCAAAGCTTAAGAGCATGAGCAATAAAATACGAGAAGTTTCATTTAAAATCCGAGATGTTTCATTTCTATGACAGCACTTCTCCTTTAATTTTTTTCAAGAATAGATCCACAACATTTACGAATACATTTCAATTCATCACAACCAAACGTCAGCAAGCATACTAAACCAAATTAACAGAAACTCTATCCTCATGCAACACAAAACCAGTACATAAAATTGCCGAAGTTCATAATTTTTCAGGTACCCACAGTTGAAAAAGTATAACAACGAACAAATCCAGCGAGATGTATTAATGCACATGATTTCACATCACATCCCATCCCAGAAAACAGAAGACCGTGACATGAATAGAATGACAGTAACTACTGAAACAATTATAACTACCTGAACTGCAAGCTCCCTTGTAGGAGTGATAACAAGAGCTCGTAAAAAGCCTTTTGGAGCAAACCTTTCTGCCTCCTCCTTCTCCCCCTTTGTTTCAAACATTTTGACAGCTTTTTCTCGTTCTTCTAAGAGACGCTGCAAAATGGGTAAACCAAAAGCAAGTGTCTTCCCAGACCCTGTTTCCGCAGCACCCACAACATCCTATGAAATAACCAAAGTCTACATCACCACCAAACACATAGCATAACCAAACATGCAATGCCAAAGAATAAACTTAACAAACCTTCCCTTGATGAGCTGCAGCAGGAATACAAGTTGTCTGAATTGGAGTTGGCTCCTTAAACCCAAGTCTGTATATTGATTTCATAAGGAGAGGATGAAGCCTCAACTCGTTCCACGCATAAAACTCATCTTCATTTACCAACCCTTCCTCAACTTGTTCCCTTCCACTGCTACCTAGAACCATTCGTATTACGAACATGAATGCACCCGGAATATAAACGAAACTACACTGAACCCAGCTTATCAAATATTTAAAGCACAATGCACTTTTTAAAATTTCCTAATTGTTCAGGTGCCATTTCAAGTAATTAAAGGAATTCAATTCCAGCCCTGCAACTGACTAAAAATCATTTTTTGGTATTCAAAGAGAGAAATGTTCAAAAGTAACAACAGTTCAAAGAAAACACAGGTATTGACAATTTGACATACCACCAAATCAACAAATGCGTGTACATCAGAAAACAACAGTATAACTAAATTTTGAAAGGTTAAAAAACTAAGAATTTAACACAATATTGGCGTGTGCAATAAGAAGATTGACCCCACACAAAAGTACGATTTCCGAATTTCAGAAACATATAGCTTGATTCAAATACCTAAATTTAACACTTCATGCTAATGCTGAAAGGCCCAAAAATTAATAAGATGTGATAAAGTGTAAGACTTCAGAACTACAAAAACACTAACCAGACAGCAATTCCTCAACTTTTTGGGTTTGAGTTTCCTTTGCCTTCTTACTCTTCTTTTTCTTTTTCTTCTTCTTCTTCTTCTTCGTTTTTTTCTCACCTACTGCATCCACGTCCACTTCTACTTCATCTTTAACAAAAATGTTTTCTTCTGAATCCCTGGGTTTCTGCGTCTTCAATTTCTTTGCTTTTTCTGGCTTTTCCTTCAGGGGTTTAGGAATTTCCAATCCATAATCAGCCTCACTTATCTCCTCAAGCGAAAGGAAACCTGCATTCATTCAATATTAGCTATAAAGACAAAAAAGAACATCGAGATTACATAAACCCTACAAAAAAATCCTGACGCCACTGCTTTTGCTTCATAATAAAACTATCTGGCTTTTCTAGGTATAATCACTTGTGCCGATTGAGGGCAGTCTCATCTCAGCCAAACAGGAAATTAGAAGAACATAAAGGGAAAAACAAGACGAGTAATTAAATCAGAGTAAAATACATGGTTTAAGCATAAAGTACAGAATTGTAGAGCATGGGCAGCGATGAACCTCCTTCAAGTTCGTTGGAACCAATGACGAGAGAGAAAGCACCATCTTCGTCGGTGGGGAGAGAAGAATTCCACGGGAGCTTGTCGAACGGGTCTACTTCAGCGTCTCCTAAGCCACGCTTTCGCTTCTTGGAGCTTTTCCTCTTCGACGGTTTACTAGAAGAAACTGGTGCTGGTGGTGGCGAATCAGCAGCCATTATCAACGATGATCGTCGCAAAAAGTATTAGCTGCGGCGGCTCTTAAAAGCAAGGGAGCGTGGGAAGACGTTGGGGTGCGGCCGCGAGGGCAAAAAACTTAGGTAAGAACTGACCGTTTGAGGAGTTTCGATTGTACTGTATTTTTATGCTCAAATTTTGTGTGAATAATTATAAGATGATATTATAAATGTAAAAAGCATAGCCTTATTTAAAATTTATTTATATTCAGAGGAAAAATTAAATTGTTATTTTTTTATGAATATACCACCTTTTTCAATGAGCAAAATACTAACTTATTTAGCAAATGAGCCATTGATTGAGTGACAATGACTTTGCATGTCCCTGACTGAGGTCATAGGTTCTAGCCTCACCTCCTCCGAATATTTATAACGAGGTGTGTGGGCTTAGTCTGCCCCTGCGTGGGCTTGATTTGTGCCTCCTGCGTGGGGCCTGTTGACACCTGTACTTTCATAGGTTTGATCTGGTGGTGTGTCGTATGTTGTATTTGTACTCAAAAAAAAATACTAACTTATTTAACATAGTTGATAGTTCACATCCTTTTATATTGTCAATCATTTCCCCTTTTCAATTAGAATAACGCTTAAATCCCAAAATATGATCCATATTTGACTCCCAATTAATGTGGAGCATTGGATGTTAAGTGTGTCATACATATGTGTTTATAATCAATGGCATGTCACATAGATTTGTGGGGATCACATTTTGGAATACATAGCATTACTCTTTCAATTAACATAAATTGATTGTCTTGCATCATTTAATAGTTTATTCTCTCCAAAAAAATAAAAAAAACTGATTGAAAATAAAATTTGAAATTGGATAGCAAAAATATAATTTTTTATAGTGGATATTTTCCGCTCACTAAGGAACTGTCCACTCTGACCAGATGTGCACTGGTTAGACCAGTCTCCATGGGGTAGGCCGGCCAGCAAGCATACCAACTTCACCGATTTATTTCAGGAAAATTACTTTATGGACGGAAAATATCCGTCACATTTTTTTATCAAGATTTTTTTCAATGATAAGCAAGGCTTAATGTATTTATGCTTCTGGTTCAAAGTTTACATGTTTAGAATTGTAAAAAAAATTGAAATAATGTGTACTTGATATGAAATTGGGTTTGCACTCATTTTACTTGTGTTTTTTCTCGTGCCTCATCTTTTGATTAATGATTTGAGAAAGTGTTGATTTCATTTAGATTTGACACCGCTTTAACTTGACTCGAATTTGATGACGCTTTCACTTGAGTTGTGTTTGATTCTTTTAATGCATTGACTTGAAATTAATGTCGTTGAGGCGTTGACTTTATTTGATACCGTTAGTGCCTTGGAGACATTGACTTGATTTGTTGTCGTGTGAAAACATGACATCGCTGTAATTTGACACGAATTTGATGTCACTTTGACTTGAGTTGTATTTGATCATTCTTTTAATGCATTGGCTTGAAGTTAATGTCGTTGAGGTGTTGACTTTATTAGATACCGTTGGTGCCTTGGAGGTGTTGACTTGATTTGTTGTCGTGTGAAAAACATGACATCGCTTTAATTTGACTCGAATTTGATGCCCGCTGTAACTTGAGTTGTATTTAATCATTCTTTTAATGTGTTGGCTTGAAGTTAATATCGTTGAAGCATTGACTTTATTTCATACCTTTGGTGCCTTGGAACCAACAATAACAAGGAGAAGAAACAAGACCTTTCTAAAGGCTTGTTCTAAATCCTTGAGTGGAGAAGAACAAAAAACTTATACCAAGTTTTTGGAATCAAACTGCCAAGAATGAGTCACGAAGAAGGAGCACCATCATTAAAAAAAACTTTTTTGGAGAAAGTTTTTTCCATCAAGTCTCATTAAAACCTTTCAAATCAAATCTATAGTAAGCTTCTATAAACATCTGAAATCAAGTTGGTAATATTTCAAATTACAAGTCTCCAAATTGATATGCTCCACCTTAGTACTGTAGGAGATCAAAAGTCATGTCTATGTTTTTACACGAGAACAAATCAAGTCCTTGATCTTTACTCTAACTTTGTTTTTTTTATTTTTTCTATGATCTTATTCTTTAGTCACCCTTCAAAAAAAAGTTAGAGGCTTGATATTTATAGGGGAAGGAGGCTTGCCAATTTATTTGAGCTTATCTTAAACATGAATGATACTTTGGGAATTTTTATTGTCTAACCCAATTAATTTGTAGATTAAAATCTTAATTAATTCATATAATTTTGGTTTGAGTCCAGACTGAACAATCACTCATCGTTCGATAGAAATAAGATATCGGCCTATCTAAACAAATGGGCACAACCCAATAGACATGCCAACAACTCCTCGTTTGTTAGAGAAACTTACGTAAGCCTATTTAGACGAATTCGTCCAACCCATAATTTGGTCCACAAACTTATGTAAACCTATTTAGACAGATCCCTTTAGGATATGAGATGATTTAGTATGCGGATACATATCAATTTATTTTTCATTTGATATATGGTATGTGTGATTATATGATTAGGAGAGTGAATGCATCTATATACCGCTTTCAAGGGAAGAAATTACTGAAGAATCAAGTTTTTATTCTATTATTTATTTCATTCTTGTTGATAGATGGCACAAAAGCAACACTTAACTTCATTGTTTAGCTAATTCATCAAACCAAAGGTATATTTATTTTTTTAATTAATAAATTTATAATAATTTTATATTCTATTAGAAGTATTAAAATATCTTACATTATATTTTCTCTCATAGTTTATAAGTATTATAGCAATGAATGGATTAATGGTGTTTCAAATTGTGTTCCTTTGCATAAAGAGATGAAAATTTCAAATAAAAGGTACACATGCTTGAGGAGGTACCTCTCAAATGATGGTGAAAAGAAGAATGTAACTATGGAGTTTGTCAATTTTATCATAAGACTCTTTGAAAAAACACTAATTATAATTTACTTGGTCAACCCTCATCCTGTTCAGAGCAAAATTGGAGTACATGTTCTTTCATTCAATCCATGAAAAGGAACAATTGACAGTTCCATTACACTATGTGAATACTAGTGGACATATGGTGGAGTGCTTCCTAGGTGTTGAACATGTTACTAACACAACCACTAGCTCACTTAAGGAGACCATTGATTCGTTATTTTGCATAACATGATTGAGTATTTTCAAATTGCCTGGGCAAGGTTATGATGTGGCGAGCAACATACGAGGAGAATTTAACGAGTCAAAGACTAGTTTGAGTGAAGATTGCGAAGAGTCATTTTCTGCAATGAAGATTGCAAAGAGTCATTTGCGTAACCGAATGGGAGATCAATTATTAAATGATAGTTTGATTGTCTACATTGAAAAATCGTTGTGAACAATTATAAATTGTAGCTATTTTTGTAAGTTAGTTCAATATTGTGTTTTGGACTTGCCTATTTTGCATGATTTATTTTTGATAGTGTTAGATATCTGACAATTCATCAGATAAGTGCCCCTTAGTCCAAATCCTAGTTACATCTAGAGCAACTAATTTCAAATTCTAGTTATTCATGTTAAGTACATGGGAGAAAAATAAGATATTGGGACTCAAAAATTCAAAACGCCGTTACATCCAGAGCAACTAATTTCAAATTCTAGTTATTCATGTTAAGCACATGGGAGAAAAATAAGATATTGGGACTCACAAATTCAAAACGCCCACCGTGGGGCTCGAACCCACGACCACAAGGTTAAGAGCCTTGCGCTCTACCAACTGAGCTAGACGGGCTTCAACAGTAAAACTTTTCACGGGCACTAATAGAACGTAAGACCAGTTTTGTAGTTGGTTTTTTTTTTCACGCGTCAGGCTACTAGGATCTAACTATTGCACCCATACAATCCGACGGAGCTGCCCGCAATTGGGTACATCTAAATACACACATTTTTTGCTAAATACACACATTTGTGGTAGGCTAGAAACGTTATAAACATTTATGATGCAAACAATACAAGCCACACTCTATTAAGACTTCCCACTGATGACGTGGATCACACTCAACCATGATGGGACACTAGCTTGTTGTTACTGAAGACTTATCATCCTTTTGTCAAAAAAGCCTACAGTGTTTTGTCTTCCTTTTGTTCTCTAACTTTTTATAGTCGTTGCTCTTCGCTTGTTGAAGTATTTAAGTCTTGTTGTTATTACTGAAGAGGCACATCTGAATTCTTGTAAAAAGCTCTCATTGAGACCTTAGTATTAGTAGTTCTAGCCGGTGTATCACATATTTTGTAATCCAGAAGTATTCTCTTTTTTTAGTTTGATTTTTGAAGAGTGTTCTCATTTGCGGATATGGACCATTTGGAAGAAATGAGAGCTTGGGCTGAAGATATACGATTGTCAAAGTAGTAGTTCTAGTGATCAGGTAAATATAGATACTGGAGACATTTTTTATTTGTTTCACAAAATATTTTGATTAATTACAGAAACTCAAGTGAAATTTATTGTTGACAGGATTATACTATCAAAAACGAAATGAAAAAAGAAGAAGAACTTGCGGATGATTGTGAAGAGAAAATTGAAGTTGACGTTACAAATCCATTTTTAACTGAGGCAGTATAACAACCAGGAAAATAATACGTCTTCAATTTTGAACATCTTTAGCAAACTTGTTTTAATTTATAACATTTATAAATTATTTTCAAGTGTTCGATTCACATCAATCGTTGATTGATTGGGTTCAAGAAACAAGGCGTAATTTGGGATTCATCATCATTACAAAAAGCTCATCGTTTTGTTTCGATTGATGCGTTGAATATGATTTTCAAAGAATCTGAGCAATCTCAAGTCGTATTCGTACGCCTACGGATGTAAATTTCGTACAATCTATGGACTACCGTGTGCGCATGAGCTTTCAATATACATGAACGATAGTCAGCCTATACCACTTGCTTCCATCGATGCATTCTGAAAGAAACTTGACCTATCGCCATGTGTTTCTCTTAGAGACGATGACATCGATTGTACCGTTGAGCTATAAATGTTTGTAGAACAATTTAAGCGTCACTCATGACCAGAAAAGTTCAGTCTACTACGAAAGATCAGGGAGATAATTAAACCCTCAACTACTATAGTACAAGATCCGGTTGTTATGAAAAGTACGCGTAGATGCCTCTCTTCGAATAAAAAAGCAGACATACATACTCTTTGTAATCCTATCGCATCCGACTCCATAGAACATGATTTTCTTCAGTCCCACCAACAAAGTAGACACAATATTTCAGTGGGATGCCCATCCTCGATGAAAAAAGCAAGTGGAGTAACCCATAGATTCGTCTACGTTTAAATTCGTTCACCACGAATTTCATCATTCCCAACAACCAGGGAGACACAGTTGCTCATCCCTCTACAATACTCCACCACTCCCTACACAAAGGAGTTCCAGATCGAGTAACGTTAAGCATGAACATATTTATGTTCGTCAGTTTCTGCCAATATTACATCCTTACATTGGGTCTGTACAAGATGTAATACCTTATGGAAATTGCGGTTTTCGGGCTAAGCTGCTTGTCTTGGTTTTGACGAACATGCATGGGATACTGTTCGTCGTGACTTGATAGGTGAGTTGGCTGTATTCTGGCGTGAATATGTTGTAATGTTTGGTAGTGAAGAGCATGCATATTGTGTTCACAACTCACTGAACTTCTTTGAATTAGATAAAGCAACACCATTTCAACATTGGATGACAATGCCAAATATGAGTCTCTTAATTGCTTCGAGGTACAATATCATACTACATGTTCTTAGTTCTGCATAGAGCTTCACTTATTTACCACTGCGATTAACTCCACCACAGTGTTAATTAGTATATAAACTCAAATAATAAATAAACCAATATTCTAAAAAAAATTCATATTTATATATTTTTGTGAATAAAAAAGGTGGCTTTCTTTTAAAATGATTGATTGAAATATTGTATGTGTGTATTTAGTAAAAAAATTATGTGTATTTAGCTAGGGTTGTTATGGTAACGGTAATCGTTACCAAACACGCATTACCGTTACCATTACCGATCATATCGGTATTGCAAAAATCGTACCCGTTACTGTTACCGTAAATATCGATAAATCGTCGATCGGTATACCATTTAATCGGTATTGGTAACTGGTAATCGGTAAATTTATCGATATATAAAATGAAGCAACACCAGATTACCAGTGCTTTGGTAGTTCGGTGCTTTCAATTCCAAATCAAAATTACCTAGAAACAATAAGCCCTACAAAGTACAAAGTGCAAACAACCATTCAAATAAGCCAAACAACCACTCCAAATAAGTAAATTTACCTGGAAACAATCATCAATAAACTAATCAAGTATCAAAGTACAAAACAAGCAAAATTACCACTCCAGTAGTCCAGTGCTTGGCTACTTGCAAAGTTGTAAAAATTCAAAATAAATAAGATTACTGATTACATGAACCAAATAGGCAAATCATAAATGCCACCAATGCTTGTTCACTGGCCAAATAAGATTACAGATTAAGATTCAATCCAAAAATCAACAATTAAAAATTACTTTGAGAAATTGCACATCTCATATGCGAACAGATTGAAAATCTTGCTCAAGCATAGGTCAGACACCAAAGTGACAATCACCGAAGCTATGGATTTGGTGGACGTGTAGCCGAAGGAGGTAACTTGGAAGGTAGAGATTGTGCATTCAAGATACCTATGCAAATAATGTAACAAATATCATTATCAAATAATATAACAAATATCAAATAATATCACTATAAATATAATTGACAAAAGCATAAGAATTGCTTACTTGTTTCAAATTCTTCAACATCTCTATATAAAGCAATTTACGCTTTCGTTGGCTCCTTATAGAAATCAAATTCATTAGCTCTAAGCCAATCATTAGTACACACTAATGCCTCTACCATCCTCGGAGTCAATGAAGCTCTAAAAGGATCCACAATCCTCCTACCCATGCTAAAAACACTTTCACTAGCCACGGTCGAACTTGGGATGGAGAATATATCTTTGAAAACCTTTGAAAGAATAGGATACCATGATTGATTCGCCTTCCACCAAGTCAAGAGATCAAAAGAGTCACCATTAAGCTTTTCACAAGGGTCGGAAATGTACTTATCCACTTCATTTGAAATCTCATTAACTTCCATTTGTTCTCTTTTTCTTTTGAGTTTCATCACATGAGAAAGTCCACTTGATTGCGAACTTGAACTTGTATTTACTCGAGTGGTGGTGCCTGAGGTGGTGAAAGATTGAGCACTATCCCCTTTATATGCTTCATACAATTGTACTAAACACTTTTAGATATTAGCCACAATTTGTTTGATTGTTTCAGCATCCTTTCCAATGTCTTCAAATGAAATTTGAATCAATTCAGACTTATATCTAGGGTTTAGCACATGGGCTATATATACCATCTTGTTGACAGTGTCGAAATTCCCCCAATATTTGTCCAATTTCAGTTTCATGGACTTTCCCACACTTTGTAACACCGGATCACTATCATCATTAATTCTCATATAAATATCAATCATCAAGTCTGGCACTATCACGAAGAGTAAGTGAGATGTGCAAGACTTAGATGCACTAAGTGACAATGTAGCATAATAAAACTTCTTCAGAAAATGCACAAATGCCTTAGCCTTCTCCCAATCCCCCTCACATGGTGGCCCCACCCTCAAGTGTCCATCCTTATCTTTCTCAGTGAAAGAACTCACAAAAGGAGCATTTTCTTCCGCCATTCTATCAAACACCTTTTTGAACTTATTGACACCTTCTAGCATTTTGTAAGTTGAATTCCACCTAGTTCAAACATCCATTGGTATATTTGACATTTGATCCATTTTTAACGTTATTGCATATTTCCTAAACTTTTCTAACCTTGCGGAAGATGAATGGATGTACTTTTACACAATTCCTTATGCCTTCGATTGAGCTATAAAGCTCCTTCAAGCCATCCTTAACAATCAAATTAAGAATGTGATAAGTACACCTCTTATGCAAGTACTCCCCTTTGAGGAAAAGGGTATTCATCTCAAGCCTTTTTTTTATGCACTCAATCGCCCCATCATTAGTTGAACCATTATCAACCATATTGCTAAAGACTTTTTCAATCCCCCAACTTCTCAAACACATATGCAAACACCTCTCTATGTCATCACCCTTATGGCTAGTGATCTTTGTGAAGTTGATTAATCTTTTATGCAAATTCCATTCACTATCCATAAAATGAGCAGCGACAACCATGTAATTGATGTTTTGGATGGAAGTCCAAGTGTCGGTTGTGATACTCACTCTTTGTTCCCTTATCACACTCAATATTTTACCCTTATCTAAAGTGTACAACTCCCACACTAGTTCGGCAATCTTTTGCCTAGTTGGAATTACAAACCTAGGACACAACTCCTTTAACAACTCTTCAAAGCCTACTCCATCAACAACTCTAAAAGGCATTTCATCTCGTATGATAAATTTAATCAATTTCTCCTCATATTTCTTTTGGTTAAGTACATGGGGGACTAATGCACCCCTCCATACTATCTTGTGAAAGAGTGTTTTGACCTATCTCAATAAAATTTCATCCATAAGCTGGACATTTTCTACACTGTTTTGATAAGTGATTGGCAAGCCCTGTTATCCCATACTTCTTACTATCAGCCTTGATCTCCTTCTTACAAGTTTTACAAACCCCCACCTTGTATTCTCTCCCCTCTAAATCTACTCTTACAGCCTTATCAGCAATTCCCACACCCATGAAGCCTTCTTACCCTTTCTAGGAGGTGCTGTAGATTTTGCCTCTATTTGGGTTGTAGGTTGCTCAATTTGAGTACAGGTATTCATGTTGTTAGAGTGGTTGGATTTCATAAAATCTACAGTTAAAAAATGTAAGGATAAATGGCATAGCTCAGAGTCTCAGACTCAGTTTCAAACTCATAATATGCAAACAGATTTCAATCTTTCATCATTTCAGATAAATCAATTGGAATATGCAAGCCACAAACCACAAAAATAACATAAATATGCAAGCCACAGACTTAAGAGTTCAGATCAGAATATGCAAACCACATACTTCAGATTATGCAAGCCAAAACCCATAAAATAACATAAATAGCTCAGAATATGCAAGCCACAAACCAGTAATTTTAAAAACAAAACAGTCTGAATTTTGAAAACCTAATAACACATCTCTTTTCAGTTTCCAGTCCACAACCCAAAAATTACAATTTGAAACAAAACAAGTAGCAATTGGAAACAAATGAGAACAAACCTTGAAGTCGGTATTGGAATCACTGTCGCAGACTCGCAGCTTCCTTACTCTGGCTCTGTCACAAGCTGTAGCTTCAGTGTGAGAGTGAGACGATGAAGGCTGGCTGAGTATGGAGATTGGAGAGAATCGAGCTTCGTTACTCTGACTCAGTCGCAGCTTCAATGGTGCCTCGATAGATGAATCATGATTTCACCGATTTGCGAAATAGAGAGACTGAGACACGAGAGAGTCGAGAGACGGAGAGATCGAGAGAGTGAGAAAGAGAAACAAATAGAAAAATGACCTAACATATTAAGTATTAACGGTCATGATTTCATAGAGAAGTAGATTTAATGGATAAAATTAAAAATAAAAATAATATATGTATCGGTAATGGTAAATACCGATGGATAGGAAGCTCACACCCGTTATCAGTACCAATTATATTGGTAAATTTACCATACCGCCTTATTAGTAATGGTATACCAGTTCATGCGAAAAATCGATAACCAATGTGCCGGTATCAGTATGATAAATCGGTAATTGTCAATACCATAACAGCCCTATATTTAGCAATTCCCTTTTTTTGGCCGAAGTTAAAAACCCGGTTTCTTCTATTGGGTTGCGTCCGTTCGATCATTTCACCTTCTGTGAGAGAGAACCAAAATCAAGAATTTGAGAAGAATGAGTGAGCTAAACTTCAATCAAGCATCAGAATCCAAGATGCCCGAAGATGCTGACGATCTCCAACAATCAACGCACACCACCTCAACTGCTTCAACTCCCACAACCACAATCACACCCACCCACCTTGCACCAACTGCAGCTGCTGTGGCTCCTCTTTCCCCTCCCCAACCCCAGCACTGCCATCATCTACCGACCTCCACATTAACCCCTTGAAGCGTCGCTCTCCTGAACCGAGTACTGGCGTTATAACTACCACCGCAGTCACGGACTCGTCAGTACCCATTGCCAAGAAGCTCTTTCAGGACAAACGACAAACATATTCTGGGCAAGAAAACTCCACTCTCCCTGGCTTCACCAAGATTTCTCTCCCATTGGTTCTGGTTCAATTTCAGGAATGTTCTTTCCCTGTTCTTCGTCGATGTGCCTCTGATCCCTACAATCCACCTCAATCTCCGCCGAAGAATTCCATGATTGTGGGTGTCAATTATTCGACACCGTCGTCTTATTCTGCTTCACTGCCGCCGTTGCCGCTCTCCCTCCAGAGATCCGTTTCTGATTCGATGCCTTCCACTGCCAAGACCTTTTCAAGGTCGTCGAACTCAAACGAGATGGGTCTGGAACATAGTCCCAATTCTAAGGTAATTTTTCTTTCTAGAGATTCTTGAGCATCCTCCATTCAATATGGATCTTGAAATCGATCGGTGTGCATTGTGAAAGAGGCTAAAGAGGATGAAGGAAGGATTGAAGGAAATGAAAATGTGGTGGGAAGAGCTGTTGAATGCAGCTGAGGAAGCAGCAGACGCTGACGAGAACAGTCACATTCTTGCTTCACAGGTTTGATTTTTTTTCTTGCAATATTACCCCCTTTTAGGCTTTAGCCCTTGTTGGTTGCCAGAATTCAAGATTTGAAAAATTATTATCTTTTCAACATTTTCAGCATATGTAACTATTAATTTTGAATACTGCGAGGGGTGTGTGTTGCAGGCTGATTCTTTGGCAGAATTTGAGGAAGCTGTGAACGTGGAGAGGACAGGGGAATGCCTCCTCGTAAATTTCAAGTGTCCCTGTGGCAAAGGCTATCAGATTCTTCTCTCCAGCAAGAGCAGTTACTACAAGCTCATCTAGAGTGTTGATTTTCACTTGGGTTTTCTGAACAAATTCTGTTAATGCAGCCCACTTCTTGTACAGTGCTTACGGCTTTTAGTTTGTTAATCTTGTTTGTTGTACTTATCATGTAGAATGGCCCATCTTTCCTTCCTTCATGATAGTTTTTGTGTATTATCCTCGTCAGTCTTTCCTCTTAGTTCTTCTGAGAGATCCTTCAGATGATACCTTTTTCATATGTATTTTCCCCAGACATTTCACATTTGAGTTAGTTGTCAATAAATGAGTCCTTTCCTACTTCGAACTGTCATCTTTTGAGTTTTAGAATTTTTGTTGTGTGTGATTTCCTGAGTTTTGGGTCACAGCTTGGTGGGTTAAATGCATAATACAATTCATTGTTGATGTCTTTCATTAATAAACAATAATGCAATCTGATGCAGCTTCTTGTTGATTCTTCGCCTGTCTTTCTGCAGCAACTACGCTAGTAACTTTGAGTAGTGTGGGGATTCCAGGTATTGGAACTTCCTGAGGTTCTCAATCTTTTTTATTAAACTATTAAGGCTGTCCATTTCTCTGCTTATACATCGAACCCTAATCACTATTAGTTCTTAATTTCTTATACTGTATGGACTTATGAATAAGTAGAATGCAAGTAACATTGATCAAAACTGCTTTTGTATTTATAGAAGTGAATTTATTTTTACTTTGATAGTAAGGAAGATGAGCAATGCAGAGTGCTTAATTTAAAACCAGAGAATTACTGGTCGACTGCTTTTGTCTATACAAGGTGCTTAGTATACTAAAGCAGTGTGGAAGTACAGATCGATTGATTAGTTCACGATTAAGCTAACATAACTTGCAATCCACCAAGAAAGATTGGAATCCACTAAGAAAGTTGAGAGAAATCTTAAAAATATTTTTAATTGATCAATTATATCTTTTTGTCGGAACGGCTACAACCCTGTAAATACTAAAAACAAGGAAACCTTAATAGGAAAATTAGAGGTAAGTACATTCATTAAAAGTTTTGTTCCAATAAGGACACTCCAATAAGTTTTGTTCCATAAGATCCATCAAATTTAAAATACTATTCCATAAAGGACAAAAAATTAAAATATATTATTTTATTATCTAAAATGCTCTCATCTTCGTCCTCAAACATGAAAGAGCTTTTCTTGCACTTGATTCATCTCAACCTGCCACTGGAAGCTTTGTCAATCGTCTCCGCCCCTCATGGCTTATTCGAGAGTTCTATGGCATTTTTTAGTGACTTTCATCCCAATTTTTGTTGTATTCAAACTAAATCTACTCATACTCACCACGGGGCTTGTAAAGCTTGTTGTTTTCCTTCGATATGTCATCACATCATTATTTTTAGTAATTTATGTGGTGATTTTCGTGGTTTTTTGGTTCTAATTTAGGATCTGCAGACTGCAACTGATGTTATCTGTTTCGAGTAATTCGATATATGTCATAATGTTATCTGTCTTTAATGAAATGTACATTTTCTGGTTGAAGTTTCGAAACAAATAACATATTAGAACATATCTGAAATAGATATAATATCTGCAGATTTTAGAAGAAAAAAAAAGAGTTCGAAAAAAGCAATTAAACCTCAAAGGTGATGTTCCTTGGTCCGTGGAGATGATTGAGGGTGTTGATGGTCACCGGCGTTGGCCGGATCTAACTCTTTTTCAAACGATGGCCGTAATTTCACAAAGTTTTTTCGACGACTTAAGTGATAATTGATGGTTGGCGATGACTTAGTTTTGGTCGGACTGACCTAAAGCTTCATTTCAATAGTTTGTTCGTCGAAAACGATGGCCGAACGACCAACTTCCAATGGTCGACGTGAAGGAAGAGGAAGAGAGAAGAAGAGAGAGAAAATAAGAGGAGGAAGAAGAGAGGAACGTGTTATTTTATAATACAAGAATATTTTTGTAAGTTTATAATATTTGTCCTTATTTCTAAATATCTTTTTGACTTGTCTTTATTGGAATACAACTCACACATTTTGTGGTTATGTGTAAAAAGCTCATAAATTGAAAAATACAAAATATTAGTTTGACTACCATTCGCATTGGCGCCAAAACCAATGCAATGACGGTAAGATTTAGAAGACATTTTTTTCCACGTGTCTGAGATCCAATAACCGCTGTGTCCAAACTGTATCTTACAGATCTGCCCGCAGATCAATAATCCCCAAGTTCCCAACCCTCCATTTCATTTCTAAAAAAATCCAACTTCCATCTTTTGGCAGAATTTAGGCTTGCCAGGGATAGTTTTGACAAATACTAAAAGATCTAGTTTTAATTTTTATATGCCACGTGATTTTTTTTAAAATTTCTTGCCATGTAGGTAACAGGGTAAAAAGTGGCACGTGACATTCCGGTTGCCACGTGGTATTTTTCAATGATCGAGTTGAAAATTTTGAAAATACGATGACTGACAGCCTGTTTGGAAAGGCGTCGGCGACCGCGTTTTCGCTTTGCGGCACGTTGGCATCAAATGTCTCACCAAACGGCATAGCGGCGTCAACGGAAATGCTCTTCACATGCCAGCGTTTCTGGTAACAGAAAAAAAGCTCAAGCGGCTCCGCCATGCCAAACGGGAGAAAAGAGCGCTGGCGCAAAAGAAGCTCCCATGTACAGCGGTAAAAAGTATTACTATTTTATTAATGGGACCCACTGAATTGTGTTTAAAGGTTTAAATATAACTATTTTTTAATAAATTAATTATATCTATGCATTTATAATTATTATAACAGTAAATTTAATATTAAAATAAAATTAATTTAATTTAAAAAATACAAATAAAATATTTATATTTAAGACTTTTAATTTTATAGGTGTTTAATTTTAATACATAATGATAAATTAAAAAATGCAATAAATGTAGATTACTTAAATATAAATTAAAAAATACAATAAATGTAAGAAAATTAAGTTGATTAATTAAAAATTACTTCAAATTAATTTTAAATATAAATTATATTTGATTAATTAAATTAATACTTAAAATTAATTTTAATAAGAAATATATTTATTAGATTACTTTTAATATAAATATAAAAAACTAATATTATAATACTTTATTTCAACAGTTTTTCCGCTAGCGTCAGTTTTTATTTCACCAAACACCTCACAGCATATTTCACAGCTTTAAGCTCAGTATATTTTTCACAGCATTTTCGCTAGCATTGAAAATCAATTTTTTCGCTTTACCAAACGGAGCCTTAATTTGAGCGGCTGCAGCGTTTGGAGTGGGACCCACGCCAAAAAGCTGTAGCTGCAGCAACTTCTTTTTTTCAATTATTTTGGGCGTGGGTCCCACCTTTTTAATGGTTTTTTTAATTAAAAGTAGATGGGCCCACATTTTAGCATTCAGTTAACATTTATTTTAAAATACATACTTCACATTAATATGAATAATAAATTATATTTATTAAATTAAACTAATTACAAAAATATTATAAAATCTAATATTTAATAAAAATAATGATTTTAGTTATTTTATTAATAAAAATACCATGCATAAATTAACTTTAATTAATTATATTTATTAAATTTAAGCTAATATTAAATTTAATATCAAAATTGAATATAAAATTATAAAATCTAATATTATAATACTTTAATTCAACAGCATTTCCGCTAGAGTCAATTTTTAATTCGCCAAACATCTCACAGCATATTCCACAGCTTTAAGCTCAGCATATTTTCCACAGCATTTTCGCTAGCATTGAAAATTAATCTATCCGCTCTACCAAACGCACCCTGAGTTTGAATGAAGCATATCTTTCGGTGACCAAAATTAGTATTTATCCAAGAATAAGTTATGGTCTTTCAAGATAAACAGGATGTAATTCTCTCAGAAGTCTTATCGCAGAAGTAAATTTATACACAAACTAGAGGCAACTGATGGACCATCACCACAGAAACTAAAATTACAAAGAGAGTTCCCGAAAGCTAATATAGAAGAATTCACACCATTGATGCCTCCGCCTTGTATACTATGTTCAATAAGAGCAAAATGGAAAGTCTCATTCTAGTTCAGCTTCATATTTATAGGCGATGATGTAGACTTACCAAGTTAAAATTCAGCTTCATATTCGTTACACTGATTTCCCCTGAAGAATCGGATTACCTTGAAAATTAGGGCTTCATTACATTGACTTCCTCCAAAGAATCAGTTCTTTAGAAGCTTATCGCCTTTTCTGGTGAGTTTAATATGAAATTCTCATTTTCGAGCAAAACCATATAAAATCCAGAAAAATCAGAATGCAAGGCATTTACATTTTGTGTAAAATAAAAACATACCTTCAAATTAGGGTTAGATTATGATTCTCAAGCTTCTAATCAACGGGTTCGATAGCAATCGAAAGCTCACAACTCAGAAGATTAGAGTTTTTGAGAGAATGAATTTACAGGAGATTCATGTCTCAAGTAAAATGGGTTTTCAAAATATATTGTACAAAAATATTTTGAATTCATAATATTTCAAAATTCAAAATAAGCCATCTGGACAGACTGAGTTGGCATGACACATCATATTGGGAAGTTTTGGGACTATGGCCTAGTTTGGTAAAGCATTTGCAAAGTAACAGATATGCCAGCAGAAATGGTGGTAGCAGAAATGCTTGACAATTTTAGTAGTAGATATACTGCTTGAATGTTGTGTGATGTTTGGTTGAACTTTTGCTGGTAACATTTTTACTGTGTAGCATATTATGATAAATTACGTGCAGGGGTATTATTTATTTTAATTGTAACATATGTAAATCAATGCAAAAATATAATGAATTTCTAAAATAAAGATAGTTAATTAAAATTAAAGATATATATAATTATCATAAAATTTTTATTATTTTCAAAAATTTTATTCCAGAATCTCAAAATTTTTAATTACAAGAAATACAAAAATTTTAACTAATAAATGTCTCTAGATCCTTCTTTTGCTCATCCTCCTAAAACCACCCCCTAACCTCCTGCAAAACCAGATACACCATTAACCACCTCCAAAACCAGATCCTATCTCTTAAGGGTAGAAAGCAAGTCCAATACGCTCAACCAAGATGATATCCTTCATATTAACTCAGATCCGATCCTTCACATATACCCAGTGGAGTCTATTGTTAAAGAAAGAGAACGAGTTGTGAGTTCAAGTGAGGGAAGCTGGATTTGGAGAAAAGCCCATTTTCTAAAAGAGACCTCTCTGTATTGGCAGTGAAGAGTTGGACCTGCAATTGGAAGCTCTTCTGTGATTGGTAATACATGCCCTTGTTGCTTTGTTTTGGCATATCCATGATGGGGAGTCGGAATCGCGAGTGTCGCTGGAGCTCCGGTAGATGAGAACGAAGTGCCGGGAAGGAAGTGTAGGATGTCGGGGGGTGATGCGACAGTAGGCACGGTAGGAAAGAGAGAAGGACTGGCGGTGGGAGTAGGACCGACGATGGTGACTGGTTTGCTAATCCAGATGGTGGTGGAAGTAGGATCGACGGTGGGTGTAGGATCGGCGGTGGGTGTAGCGGTGACTGGTTAGGAGTAGGATCGTAGTGACTATTGCAGGGTCATTTTTGGAATTTCATTAATTGTGTGAGGACAATATGGGGATAAATGTGAAAATGTTAGTAAAATTGTCTTAAAAGGAAGCATTTTCTAAAGAGCATAAAATGCTCCTAAAATTACCTCGGAATTGCAGCCGTAAAATGGTTGTTTGGATTGCACAAAGCATTTATACTAGTAAGTAGTATAAATGCTGGTAAAAATTGTTATCCAAACGGGACCTATATTGTTTGGGTTATTTAGCAGCACCGGGACAAAATTGTCACGTCTCCTTTGACCTTTTCTGTCTCTACATATATTCTTGCGAAGGGACCCAACAAATCCCATGAAGGAGAAAACAACAAAATAACCAACGGAGCTTGATTGCTTGAACCCTTGCTTTCTCTCTAGCTTTCGTTATCAACACAAAAATCTCCACTCCACTCTTCCGTATATCCCTCTGGCTTGTCTTCGCTGTATCACATCCCTTCTTCTTTTGAGCAATTCAAAGAGTGTTGCTTGCCTTCGTAAACACCCGAATCCCACCTTTTTTTTTTCTTTGTTCATATTCAAAGAGTGTTTCTTTAACCTCTATTCGTCGTCTTCTATCATGATTCAATCATTAATTTCTTCTAAGAGCCCCCAGATAACGACGACTACAAGGAACCCAAGAGTTCATAATCGCTCTCAAAGGTTATCTAATTTAGATTTTATACCAACAACAATCCTATGTTCCTCTCAAACCCAAAATCCAAACAGTGTCAACAAGTTTACAAGACCCAGAAACAATATTCTGGGGCATGTAATGGTGACGCCAGTACAGGTGGAAAGAAAAGGCAGGGATATTGAGGAGGAAAGGGATTTTTCTCAATTGGGTGCAAGACAGTTGCCGATTTTGTGTGGGTTGGGGTTTTGGGTATAGGGTTTTAGGTGCTTTCCATGGTTAGCACTCAACTTCCACATGGCACATGGTCTCAACGTACACCCTTCAACATTGCAGCTTGTACAGTACTCTGGTAACCTTCCCATGGTGGCCAAGCCTCTCTATGGGATCCTCTCTGACGCTCTTTACATTTTTGGTGCTCACAGAATACCTTATATTTCCATTGGAGGTCCGCCTTTTTTGTTACCATTCCTTATTTCTTCTACATTGTCATTTTGGGCTGTAATGAATTGATTCTTTGTGTTCTAGTTTGTCTAAAGTGTTCATACAAGAATCCTTTTCATCATACATACTCTGTTTGCAATTAGTTTGAATAGATTATAGATCGTGATAAAGTGCCTTACATCCTCATTTACTATGCTGAAGGTTCATCATGCTTAATTTGACATTCACACCCAAACACACAACGCTTTAATAGACAAACAAAAGTAAAGGATAACAAGAAGATTAATTAAACTGCTTATTTGTTAATCTGTATATTTTAATAAACTGGTGAAATGTGCTTGCTAGAGACTGGAGTTACTACTTACAGTTCACATTAGTGAAATTGGGAGAATGGCTTGCTGGTTTACCATAGTTTATTCAAAATTTTCTGGTGATGAAAAAAAAGTACTCAGATCAGAAAAGAAAAATATAAGAAAAGCCAAAAAAGAAAAAAAAAATCTTCTTTGCATTTGATCTGATGTTCTAATTGTTAATAAGTAGTATAGTCGTTGTTCGAATTTTATTGACTGCATTTGTTGTTAAGTTGGTGAGTTCTCTGTTTGAAAATGCATTACTTTATCCATATTCTTATTGTCTTAGAAAACTGAAAGTCTTAAGATTTTGGATTATTGTATATACAGAGAATTCTCTTGTGGCTCTGTGTTAATCATTATACAGTTTTAGAGACAATACAAATGGAAATCATATATCGCTGAATCCAAAGATTTTGACTTGTGCTTTCTCAATTATGTTGACATTCTGTGATAATTTAGTTTGAGAAGTTTATTTATTATGCTACGGTGCATTTAAAAATTCTGCAGGAAGGTGAAAAAAAATCCCAGAAGAAAAGAATTAGTAAATTGATGCTTTAGCTTATTTTGACTTGATAGCTATGCCTCTCTGTGAGAGAATGCCTATAGCCAGATTATTAATCAATCTGATGAAAGGTGCTGATAGAAGTTAAAAATCTCAGTTCTTTTGCAGGTCTTGTCTTGGGGTTCATTGGCATTAGCTCCTGTTGTAGGTCAAGCCCTTCCAAACCTCCTGGTGTGTGTGCTTCTAAGCAATCTGGGAGCATCCATTACAGAAGTTGCTAAGGATGCTCTTGTGGCAGAGTATGGCCAGAAATACAAAATGGGAGGCCTCCAGTCTTATGCATATATGGCCTCAGCTGTGGGTGGTGTCTTAGGCAACTTACTAGGTGGATATTTTTTGCTCAAAGCACCACAAAGAACAATGTTTCTCGTATTTGCAGTGCTCTTATCTATTCAATTCACGTTTTCATCGACAACAAGAGAGGATTTTCTTGGATTATCACTGCGACCAAACCAAGCAAGGAAATCAATTTGGGAAAGTATCAGAAAACAGCTATCTGATCTTAAAATGGCAATAAAAGAGGACAGCATCTCATGCCCTCTTGCTTGGGTTGTAGCTTCTAGTGCCATGGTCCCGATTCTCTCAGGTTCTATCTTCTGCTATCAAACTCAGTGTCTACATCTCGATCCTTCTGTTATAGGGATGTCACGAGTGCTTGCTCAGTTGATGCTTCTTTCCTTGACTGTACTTTATGACCGATGCTGGAAAGATGTTCCATTGAGGAAGTTGGTTGGTGCAGTGCAGATATTATATGGTTGTTGCCTTCTTCTTGACCTTGTTCTAGTGAGACAGATCAATCTTTTGCTAGGAATTCCAAATGAGGTGTTCGCCCTTTGCTTTTCTGGTTTTGCAGAGGATCTTGCACAATTCAAGCTTCTTCCTCTTTTGGTGCTAGTGGTGAATTTATGCCCCCGAGGTTGTGAAAGATCTCTCACTTCGTTCTTAGCATCAGCATTGTGTTTGTCATCCATTCTCCGTGGTTTTCTGGGCGTGGAGTTGGCTTCTTTGATTGGAATAACGTCTAGTGATTACTCAAGCTTGCCAGCGGGTATTTTGATACAGTTCCTTGCAGCGTTAGTGCCTCTAGGATGGCTACATTATGTACCCATGTGCCAAACAATTATTGAGAAGGATAAAAGAGAAGTTCGAGTAGAAGAACCCGGAGAAACAAACGGATTGGA
Source organism: Tripterygium wilfordii (assembly GCF_013401445.1). Taxonomy (NCBI): domain Eukaryota; kingdom Viridiplantae; phylum Streptophyta; class Magnoliopsida; order Celastrales; family Celastraceae; genus Tripterygium; species Tripterygium wilfordii. Next base: position 2,589,637 of record NC_052232.1, on the reverse strand, counting down.
AGAACGGTGCTAGGTTCAATATCTGTTTATCGACGCGAAAGGGAATCCAAGACACAGAGTTGACAGAATCAGTTGGTCCTACTAGGGCTTTTGAGAACAAGGAGAAAACAACCATAGGACTTTTGAAGTCTCAGTTTTTGGTGTCTATGCTCCTGAATTCGTCAACGAGGCTTCTCATTATTAGTTTTGCCGGAGCCACAATTCAGACTGGGAATGCTCTTGAAAACCTGCATTGGATGATCTGTTGGAACATAAGCATGCATATGATTAACTCTAACAGTAGTAGTAACAGATTGCATGCATAAACAGTAACATATATTGATCAACACCAACAGCAGCATAGTAACATACGAGTACAAGAATAATTTGTTGAATTAAAATATCAAACCAACTGTTGAAGCAACTGGACAGGAGATGAGGGAGCGAGGTACACCTTAGCGAATCTCCTTAAAGAGAATTTGCCCCAACCAACGGGTGTATTTGCTTTCTGGACAATCCCTTCCCAAGATACAACGCTCCACACCATGAGTAAGCGGCACAACAATACCGGTAGACTTGATCGAACCACTTATGAACAGCACTCTCAGAGTGTAAAACACAGAAAGGCAGAGGAAAGAAGAAGAATGTTGTGGTGTGTTTAGAAATTGTTGACAAGCTCTCCTTATATAGGAGAGCTCAGCAACCTCTCAGAGTGTAAAACACAGAAAGGCAGAGGAAAGAAGAAGAATGTTGTGGTGTGTTTAGAAATTGTTGACAAGCTCTCCTTATATAGGAGAGCTCAGCAACCACTAGCCCAGAAAATCAGTGATCCACATTGATTTTAGGGCCTGACTCAACTCCTCAACCTCAACTGCATTGACAAGGTTAGTGGGTAGTGGGCTAGACTCAACAACAGACTTGAATAAGTCATCTGTCCACATTCAATGTATATGCTTAATGGGCCAAAAAATAAAATAACTTTTGTGTAAAAAATTAGGAGACATTGGGCCTTCGAAAGCTCAAGTCCACGGCCGGGCCCACCTACTCGCCTCGCCATGCTTGACGTGTGTGTTTTCAATCCAAGTCCATAATGGGGAGCCTCTCTCTCCTACAAAAGCTTGGGTGCCTTTGGGCCCAAAGCTTGACTTCGAAGGTTAAGCTTATAAACAACATATCCACATTGAATTTCTCCAATGTGGAATTCCCTTACACACACTTATTGCACTTTGTTTTTCATGATTAACATGATTATTTTGGAGTCAATTTTCATTCAACCAAAAAATGATTTTGGACCAAATTAACCCAAGACGATCATCCGGGGTGAACAATAATTGGGGATCGGATGCGGGCGAAATTCCCGCCAATGGCTGAGATGTTCAGTCGACTCCCTCCCCCTTTGTGGGGGTCCGGACCCCTACGAGTGAGCAGAAAAGGGAGGAGGAAAGAGGCCCTGGCGAACCGTCCTAATTAGTGAACAAGTGTAAGCTTCGCTGCCCGACAGTATGACACCTCGGTGGAGGCAACGCAAAATTAGCAATCTATCCCCGATCCAAGCTGGGGAGAAAGTCTGGCTACCTAGTCTTAGGGGGGGCATTTATCTGGTGCGCGCCTCCAGGTGGGAATAATTGATCACCTTGCCACAGTGGGCCCGTATCGACCGGGCCCACCTGCTTGCCTCGCCACGCCACGCCACGCCACGCTTGACGCATGTGTTTTCAATCCAAGCCCATAATGAGGAGCCTCTCTCTCCTACAAAAGCTTTGGTGCCCTTGGGCTCAAAGCTTTACTTCGAAAGTTAAGCTTATAAACAACACATCCACATTGAATTTCTCTATTGTGAGATTTCCTTACACACACTTATTGCACTTTGTAGTCAATTTTCATTCAACCAAAAAATGATTCTCTTCATTTATTGAAGATTACCCATCAATTAATATTCAATGAGTCATTAATTAGTCATTAAATTTAGGTCAAGCTATGGTTCACCACCATTTTTCCAACATGATCAGTATAGAATGGGAAACCCATTTTCCAAAATGTTACTTCCATCAATTCTTATTGGTGAGGGTTTCCCATTTACCTGTTTGTGCTGGAACTGCACGTCATATTGTTTCGGGATTGGACTGGATTTTACAGCCATGCTTAGCAATAGTGATTCCTCATTTTGTCATTATACCATTCAGTAGCAATTTCTGGGACAAAAGATGACCTTCATCCAGAAAATGCGTTGGAATAATTTGCCTTCTTAAATGGTTAAAGGTGATATTTAAAAAATTTTACATGATATAATATTTCAGAGTTCAAATTGTGTCATTGACGACCTTCGTTGAATCTTTCTAGTTGTGAGATCAAAGCCTCAACTCATCCCATTGACAACCTTTGACTTGTCAAGGTAATTTGAGTTGGGAAGATTGAATCTATCCGAACTTAAAATATGGACTTCTGTTTTAACCATTGATTTGGAACAATTCCCAATCTTCTTGATTTCAAAGTCCAATGATGATGCATGCTTTCGGTGATCACGTAGTGAACAAGTGGGTGTTTATGGTATACTAAGAACTGAAACATACTGTAATAACGAAATCAATCTGAAAGAGGAACAACTTTACCATATTATCGATAGTAATCAATCTGAAAATACATTACCACTGAAGAACAACTAGAATAGAAAAGGAGATATATTGGATTGTTCAATGTTTTTAGCCCAGAGTAGTCTCTGTCTTCTTAATACTTCATCGCCTCCCCATCGATTTGCTTCGGGAAATATCGACAACAGCCTCCCAGGATAGAATGACCTGAGCTCTGCACGGAATGGAAGCTTCATTCCAGACATCTTGCGGAAACAACAACGGCAGCTCTCTCTCAACTCTCTCTGATTGAATGCAAATGCAAGTGTTTGTTGTGTGATTTTGAATGCTATGGACGTCCCTATTTATAGTACATGGGAGGGATACAAGATTGGAACGAAATTGGATTAGAGAGTAATCTACACAAATAATTCCAAAATTTATTAAGAATAATAAAAAAACAAATAAATTAATATCCATTTCTTAAACAAATGAAATTTGATATGTTTTCTCAAACATATGAAATTTAATTTGTTATCTACTTGTCGAGATAAGCGTACAGGCTGGGACGAAATAAGTTCACGGTTTGATGGGCCAAAAATAAAGGAAGACTGATGGACCAAAAAGGAAAGACCGACGGCGACGGTGCGCATGCGTTATTTTTGCATAATGTGCATTCTTTTCGTCCTATTAACTCTCCAAAATGCCAATCCAAGCAACCCTAAAGCAAAATTGCTCATAGCCGTGAAAAATGATTAAAATAGAGAGGGATTAATGTTGTGAAGATGGGTGTCAAAATCATGCAAGATAACATATCAAATTAAGGTGCAATCCAGAAAAATCTATCTAGTTCCATATCTTTTAACATCAGATCAAAGATCCATATATATATATATATATACTAAGCTATATAATATATAATATATGGGGTATATAAAGACAAATCAAGATCAAGTGAAAAGCACATTATCCTCCATAATATCCCACGTACCAACGTTCGAATGTGTGTACACTGTATCATACTGGGGGTGCCTCTCATGATGCACTCAACTGGTTTCTTTTAAGTTTTTGTTTCTTATCAAAACACAAAAGTAAAGGAATCACATGAGTATAATAAACACATCAAGGCATCTCAATGCTTTCATTATTAAAATCATGACTCTGTTATTCTTGATATTTGGTGGTTCATTAGTTGATTTTTTCTGAGAGAGCAAGTCTTTTTAAAGGGACAGATCATGTATGTCTTTTTCAATGCAAGACAATTTAAAGCTGCAAAGAAGCACAGATTTAAAATTCAAAATGAAATATGATTAATTATATGGAAAGAAGCTGTCTATATGGAAAACAAACAAAGATTTAAAAAAATAATTAATATAAACTTAGTGCAATGAAGAAAATCTTGATCCAATATTCAGCACTAGATTAGATGATCAGATGATCCTAAGTTAAATAATTAATTGAGAAAAAGATGTCACATAAACTCCAGCAAAAGAACTAAACGACAAAATATTACTATTGATATGCCAACATCTTTATTTGTCTCGTGGTAGTGTACTCCAAGTCTCTTACGAAACTTTCGTTATTGGATTAGCTATACATTTTACATATTTCTAATGATTCACATGACATCATCATCATCTTTCTTATCTTTTATAAGAAGAGACTTGGTTTTATCAGCAATCTAAACTTTTTGGGATAAAGAGTGTTTCGCTTTTCTTTTTTTTTGTTCTTAATTAACACCCACTAATTAAAATATCTACAAATATTTTCACTTTACTACATAATCTATGTTCTTTAAAAAAAAATATAGATGTCCTCTTTGTTGAAAATTACGATTTAACATATTTTGCTTCATCAACATTTTCCTTAAAGTGTTATTTTCCTACACCAATTGGTACGTGTGCACGAGATAGCAACAGATATACGTATATAATTCAATGAAGCATCACGTATTAACGTTTGATGTTCGGCCTTATGCACAAGAGAAGAACAACCAAGAATGCCCAAGATAACATAATTTTAACAAGTGTTTTGAATTCTATTTTGCAAGGATTGAATCCAAAGTTCTATATATTGTAAGAATCTTGTGAGAATGATTATTTCTTCCAATCTCTTGGAATGATTTATTTAAGAAGAATAACACACCTTTTGATGAATGAGTGTGTCCAAAGGGAAGTTGTCCAAAGAAGTTGAAAAAGAAAAGTTTTGTCTATTTGTACTAAATTACCAATGTAATCACTCATTTTTAATTTATGAAAATATTTAACACTCTCAATGATAAAATATATCATTAATTGAAAATTTCACATCTACAATATTTTGTAAGAGTTCATCCCAGTCAACTCGGTGACCCCTGAATACGATTTGATAAGAGACATAGCGAGAGAAGGGAACCATTCAATTTTACACCAAGTTTACATGGACAAAATCACAAATGTCTTGTTTGTGTCTAAATATTTTGCGAACATTTATCATAGTAATTAAGAAGATTGCTTTAGATTGCTTAACATAGACAATTACTTATTTCCATGCAGACTTAATTAGATTGCTTTATCACAGTAAGAACTAAGAAGAGTCCATAATACTTTTGCTAGAACTACAATACAACCCAAGTTTGAAAACATTCATTAAAGCAACATAATATTTAAGTTAGCAAAAAGGAGCAACTAAATTCTGCACTCTACCAGTACTACTAGCTTTGCTTGCAGTTGCAGGTGCACATCCCACACAAAAATTCCCATGCATATCATCCAAGTTCCACAAGCCATCCCATAAACTCTCCTCACAGTTATTAGAGGCCTGGTCATGGTCACTACTCCTCCCATTACTAGTACCAGTGGCCATTTCTTGCCTTGGCAAGTGAACTAGTACTCCCGATTCTGCTTTCTGGTCACTATTCGTATCATCTTCAAGTAATAAGGACATGATTCTCTTGATGTTCAATTGATTGAGCTGTTGTAGCTGCAATTGTTGCTGCTGCTGCTGTTGCTGCTGCTGCTTCTGAAACTGTTGCCTCTTCGAAAGGTGAGTTTTGGCCTTTTTGGAACTATCAGGAGACAGTTTGGTCTTCTTCCTGAAATGGGTCCTCCAATAATTCTTAATCTCATTATCTGTTCTCCCTGGCAAATTCCGCGCAATTTTCGACCACCTATGCATGATTTTTAATTAATTAACATCAGTAGTGTTATTAGTTAATTAATTAGGGTCGATTTACAACTTAAGGAAGATGACTATATACCTGTTCCCCCATCTAGCATGCAGTTCTAGTATAATACTCTCTTCATGTGGAGTTATTTGTCCCTTCTTAAGGTCTGGCCTCAAATAATTCACCCACCTCAATCTGCAGCTCTTTCCATTTCTTTTCAATCCTGTATAAACAAATCCCATAAAATACATATACATTACATTATAAATATATGAAAGGTACCTATAGATTAGTAGTAGAATAGTGTAGAGAGGGGGGAGGAGGTGTAACTATTTACCTGTAAGCCTAGCCACAGAGTTCCATCTTCCTTCACCATGTAATTTCACATACTCAATGAGCGACCTGTCTTCCTCAGCTGTCCAAGGCCCCTTCCTCCAACCCTCTTCAATAAGACCCCAACCCAAATACCCTGCCATCACTCCCCAACCCCAACTAATAGTCATCTAAAATCAAGACCCAAAACAAAACACTATATATAGCAAATTAAACTAGCTTTGGTCAAGCTTTCGTCTCCCCAGGACCCCAACTCTATGACAACCTAACATCAGTGTGTGCGCTATACACACATACCAAAAAAAAAAGAAAGACGACTAGTCTTTTCTCTACACGAAAATTATGAGATTTTGACCCATATAAACCTCGGATAGTTGAATCACCCTACTCTTTATAAATACCTGATAAATTATTAAATATTAATGTGGAAAGTTGAACTTGAATCCTTCATCTGAAAGGATTCATCATTCATCCTCAGTTAACTCGGACGCCCATGGATGGTTAACAAACCATTATGATTTTCATCAACTCAAATTAATGTCACTTTCAAGTAATCCCTATCCTTCTAGTATTGTTTTTATGAAATGTCCATAACACCCTTGTGGGGTACTCAAAGAATTTTCATAATAATATAAGAATATTCAATATGATTTCACAAGATCTAGTTTGGTTCAAGTAAGGAATTCTAGTCAATTAAAAGGATCTTTTGATCAATCCAGAGATGAAACAAACAAGTGGACCAATGGATGATCAACATGTGTTTGCATTGCTTACTTATTAAGTAGATTAAGAGTTAAGACATGAAATCTCCATTATATCTTAATTAAAATAGTATTTATTGGAAACCCATTTTGGGTACGTGGAGGATTAAAATATAGAGGGGTTGGATGGCTTTGGTACGTCAATTAATTAAGGACAGGTGTTGGGTTTTGATTAATTAAGACTTTTGAAAAGGAAATTGCGTATTTGTTTAGAAATTAATATAGCTAGTGTTGTGCTGGAGGGAAGTGGCGGGGCTTATTATAGTAGGTCTCACTGTAATATCTCTTTGGACAGTAAAAATTTTTAATTACAAATGTGTAGCATTCATCATAATTAAACCTCAAGGCACTGCTTTTCTGTGTGAATTTCAAATTGATTTTTGGATATATTGTTATTTAAGGTGTCATTAGCCGATTTAGCTTGCATATAAATTTTGGTGTTATTTGGACGTAATTTGCTAGGTCAATTAGCTTATATACCCGATTGATGCACAATTTGTTGTTCTTGACATTGTTGGATTGATTTGTATTGATTTGATCACCTTAGGTTAAGCCTTCGTTTAACCCAAGAATCTCATCTACTTGACATTCATTACATCGTGTATCATATACTTATACTTGTGTTGATTGAAAATTGTTTAGATAAATCACTTAGAGGCAAAACTTGCGGTGGCTGGGACCTGCTGTAAATTTTTTACAGCAGGTCCCGTTGTAATGGCTCTAAGGCCATTAAAAAAATGTATTTTATTTTTTAAAAATTATGAATGTGTTTTGATCGGGTTTACGAATGTCACAGTATACTTTTTATCCCATACAAAAATCAAATTGAACATGAAAAAGAGATGAAAATTGTGGACTGTTGAATATAAACCCGTAACATTATATGTCTATCTTGTGATGAATTTGATTGTTGTTTGGGATGAAAATTATACGGTTAGATTCGTAAGCACGACCAAAACACATTCAAAATTTTATTTTATTTTTAGAAAAATTTTTAAACACCTCCTATTTATTATGGTGGAGTCTGCTGTAAAAAAATTACAGCAAACCCCCGACACCCCCGAACTTGTGGGCCATGTGTCAATTGATGTGTGAGGGTCATTTATAGTACAAACAGAAGCAAAATCGTGTGAAATCAGGATCAAAATCCTATAATTAATCATAAGATTTTGTAAGATTTTAACGATTTAGAAATATGGGACATGGGCCAATTTAGTGGGCCGTACTAGTAGAATATTTGCAAATGGGCTTTATAATAATAGCCTTTTTATTAACAGGCCTTCGTCTTTCATTGATAGGGTTCGATAACCCTATCAGATCCTGCCCACTACGGAAACGGGGAAACCAGAACTAGAAGACGGAGCTTCGAAGCAGAAACCACACCGATGCTCTTATTGAATCTCCTTCCACTTTGACTTCGACTATTGTGATTCGAAACCGCATCGAGAGAAGCAGAAACCGCATCAAGAGAGGAAGAACCCGCATCAAACGATCCTGCTTCTGTTGATGGTACAGAGACATTTGTGCTTTATTCTTTATTATGCATCGATTATCATCTACCTCCCTTTTACGCTGCGTCTTTGCTTCTCATGATTCTTCCTTGTTTGATTATAAAAATCTTCGTGAAAATTGTTTAAAAACCGATGGCAGGGATGATGGAGAACAGTGTAGATAGTGTATATATATATATATATAGGCTTACATAGCGCTGTAGCTCTCTCTGTGTTTGTTTGTTCTTAAAGTTAATACCAAATTTTGTATGGAATAAGACTGTTTGGAATTTGTGGTTCTTCAATTCATTGGATGTGTAATCTGCACTTCTTGTTCTTAACCTCGTCTGTGATTTTAGGGTTCCATTCAGCTTCAAATGTGATTTGATTTCTTTTGTTTGCACACAATAATCTCTGTCTCTCCCTTCCTTTGAACATAAGAAGACAAGAAAATACATTATTTGGGCACAAGACTGGTCACACGATAATTGAATAAAACATAACAAACACAGTTGATTCTCAAATGTTATGGTTTATTTGTGTTGGGAATTGGAACATGTTCCTTGAATTTGTTTTAGGCATTGGGTGATGATTATGAACTTATGATATATTTAATTTTTGTTAGCCTATATGCGTTGTTGAAACGAACATTTTCTATGTGAATATAGAACATTCTTATTGTTTTTGCATTATATTATTGATAATTGTATTTAATTCTACAGACTACGTAAAATATAAGATTTTATGATTCCGGTTTTACATCCCCTTTCGGATTTTAGGTAAAATCTTGATTTTGACTACCTTGAGGCATACTCCAAGTGCCCAAATACTAGCAATCACCTGCAAACAACTATTTATAAGTTAAATCCATGTTAATGCTGTTAATTTGTTTCTTTTCTGCTTTTCCCTTTCTCTGGTCTTTTATTTATCCTTTCTCTAATTCCCTGCTCTTGAAAGCTTGAAATTAACTGAAGTATAACAACCAAATATTCCATATGTAAGTTGTATATTTCCTAGCAACTTATTGATGTTGTTCATTTGTAAAAGTATAACAACCAAGTAGACTATTTGCAGAAACAATTTTCCTTACGCAGTTCCCTCAATTTTAACCTCGTTGCAGATGGCAAGGAAAAAGCATATGACTGTTACTGAATCTTCTCTGGAGGTTGATCTAAAGTCTATCATCCATGATAGTTCCTTATTCTTCGACAAGCTGGTTGAGCTTATACCTGCAAGGTTCTATCTGCCAATTGATGACAAAGACAAGCCATGGTTTCAAGGTCTTAGCAAGGGTGAAAAGGTTTTGGCAAAGAAGGAATCAAGAGAGAACATCAAGAAGGCTAGAAGAGAACGACTCGACCCAGAGAAGTCTTCTGCCTCAACTCTCGATTTGCTAAAGCAAAACTTGGAAAAAGAAAAGTCAAAGAATGAGAATAATGAAGATGAAACTGAAACTGAGATTAAATCTGTAATGTCTAGTCTGGAAGATAATGATCGATCTGTGACATATGAAGAACTGCGGAAACGACTGCATCTCAAAATTGAAGAGCTTCGAGGTGGTAGAAATAGTGGAAGCAATGATGGAAAAAAGAAGAAAAATGAGACTAAAGACGTTCAGCAAAGTAAACGGAAAAGGGACTCTGGTTCTGAAGAAAAGAAGCCGCCTACAACTAGTGTCTCGGAGGACAAAATGGAGAAGGATGTGGATGAAGCTGCAAAGGAACTCACATTTAGCCGTATTAAACTTGGAAATGAAGAAGAGCATGGAAGAAAGAAGAAATTTTCAAAGCTGAAGAAACTTGAAAAGGCGAAAAACCTAGAAGAAGCAAAGATGGATCCAGAGAAGGGTGAGATCGTCTCAAAGAAGCATGCATGGAAAGCAGCTACGAGTAGAGCTGCTGGAATCAAGATTCATGATGATCCCAAACTATTGAAACAGAGCATTAAGAAGGAGAAAAAGAAGCATCAGAAGAATGTTGGGAAGTGGAAAGAAAGAGTTGAAACCACAGAGAAGTTGAAAGCAGAGAAACAGAAAAAGAGATCACACAATATTTCTGAGAGGATTCACGAGAAGAAAATGCGTCGCATTGCAAAAAGGGAGAAAAAGCTCATGCGGCCAGGATTTGAAGGCCGTAAGGAAGGTTTCATCAATGCAAGTTCAACCTAAGGTCCATTTTATATTTGTGTTAACCTCTTGGTATTTGCCTTATGGCCTCTTTTTCTTTCTTCAGCTTTAACTTGATGTCCTCAAAGAGTGACCTGATATCCCTATAGAATTACTGGGGCTTGGAATAGAACTTAAGTTTTTACAAGCAGCGCCCAGTTAGTAATAGTTCGCCTTTCCTGTATGTTCATGTATAATGACTATTAGATGACTAATTCCCATGAACTCTTGTGATAGTTAATTCAAACCCTAGAGCTAGTACCCTTGTGTGCAGGATCTGTACCGGCCATTGCCACTCCATAGTCGGTGTCTCGATATCCCAGACCATATCAGCTACTGAACCACCCAGCATGAATAAACAAAACAGAGAAGCTCAGTGAATGTGAGTATTATTATAGCCTCTGTACTCTTCTATGTGAATCTCCTTAACATGCCAACCTACACCAATAAGAAAATTGAATTAACAATTCTGGCTTTCATAGTCTGCATGTTAATTAATGATGCAAGAGTGAAAATTACCCGAAAGCCAGTGCTGTTAGGACCCAAGCTATGAGAGAAGAAGATCCTGCTGCAGCTAGACCATCATTCCTACATGTGAACGCGGCCTTTGGCCCTGAACGTGGAAATACCTCAAGTGGATTGGATTGGGGACAACCTCTCTCACTTCCTTTTTCTACCGTATACAAGCGTAAAAAGGCTTCTACCATTGAATGATGCAGCGAACCAAGACACAGGTTGCTCAAAGAGTAATAGAAGACAACCAGATAGTGTAGAAACCTTTCAAAACCAAAACGAGAATAAATTTGATGCTCTTTATGCATCAAAAGGGTTGATGCCATTCGAGGGAAAACTTCACATTTTCATTTAGAAAACAACATAAATGACAAACAAAGTTGGTGGAATTTTAGGAAGTGTCAAACCCATCCAAGAAAGGCAACAACCAAATTTAATAATCTATAAAAATGGTAGTACTTTTTTTTCTTTTGCATAAAAAATGATAACAATTAGGTTTAATATTCAACTCTTCGGATATGTAATTGACCTGACCTGTCAACCCACCCATAGTTACCAAGAACGTTCTACCTCCCTCGTACCCTGAATTGGCATGCACGTTTCGAAATTGTGTACACTAGTAACCTGAGATGCTTGGAAAAGCGATCTGGGACGCCCAAATGGGGTCCCTAAAATCTGCGATTTTGAACGAAACAAGACATGGAGAGATTTTTCAAATTGAGATAGAAATTGTGAAACTTATCTTTCGAGGTAGTCACAGAAGAAGGAGACAGTAGGATTGTTGAGAATGGCGAGATGACACTTGCAGAGTTCTAGGAATTGATTCAATTGGTTTAGCTTCGATGTAACCATTTTAGTGTAGAAGAGAAGGGATTCAATGCGAGAGAAGCATCCCTACCGGATCGGCTCTACTCTGCCTTTATTAACTCCACAGCGCAGGGTCGCCATGCAAGCACTAGACAAACGCTAACTATTATATTTCATTTGTATTCATATCCCAAATAGGATCAATCCTACGTTTATCCATAAGGGTAAAAGTGACTTTTCGTTGCTGAATGTTAACTAAGTGACCACTTTTTAAACTTGTTAATTTGTTCACGTACACTAGCGAAAGTGATAACCATTGCAGAATTAATAAAAAGTGAAAGGCAATCAAGTTTGATTTGAATGGATGGAAGTAAATCTAAGACTTCGATAAATATGGGAATGAATCAATGACATTTAATAGAACTGATCGACTCAAGCAAATATGGAAGTTGGATCAAGACATTATAATATACACACATATAAACTCAAGGTATGCTATGTAAGTCTTATTAGGCTTCACGCTTTGTTAGTCCATATTAGTTCCATAACCGCATCATTCAATCACATGCAATCATGGGCAGACATAGGATTTTTTTTTTTATTTTAGCCTTCAAAAATATAGAAAACAATACTAAAAATCGGAAGTTTATAAAATATCAATAGCTAAAATTGAAAGTTGATTACCAATGTTCGCAACGATTTTTCAGATTTTGAAATCACTTCATGATAATCTCATTTGGAGTAGTATCAAAAATATATTTCTCAATCTAGACAACTAAATTATCATTAACTATTGGTTACCCATTTTATTCCGAATTTGATTCTTGACAATATTTAAAGTGGAAAATGTTCTCTCTATAACAGTAGTTGTGACCGGTAGAATCAATGTAAAACTTAGAAATCTATAAAGCAGTGTGTATACACTATGTCTTCTAATATCAATCATTTTTGAACAAGATCATTGATTTCTTTTGATTCTGAGAAATTAACGTTAGAGTGCATATCAATAACAAAAGTATCAAGTTAATACGAAAGTGTGCAAAGCTCTGTACCAGAGAAGTCGATCGGATAACATGTTTTTGAAGACTCTATTTTTTGAATACTCTTTGTAAACTCATCAACAATAAAAGAATCAACGACACCCCCTTGATCTTCAACAATTTCTTTTTTGGAAAGCAAAGGCAAAAGGTATGCAATGGATCAAAGTTTAGAAAAACATGTCTTTTGAAGATATCGTCTTAGTCTAGCCATGCTAACGATAGAAAGATTTGACAAGTAACGAGTTGTTGAAGTTTGGTGACATTGTCCAGCACATGGATTTGATGAATATGGGTAGTTTTAAGTATTGATTGCAACTGCACTTATAATGTTGCAGCAGCTAAGTCTTTTGGAGAATGTCATTGTAATGTAGTATTATTATTATGTGAATGAGGTTTTTTTATTTATATATGTGACATGTTCTAGTCACTGATTGATTGAGTTACCAACGAGAGTTGGTTTGGTTGACAATCGGTTGAGTTAGGTATATGTGTGCCTAATGTTCGATTCCAACTACAAGCGTAATTCTCTGTGCTATTTTAAAAAAAAATCACTAATTGAGTTCTAGATCTTTTTAGTCTATTTTGATACACGTATAATTTTTAATTGACTAATTTGTAATAATTCAGGTATAATCTCAAAGTCCACAGGTGTGTACAAGCTAAGCTGCCCGAGGGGCATGAAGGTCACCACAGCGAATGGAAAAATACTCAATTCCCAAACCCCCTGATGAGAATAGAACCAAAATACTCAATTCCCAAACCCCCTGATGAGAATAGAACCCTGGACCTCAAGGTCCTGGGCAGATAACCAGACCAACCAGACTATCTCCCATTCTCAAAATCAAAGTTGATTGGTTTTTCCATTTATCATGATCCCATTGTGCCACGTGTTTTTCTTTTAAAAAATAAACTATTGAATTTTCATGTAAGTAATTGTCAGTCCAGTCAAGCTAAGAAAATATATATATATTTTTTTTAATTTTTTGATGTGAATTCAAGCTGTTGATGAACCGAGATAAACCAAACACTAATAGAGACATGATTATGTAAGATGAATGATCCGAACATAACGTTTGATCAATGGGTGACTGAGTTTTAAGACGTGCTTATAAAAGTGTTTAAAGAAAATTAATTTTTTAATTGAAGTGGACAAATAAAGAAGTGCCTAATTTTAATGGCCTAAAATTGACCATTAACTAAATGAGCTTGTCTAAATATTGATTGTAAGGGCATTTATATTGTAGTAACATCTTAAGACAATTTTAACATTAGTATATATTGTAATAAATGATGGTAATAAATGGTAGATTATATGATTCATGAAATGCTGATAGGTGTTTGATGCTGCTTTTGCTGGTAGCATATATGTTGTTAAAATTGTTATGTAAATTACTTGTAGGGGTATCGTATATTTAAGTTGTAACAAATTAAAATAAATAGCAAATAATAATAACTATATTAAATAAATTAAAGTGTTATAAAATTTATATTTTACAAGTTTTATAATAAATTTTGTTGTTAAATTTATAATGTTTATATTAATAAAAAATTGTTAACTAATAAAAGAATTAAAAAATAAAAAACACTTGGGTAGTATCTGTTACAATCAATTAAAAAAAACATAACCTGTCTTGTAACGTGAGCCAGTTTATTGGTATAAGTGATATTTCGTCCAAGGGCATGAGTGGAAAATGATTGGAAACATGGACCATTTTATCTTGGGCAACATATTGTTTAAAAATTGCCTTGATTTTTGGTTGATAAAAATAATTTATTGTTTAAACACAATATATGGTGCATCAAACGGGTCCGTAGTATTATTTTGGGCCTGTTTGGGCAACCATTCTACACAATAATTTATGATTCTTGAACAATAAATTGTTAAATTCTACCAAACAACCATTTGAGGACCCATATTCCTAGATAATTCCGGAACGATGATAATATGGTGATTTCCAAATTGTTCTCAAATCAACAATTTCTTGACCATTTCCTAACATTTCACATTTTCTTACAAAATTACCCTCAACTTTTCAATGTGATACCCTAATTACCCCCATCTTCTTCACCTCTCTCTTCCTCGTTGAACACACCCTACCAGCCATAATTCTACCTCCGTCGCAGCTCTCTTCACCTCTTCTTCCTCATCGGCGCCTTCACATTCAGTCCGTCCTCCTCCGATGACTAGCACAACCTTCATCACCATCATCACTGTACAACCTTCTCTCTTAGGGCCCGAGCGTGTGTGCGTTGGTGCAGGTGAAGATGTAGGTGACCCGAGCGTGTGAGATGAAGTGCACGAGGAAGGTGGACTGCGACGATGTTGGGCGCTAGTGTAGGTGAAGATGGAAGTAGAAGATAATTCTTTAATAAGGATAATTAAATAAATCTTTAATTATTTTGTTTAATTATTCTTTAACTAAATTTTCCTTTAATAATTCTGTAATTGTTATGTCTAATTATTCTTTAAATAAATTTTAATCAAAAAATATTTAATTATTATGTTTAAGGTAATACCCCCACACGTAATTTACACAATAATTTTAAATCATATATGCTACCAGCAAAAGATGAACCAAACACCTACCAACATTTCAGGAACCATATATGCTACCGTTTATTATCACTATTTATTATCTGTAATATATGTTACAATATATGTTACTGTCAAAACTGTCTATCAAACGCACTCTTTGTGAATGAGGTTTTTATTTATATATGTAGGGTCTGTTTGACTGACAATTTTGACAATAGCATATATTGTATATAATAAATGACGGTAATAAATGGTAACATATATGGTTCTTGAAATGCTGGTAGATGTTTGGTGTTGCTTTTGGTGATAGCATATATGATGTTAAAATTGTTGTGTAAATTACATGTAGGGGTATTATGCATTTAAGTTGTAACAAATGAAAATAAATTGTAAAAAATTTCAAACAATAACAAGATTAATAATTCAGTATTACAAAATTATATTTTATATAATTTAATCTAATAAATATAATTTATTATTAAATTTCAATTTTTATATTAATAAAATAATTGTTAACTAATAAAAGAATTAAAAAAATGAAAAAAGTTTTGAAAATGTCGAAATTGTAAAATAATTATTTTATTAAAAAGAAACTGCTACAATAATGTGTAGTATTTATCACGTTTTTTGATTAAAAAAAAAGTATTGTCATGTAACGTGACTCATGATTGGAAGGGTAATATCATCAATTCAAATAAAGTCAAAAAGGACATAATTGAAAAATGGTACTCAAATTATTTCAAAATGGTCCAAAATTAGACAATTTCAGAAATGATAATATATTATCTCGGTTTTTGGGTCCAAATATTGTTGTTTGTTTGTGTTTAACAATATATTGATTGATTGAGTTCAAGATTTTAAATTGCGTTTGAATGTTATACATCGGAGTACACTCCTTTTGGATCTCCGAGGTTTTATAACTTTTTGATATGTACGGGTCCGTTTGGTAGACAATTTTGACAGTAGCATATATGGTAATATATATTGTGGTAGTATATATGGTGGTAATAAATGGTAGCATATATGGTGCCTGAAATGTTTGTGGTGTTTGGTTGTACTTTTACTGGTAGCATATATGTTGTTAAAATTATGTGTTAAATTACGTGTAGGGGTATTATGTTTTTAACTTGTAAAACATAACCAAATAAACAGTAAAACAAATAATAAATAGTTTCTTAAATATTAATAAAACATTTTAATTCAAATAAATAAATAAATATATATATATATATATGTTCACTTCGTCGTTGATTCACCAAGAATTAAGATAACACCATACGTCTCTTTCCCTGCTAATACCATAAGCTACGAATTATACCCCATCTCACACCTTATGATCTTCATCAGACGGCTCCCGATTATGCTCCATCTCACACGCCCGTTTCACCATACTGGAGAAATCCCGTGGAGGGGCTGCGCAATTGGGATAAGCTCAGACGAAAAAAACTCGCGTGGGATGATAGAAATGGGTAGCAATAACTGAGGTAACAATAAGGGCATAATAGTCAGTTTAATGAAATATCTGGGGCATCAGTGGAAAATGGTTGTAAAATGTTTGAGAATGGTCCATTTCTGGACAATTTTGAAAGGGCCATAAAATTGCCTTCATATTGTCTCGGAATACACACCCAGAAATTGCTGTTTGGTGCATGACCACAATATATGCTACTAGTAGCATATATTGTGTTCAAAAATTGTTAAACAAACGGGCCGTAGTCTATTTTTGTACACATTCAATTTTTGAGAGACTAATTTGTAATAATTTAGGTATGATCACAAAGTCGAAGTTGGTTGGTTTTCACATTTACCACGATCATATTGTGCCATGTATTTTTAAAAAAATAAAGTATAAAATTTCCACGTAAGCAATCCGACGAAGCTAAGAAAATAGTTTATTTGATTTTTTTATGTCAGTTTTGGGCATTGACGAACCGAGATGAATCGAAAACTGACCAAGACACAATTATGTAAGATTAATGACCAAAACGAAAAGTTTGATCAATAAGTAATTGACTTATAAGATGGCCTTAATTTAGTGGGCCTAAAATTAATTTTCGTGGGAAAGTTAATTTTTTTAATTAAAGTGAATAAAATATAGACGGGCTTAATTTAGTGGGCCTCAAATTGATGGCTTACATAAACGAAAAATACCCACTTGACAAATGTTGGATACATTGATCCAACTAAAATTATATTTTCCATAGAAATATCTCTTTTTCACATAAGTACCTCTTTTAAAAATTAGTAATTACATAATACCACATTTGTCTTCCTTCTATAACAATCCAGATGTAAGAAATACCTAGATATAAGACACCTATCATCCATCTCCACTATTGCCACCGTTTGACTCCATCTCCACCACTACCACTGTCCGCCTCCATCTCCACAACCGCCACCATCCGCCTCCATCTCCACCATCGCTGCACTCCGCAAGCATCTTCTTCGTTTTTGTTTCTTATTATTATTTTTATTCTTCGTCTTCATCTTGTTAGATCTAAAATGTAATATGAGATCTGAGTTTTGAGATCGTAATCTGAGATCATATGTTATTGTTTTGATGTTATTGTTTGAAACAACAACATCATCATGTTACTATTTTGTAAAAATTAATATTAGACTAATATTTACTAACATTATCATGTTAATGTATTTGGCGTTGTGCTGCAGAACCATGTACTATAAATCATGTATTTTTAAAGGTTATTTGCTCCAGTTGTTTATTATGTTACTCTTTGAAACAGTAACATGAACATGTCTGAATGATTTTGCAAAACTTGACATATTATTTCATATCCATCACTCATAAACTCAAAAAAAATCTTGAACGAAAATCATGTACCCAACATTTACACCTAAATGAAAGTAAGGAATAATATAAACAATAGATCTAAAGCTTTTTAAGCTTTAAATTGTGAAAAAATAGATCTAGAGAGAGACGAGAAGAAAGAGAAGAAGAAGAAAGAGAAAGAGAAAAAAAATAGAAGAAAGAGACAAAGAAGAAAGATAAAAAGAAGAGAGAGAAGAGAGAGACGAAGAATAAAAGAAAGAGAAGAAAGAGGTTGAGGATAAAATGGTAAATGATCATTCTATGGGTATTTTTATGTCCTTGTGTTTTTTTGTTAGACTTAAATGTCCAAAAGTACATTAATGAGTACCGGTTTGTCATTGTCCATAACTTATTTTTGTTGGATTAAGGATAATGCTTGAGACTCCCAAAAGATCTCCATTTAATGTGGAGTGTTGGATGTGAAGTCGACTCTACATATGTGTTTTTAATCAATGACTATTTTAATGCCACATAGATTTGGGGGACTTTTGGGGTTTGATTTTGGGGGTCTCTAGTATTGTCCGTTGGATTAAATATGGGGACAATGCCAAGTCGGTATTCATTAGTGTATTTTTGGACATTTAGGTTCAACAAAAAAATACATGAACATAAAAATACTTATGAGATGATAGTTTACCTTTATACCCCCAATCCCTTTCTTCTCTTTATTTTCATTCTTTATTCTCCGTCTCTCTTTCTTCCCTTTCTCTCTCTTCTCTTTCTCTCTCTTCTTCTTCTTCTTCTTCTTCTTCTTCTCTCTCTTTTCCTCTTTCTTCTTTTTCTTCTTCTTCCCCTCTCTCTAGATCTATTTTTTCGTAATGTAAAGTTTAAAAAACTTTAGATCTATTATTTATATTCTTCATTACTTTTATTTAGGTGTAGATGTTGGGTACATAATTTTCGTTTAGAATTTCCTTGAGTTTATGAGTGTTAGATCTGAAATAATTAATCTGCCAAGTTCTGCAAAATCATTTGGACATGTTCCTGTTACTGTTTCATAATAAACAAACCATTGTCACCTTTCTTACTAGAACAAATACCTTAAAAAATACTCAATCTATAGTACATGGTTCTGCATTACAACGCCAATACATTAACACGATAATATAGGTCAATATTAGTCTAATATTATTTTTTGCAACAGTAACATGATGATGTTACTGTTTGAAACAGTAACATGAAAGAAACTGTCTCAAATCCAGATGATTTCGACTACGGTTCACTACATCACTACCGTCGTTAAACTCCACTCACTGAGACGCACAATGCCCAGTAAGATTTTGTCCAAAATGGCCATTAGAAAGGGAGACCGAAGCTGGTAGGTTTTGCTCTCTTAATGTTACTGTTTCAAACAGTAACATACAATCTCAAATCTGTAATAATATTGAAACAGTAATATACGAACTTAGATTTGTATGATCTTAGATCTGAACTCAAATTACAATCTTAGATCTCATATTACAATCTCAGATATTATTTTACATCTCAGATCTAACAAGATAAAGACAAAAATTAATGAAAATAAGAAGGATAATAAAAAAAATGAAGAAGATGATTGTGGAGGAGCGACAGTGGTGGACTGTGATGGTGGCGGTGGCAGTGGAGATGGAGGGGGACAGTGGCAGTGGTGGAGATGGAGACAAACATGACAATGATGAAGATGGGGAGTAGATGTTTTAGATATAGATTTTTTTTAAAATTGATGTCTATTGGAAAAGAATGATAAATGTAGGATTATGTAATTATTAATTTTTAGATTACTTATTTATGTGGAAAAAAAAATACTTATATGGAGAGGGCTTCTCAGGTGATGGATCCCACATTTTATTTAAAGTTCAGGATTCATCTAACACCATTCACACGAGGACCCTATCACATGTGGGGGCCACAGTTACTCATAGTAAATAGTGTGAGATGGATCCCTCATTTTAAATAAAATGAGGGATCCCTCACTTGAGAATTTTTCTTTATATGGATATAGTAAAGATAATTTTTATTTGATTTATATGTTCTACATTTATCAAGTGGGTATTAAAATGTCATTTTCAAAATAAATTATCAAAAAATATTATTGTAGACGTCATTTGATCCGCGGCCCAACAAAAACCAAAAGAGTCATTCATGTGCCAACGAAAATGCACCATTGCAATTCCTCTAACCCTAGCATTTGAATACTCCATTTCTAGTTAGAATTTCATCACGTATTTCAGTTACCAAAAATTATGTTAACCATTCTCTGACATTGAAGTTTGAACTAAGACAAATCCATCTTCTCTCCTCCGAAGTTTACCAGAGCTGCCATGAAACTACCCTTGCAAGCTCTTCCAAGACATTACATACTTCTTTGAATTTCTCTTAGAAAAAAATGAGTTCTGTGGTTCCACTACAAGATCTCAACCTCTGCCCGGTTTCTTCCACTCCTTCCACCTCCACCGCCGCCGACGCCGCCACCGATACTGCACTCCGAGTCCCCAAGCTTGAACCTGTAGACCCTTCTTTCGCAACCTACCTACCACAACAACAATTACAACTACAAGAACCAACGCAAGATGCTCTCTTTTCCGATTCTACCCCTGAACTCCCCCTTGATTTGCAGAATGCCCCTCCCCCTCAAATTCCTGATCAAGACAGTCTCTACTCTGAATTCCACCGTGTCTCGGAGCTATTTCGTGCAGCTTTGAATGGCGACATCGAGGTTGTGGACCCCGATTCTCGCGCAATCGTACCTGTAAGTAGTGAGGAGAATGCAATCGTTGTTCCTCGCCCGGCGGCACGGAAGAAGGCGTTTACGAGGTCCGGTGAGCTTGTGCGGGTGACCGACATGAGTATGAAAGATCAGCTGCTATTTCGAGATGTGGTGCGCCGTACTCGGATGGTCTATGACGTCATTCGAATACAGGCCGTGGTAGAAGAGGAGAGGCGCCGGGGAGAGAACTTGGGGAGGCGAGCCCGTGGCGATCTCCGTGCCGCGTCGTTGATGCGTGAGAGAGGATTATGGCTCAATCGTGATAAGCGGATTGTGGGGTCCATTCCAGGGGTTCAAATTGGAGACATGTTCTTTTTTAGGATGGAATTGTGTGTTGTTGGATTACATGGGCAACCTCAAGCTGGTATTGACTATGTTCCTATCAGCCAAAGCTCCAATGGGGAGCCTATTGCCACCAGCATTATCGTTTCTGGTGGCTATGAGGACGATGAGGATGCTGGGGATGCTATTGTCTACACAGGGCACGGGGGACAGGACAAGCTTTCAAGGCAATGTGAGCACCAGAAGTTGGAAGGTGGAAATCTTGCAATGGAGAGAAGCATGCATTATGGGATTGAGGTGAGAGTGATTAGAGGTTTCAGGTATGAAGGTTGTATAGGTCATAAGGTCTATGTATATGATGGCTTATACAAGATTCTTGATTGTTGGTTTGACGTGGGAAAATCTGGTTTTGGGGTTTACAAGTATAAGCTTTTACGAATTGAGGGACAACCTGAACTGGGGAGCGCAATTTTGAAATTTGCTCAGAGTCTAAGGACTAATCTATTAGCCACTAGGCCTTCTGGTTATGTTAGTCTTGATATTTCAAATAAGAAGGAGAATGTGGCAGTTTTACTTTTCAATGACATTGATAATGACCATGATCCTTTGTACTACGAGTACCTTGTGGGGACTGTATTCCCACCACATGCTTTTAATCAGACAAGTAATGGTACTGGGTGTGATTGTGTTTCTGGTTGCATCGAATCTTCTGATAGCTGCCTTTGTGCTATGAAGAATGGTGGTGAATTTGCCTATGATCAGAATGGGATTTTATTGAAAGGGAAGCCAGTGATATTTGAATGTGGGCCGTGTTGTGCATGTCCGCCAAGTTGCCGGAATCGTGTTACTCAAAAGGGGTTGAGAAGTCGATTGGAAGTGTTTCGGTCGAGGGAGACTGGATGGGGAGTAAGGTCACTTGACCTGATACAAGCTGGTGCTTTTATTTGTGAATACACAGGGGTTGTTCTCACAAGGGAGCAAGCCCACATTTTCACAATGAATGGTGATTCTTTGATTTATCCTAATCGTTTTTCTGAACGTTGGGCGGAATGGGGGGATTTATCCCAGATCTACTCTGATTATGCACGTCCATCATATCCGTCGATTCCGCCCTTAGATTTTGCCATGGATGTGTCCAGAATGAGGAATGTTGCTTGTTATATGAGCCATAGTTCAAGTCCAAACGTGATGGTACAGTGTGTTTTTTATGATCACAATAATGTAATGTTTCCTCACCTTATGCTTTTTGCGATGGAGAATATTCCTCCTTTGAGAGAGCTTAGCCTTGATTATGGGGTGGCTGATGAGTGGACCGGGAAGCTTGCTATTTGCAACTGAAGATGTTTGAAGAGGTGTTGGGTGCTTCGGTCTTTTTTGTCTTTGTTGTAGCATATTGCTTCAAGGGCATGACATATGGGGTAAGCTTCTATAGGAACTTCTAGCTTCTGTACAACTCACTCAAATGCAATTATACTTGAGATGTTATCTTCACATTCAAATCAGATACATGTACACCTTTCTTCTGCCCTGTTGTAGCTGTAGTTTAATGTCTGTCATCTGTTTATTTGTTTATCATGGGAGAGCAGTTTCTGTTGGCAACTGTTTTCTTAAGTCTTTTTTGTTAAATTGCTGAAAATTTTGAATACATCTAATGGAGCACATATTTATGTTTTGTGACAATCCATGAAAGCAGTTACTTTTGAACATTTTACCAGTAAGTAAATTATATTTGCTGGTAGATTATAATCTGCGAGTTTGGCTTTGTTTCTATTACTTGATAGGATCAATTACTGATACTGTCAGAAATGTGGTTTTCTTGGCCTCTGATCAAACATGTCTGTCTGTTTCTGTCTTTTTTAACAATTTAAATAAGCTCTTGCTGGCAAAGCAATTCGGCTGCACGTACTGGAGCTGCATGATGAAGCCATTGCAAAAGGTAGTTTTTGGAGCTCTAAAAACAAAAGTGGTATTGAATTGGGTTTAGGACGTGTGTATGGAGACAGAATGCTCAAATTCTTTGGACTAGTGACCATTTGATTGAGGAGATGGCTAGCGTTTGATGACTCCGTTATAGAGTTTTGTTACCTTGAATCTTTTCAAATGGAAAAGAAAAAGGATAACTATATATGTACTTAGCTGCTCAAGAAAACGAAAAAATGAAAAAGTATAGAAAAATTTCATTGATGTTCTATGTTGGTTTTGAAAAAATTCACTGATGTTATTTGTAACAGGAGTATGATAACTTATGCTTTATTCAATACATATCTTTATACTAGGTCTGCCTGTATTTTTAGTTGTCTTTACATAATCAGTCTACTCTTATTTTTGTGCCCACCCTATCAACCACTGGAGAATGGATGTGCATGTCTTTTGGGTTGTTCTTTGGTCATAAAAGCTGAAACATGCCAGTTAAAGTTGGAAAGATGGCAGTTTGTTATTTTTAGACATTTGATTTCATTGTAACAGTGAAATAGTCCCACTGTTGTTTATCTCTTTTATTTTGTTAGAGCCCAATAGGTTCTTGCTTTGCTGGCTTGTATCAAAAGACTTCCATAACAAATCCTGTACTTACAAATGAGTGAACAAGCTTCAGGGAGTTGAGCAACTGGAGCTGCTTAAGTTTGGGACTGGTTGAGTTTTCATATAAGCATTTACTGCTTAAGTGCAAAAATAAGCTGTATGGTATATACAGCTTTGCTCCCTAACCTTCCAGTGGTAGAACCGTAGAAGCCTTCTGCTTTGTGTTTGATTTTCATGTAAATATTACTGTGATGATTCTTTCCAGTTGTATTTACTGTGATGTGTGTAGCAGTGTATGTAAATATTACTCATCTCAATGTGTTTTGTGTTTCGCCATATTTGCTAACTTTCTAATTACATATCCTCTTTGGAAAAAAAGGGTCAAATGAAAAGGTATAAAAAGGAGAGAATTCAAGAGGGAAAAAGAGAAGAAATAGCTTCTATGTGACGTTCTGTGCTTTGAGATGCAGTCGGTGCTTGACTATGTCACAAAGTGTGCTTTTCAATGCATTTTGTTCTGTCATCTGTGGTTATTATGGGGCAATTGTGTGTGTATGCTGTGTTTGCATTAGTCTTATTAAAACGTGTGCTTTCTCAATGCATTATTCTGTTGAATGCAATATAGATCATATGAAACGATTCTGTTTCCATTTTGTATTTTCCTGTGCAGATGAAACGTGAAAAAATGCACTTAATGCAGTTCATCCTGAAAGTTTGTTGTCTTCGTCCTTTGCCCTGTGAGTTGATGCTACAAATGTCAACATCATATCGGATCGATGTCTACCCTTCACCTGTTAGCCGCTCTTCCATTTTTTTGTTCTTTTGTATCTTGAGATCTAATGCACTAGGAAAAGTTCCTATCTGACTGGAATCCGCTCGGCCAGCAGTACCTGGGTTAACTGGCAGTATAAGCCTTCCATGCCCATTTTGGACGCAGCCTTGCAAGCATGATTCCACTGGCAGTAGACTCCAGCAGGTTCTCTGTGTTTTTATGCATTACTATGAACACTTTTTGTACTTATAAATCTTGTCTCTGTATATATGATGAACATAGGATAAAGATGTACAGCAACTGTATAAATCAAGGAATGTTGCCAATCTTGTAGTTTTATCTTGGTGTATTAATTATGGTGAGCTATTAGGGTTGAATTTTCTCTGATTTGAGGATCCTCAATCATCAGTATGTCTTGGCATAATGATTTGGTATGTTGGATGCTTTTGTTTTTGAGGAGCTGAGGTTGTGTGTGTTGGGAGTGTCAATGGAGACGTCTTCTTTCTCCATAAAATTGGCGGGAAAATAGTGTTTTTTTTCCTTCAAAAATTTTGAAGTCCAACATTGAATCCCACTACCCAAGAATTTGGAAATTTCAAATTTTAGTCTCCCCATCCTTCCCTCCTTTTTCATAGATATATGTTCTTAGCCCAAATTTCCAGGTACATAGATCAACAGCTTGCAAGCAGATATGGCAGGTAGGGTCGGCCCTGTAATTTAGTGATAGTAATTGCCCCACCACTTTCAAGTTTCAAGATGAGGTCCTGCTCCTTCCTTCAAAAAACTTTCCCAAAAACCACAAACTTTTAAAAGCATAGTTTTTAAACTTGTATCATACCGGAGACTCAACTCTGTAGGGTCTTGCGGTATAAGAATACCAAAATACTGCATATGCATTCGAACTATAAAAACTGCGAATATACCCTGTATTGCAAACTTAATGATGATTTGAAGTATGGTTTTTCTGTATAACATCTCAGTTTACTTAAACAGAACATTACAACAGTTCTGGAAAACCACATGAATATTGGTAGCCAGACCCCCACCTATAATACAAGGCTTTCTAGTTCTCTTACTGTGCCAGCAAATAGAAGCTCATTTAGATAACCAAATCCTTTATGGAATATACAAATGCATTGTTTCGAGATGATATACCAACTTCACATGCTGTCAATGATAATAGCCCGATGGAGCATTGTTAAGCCTGAGACGAGGCTGTTCCATTTTTCCCCACGTCTCTCTGTCTAGCTCGCTCCATCTTCCTTTTCCGCCATTCCTCAAGAGCTGAGGAATTCCACACAACATGTTAGTAATCCAACCATCATCAAGTCTCCACCCAACCAAACTCCAATATGAAATAATGTGCAAAAGAGTAGATATTTGCATGTATAATACTGGAAAGGCTTGAAACAAAGAAACATTTCCCCTTCAATCTGGATAAAAAAGATATGAGAAGCATGAGGAATACCCCAAGAGACACAGGCCTTTTCTATCTTATGAAACATTAGTTTCTAAATTCCTGCTGATGGCAGGCTTTCAGAATAATATTTCCACTCATATAAAATGATTGGAGAATTTATTGGGATTTAAAGCATCACTTGTAGGATTTTAAAGTATAAACTATGATTTATGTTCCACAGTTGAATTAACAATTGTAAATTTCTAAAACTTAGAAAGTACAAGCAAAATCATTAGAAACATTTTGTTCCAGAAACTCAAAAAATAGTAACGTAAAAAGATTCTTTGACCGAAAAAATTCCTTTTTACACATCTAATGACAACATGAACCTTCCAAGTTCCAGAATTCTTGCGACACAATTCTACAATATACAAATTACAAAATAATGAAGCAACCGTGCACTATACTAATGTATGTAAAAGCCAAAAACTCATGTCAGGTGACTATGTTTCTTACCAAAGCGAACATTAAAGAAAGTTTTCAGAATCAGGTAAAAAAGGTAAACACCACCCGTGCTCAAGGCTCTCACTATGGACGGGGTTGGGAACAGGCACGATGTACACAAACCTTGCCCCTATATAATATATGGAGAGCCAGGAGAAGGGGCAAGCACCACACTACTTCCTCAAAACTGGTGGAAGTGGGCGAACTACTTCTCCAGAAGGGGCCTATCCTAAGAAAAGAATATTTGATTCAATCTAAACCTGGATCTACCTAGTTTTCTCGGGACGCTGCATAAGGGCTCAACAATTCGCCGCCAGCTACTCAACATATTCGTATCTGGCTTTTTCCACTACTCATACCCGCAGCAGGCGGGTTACACGTTCCACTGTGCCGAGTGTGAGGTGTCAAGGTCAAGCCTAAGCTTAGGAACAAGACAGGCAGTATCATAGTACATCGTCCTTCCCAAAAAAATGGAACTTCCATGATGGAGCACTATCAATTGAGCTGTGGAAAAATTCCATTGAAAATAGAAAATCGCTACCCCCTCTAACGATTGGCATTAGAATTGGCTTGTGGGTACAGTTAAGTCCACACCCTCACCGACAGGAATCTCCCTTCCATAGCACTTCCATCCATCCCTCTGATGATTGACATCAGAATTGGCCCGTCCGTTCAAGAAATTGAACCTTTGACCTCTAAGTTGCATCCCTACAACTCTACAACTGAGCCACATGTGCGTCTATTACATTACTATATGAACATTTTCACAAAATGGTGACTCATGCATTCGGGCATCACTTTATTAAAGATTTAAGTAATCACATGACAAGAAAAATAAAAGAACATTGTCAGATGAAACTTCCCTTTAAATAAGTATAAACTATCATGTGGAACTTCAGTAGCATCACACGTTAACCTGTTGCATGACTATTTGAACATTTTCAAAAAATGGTGATTCATGCATGCGGGCTTCAATTTATTTGAGATTATAGCTGCCCATAAGGTAATTGTATTTGCATTTGGGGTTCTCTCTCCTGTGCTCGACAAATATTGATGAATACAAAAATCAAATGCGTGTGTGTATGAGAGGGAGAGGGAGAGAGATAGAGATAGAGAGAATCACCTTTCATGCTGGAGGCATCATTTAGAGAACGAAAATCCTTTAACCTCTTAGAAAGATCAATGGCAGTTGTCTGCTTTGTGTCTTTTCGTTGTATTGTTTCAGATTCAGCATATGTTTCTTGCTCAATTTCCCTCACCTATAAACAGAGAAAATTTAACTAATGCACCAAATCACCGACTTTTACAAGTCTTTTCACTACAAGATCATTTTTCATGAGAAGAAAAATGATTACAACCTTGATAACTTGTGAAGTTTCTAGGTTAAATTCCAAGTCAACCATTGGGAGAAAAAAAAAGGATTATAAAAGAAAAATGAAAAAAGAAAAGACCTTAATATTCATGAAATTTTTAGTATCATATTTTCTCATTTTGGAGTAAATTAATCAAATACACGACAGAAAGCTTGAAGGTAAAACTCACTCTTTTTATCAGTTCCCAAGGTTGCATGGCAAGCCGCACCTCTTCAGATTCCTTGACATAGCGGAGTTGAACTGTATTAGAATTGGTAAGTGTTACTTAATTAGCATGTTGATTCTTCATCAAGTGATGAATAAAAATAAAAAAGAACGAAAGAACATAACGAACGTCATCACTATCTTTATATAGGGTCCCATCACCCATGTACACAACCTCACCGAAGAATCATACCATCCATAGAGAGTACTCGAACCCACATTATACCAGATGATCATATATCCACTCATTGCATTACTAGTTTTCTCCAGTTTCATCAAGTGTAACTAATATGTCCGCGGAATAACAACCAAGGAGTGTATTAAGATAGAGAATTATGCTTGTAATGTTTACATCCAAGGAAAATGACTGTTGACAGGCAGCTATCATGACAATTGAATCATATGTCATGAATCCATTGGCTTGAAAATCCAAAAAAAAATGATATGAGTTTTGGCCTCTGACAAATATCTTTACATGGTTGCTCTTGGAAATAGGCATAGAAACTAAGAAACTGGTACATAAATAGGGGCTGAGAAGTTGCGTAATTGTTGGTACTGATACAAAGAAAACCATAATAACACACAAAATCTTGAGAAACGCAGGAGAAACCAATCAGTTAAAAGAAATTTTGAGAAGTGTTATGCTAAGTCATATTGCATATTGTAGGACACTCCCTACCGACCCCTCAGCCCCCACCCCCCGAAAAATAAAAAATCATACAACAAAATTTTGGAACACATACATTTACCCATGCAAAGACTATCATCATCATCAAAGACTTTGTCCATAAGAGAATTTAGCTGGAGTTGGAGTCCACTATATAAAGAAACGCAAGCAAAGACTATCATCATCATCATGCTTCTTCTTCTTCTGGCCTAGATCAAATAGCTCTGTCTCTTATCCTATCTTTAGTTTAACTGAATGTAGCTGGAATTTGAAAAAGATAGCACCTGAATATCTGAAATGTTATGCTTATGTATCATATATGGACTTGAATAACTACCTAGGAACTTCAGTTCAAGTCTTTATTCTTATTAGTTATCACTTAACAACTCAGCATCCATACAACAAAGCTTATTGGGCATTCAGAACAAGAAAATCTAGACGACTTCCGACTTCACCATTTCATCCGACAAACTTTTTTCCTGTGAGATATATCCACTTCAACCTCATTGCCAATGATATTACTTCCTCGAGATGCCAAAAAAGCCTCCTCTCACGCATCTCCTAACCCTGTCCTATCCTCTTTCCTTTGATGAATTTACACTCCATTGTTTGTTTCTTTCCACTACTTAGTCTAAAGCTCCCATATTCTGTAGAGAATATGCAACAAAGGGCTCATCTTGGATATATCTTGTAAAACCCATCTATCACTGTGGCAAACAGCATAGGGTTTCATGCTTCTTTCCCATGAGATTCAAGAAAAAGAACATAATTTCAGAGCTAGATTGTTTTAAAAAAAAAGTTTACTAATGACACCATTAAAGGATAAATTATTTTCCCTCAACTATTAAGATCCCCTTCTCATCAGTGGCTGTGGTAATCCTAAACAAAATTCATAATGTAAACCTACCAACATGAACAACCTTCCCAAGTCATAGACTGCATAGGTGATCTAACCCAAGTTCTCACTACAGAAAAACACAATAACCAACCCTCAATCACGGTACAAATCAATCAATAAGTCAGTAGAAAAAGATATCAAAAACAAAAAATTCGTTGAGAAAATTAACATATACGATGATTAAGCATTTAGGGAAGAAATCAACAAAATTAAAATAACACAACTTCATCTACAACATAAACACACAGTAAAATGAACCACTTCAATCTAAACAACCCCCATAATCCAATTAAACCTGAAAACGCCCATTATAAACAAACCCCTCAATCACAGTTCAACCAATGCCCACTTATATTTATGCATGAATCGCCCTTTTGATCATAAAGCGAAGTACCTGAATCGGGTTGGTCAGAGGAGAGCCTGTATCGGGCAGAGTAAGAGGAGAGAGAGCCCTGAAGCAAGAAAAAAACAGTGACCACGTTCAATATGAACAGCACAATCGTTGCACTCTTGAAGGACAATCTTCCCCTCCATGATTGCGGTATCTCCATCCTCTGCTTCTTCTCTTGATACACAGACTGTCTGTGTTTGTATATATGGGCTCCGCAATCAACGACGACATCAGCGATTCACACAAAGTCTGGCCTGCGTCATTTTGTGTGTTTAAAACAAGAGTCAACTCGCAAGGTCTCACCTTGAATTCTTTAGTGGCAGGCAATAAAAATAGTCAATAATATCGTCTTCTTCTTGGGCCAAGCTTGGGCCTTTGGGCCTCAAATTTTAATCTAGCCCATGCATCTTGGGCCTATTAGGCTTATCACAATCAGAGTATAGAAACTCTGGCCACAGATGGCGACCATAGAGAAGACGGTCACACACACGGGATAGGAGAGCTCTAATTCACTATCAAAACCATGTTAAATTATGAATTAAAATGATTGAATGAGTATTTTGATGTTCATAATGTTATAATATAGTAGATTTTAAAAAAATAAATTCTGAATACTAAATTCTAAACTATAAACCCCAAAAATTAAAAATTATACCTTAAACCCTAAAGTTTAAACCCTAAACACTAAACCCTAACTCCTAAACTCTATTATGTCATTTTTTGAAAAAAATTCATGATTTCACATGAGTTTTGGAAGGGAATTGGAGGTAAGAATTGGAGCCAATTCAAAGAGACACCAGTTGAATTTGCACCTACTCATTCAGATGAACCACTAATTCAACAATATCCAACTTTCCTTATTTTTAACAGATTTTTATATAATCAAGACAAAAAGAAATATTAAGCTGTGTAATTGAATATTTTGGTGTTCATAATGTTAGAATATAATAGATTTTGAAAGAAAAAAAATCATAAACCATAAATCATAAATCATAAACTCTAAACCCTAAATAGTAAAAATTAAGCTGTAAATCCTAAATTCTAAAGTTTAAAACCTAAACACTAATTTCTAACTCCTAAACTCTAATATGTCATTTCAAAAAAAAAAAAAAAAACTTGTACTACAATAAAAGGATATTTTGGTAAGTTTATAACTTTTGTCCTTATTTCTAAACTTTGTTTTGACTCATCTTTGTTGGAATACAACTTTCACATTTTATCGTTTTGTGTGAATGTCCGTATAAGAATTATATATATGGAATTTAGCACATTTAGACTCTGAGTAATTGAATCGTCTTGTTTTCTCCATACTTGCATCTTGTCGTTTATACTATGCATTTTTGGCTTAGACGGCTATTTGTCAAAAAATGTAAATAATATTTGGTTATTCGGTCCTAGAGAATTATAAAATAAGTATAGGAGGTATCCAAGAAATAATAACGACAAAACCATAATTTGTTTATAATTATAAGGATGGAGTAACCAATATCCTTACAACATTATATGAAGTGCATCCAAACTCTAATATTTATCAGAAGAAGAAAAAAAAAAAGCAAGGATCGGAACACAATTAAACACAGAGAGAGAGAGAGGGTGAGACATGGGTTTTTCTCCAAAGATAAGAGTAGTAGTAGTACTCACGGTTGGGTTGCTTGGGTTGTTGAGTTCAGTGACATGTGCTGTTGCTCCAAAGCCAGACACAACACTCTCCATGGATCAATGCAACCTGGAGTCTTATTCAGAGGAATCAGAATTTGGTAAGAATGTAAATTTGGTTATCTCAAATTTGGTCGAGAATACACAAAATAGGCCAAATTATAATTATGGCAACAACTCTCCTAATATTGATAATTTTGTATGTGGTCATGCTACTTGTAATCCGGAGCTCAAAAAGTCAGAGTGTAAAAAATGTCTTAGTGTTGCTTCAAAGATGGTGCATAATCTTTGTGCAAATAGGATTGGGGGTCATGTGGAGCTTGTTGATTGTACAATTAGGTATGAGAAGTATCCATTTTAAGGATTGACCACAACTCTTCTGCGTGGGCACTCAATAACCGAGAATAATCTATCCTTTTATGCTATATATGAAGGCTATTCCAATAAAACAATTTCCAATAAATACTAGATCCTTCTCCCTTTGATTTCTATTTAATTTTTTTTAAAAATTTAATATTTTTGTAGTATATTTAATTCAAAAGTTTATTATAACCATAGATCCAAAACTAATTTGCATATCTAAAAGGGTTAAATTATAAGAGAGTACTCATCCGTTGTCGAATGTTCGGTTTGTGTCATAAATATTGTCCAAAGGGCGAGTCTGTAAGCACAGCCCTAACAGGGTACCAATTATTTACATGATCATTGGTCACGCCGAAGGGAGTATTTGCTATCCTCGTCATCCCTGCTCATCATTTCCCTTGAGAAAACACCTATAAATAATTAAATATGCTTATATGAACATTTTTTACATTCACAATATGATACAATAATTTTTTTTATTAAAATATAAATAGCGACTACACGGCTATTCATTAAAAAAATATAAAATAAATACGGTTATTCCTAAAGCCCTAGAGAATAATAATATAATTATAGGAGCTATGTCATGAGCCCTGATAATACAGAGAAGTTTCTTAAAGCAACAGCTGGTAAAAATAATGTCACAATTTCTTCCTTTGATAACTTTTAGTTCTTCTTAGACAAATAATGCCACGATTTTATTACATTTAATCAAAAAGTTTGAATAACCATAGACTCAAAACTAATTTACATATCTAAATGGTAAAACTGTACAAAAGTACTCATCCGAGTGGAATGTCTATTTAGCTTGTAAAGCACGCCCTAATACATCCCAGGATCTATTCCCTTTCAATGAAATTTCTGATGCATTGCAACAATGTGTTTTTTTTTTATATTTTCTTTCAGTAGAAGTCATTTCATTCCGGTGATAATCTTTTATCTCCTATTTTTCTAGGTTGACATAGTGCGAATTTTAAGTCCTTTTTTCGAAAGGCAACCTCAAGCCAATAGTATTATGTTCTTAGTCTGCACACAACTCGTTCGGTAAAGAGGTCAGATTTGGTACAATCCCTAATCAAAAACCTTTGGACTGACAGTAAGTCCTGACACACCTGAACACACATCATGTAACGCCCTGACCCGGAATGCGTTACTTTTGGTACCATCTAAATCAAACCATAATAAATTCAATCATTATACCATCGGAAATTTCGACAGCACCCCCCCCATATTACGGAGGATGCCAACCTGGAGTAATCACGTAGCAAAATCACAATATATTCACAACCTAGGCAGGGCTTCCGACCATCTAACAATTCATAACACAGTTCAATTCTCAAATCTAAGCAGGGCCTCAGGCCTTCTAGTAGTTCATATCATCAATCAATTTCACATCTAAGCAGGGCCTCAGGCCACCTAACAGTCACACATAATTTCTCCACACAACAACATATAAAATCCACATCCAGTGCAAATAGCAATCCAGCAACATAAGAAATCGTCAGGACACAAAGTCCACAAACCAGGTTCGGGAGTCCCGATCACACGGAGTACCCTCCCTACCGTCCATCCCACCATCGTATGGGGATATCACACAATGTCTCAACTAAGAAAATATAGATACGACCAAAATAGTAATAACATAATCAAAGTTTAGAACTATCTAGTCCTATCACTCTCCAGGGGTCCATCCATGTCACACACCCTCCTCCTGATTCGCGACCCTGGTACCGGAACTAGACTCACCTGCGAGGAGGGAATAGAAGAAAGAAAAGGGTGAGCGAAAGGCCCAGTAGGGAATAATAAAGAGTAAGTGAATAACATAAAGCTGAAATATTAAAGAAAGACACTAATGCAACAATATGATAGCTAACATCAAGTACACCAAATACAAGTAAATAATCACACCATACGAGATCCTAACTTGGCCAACCGGCATCCCTATACATATCGGGACCCCGAACAGCCCAACGACATCATCATATGGTGTTTCAAACCGATATGGAATCCTAACTCGGCCCACCGGCATTCTTGTACTCATAGGAACCCTGAACGGCCCAACGGCATTCCACATTTCACATTTAACACAACTAGGAGATATACGGGTGCATACCCGACATCTACTATGCAATTACAATGCATGTCTAACATGGTTATGCAATAGGGTATACATACAACCTACATATATATATACTACATGATGCATGTTCAAGAATAATTCATGTTCAATGGACGATTGAACAAGTAGGGTATGCAATATAACTCAAGTCATACCACGAAGAAAACACAAAGTGGGGTTGTTCTCCCTTAGGCACAATTAAGGTGAGAGCGCATCATAATGAACAATGGGGAAGGATAAATGTTCTCAATAGGAAGACATATTCAAAGAGAACAACAAATGGTGAAATTTCCCTTCCTCGCACTCCAAAATTTAGCTATGTAAATCAATACTCAACCTTGACTTTTCCCGGCCTCAACCAACCTATTATTCGGTAAACCCATCCTCAAATCAATATACAAACAACTTCAATTTCACATATCTAACACAAATTAATCCAATAAATCAAGAACCCATTACCTTCTCTTCCCCAAAACTTTCCAAGCTCTTGAACTTCACCTACTCAAGCTTGTTACTCCAATCAACAATAGAATCTAGCAATACAACCATAAACAAGTCTAAATCAACCTATTAAACACTAATTTCATCTAATTTAAAGATTTTCCCCAAATCCACAAAACCCATAAAACTCTAGAATCCCAAATCACTCAATCTCTAAATACTAGCTTTTAGGTTTAAGAAACTTACCAAGGTTGTAGAAACAAGTAGAAGGAAGGGATTCAAGCTTCCTTCAGGCCTCAAATGATGTAGGAACTCATGGATTTGAGTTTGGGTTCAAACCTTGAAAGATTAGAACAAAGAGAGAAATTTAAGAATATGTAAACTAGCGAGAGAAGTTATGAATTCAACTTGAAACAACTTGAAAGAGGATAATCTTACCTTGGTTGATGATCTTAGATTGATGGGAGGGAGGAAATTTGAGAGAAAATGAGGTTTAGGGTTTGTTTAGGTCGGGTATTTTGAAAGAAATCACGAAAATGAGTGTTTTAAACAAATCTCGGCTGAAAAATTTAAGGAGGTGTCCGGACACCTATGCTAAAAATTCACCTGTTTCAGTTTCTTCTATATCTGTCTGGACGGCTTTTAAAAACAGTCCGGACGGTTACCCCTGTAGTCAAAAATTTCAGTTTTAAAACCACTCGTACACCCCCCAAATCACTCGTTATTAATTTCTAATGATTATATATATATATATACATACTCAACACGTGTTGGTCCTACCTAAGTTCTAAAAGAAAAGAAGTTCGGGGTATTACACATCATGCATAACCCAAACACTCCTATTCCCAACAACCGGAATTGTGACATCTCTTGTCCAACATAGAAGATATCCAACATATTTTTGGCACACTTGGTGGGACATGTTGTGTCAAATACTTGCAGTCATGATAAAGATAACATGAAAAATAGCAATAGGTGAACCAGTTGGAGATCCGTCTCCACCTCTTTCACCAAGGGAATCACATAACATTCTTCAGCCCACTCGATCCGATGAAGCTGAAAGAGAAGGAAATGTAAGTTTCGTTATTGTCAAACTCTTAAGCCGAGAAATCTCCTCGGCAAATAACAGTTTGATGTAGACTATGGAGCAGATAACAAAGCATATGCAGCAAGCATGTCTGCAGATTCGCTCTTCAACGTAATAACCAGTAGTTTCGACAAGTTGTTCAATCAATACAAGGCTCACAGCAAGTTGTACATTCAACCCCAGCTTTACAATAGTCTATCCAGACCATTCAGCAGCCAGCCCTACCTCAACCATTGCAAGAATTTCTAATGGAGTTGCTTACCATGTTGTAGGTAAGCTACTCGACATAAGATATATACTGATAGCAGCAATGGCAACTCCGTTGTGAACAATTCAATTTCAGCCCCTACAGTCAGTCCTTCAGCTCCAGTGCAAGATATTTAGAATCTTATAGCACAAGAAAGAGGTTTTCAGGTAATGTCTTTTGAACTTACCTCTTTACCTCCATCAACTATCGTTCCCATTATTGGAAGCACATTATTAAAATGGCGGGACATTGGCGTTGGCCGGATCGAACTATTTTTCAAACTGTGGTCCGCGATTTCACCAAGCTTTTTCAACGACTCAAGTGATTATCGACGGTCGTTGATGATTGAGTTTTGGTTGGGTTTCCATAGAGTTTCATTTTGATGGTTCGTTTCTCAGGATTAATGATGGTCGGACGACAAACTTATTCTATGTAGGCACAAAGAAGAAGAAGATGAAATATTTTTGACAATATAACGGCATTTTCATTACTTTGTAACTTTTGTCCTCATTTCTAAAGTTTTTTGACCTGTCACACAACTTTTACATTTTGTCTTTTTGTGTTACCTCCCCCAAGAGGAATCTAACTCATGTTAACTTCGTCCACCTATATACCTTTAATTTGTTTGTAGTTTTACTGTTTGATAGCAATTATACGGCTA
The DNA here is from genome assembly GCF_013401445.1 of Tripterygium wilfordii. NCBI lineage: Eukaryota > Viridiplantae > Streptophyta > Magnoliopsida > Celastrales > Celastraceae > Tripterygium > Tripterygium wilfordii. The sequence goes on along the minus strand of NC_052232.1, from coordinate 2,553,142 downwards.
TTCATTAAAAAATATGTAATTATATGTTAACTCCGTCTACCTATATACCTTCAATTTGTTTGTAGTTTTTCTGTTTGATAGCAATTATACGGCTATTCGTTAATATATATGGAATTTAATTCTTGTAAACTCTGAATAATTGAATTGTCTTAATCTCTCTATCCTTTGAGCTTGTTATTTATACTTTGTATTTTTTTTACTTGGTAGCAACTGCACGACTATTTATTAAGAAAATGTAAATATATACAGCTATTCCCAAAGCCCTAGAGAATAGATAATCATACGAGTTATCCAAGAAATAACAACAACAGAAACTTCATTTTTCTACAACTGTAATGATGGAGTAACCAATGAAATATATATATATATATATATATATATATATATATATATATATATATATATATATATATATATATCCTTACATATTATATAAAGTGGGCAAAAGAGTATTTTTTATCCCTCAACTATTGGTCAGGTTTCATTTTCGTCCCTTAACTCTTTTTTTTCCCTTTTTCGTCCTCCAACTATGAGAAAGTACCATGTTTATCCCTCGATTAAATCCGGCCATTGAAAAATCTTACGTGGCATCATATTGTTTGTCAGATCAGGTTTTTCCCAACCTCAATCTCATTTGAAAGGATGAAAATGATACTTTTCAATAGTTGAGGGACGCAAATGAGAGAAATAAAAGTTTAGGGACAAAAATGAAACTCGCCCCATAGTTGAGGGACGAGAAGTATCTTTTTACCATATAAAGTGCATCAAATACTCCTAGTTTTATTAGAAGAAAAAAAGGTAAGGAACACAATTAAACAGAGAGATAGAGAGGGTGAGACATGGGTTTTTCTCCGAAGATAAAGAGTAGTAATATCATGATTGGGTTATTTGGGTTGTTGAGTTCAGTGACAACTGTTGCTCCAAAGCCATGCATAGAAGTGATCAAGTTTCAATGCAATGGAGAGACGTATTCAGAGGGATCACAATATTGTGAGAATGTAAAGTTGCTACTCTTAGTTTTGCAGAGGAATACCTACATAATGTTAAAATATAATTTACGCAGCAACACTCTTGATGCTATATATGAAGGCTATTCCACTAAAACAATTTCAATAAATACTACATCCTTTTACCTTATTGATTACTTTTAGTTCTTCTTATATAGATAGTGTCACAATGTTACATATAATTTTATTAAAAAATTTAATCTTGCCCTCTATATCCCAAATAGGATACCAGCTATTTAAATGATCACACCGTATGGAGGTTTGTTACGCTGGTCACTCCTGTTTTTTTTTTTTTTTGGGTTATTCAAGCCCTTCAACTTTAAAGAATAAGTTAAAGTAGCCTTTAATAATAACTTCCGTTATAACGGAGCTGAGATGACAGTTAAATAATTGAGCTGGATTTTCAGCTAAATCCCTAATTGCTAACTAGGTGTACACATATATTTAATCAATGAATTGATGACACGTCTCGAAATATTATCATATAATTTAAAATTACATTTTTCTCTCTCACCGTGTTTACTTATCTGTCTCTCTCGCTCCATGACAATGGCACTGCTGAGTCTAGGGACTTGAAATTGACCCAGTTCCACTTCGAGGACAAAAGGTGATAAACCCCTTTCAACCTAGACCTTGCAAGAATGGTTATGGTGATGGACAAAGGAAGAAGAAGATTTACAGAGGAGGCAACACAAAGAAACACGCATGAAGAGAAACTCTTCTTTCATTCATTCATAAACTGTCAAATGAAATTGCTAGTACAAGCTTATAAACCAAAGACTACCGACTTAACCAGCTAAACTAACAATGGTTTAACTAACAGCACTGCCAACTCAGCATTACTTTACAGATACTAATAAAACTCACAGAACTAAAGACTAAGGTTCATATTAGAAGATGCTGGCAGACAGCGAGGATACCGACGACCTTGAGGATGTGAGGATCTTGGACGCATACAATGAGGTTCGGGAGGATTATTTTTCCCAAATTGAAGAAGGGATGAGGAGATTCAGATGAGAATCACGGGGGTGACCTGATTTCGAGTTAGTGTTGTTTTTGTTAAGTTGAATCCAATCTTTCTTATTTTTTATTTATTTCCTTTGCTTCTGGAGATTTGCTTTCTGGCCGCAAGGTGTTTGATTTTGAGAACAAGAATAAAAGATTTTTTTTCTTATTTTGATTTTGATGACATTTATTTTGATTTTCATTTATGTTTGTTGATCCACATCATATTTAACAACTTGTTCTTTTTTTTAAAAAAAAAAAGCCACATGAAAACTTGTTGCCACATAAGATGATTCTAACGTCTAAAGGCTTGGAGGGCTAACAAAGTCCATTATTTAAAGTAGGAGGGCATGAATGGCCCAAAAAAAATATAAAGGCTCAATCAACACATTTTATAAAGTAGAGAGACTTTTGTGGTACTTATCCCATTTATTTTTTATTAAAATATCAGTAACTTAACTACTAAACTATTGGTTCAATCATTGAATCTTGTAAGGCTATCGAGATTGCCATGTCCCTACGCAGGAGAAAGCATAAGTTTTAGGGTCCCCGAGATGTACCTCAAAAGGGACGCTCAAGTTAGCTCAATGGAGAATAAGGCTATGGAGATTCCTCGGTGTTTAGAGGTTACTCTTCAGTTAATCAACAAAAAGTGAGAATATGAGAGAGTTTTACCTGAGTGGAAATCCCCTTTTGTTTTGAATAAAAATTAATTAATTACCCTTGATTGTGAGTGAGATTTCTACAGGTAAATCCCCTCTTGATTTCCTTTCTATTCGGTGATAAGTGCTCCTCGATACTCCAAGGTGTTTGGTCATCTGGGATTCCTAAAATTATATGTTAAAGCCATACCGGAGAGTCCTGTCGAGGAGATATCTCGGTTGATCGAGATGTTTACCAACTTGGTCATATTCATCGGTCTCATTCTTTTTAGATAGTGGAGTTACGCGTCAACATCTCATTGGAGAGATAATTTCAATATTGTCACCCCTAGAGGCTACAACCTTCTCTCTATAGGCAAAATTATATTAAAAAAGGTTAATATGGTATTTAAAATAAACTCCTTTTTTTCATTTTGTTAATTGATTAACAATTCAAAGTGTTACTTTCAGCTTGTCATCTATACTTTTATTTTATTTTTTACTTGGGATCAATTATACGGCTATTGATTATTATATATGGTGTTTAGCACATGTAAACTCTTAGTAATCCAATCGTCTTGTTTTCTCCATACTTTCAGCTTGTCATTTATACTTTAGCTCCGTTTGGCAGAGCTTATTTTCTATCAACATAAGCTAGCTTATAAGCTGTGAAAAATAAGATAGCTTATAAGTTGTGAAATAAGCTGTTAGGTGTTTGGCGAAACTTATAGCATAAGCTAATTTATAAGCTTTGAAAAAAGTCTTGTTTAAATTTAATTTAAAAGATAAAATAAAAAAATTTAAGATATTATGTATAATATTATCTTAATAAAAAAGAAGAAACAAAAAAAATGATAAAACAAACATAAGAGGAGAGAGAGCCATGTGTATCAACTAGACGGCTATTTGTTAAAAAATGTAAATAATATACGGTTATTCGGCCCTAGAGAATTATAAAATAAGTATAAGAGGTATCCAAGAAATAATAACAACAAAACCATAGTTTTTTTATAATTATAACGATAGAGTAACCAATATCCTTACAACATTATATTTTTTTTGAAAGGTCCTTACAACATTACATGAAGTGCATCAAAACTCCAATATTTATCAGAAGAAGAAAAAAAAAAGGCAAGGTAAGGAACATAATTAAACACAGAGAGAGAGAGGGTGAGACATGGGTATTTCTCCAAAGATAAGAATGTAACTTTGGTAAGAATGTAAATTTGGTTATCTCAGATTTGGTGAAGAATACACAAAATATGCCAAATCATAATTATGGCAACAACTCTCCTAATATTGCTGATATTGTATGTGGTCCTGCTACTTGTAATCCGGAGCTCAAAAAGTAAGGGTGCAAAAAATGTCTTAGAATTGCTTCAGCCAAAATGACATATAGCCCATGGCTTTGGTAGCCCATTGCAGCCCAAGTCTAGGTGGCATGTCCAGTCAGCAATCCTATGTGAATAAATTTTAAAATTTGAAAATTAAATGCAAATACTCTCTCTCCTCTCTTTCATCCTGACGTTTCTCTTTCTCTCCTCTCTCTCCTCCTGCTCTCCTCCTTCTCTCCTCTTTCCAGCGACCATCCAACCATCGATCTGGGTCACCAACCTACCGATCTGAAGCCCCGGATCACCATGACTCATCCTCAACCTTCGTTTGCTGCTAATAGCCTCTTAGTTCGCCTGCATCTCGTCTTGAAGTTACGTCCAATGAAACTTTTAGAGTATGATCCGGCCACCATAGGCCACCCCTCCGTTAACCACCACCACCGTTGAACTTGCCTTGACGAACTCTACATGTTTCAGCCCTTGGATGACTGAAATAGTCGATGGAAAGTGAAAATCCATTTGTGACTCGGTTGTAACCCAGTTTGAACCATTAACTAGGTATATTTTTTATTTTGCCTTCATGTTCTGAATGTATAGATGATTTTATTTCAGAATCTATTAATTTTGATGTCATTCTATTGGTTTTAATCTGAGACAGATGGTTATTTCATTGTTTTTTATGGTTATTCCACTGGTTTTAATCTGAGACAGATGGTTATTCCATTGTTTTTTATGGTTATTCCACTGGTTTTAATCTCAGACAAATTATTATTCCATTGTTTTTAATATCAGACAGATTTATATTAGACAGATAGTTATTTCATTAATTTGATGTTATTCCACTATTTTTCCAATGATTTAAAACAATGATTTAGTTTTTTTTTTTTGTTTTTAATTTCATTTCATTGATTTTTGAGTGTTGATAAAAGATTTTTTTTTATGGATTTCAGTTACAATATGGTGGTTAATAATGAAGATATTATGTTAGTGCATGAATGAGGTCGTTGATAGGTTGAATAACAACGACACTGAACTAGTTAAACGAATAAACAATGAAATTCAAATAAATCTCAATGGATTTCAAGTAAAAAATAATGATTTACTTATTCCACTATTTCAAGCCAATGAAATAAGCATTGCTCTGGGACGAAATTGAGTAGAATCAGTTATTCCATTGTTTTAATGCAGCGAAATAACCATTGGTCTGAGACAAAATTGAAAGGAACAAGTTATTCCACTGTTTTAATTCATAGAATAAACATAGGTCTGAGCCAAAATTCATTGTTTTTTGATAGCACAAGATGAGGAATATTTACACCCCCGACTTAACCAAGTACACCCCAAAAATTCAAAAAATCCTTCATCTAATAACACCCCACTTTACCCAACCATTTCGTCCAGTCTCCTTCCCTTCAGACTCCTTCTTCCCTTACGAATAGAGCATCACTCCCTAAAGTTGATAGAATCTTCGTCTGAGTCTTCGCTGGAGTACTCAGGTTCACATTACTCAAATCTAGATGCACCAACGAAGATACTATTCCTAATCTTGAAGCCGATAGCATGAAACTTGAGTTGTTGTTGAACTGCAGTCTACCTTTCTTGTTGTCTCTCTGCGTCATTTGTATTTTCATCAAGTACCCCATGGTGCAACTACAAAAAGGGGAGGTATGTTTCTTTATTATGCTTGAACTGGTGCAATAGCTTTGCCTAAGCTTTCTGATGTGCAAATGTTGCTAGCTGTTGGTTCTACTCATTCCATAATCATCCTCTTAGCACCTGGGATGGTAGCCAGCATGGATTTGTCGTCCAACATGGGTTTGATATGAGGTAGGACTTGGGAATGGTGAATTAGGGTTCTTGTTGGTGGTGTAGAGAAGAATTGGGGATTAGGGTTGAAGGGGTGTAGATGGTGTTTTTTAGAAAAAACACAAATTTGGGGTATACTCATAATTGTTATGTTTTTTACTGAGGTTTATTTAGAATTGGGTGTACTTAGTTAAGTGACGAGTGCAAATAGTCATCATCTAGCACAATCCATAATTCATTGTTTTTTAAAAGAATAGTACATAATCCTTTGTTTTTTGATAACACAGTCCAGAATCAATTCTTTTTTTAAAAGCACGGTTCAGAATTCATTGGTTTTTTGAAGTACAAGTTCAGAATCCATTGTTTCGAGTCCATAATCAAATATTTTTTAAACTAGAATCAACTGTTTTTAGTCTAGAATTTACTTTTCGAAATAGATTCGTCCGATAAAACCCATTGACAATGGATCTTGTTAGAAAGAGGTTTATGCGCTGATTCTAAATATGTGATTTTTTTTTCTAAATCTAATATGTATTTTGAGAGTTAAAACGTTTTAAAATTTTGTTTAAGAAAGAGAAAAAAGTCATATTACAAGATTGCCATGCCACATGATGAATCAGTGTGCCATATGAGATTGGGCTACGTGGACTACCTAGCACTACTGCAACGAAAATGACATGTAGCTCATCAGTTTGATAGCCCATGGGAGCCCACCAAGTTTATTTCATTGATTTAATCAATGAAATAATTTTATTTTCATTCTTTTATCCCATAATTCGTTGTCCATAATTTATTGTCTTAATATAGATTCTATTGTTTTTTAAACCACAGTCTATAATTCATTATTTTAGTTCTGAATTCATTTGTTTTTGAAATTTCATTAAAAAAAATAATGGAATTAAGGAATTCCGTTGAAAAAAAACAATGGAATTAAGATTTACCCGATAAAACTCATCGACAATGAATCTTGTTAGAAAAAGTTTTATATGCTGATTCGTTTAAAAGACTTGAGCTCCCATGAGTTACCACTATATGGGCTACCTAACACTACTACTACTGCAAAGAGGGTGTGTGATGATTGTCCAAATAGGATTGGGGGTCATGTGGTGCTTGTTGATTGTAAAATTAGGTATGAGAAGTATGTATTTAACGATTGACCACACCTATTTGGTCACTCAATTGCCAAGAATAATTCATCCTTTTCTGATATGAAGGCTATTCCAATAAAACAATTTTAATAAATACTAGATCCTTCTCCCTTTGATTACTTTTAGTTTTTCTTAGACAAATAGTGTCACAATATTACATATAATTGCCCTTTGTATTATATTTAATCAAAAAGTTTGATATAAAACTAAATTCCATATCTAAAAGGGTAAAATTGTAAGAGAATATACATCCATTGTGGAATGTTTAGGGTTTATACTCAAAACTAATTTTCATATCTAAAAGGGTAAATTAAAAATAGTAGCAAAGTACTCATCCGCTGTGGAATATTCAGTTTGTGTCATAATTAACTTCCAAAGGGCGAGTCCATCACCATTTATTCTCGCCTTCTATATTATATTAAATCAAAAAACTTGACATAACCACAGTCTCAAAACTAATTTTTATATCTAATAGGGTAAAATAAAACTAATTTTTATATCTATTAGGGTAAAAATATAAGAGTACTAATTTTTATGATAACTATGCAATATGACCACAAGAATGTTTTTTGTGAGGCGAACAAAAAGTACCTCTAATACATTCTAAAGAGACTAGCCAAATGTGTTGTCTTGATGCTTCTGACATAATCAAGAGGAGGAAGGAAATTATGTTGGGGTGGATTAATATTAAAATAATATCATTTTGATTCATTTGAAAACTCTTCTGATCGGGGAAGTGCTTTTTATAGCTATTAACAGCAGTTCAACTCTTCTAAGAGTGAGTCATAAAGAACATAATAAGTATTGCTTCCAGTCCAGACACCAGTCATGCTCCACTTTTAGTGGTGAATATAGGATCCAATCTCATTGGGGGAATAAGTAATGGTGGTCCGGAGGTAGCACCCCTAAAAATTTTTTGGGGTTAGTTGTATAGCACGAAGGTAATCATTAATAATAATTTCAAACAATAAAACATTACAATTTTATCTATCACAATTTTTCTCTAGGAGCTTTCATATTTTGAAAATGATCTATTACAACATCATTAGTCATAAGTTAAAGCAACTTTTTTTCTATGAAACATACAAGATAACCATTTAATTATTGGTCAAAAATCCGATTGCGCAAATTCATCTTGACAATATTCATTCCTGAAAAGTATATTTCAGCACTTGCCGTTGTTAGGCAAAATAAATGCCAAGTTTGAAAGTCGATATACCCAAGGGAAATAGAGATGCTTCTTTATTTGCACGAGCAACTTAGAAAGATAACCAAGCCCAAGAGAGGGAAGAGAGTCCAAATACGCTATTTGATGCAGCAAGGCCCGCACACGCACAAGCGAAGGTGGGTACACTACTAACAAAACATATAGGCCCACATGGACAGGGGGCAAATCCCCAGGCCCAAGCCCAGCCACAAGATTGGGCCTAACTAGCCACTAGAAAGCTTGTTGACTAATGTTAGGTTTGCCCAACTTATAAACTAGACATGGAACCCCTTTACTTCCGATGTGGGATTCCCGCATCACTATTGATTGTAGACCAAAAGTGGAATCCAGGGCCAAAGCCAAGCAGCTTCATATCTTTGAACACATAAGAATGATATAAATCAAAACTCTGGATAGAAAACGTGAAAGACATAGAGGCCAGAGGGTATAGTTGCGAGTGACGGAGAGTCAAAGAGGGAGAGTCCTCTTCAAGGTCGCTAGCAAGGTTGCCTCCTCTTCATCATCGGAGCTATCTTCACCATCCACTTTTAGGGCTATTCCTTTCTTCTTTGAAAATTCCTCTTCATCCTCTCGACTCATCATATCCAATTTGTGTCATAAAAGAACCAATGAGCTCTTCCATCTTCAAGGTTTGGAGGTCCTTAACTTCTTGTATGACTATTACTTTATCCCTCCAAGTTCTAGGCAAGCTCCTTAGAACCTTTTTGCACTTTCTTTGCATTGGTATAAACTTTTCCTAAAAAATAAAGATCAATACAATTAGAGGTTAAACATGCAAGAAAGAAGTTCACCATACTTCATTGGAACATTTCAAATTGATGCACTAGCATATTTATTTTTGAATCTTTAACTTGACTTGTATCTTCATGTTTTAAGCATATTCCAGATTTTCTTATCATCTTTACATGTTGATGCATGATCGAACTCAGACCAAGACATAGCACAATGAAGAACATTTATAGCCTTAGAATTAAGACACACTAGTGTTTTTTTTCTCATTAGTTCATTCATTTGTATCATTCTTTACTAAAGTTTCACTCACTATTTTCAAAGGAAAATGTAGATCATTTTCAATTACATCTCATGAGTCAAGGTCTAGGGACGTCAAAAAAAATTATCGTCCTAGTTTTCCCAAATCCATATTCTTTACCGCCAAAGAATGGGGGTGATCCATTGACAAGTCCTCAACCTCACCATATATGTTTGTATAAGCCATATCTAATGGGTTGTCAAGTCTACACAATTTTAGCTAACCTTCCACTCTGATACCACTTGTTGACCTACAATATATAAGAGCAGGATAAATTGTAACCCCAAATTCTAAATAAAAATCCTCTTAAATCAGTTTCACCAATCAACCACCAAACAACACCTGCCCTAGTCTATTTCAAGCAAATCAGTTTTGGATCTTTAGAATTTTCAAACGTGTAATTTAGGTGTATAATGTGTCTAGATAAAAATTTCTATCGATTTAATCAATGCCAAAGCATAATTATAAACAAATGGACTTATAGGAGCATGGACATATTATACAACAGGGACCAATCGAAGCAAAGTTTTTAACAAGATAAACACTAGAAAATACTTAACTTGCGATTTTCAACACATAACAATAGCCATGAAATATGAACCGAATTGAATAGTAGATGTAAAGTAAAAATAGATTAGTCAAATGTAATTCAAGTTAGATTAAATTAGAGCAAAAAGAACAACTTAGCAAAAATGATATAAACAAATAACGCCTGGTTAGATTAGAGCTATGTAAGATTTGAAAGCAAAGTAAATCAAGTTATGTTAGATTAGGAGACTTAATCAAAGAAGTAAATGTAAAGAAATTAAATAGCACAAATGTAGTTTAGAATGGTTCACAGCCTTTCTCTTACGTTTACTACCTAAGCACACCGCTTTGAAATTTACAAATCCGCTAGGGTATGTGATTTTTCAACAAGTTCAACACCAACTTAGAGGTTTTCGAAAAGCTCACCCCCTTATTTGTATACGGGTTTCAAGTTCCCCCAAACTTCTTTTACTCTCACAAATATGGTACCCGATTAGGGTTTTACAAAGATAGGCTCAATGTTCACTCACTATGTGTTTACAGTTTACACTCAACAAACTAAGAGGAACTTTCAAGAGATTTTGAGGTGAGGCTCACGGATAAAAGATTAGATTTGAGTTTAGAAGAACTCACGAGAAGACAAAATTCTTCACTCCTCAAATTGCAGTAGCAATCAGTAAAGTGAAACAACAAAGATCCGTTCTTCACACCTGAATTTGCACTAAGCAAATGGAGCAGCAAGCTTGGATTCTTCTTATTTATGTTGAGTTCGGCTCCTTTAAACCAATATGGAAAGAATTTTGATATGCCTTAATTTAATTTTGAAAGTCTTCTCTTGAAATATGCCCATTCAGCTCTATGTACAATATAAAGGTCTCTTGATTTGTTTCCTTCCTTAACTAGCTTTAGGGATGAAAATGAGTTGGACCGAGCCGGGCATTGACAGGCCCTAGGCTCGGCCTGAGCCCTATAGGGCTCCAAAAAGTCGAGCTCGGGCTTGGCTTGGCTCGTTTAAGGGCCTAGACTCAGCCCGTTGAGCCTGACCCATTTGGAGGCTTAAAAAAACCTACAAAAATGCCTTAAATGAAATCCAGCATTAATACAAGTCAAATTACTACAATAACAACCAATATTAATCCATAATTAAACTCTAAAATAATAGCACCCAACATTACATTAAATTCATAATTAAACTCCAAAACTATTGAGAATTCCCTTATTGAGTCTAAGTTCATTCCCTGAAGTTCTAAAGTAACAGTGATGTTTCCATTATGATCCTAAGGGTCATAACAATTTGCAACCAAAAACATAAATACATGAAATTGATCATCAAATATTAATTATATCTATCAGAAACCATATCAAATAAGTAGCAAAAAAAGAGGAAAAAAAAGGATATGTGCCTGATAATCTGCAGATTCATTGTTAAGACCTTAGGCAAGAGAGTAAAAGTTCCATTGTTATACATGGAATTAATCATCAGGGTTTAAATGGGTAGAATGTGTTAATGGATGAATAAGACAAACAGTGTTCTGAATGAGCTTCACTAAGAAGAAGAAATTTATTTATTTTTTAGTACAATTAACTACATTTCAACATATTCATAGCGTGAAAACAAACAAAAAACATTGTAATAATCATCAACTTCATTGATATTAATAGAAATTTCAGAATGAATGATAAAAAAGATTCATTATTGTCCCATCATTACAAGGCAACAGAGCAGAAACTTTTATACTCACCTTACTTTTATGGAACATTGAGAACAAACTCTACATCAATTTCTTCTTTCTACAAATGAATGAAAGAAAATCATCAATCTAAAGTGTGAAGTTTTAAATGATAGAGAGAGCTTAGGTAGAGAATTAAAAAACTAAATGAAGGGAACACCACAAGTAGTCCACAATGGAAGATGCTCCCCTGGCTGCGGAGGAGCCTTAAAAAATATTAACCTTGCTTCCACTTTTTGATGAAAAAATCATACCGGGGTGGTTGGATTGAGTCTCTAAATTGGAAGTAGTATAGACCCTTTGTCCTGTGATGATGATTCAGCCTCGAAAGATGTAGGAAGACGATGGACCAAATTGAACGGGACTATGTATTTAGTACAAAGATTTAAAATAGTACATAAGAAAAGACAAGAATTAGGAGTTAAACGGGTTGGAAAGATGTCGAACTGATGCAAGAAACTGGTTACGTAGGAAGGGTAAGGGATCCAAGCTCCCAACTTCAAGGAATTATAGACAACAACGAACTCCCCCTCATTAGGATGAAGGGGGCGCTTGGTCATTTCAATCCTTTAGCAAGGCCATGGAATGTTGAACTTATTTTTAATCATTCTTATCCTATGCTCATCTAGGCTAGAGCCCGAGATATAGGTCGGCTCCTCGTCCTTAGGAAGTGCAGGCCCCCAGGATGTTTTTTAGGGAAATGACTATTCCTTTGAGCCACCTCAACGTGGGCCGCAAATGCAACACGAAGAGATGTTGTCGCACTAGCACCGTCCCAAGGAGAATCAATTAAGTTCACCTCAAAACTCTCAGTGAAAACCAACCTATTGCTTTAGGCCTTCTTGGTAGAGGAATTGGAACCCGAGGTACTACCTTAGAAAGAAGCCGAAGAAGTTGAATCGGAAGAGGAAGACATGTTTAGGAAAAAGATAGTGAAAATTTACCTGAGATAGGAAGTAGGGTAGTTCGGAACAGGATGACTATCTCAAAATTATACTAGCTCGGCTCATAAAGTTTGGGAGTGAAAAGTAAAAAATGGAGAATGACCGCTCTCAAAATTTATAAGGAACGTTCACCACGAATCGACGGCCTGACACTGACAAGTGGCACACAAACGCTTGAATGGTGCAGTACCTCGGCAAAATCCTCCTGAAAATCAAAGAAAGAGAGACCTACTCCTTCAATAATTAGAAGGGATTAAAAGACTAATTGATATATTCTAATGTACTTCTTTGTTTCTCATAAAAAAGATGAGATCGCTTTCTCTTGAAACAATGTTCGAGAGAGACCACAAAAGTGGGACTTCTTTGTTAATCGTGAGAAACAAAAATAAAGAGTGAGTGATCGTTCATACCCGTGAGATACTCAAAACAAATGCTGGCCGATAGTCCACTATTGGCCGAGTGACATATTGTGTTCTAAGTGATTTTTGTTTCACCAAACAATTGGAGATCTGGCTTTGCTTGCACGCAAGGAATTCTATAGGGATTACCTTGATCAGAAACATCGTGGCGATCAAGGCTTAGTTCGTGAGTTCGTAAGGAGATCTTGATCGTGTGTTCGAGAAGTGATTCAATTCATGATCTAGTTCGTGATCTTATAGAAAGCTAAGAACCTCGATTATAAAGAGGTTTGTAATAGCTTCTTGTTTGATTAATTTTATGTGAGCATGATTTTGTATGAAATTGATCTAGATGCATGTTAGGATTTATTTATGTGATTTTTGTATGGCTATAAATCTAGAAAGCATTCTAAGATTAAAAACTTGTTCACATATGATTTAATTTGCATGAAAAAAATTGTTTCTTGAAATAAAATAATTTTTAAACGTGCAAACCATATTTTTAAAGTAGCCGTGAGCCTTAGGGTGTACAATAGGCATCATTTGTATTTTTTATTTGTGCCTTTACTAAGTCGATTCGTCTTTTTACTTCCAATATTCCATATAATATATACGTTAAAATAATTTTTTTTTCGAACCAACAGGATTATCTATGATAATCGGATTTCAGATATGGTTTAGTTATTGTGTATTGATTGTTCTGTTCATAGGCTTGCTTGAACTCAGTGGACCCTCATTCCATCTAGGTCATGTGCCCTTCGGGTGTCCCTTTTTTTTGTGATATTATGGATGTCAATAATAATAGAATTTTTTTTATTTTCTTAAAAGCTTTAAATGGCCACTTCAATTCCACTAAGGCTATGATTGGCACAAGTGTTTAGTTGTTTACGGATATTAAGTAATGGCGGATTCCAAATGGTTGAAAGGGTAAAATAAAAAATTATATATTATTTTTTACTGCTTGTATTTTACTGTTTGATAGCAATTATAAACCGTATGACTCTCTCTATATGCCTTCAATTTGTTTGTATTTTATTGTTTGATAGCAAATATAAACCGTATGACTCCCTATATGCCTTCAATTTGTTTGTATTGTATTGTTTGATAGCAATTATAAACCGTATGACTCTCCCTATATGCCTTCATTTTGTTTGTATTTTACTGTTTGATAGCAATTATAAACCGTATGACTCTCCCTATATGCCTTCATTTTGTTTGTATTTTACTGTTTGAGAGCAATTATACGGCTATACATTAATATACATGGAAGAATTTAGCTCATGTAAACTCTTGAGAAATTGAATCATCTTGTTTTCTCCATACGTTCAACTTGTTATTTATACTTTGTACTTCTTTTACTTGGTAGCAACTAGACGGCTATTCGTTAACAAAATGTAAATACATTGGGCTTTATCATTTTTCTACAACTGTAATGATGGAGTAACCAATGAAATATATATATATATATAGCACGTCAAAACTCCAGTTTTTATCAGAAAGGTAATTAAGGAACACAATCAAACAGAGAGAGGCCAGGGTGTGAGACATGGGTTTTTCTCCAGAGATAAGAGTCGTAGTAGTAATCATGATTGGGTTATTTGGGTTGTTGAGTTCAGTGACAACTGCTGCTCCAAAGCTAAACACAAGAATGGTCTTCGTTGCATGCAACAAAGAGGCGTATTCAGAGGGATCAAAATTTGGAACGAAGGTGAGTAATACACAAAACATGCCAAATTATAATTACGACAAGAACTCATCTGATATTGATGGTACTGTCTATGGTCATGCTACTTGTGAAACGAAGCTCGAAAAGTTATCGTGTAAAACATGTCTTTATGTTGCTGCATATGAGGTGATTCCTCATATTTATGGTTGTGTAAATACTGTTGGGGCTCGTGTGTTTCTTGTTGATTGTAAAATTAGGTATGAGAGATATCCGTTTTAAGGACTGATCATGAACTGTTTGGGCACTTAATTGCCAAGAATAATTGATCCTTTTCTGCTATGAAGGCTATTCCAATAAACAATTTCACTAAATGCTACATCCTTCTTCCTCTTATTACTTTTAGGTCTTTTTAGATAAATAGTGTCATAATATTAAACATAATTTTATTAAAAATTTAATCTTGCCTTCTATATTATATTTAACCAAAAAGTTTGATATAACCATATCATGAAAACTAAATTTTATATCTAAAAGGGTAAAACTGTATTCGTCCGCTATGAATGTTCGGTTTGTGTCATAACTACGGTCAGATTTGCCACTATAGCCCCAATAGGATACCAGCTATTTATATGGTCACTCCAAAAAGTAGGGTTTACATTGGGTCGGGTTGGTTGATTATCGGCCGATAATTCAACCGACCTGATCAACTGACCTTGATTGAAATGCAAAACTATTACCTTATCAGTTGGTTGATGGGTACACCCGACTCTTCAAGGTTAGTCACAATTCACTAATTCAGGTATCCTGATATAATCCATAAATTATCTCCATTGTGTAAATGTTTTAAAATCTGTACGAAACTAAAAATTAAAAAAAGAAGTTCATACGAACTAAAAATGCAGAGAGTTACATGTTCAAATCTGCTGCAATAAAGAACAAATTTGCCATTAAGAAAATGCTGCAAATTCCAATCAATCCATAAATCATAAATTCGTAATCCATATTCAATATAAAGCAAATGCAGCAAATCTACAAAAAATTCTAAAAAGTTCCACACAAGTTCAGTGCCACACCTACACAGGGGTTCCATAATCCACACAATTACAGTTACCGATTGTCCAGCAGATTACTCAGCAAGAGTCAAGACCTATGAGAGCACTACACAGCACTCTAGTTATCCAGCAAATTAGCTGAGTATCAGGCTGTCGATTGTAGGAAACTAGTATGGCTTCCGATTTCCGAAGATTCAAGAGATGAAGTGAGTTGGGTAACTGGGTGAGTGTGAGGAACAACAAACCCAACTGAAGCAAGGAGTCAAGACAGGAGAGTTGGAGCAGACGAGCAGTGCCGCAGTGGAGTGCTAGAGAGCAGAAGACGTATAGGGCATAGTCGCTTGCACTCACACACAGACAGTGAGTCGAGAGAGACTGAGAGGGAGGAGGGGATAGGTGGAGTTCCAATTAACAATTAATGCTACCATCAAACGAAGTAGGACTTTCTCGTCTAATAGGTTAACTAATATGTATATCTATTAAATCTTTTCTCAAAATCCAGTGGGGAACTTGCCCCCTGAGAACCTTAGTAGCTCCGTCCATAAGTTAAATCAAATGTCTGGTACCTAGACAATGGGTGCAGTAATCACATATCTAGTAATGAAATTTTGTTTGATAATATTGATTATGAAGTCACTTCAAGAATTCGTTTGGGAGATGGGTCGGTTGTAGAAGCTAAAGGGAAGGGTAAAGTGAAAATTCTTACTGCTGAAGGAGTGGAGTGAAGTTAATATGTGATGTGTTGTAAGTACCAGCTCTGAGCAATAACTTGCTAGTTATTGGTTAGACGATGGAGAAAGGATATAGACTTGTTTTTGAAAATGATGGATGTCTGATTCTTGATAAGGACAATGTGGAGAAACAGCTTATGTTTATACATACGAAAGGTCACAGAAATTTCCTCTTTGATTTTCAAAAGCCTCGGGAGTTGTTTGCTCTTCAAGCTACTTCAGTGAAAACTCAAACAGCAAGTCTTTGGCATAGGAGATTTCGTCACTCGAATTCAAGCAGCCTAAAGTAGTTATACAATGAAGGGATGGTTTCTGGTTTGGCACTGATCACTGAAGAAAAGGGACTTTGTGAGAGCTGCATTATGGGAAAACATCACGGGAAATCTTTCCCTCATCAAGGAGCTTGGAGAGCAGATGCAATTCTGGAGTGAGTTCACACAGAATTGTGTGGGCCAATGAAGGTTCCTTAATCAATGCAAGTATTTTCTTACTTTCATTGATGATTATTCCCAGATGACCTGGGTATACTTTCTGAAAGCAAAAGCTGAAATTTTTGAAATGTTCAAAAAATTTAAAGCCATGGCACAAAAACAAAGTGGTAGGCATATTAAGAGGATAAGAATTGACAGGGGTTGTGAATACACTTAAGAAGTGCTTGAGAAAATTTTGCATTGAAGAGGGCATTTCAAACATCTAATAGCAGGGTTCATTCCTCAGTAAAATGGAGTAACTGAGAGAAAGAGCATGACAATTATGGAGAGTGTAAGGGCAATGCTCATTGAGAAGAATCTGCCTAACACTTTTTGGGCAGACGCAATTAATACTACAGTTCATGTTCTAAACTTGTGTCCAACCAAGGCTGTGAATGGTATGAATCCTATTGAGGCATGGTCTGGTGTTAAAGCCAGTTGACTACCTCAGAGTTTTTGGCAGTGTATGCTACATTCACATACGTGCAGAAAGAAGATCAAAACTTGACATGAAGAGTAGAAAGTTTATTTTTTTTGTTGACCAATCCAAAGCATACAGAGTGTTTGAGTTGAGTTCCAAAAACTTTCTGGTTAGCAGGGATGTTATATTTGATGAAGATGTTGTTCTGAACTGGGATATGTGAATGGAGAATCTCAAGATGGTCCTATGGATACCTTGATGGATGGGGAGTTTTTTGGTTCACCTACTATGCCCACTAGCTCTGAACAAATACAAGTGATGGCTGAAACTGTTTTAGAATAGCAAACTGATGAAGTACCAGAAGGTGCAATGTTTGAAATGGAGGAGGAGAGTGAGGAAGTGTCACCATCAAGGAGGATGAAGTCTATTACTGAAGTATATGAACAATGTAATGTTGCCATAAAAGAACCATAAAAGTACACTGAAGCTCAAGCTGATCCTGTGTGGAGAAAGGCTATGGAAGAAGAAATGGCTATGATTGAGAAGAATAAAACTTGCAAAGACCCACTGATAGAGAAGTTATGGGAATTAAGTGGATATATAAAGTGAAACTTCATCCAAATAGGAGAATTTAGAAATATAAAGCCAGGTTGGTCGCCAGGGGTTTCACCCAAATTTCTTGGGTGGATTTCCAAGGAACTTTTGCTCCAGTAGCCAGGGTGGAAACTATCAGGAACCTTCTCTCTGTAGCTGCTCAGTAGAGGTGGAAAATTCACTAACTAGATGTCAAGTCTACCTTCTTGAATGGCAATCTTGAAGAGGCAGTTTACGTCTCACAGCCATAAGGTTTTGTTGTTCATGGGGAAGCAGATAAGGTCTACAAATTTAGAAAAACCCTATATGGCCTAAAACAGTCACCTAGGGCATAGTATATTCATAGGTGGATAAGCTTTTCAAACTCAAAGGCTTGCAAAGAAGCAGGAATGAAAGCACTCTTTATACTCCAAAAGTTGGGAGTGCGATTCTGATTCTATCTATCTATGTGGATGACCTTATCCTAACAGGGAATGATGACTAGCTAATTCTGGAATTCAAGGAAGCAACGATGCAGGCTTATAAGATGAGTGATCTTGGTTTTTGAGAAACTTTCTTGGTATTGAAGTAGATCAAACAAAAGAGGGAATTTTTGTCTCTCAATCAAGTTATGCAATGTCAATTCTCAAAAGGCACAGCATGATGGATTGCAACTCTGCCGTAACACCGTTAATTGTAAATGAGAAGCTCAAAAAGAAGGATGGTTCAGAGAATGTTGATGCAAAAACTTTCAGGAGTTTAGTGGGCAGTCTCCAGACCATACTTGATGTATTCTGCAGGTTTACTGTCAAGATTTATGCAGGAACCTTCCCAGATACATTTTGGGACAGCAAAAAGAGTCCTAAGGTATCTGCAAGGAACCATTCAGTATGGAGTGTTTTATGAAGCTGGAAAACCAATGATATCATCTGGTTATTGTGGAAGTGACTGGGGTGGGAGTTTGGATGATTTGAAACAGCTATATCTATTTATGTCTTTTCCTTCAAGGTTAATTTGGTCCTTTGCTATGCCTTGTGTTAGCATTATGTTGTTTTCAGTGCTTTGTAAGAAACCAAAAACTCAATAACTCTTATGTCTATGAATGAAGCAGTACTAGTACTGAAGATGATCTAATAAGTTCCTGTGTTGTGTTTTATGATATATTTGTGAGGCTAATGTTACTATCAGTGACGTATCAGCATATCCACAAGCTACAACCTTCTCTCTCTCAAGCTCTCCCCCTATACACTATAATGCAAAGTGTTACTTTCAGCTTTTCATTTATACTCTATTATTTTATTTGGTATCAATTAGACGGCTATTGGTTATTTATATATGGAATTTAGCTCATGTCAACTTTGCATAATTAAATCGTCTTAATCTCTCCTTACTTTCAGCTTGTCATTTACACTTTGTAAAAAAATTTTACTTGGTATCTACTGGACGGCTACTCGTTAAAAATATATAAATATATACGATTATTCCTAAAGCCCTAGACCTTGTCTAAGAAATAATAACAACAAAATCATCAATTTTTTTTATATTTATAATGATGGAGTAATCAATGAAATATATATCCTCATAATATTATATAAAGTGCATCAAAACTCCTACTTTTATAAGAGGCAAGAAACACAACTAAACAGAGAGGGCTAAGAGCTCTCCTGATGTTATAGATTTTGTATATGGTCATGCAACTTGTAAATGAAGATTGTCTTGGAGTTGCTGGAGCGGCCGTGCTTAGTCTTTGTTGGGGTAGGTTTGGGGGTCATTTGGTGCTTGTTGACTGTGAAATTAGGCATGACAAGCATATATTTAACAACTGACCAAACTATTTGGGCTCTCAAATACTCAATTGCCAAGAATAATCCATCTTTTTTCTGCCATGATGGCTATTCCAATAAAATAATTTCACTAGTACTATATCTTTCTTCCTTTTGTTACTTTTATTTATTCTTAGACAAATAGTCACAGTATTATATGCAATTTCTTCTCAGCCTTTTGCACCCACAACGGTAGTTGTAACCTGTATTACTACCTTTTGCGTTTGTTTAGCATAAGAGATAATAAACAGCAGCATAAAAACTCGGAACGAGTACCCGACTTATGCATTACCAAATCCTTCACTGGGATGAAAAATCACGTAGGGAAAACAAACTTGGAAATTTCCAGTCTATGGAATCACCCAGGATAAGAACAAACAAGAAGTATAAGCTAATATAGAAGCATTATCAGCCACTTGATAGATACAACCAAATATTTCCTATCCGCCAGGTCAATGACATTACTGCAAGTGGAGCAACTGACAATCAAAAACAAAATCGCTGCAGCCACTGGTATCTAAATTTCCATCTCTCTACAATTGTTTCGTTATCTTACATACAAGTGAAAGACACCCAGCTCTTTCTCGCTCTGGTGATTAGCTAAGCAGTTTGTACAAAAGCGTAGATGAATGAAACGATCAATTCATCAACGAACAGTCATGGTGTCTAAAGAGATATTGGATGTGCCAAAATGTCGATGCTTACCATCAGCCACATTGGCCAAATGAAAGCCTTTATCAGGGAGCTGGTTGATGAGAAGTGTTTCCATTTGGCAAGCCAAGCTCTTCCCTGGCAATAGAAAGTAAATAAAAGTGGCATTCTGCATCCCTTCCTTGGATCGATGGGCTCGTATTCTTCCCTCAAGATCATCCGTCTGGAAAGAATTCATAATTAGATTCCACCAAGATTTTGGGGGGCAAGAAAAAAAAAAGTTTCGAAAAATGGAGATATGGAATGCGAATAATTTCAGCGAATAACTAAAACAGAACTCGTTCTCGAAATATGGAATGCGTACTTAATTGAACCCTATCTCCTTGCAGAAATCCTGAGTACATTGTTGTAAAAGAATTTAGTAACAAATGCAAATAGATACCTGTCCAACGTATAACTTCTTGTCAGGTCTCAACATTATGTAGACACTTGAAGCACCTATTGTTGATGGAGGTGGCTGCTCCCTCGCAGCAATGATAACACACTGTACCAATGCAAGTTTCGATGTGTTTGTTGGTTTATAGAGCTCAATCAGCTTCTTCTGACATATGGTGACAATGGCATTCTCAACTTCTTTCTGCAACACTTCAGTGGAGTTAGTTGAGTGACTTAGTTTACAGCCAGCTTCCCTGAAAGTCGAACTTGGTAGAGAATGGCAACTCTCAGAACCATAACCATTACAACCAATATCAGAACAGAAGTCTACCACGCTCGTGTCAATTTTTCCTGAAAGCTCTTTTTTTGAGAAAACTGAAAAATATAGTTCTTCAGCTCTTTGAATTACTGTTTCAGGGAGTCCTTCCCTCCTGCCTGTTTCAAAAGCAAGGCTTTCTCTACAAACGCCATCTATCAACTTCCAAGTTGGTTTTGTATGTCCATCTACACATTCTGTTCCCATTGCTTTATGTGTAGTATTCTTCGTTTTTAGAGGCAAAGAGAAAATTCCATGCAAGTGAGTCGATATGATGCCCAGACAACCAATCTTATCAAGAGTTTCGACAATGCTACCAGCAATGCAAGTCCCTTTCGCTGTTTCTGTCCCTCGACATATTTCATCTATAAGCACAAGGCTTTTTGATGAAGCTCCAGTAATAATGGACCGCATCTCAGACATTTCTACCTGAGATGAAAGCGAGGCCCAATGTGATAGGAAAAATTAATTAACAGATGAAAATCATTGCATACGAGTAATGTAAAATTCCAAATTAGAAAACCTAAAATGTTAGCGGACACAAGAACTTTGCTCAGGGGCTTGAGTTGGGACCTATTGAGCAATGAAGACCAGAAAAAAATTGTATTGAGCAATGAAGACCAGAAAAAAATTTACAGCAGCAGAACTAAGCTTATATAGCTTATTAGCATAGCTTGGCTCATGATTTTCTTCATCAAGATGTATCATTCCAAGTTAAACCCAAGTAGTGTAACTAGTTCCTTGTTAGTTTTGTATTATGACATTGATTCTTCTGATCTTTCATAACAAGCTTAAATGATGCACTAATGGCACTACTCTCTGTCCGGGCTCTATTAGCGCTACTCTCTGTCTATGCTCCAATCTCACAACCAAACTGTAGAAAACTTCAAAGACCAGAGTCGCATAACATGCTGATGCCCAATTGACATAAACTCAAAGACACGCATGTAATATGCTTTTTTAAATGTGAGGTTCATATGACTGAATGCCAAGGCATAGCAAAGTATTTTCATATAGGTGTCTCATCCACAGACACTGACTGCACTTATCTATTGCAATGGGTTCCCATTAAATTTATAAACTAGAGCAAAATCATCCTTAATCAGGAGGATCTAAAAGACATCGACGAAACTGAAAAATGATATCACATGATGTCCACGTATAAGGGAGTGAGGTATAGTTGATATGAATTAATATAATAACACACCTACCCAATTCCCATCTCCCTGCTGCCCGAAAAGCGGGGAAAAGAAACTCAACAAGACATCTATATATTTATATACACACATCAAACAGTAAAAGCAGTGACTGTCCTTTACAATAGGACCCAACTACTGCAACTGAATGATTTCCTTCCAAGCTGTTATAAACTGGAGGACCTAAGGTGAAATTTATTCAATTCTTAGATTTTACTGCACTCTTATGTTAATAAATCCTAAAGTACATGCAAGCAGGACAAAAGATACACAGAATGACTATAACAAAACCAGCATAGCCTGTGTTGCAAGTCCACCAGCCAGCTAATGAGTAACCGTCATGATGCTGCCATAGTGCCATCACAATCCAAGCTGCCCCACATCCGTTGGGCATCCAACAAGACTATCGTAGCCACCGCATCACACTCACAACCTACACCACCTTACCCACTTCACTCATAAATAACACAGGCTAGACATCACTACAAACCCCCACCTGATAGTGCCACATAAACCACAACTATCCTGATGGAAAGATAGAGAAATTTAGAAACCCATTTATAAATAACTAGTAGGATAAAAAAATAGAATACCTGAAATGAACTTTTTCCATCTGCAGGACTATCATAGGATTTCATATGAAGCATAATAGAATCAAGATGAGGTATCACAGCTGACTCTGCAGGCACCATAAATCCACATATTCCAAGCAATGCAGCCGCACAAATTGACCGAAGCAAACTAGATTTACCACCCCCATTGGGTCCGGTCAAAAGGAATAATGATTGCATATCTACTGTGTTATGTACAGCGCTGCCTTCCGCTACATCAAACCAATACGGAGATAGACCAACTAATTTCATCCCATTTGCTCCATCCAATGATTTTACATCCTGTAAACAACACACTACATGTGAAAGCCATACACGTATTATGTAACAATGACAAAAGGTTGTAAAGTACGACAAATAATATGGGTTTTCTACTACAAATAATTCATATTAACAGCTCAAATCAGCTAAAAGTATCACTAGATGCATTCCACATTGACAAACATGAATATCTTCCACATCAGCCATTTTCTAAACCAAATTATCATCTTCATCAAAGCTGAATTCAATAAAACTTTGGGGTTGGCTACATGAGGGAACCCATTAAGAGAATTAAATGGCACAACATGGTGTGCTAGAATAAATGCACGATCTCTCATCTTGTCTTAGATCAAAGCTACCCATTCCACAGATCAAGTTGTCTAGTTTCTTATCCTATCATTCCTCTTGGTTTTTAACAGCACAATCTATGGAAAAGCAATTCAAATCACAGTTGCTCAAAGCAACTGTTAATAGTATTTGCACATTCCACAACACAAGAAAGTAAATATAATTGACAAACAAAGAAGAAAATACACAATTGACTAAATCAGATATAGACTTTTGCTACTCTACCTTGGACTTCTCAAACCCAGTCAGTGCAGGAAAAACCCATTTTCTTCTTCTTCCTTCACTGTAATATAGCAAGTCAAAATAAGAGTGGCGCATCAAGACCACAAATAGTGCAACACAAAGTTATCAGAATAGAAAAGCCTACAAGTTAATAAGTGAAAAATGTTTATCAACATAAAAACATTGTTTTGTCAATTATTTTCATTCGCTCAAGATGTGAAATTTACCTCATATCAGTTAGATTTTGATTCGAACTGTGGGAATGATTTAAGATGTTTTGGTATGTACAACTTCAAGATGGTGCTTGGGTGGGAAAAGTGGAGAAAATTAAAGTATGTGATCCTAAAACGAGAAGATTGAGGGCCAAAAGACAAGGACAGAAGGAAAAAAAAAAGGATATAATCTCTATTGGATTTTTTAGACAAATCTCTCCTCTGGAAGTAGAATAAGCATACAGACATTTACACACATGCGAGCACATCTATATGTCTCTTAGATCGATGCATTATTTGCTGCAAAGGATTTTTTCTTTTTTGGTCTTTTAAACAACATACTGTGACGATAATTGAAACAACATCAAGATAGATGACTGAACTTCTCAAAAAATTGTGTAGAATTTTTTTTTCTTTTAAACAGCATACTGTGACCGTAATTAAAACAACATTAAGACAAAGATGGCTGAACCTCTCGAAAAATAGTGTAGAAAAGGTATCCAACCTCACATGAGCAAACAATGCCTTCGCAATAACAAGCAACATGGAAGCAAAAACAAGGATATTAATTTTAGTTTGCAACTCCGCAGAAAGTCCCCGCAACAACTCCCAAACCCTCGCTTTTGCCTTCTCACCTGCCTCATGGTACCTGAAATGAGAAAATAGTTTATTGATTGCCATCTTAAACCCTCCCTTTCTGTTCTCCCTACCCCCGCCAGAAAAAAGAAAGAAAGAATGAAGTAATGCACAAGAGACTTGATTCATAAGGAAGAATGATGAAACTTCAATAAATTCATGCAGGAAAACCACACCTGATCAAAGCATCCTCCACCTTCTTGGTGGTGAACCATTCCTCTCCGACTCTTTTACCTTTCGAATCTATAGCAGGTTTGAGCTGTTTAATTTGTTCTTCCCCTTGGGTGCCAGCCCATACAGAAGGTATGAATCGTCTCCCCTTAAACCAAACAGATTCGTGTTCCCGAGCATATAATATTTCTCCTTTTGGACCACCAAGGGGGGCCGTGGTGGCCTTTATTCTTGAAATGATAGGTAAGAAATCTTCAGTAACCTGTAAGAATGTTAAACAATTAAAAATAAAATAAACAGGTAGGCTGAATATAACGAAGGGCCCCCTCAAAAGTGTTCTTTTTTTTAAAAAAAAAAATCAATATGAAACCAGCTTGTCTGTTTAAATGACAAAGATGAGGTATTAGACTTTGTTAACATAGATGGAGCTTCTTGCCTAAACGTTAGTTACCAATTTTATTGTGAAAGTATGATTGCTATATAATGCTCAAAAATACAAGAGCATTCATAAGAAAAGATGGCCACTAAACAAAAGGACTTTCATTAAGAAAGTGCCGAGATGAAGACATTAGGAAGCTGCCTCAATACCACAAACGTGTGGCCACTGGGATGTGGGTCAAAGATACAAGCTAAAAACAAAAAAGTCATAGCACAGCCGACATATCTCTTGAGCTATTATTGGGAAGTGACATCAATCATGTGTCCAAAAAATATGGTACTGTTCCTCAATTCTCCATCCAACCAACATCCAGCACACTGTAACATTTCCATATTTTCAATGGATGCCAATTACCAGCTTGAACAGAAAGAATTGCTTGTTGAGCAAAACAAAGGTTCTCCAGAAAAATAGTGATTCGGCATTGAAAGTGACTAGAACATGGCAGCAAAGAGATACAATAAACACTACGGCACCATTCAGACAAAGAACAACCAAACAGTTAGCTACAAACCCGTTGCATAAGATACGAAGGATAACGGGAATTGATTGGGTCACCTCAAGAAAATTAAAGAGGAGCCAACCGCCTTATATTAATAAATCAGAACGAAAAATAAGAAATGAATTCATGATCTGCCACCGCTAGTTACTTGGTCAAACACATGGCTGCAAAAAATATTGGGGCACTTAGAAGAGTAGAAGCCCCTTTCTATAACGTTGAAAATCTCTGGTTTCATTAAGTATTATTCTGGTGTAGGAGTCGTTAGTAAAGGTAATAGAAGGACTTAGTTCCTGATTTGCGACAAAGCTGATGAACTGTCTGGCACCTTAGCCATCTACATGGTGGCACTTTAATAAAATTCTTGTTTCCATTTTTTTTTTTAAAGAATAAGCTATTGTAGCTTTGCTAGAGAGCAGTTTAAGGTGCTAATAGTTTACAGCTCATACATAATAGCTACAAATATCTCTTCTTTGGCTTAGTATATTATGCAAATGTGAGGCACTAATATGCTCTTCAGAAAATTTTGGAGGTTCATGAAGTGCATCCTAAAAAGATTGTGCAATTACACTAATATTGACGATCAGCAATTAAAATTGACAGACTTTAATAGAGTTGTCTTGATATATTAAGCTAACCTAGGAAAGTCATAAAGTAAAAATTTTGTAATGTTAAAAAAAATTATGATGTAATGTTATATCTCAGCATAATCTTCCAGAAAGCACTTAAAAATAAACTTATTCTTCTATCATGCAGGAAAAAAAATCACCGTTTAACTATACTAATCATAGATGGAAAATAGGTGGAGGACAATTACAGCTAAAGATAAAGCCTTGGCTGCCCTCTCTGCTTCTGCAAATTCTTCCTCTATATGGATCCTCTTCACACGGCCTTTCCACAAAGATTCCATATCCTCAAAAAATTCCCTGGGAACAATAGGTGAGGAACATATCTTTTGATCATGTTCACCTTCTAGTGAGATCAATTCACAAATTCTACCTGACGCCCATTCACATTCGTCAATCTGTAGGGGACAAAGATAACTAGAATTATAAACGATTGTATCCAGCAAAATGCTTATCAGACACACCTCAGCAGTAAAATCATACCAACGTAATAGTGCTAACGTAAAGAAATATGGTTCAAATATTATGATGAATAACTTTGATAGAAGTCTATGAAGCAAATCACTAACATACCAACATAACCAAAAGTGGCGAAACCTTAATTTATAAATAAATTGTTCATACATTAGACACAGTTCCTATTCTCTTTCCTTCGGTGATAGCATTGGCCGACAATATTAAAATTAAAAGTTTTTCCAGTCATGTTTGCAATATTGTTGAACCTGAGAAAGAGAATAATCAGAAAGAAACACCTTATAGTCCATAGGCATACATTGATTATAATCTATTCATTTCAAAAAGCAGAATACAGATTCAAAACTGAAACAACAAAACAACACACATTTACTTACTAATGTCTCAAAGTCAATCTTTAAGCCAGTTGCCACCCATGTAGGATCCATCAGCAATTTCAGGATCTCATTAAGCTCAGAGTTTCTGTACATGTGCAATATTTCATCAAGCACATCTTTTATCCTACAAAACTCGATATGATTGGCCTCTCTCAGTTCAAGCAGCTTCACGAGCTGTGCAACATAAAGTAAAATCTAGCGTTCAGAAACAAAAGCAGAGTGCAATAAGTACCATGAGAATAAAAAAGACACTTAACATAATAATCAAAAGAATGGCCACCAAAAGACAAGAACTCTTACAAAAATGAAGCAGTAGAACAATGAGAGAATAATTATAAAAGAGCCAAAATCAGCCTAACGTTTAAATTCATTTTGGGCATTACAGTCTCCAATAAAAGGAACATGAACCATTTCGACGGGAATTAATCCAGCCCTTCTACGAAAGTCATCAAAATATCCATTAAGTAATACATTCTTCTCAGAAAATCATCAACAATAATAGCACAATTCAACATCTAAAATAGAAATGTATGGTACAGAAGAGACACAAACATCCAAGGGAAAGACAAATAAACAATGACCTCTTTCCAATAATTTCTAAAAGCAACAGCAAACAAAATCAGTTGCTAAATGCTCAACTAAACCGTTATTGGAGAGGGTAAAAAAAGAAACCTAAAACACGTAGTTAGTAGTTACTGTCAAGTAAACTCATTAAAAAGTAATAGGAATACTACCTTCGCAGATGAAACACAAGTAAAGCCAGGAATGGAGCATGCCACTTGGCTCATCAGTTTGCATGTTGCTGCCAAAAAAACAAAACTTAGAAAAAAAATTCTAGCATATATAAGAATCCGATAAATACAATTTGGCCGAAAATGTAGTATGAACACTGAAAAGAATCCTAAAGGTATTAATGACCATGAGAACCAGCTGACAATGAGGAAAAGTTTATCCAATAGATCAGCATACTAAATTAGGAAACATCCTTCAAGTTAAAATCATCTTGGATTTAGTGAGCCAAGCAGGCAATGTGTTAATCTATACAAACCCCATAGGAAGTAGGAACCCTAGATGCTTATCACATTACTTCCACTTTGGTTGCTTGAGGAGTCAAAAACTCCTGGAAGTATTTAAATGAGGCGCCACCAATAGTCTGATGAAGATTTGTTTGGACTGCTGCTAAAGCAAAGATACCCTTGGGTGATAGTGGTAAAAGAAAAGAAGATCATCACAAATGGAGATTGCATGTGAAAAGGTGCATCATTTGTATGTCCATTCTCCATTGGCATATCCTTTTAGCATAAGAGGAGAGGGATGCCAATATGTTTAATATTGAGCATTTTAGTGTGAAAGAAATGATCAAGCATTTTGTAAATTTCCGTACTATTCAAGCAGTAAGACTGTATAAATCAAAGTTTTGCTTCAACACTTGCTCTACAATTAGATTTTTCATTGAATACTTTTCTTTTGCAAAAATAAAAGAGTGAAAGGGCATAAATAAAGATTGTTCAACATGTAGTTTGTACTTACACAAGCTGCTGAGAGTTTATAGATTTTCCTTGTTAGGTAAATGACCAATTTTGTATATGGGTCTGGGTCGGCATCCCCTTTTTGAGATATTTCAAGTCTTTGACATTCCAAAAGCAAGATATTAGAGAATTAAAAATAGGAGTGCACATCAAAATAATTTTTTTTAAAAAAGTATTTGCAAAGCAAAATAATTAATTTCACAATGGTCCCAAAGACAACATATAGACCATGTAGCTTAACAACAACGAATGACGTGCATGTACTTTTGGCTAGGGCAAAAAAGCCTTCACTTCACTTCACTCACATGGAAGGCCAAAATTAAATGGCAGTAGCACTGGAATGAAAAAATATTAATGAACTCCTACACCAATGAAAAGAAGTGCATGGCAGAACTCACCTTGGATTCTGGTTGCAATCTCATAAGCAGGAGGATTAAGAAGGAGATCCCTGATATACCTTCAGAGTAAAACAAACAAAAAAATTAAATGCATAAAGTCCCTATTAGGTTGCAATCTCTCTCTCATAAACTTAACTCTTTGGACACACATAACCGCGACAAGGTTAGGCCCATTTGCAGCGCCAATAAACATGGGCTACAAGTTATGCACAGTAAGATGGAGAGCATATTTGGATCAATCATGACCCAAGGATTCCAGAAATGGCTCCATGTTATAGTTAAAGCTCCATCTTTAATGAACTCCCATCCGGAATAAGAAATGAATTCATGAAATACAAATTTTCATTTTGAAAGAAGTATATTTTCCCGAGCTAAAAGAGCTTCATTTAAATAAGTATATTTGTTTCGAGCTAAAAATCTAGGATAATATTCCAGGAAAAGGGAAGAAAAATTAATAGGATTCTTGTTTTTTCGAACAGCAAAAAAAGAAAGATTCTGACTGACAAGAAAGAGATCAAAATCTAATTGTTAAGATTAGTTACTTTGTCATTTAACATAATAAGTTAACTTGTTGGGTTGGGCATTTCACATCTTTATACATATTCTAACACTCTCCCTCATTTGTGGACTGGACAATCCGACGGACCAACGTGTCACAACAAACGAGGCCCAACATTAGGGCTACTCCCAAACGGGGCCCAACATTAGGGCTACTCCCATACAAGGCCCTCACTTGGGGCACCAATAAACACACACAAAGACCCACACTTAGGGCAACAACAAATGGGGTTTAAATTGCAGAAGCTGAAGTTTGAAACCAATACCTCGTGCTCCGATACCATGTTAAAATTAGTTGCTTTACCATTCAACCCAATAAGTTAGCTTGTGTGTTGGGGCATTTCACATTATTTATACATATTCTAACACTAATAATACTCCTGCAGCTCTTTCAGCTAATAAAATATTTGAATTTCCAGGCCACAGATCATCTGTCTCCACTGTCAATCTGCTCTTAAGGGATTTTTCTGTAGAAATGATGTTTGACCAAGAAAAGAAAATACAAGAGATCTATTGATTGAAAAGAATAATGGGAAACAAAAGAGAGACAATAGACCAATTTAGAGGAACGGAAAGCATTGTGCAAGTAGTTGACATCCAAGATGCAAGGTTGCAGAAAAGCCCTTCACAGTGTTATTGGAACTTCCAGCGATAGCCAAGTTTTCAAAGGAGTATAAATAAGTTCTTAAGGAAAAGCAGCAATACTATCGAAAACTTGACAAACATACATTGGCGATACGAGGCCTTCATCTTAATATAAGAGCACCACCGTATCAAAATAAAGAGAGAGCTCTAGCCAAAAAGTGGAGAGATACTATCAGAAAGGTCAGTCTTTAGACAAGATCATTTGCTCAATAATTTCCATATTTGAGATGCTGTCTTTCTCTTCATTGTGTTCTCATATTTCTTCTTAATTTTGCAAGTAAAACCAATTTCCTTGATTTTAGTTGAGATCACCAATCGTCCCTAAACTCACATTTTAATTCCTATATCCTCCACGATCAATTATCAAGCCTTAAAACTAACTCCAATAATTTCCCTGGGATTTCATGTTACAAAGTTTGAAACTATGACCACTTTGAATAATTTGTACCCAAGATTCCATGCCCTAAACTTCGAAGATAAAAAGTGTTTACATATGAAAATGAGGGCATACCTAAGGTCACGTAGAAAAGCGAGTGGGAGAAGGAGACAAGGGAGCTACTACAAGTGTCACTTCATCCTAAATTTAGGACGCAAACAGTTCTTTAAAACTCAAATAATTTTTTCCATGGCTTGACCAATGAAATAATGGAATACACTGCATTTCATTAAAATTTAGCACTTACAATACAGGTAGGCCTTTGCAATCTGGTGGAAGTAACACTTTCAATAAACAAGGTATTCCTTCTGTTGGTATCACACCTGTAAGTTACATACACTCAAAACATGTAATATGACTGAGAACTACATAACTAAACAAACATCATAAAGCCTAGATGAAAATCAGACAGACCTATTTGTGTCGCAGTCCCAAGGTGCAACGAACGTGGTCTATTTTCTGAAGACACTGTAACATTTCTAAATGTAACCGCCTCTTCAAGACCATAAAGTTCCTTGACCTAAATACAAGGAATACACTACAAAAGCTTAGCATTTCCAAATAAAATAGAAAATGAAAATGGCTATTAGCCTATTACATTATAATAAATTTATTTAAAAGTGTACACCTTAAACAAGAGCTCAGTGACTGGATCTCCTTCAATCCATTCAAAATGTCTAGCACTGCATTCGCCCCATAGGAGGCCACCCTCCCCAAACTCTCCCCAGCGGCAAGTCCCTGCGAAGAAGGATATACAGCAATAAAACACAAGACAACAAATTTGTCATTTTCTGTGCAATCTAGATTCCATTAATTTAGAATTTTATAAAGATACCTAAGAGAGGGCTTATGTGCATCTTTGGAGAAAAATTCAAAATGACGATCAAATTATGAAGAGGTAATTTTCTCCAAGTCTTGTGTAACCTAAAGATGCTCTTAAGGTTAACAAATAAGTTTTACAGGTATGCTACACAAACTGTCATGCTCTAGTATACAAAATGGAGAGCTACACAAATTGTCATGCTCTAGTATACAAAATGGGGAGCTAGTAAGTGGTAGCTCCCGTGGAAGGAAGAGGAGAGAAATTGCGTAAGGTGGTTTGAACATGTAAAACCATAGGATGCAAAAGCCAACATGGAAAAAAAAATGTGAGAAAATCCAAAAGAAGACTTGGCAAGAAAAATGAGAAGGCTAAAAAAGAATGGTTAAATAATAAGGAATGATATGGGTGTCAAAGGAAAGGATTAGTGGAGTAGCCTTATGTAGTATAGCACAGCAAGAAAAAATCAACATGGTGGACGACTAGCATTACTTTGTTACATATTCATGTAGTTGACTCAATAGTTGTTGGATTAAATCTTCCCAGTATCGGGGGTGAACAATTTTAAGCATACACCTTAAAAATAAGTGCCATTACTTCTTCTTTTTTGCAGGATTCACCTTTTGTTCAAGGCAATTACTGGATTTGATACTCCTATGCATATCGTCATGCCAAATTTTGGAGCAATCAGACAATAGCCTAATTCATCCATAAAACACATGTCCTCTGCAATTAAAACATACCTGTTTCTCTCAAATAATTTTCCTCCTAGAAAAATGTGCAACACATGTAAAAGATGATGTGCTTGATATCACGGAAGCAATTAAATCACTAGGAGTTCATGTTCTCACACAGCACAGAAGGGGAAATAAAATCCTTGCTCTGTAATTACCAATAAACGGGCACAAGGTTCCCATCTACAAGTCTCAATCTTATTAGGCTTATACCTAAACCACAAGGAAGTACATCATCTGCGGTGGTCAAACCACCTCACCTTATGTTTTCACCTCCACATAAATACAGAGAACAAAAGACTCGTCATCTTCTCAGCCAGTGCCTTCACCAAGTAATTGAATTATGGCTCCACAACAAAACCACACCAAGAAGGATGAAATGGAGAGCACATTGGAAGGAAAAATATGACCAGCCCTTGCTAGACAGTATCAATAAAAGAAATGTTAACACAAAATTGCTGGAACAGGAACAAACATACCTGAGGAATTGTTTTTCAACGATTTATGAAGAAATAGATGGTGGTCGCGACAAGTGCGAAGTTTAGTAACCAAGGCCTCTTCAGTCAGACCATCCTCTGAAGAATATGTCTTCAGTGTCTCAAAGACCGAAGTTATGCAATAACCCCTTGCTGAGCGAGATATTCCTAGTAGTTCCACACAAAATTATGATAACAAAGTGTGCAGCAGTAAAATTAGACTAAACACACATAAAGAAAGTATTTATCATAGCATATATTAAATGCTAAGATTAGTTACTTTGCCATTTAACCCAATAAGTTAACTTGTTGGGTTGAGGCTTTTCACATCATTTATGTTCTAACACTCCCCTCTGAAGGACTCTTTTCCAAATTTATACACTTTAGCAACCCTGAAGGATGCTTCAATTATCCAATTATTTCAAGCCTCTGCTGGAGGTTTTTCCTGGAATATCAACTTCACTTGTGAGGCACAAGATTGAGAAGTGGTGACTTTCACAAACTTCTGGAGCCTTGTCTATAGTGCAAAGATCAATCCTGCTTGTGAGGATAAAATTTGTTGGAAGGGAGCAAAAAACAACTATTTTTCTGTGAGTTCTTTCTATAAGGAACTTCTGAAAGATAAATTGCACAATGGGAACTCTCAATTCCCTTGGCAATGGCTTTGGAAATCTAAGGCTCCCCCTAAGTGTGTTTTTTTCTGCTGGGCGGCAGTTTGGGGTAGAATCCTAACAATGGATAACTTGCAAAGGCGAGGCATTTCGTTGATGAACTGATGTTGCCTCTGTAAAGCAGGTTTGGAATCTATCAGCCATCTTCTCTTGCACTGCGCATGGTCTTCTAAAATTTGGGCAAATGTTCTGATGATGCTGGGCATTTCTTGGGTCACTATTCTTCAGTGGACAAAGAATTATTGGCTTGGAAGGGTGCAGGCAGGGACAAAAGGCAAGGAAGTTTTATCCAATTAATTCCAATTTCTGTGATGTGGATGCTATGGCTGGAGAGGAATAACAGAGTGTTCAAAAACAAAGAATCCTCCATAGACACTTTCTTAGTCACCTGGTTTGATTGCCTTAGGTTCTGGGGCACTTCCTTTTCTGGGAACATTTTGTATCATCTGTTTATCTCCCCTTGTAATTTGTTTGGGCTGCACCCCCTTGGTGTTTGAATAAAACTTTTTCCATTCAAAAAAAAAAAAAAAAAACACTCCCCTCACGTGTGGGCTGCACAACTCCAACGACCCAACACGTGCACAACAAACAAGGCTCAACACTAGAGGCCCCACAAAGGTCCAAACTTAGGGCAACAACAAATGGGAGTTTAAATTGCAGAAGGTAATGTTTAAACCCAAGAACTCTCGTTCCGATACCATGTTAAGACTTAAGATTAGATATTTTGCCATTTAAGTATTTAACCCGATAAGTTAATTTGTTGGGTTGAGACTTTTCACATCATTTATATACTAGCACATACTAAATAAAATATACTTCAGTATCTAACATCAATGATCATCAAAGTATCATTGTATCAAACAAGGCAGTAAAACTAAAGAACTAAAGAGTAAAAGCACAAAGCCACAGCCCGCAAAGTGCATCACTACATCCATAAACCATAAAGTTCAGAAAGAAGCTACATTAAGTGGCTTTGAAGGGGCTTAGGGCTGAATCTCTGCAACAATGATTAGGTCTTCACTCTTCACCCTTCCGTCTTCAAGACAATTGTCTCTCATTTTTTCCTTTTAGTTACTAAGACGTATGCTGATTTTTTTCTTTTTTTTGGTATTAAAGTAGGCCCAACTCACAAAAATATGGCCCAAGGGGGGAAAAAAACCTAGGCACACCTTAAGGTCACCTATTGCCTGGTATAAAGCACTGCCTGGTGCTGCCTAGGTGAAGGCCAATGCCCCAAGTGTACCGGAAGCGCCATGGCCTTGCCTTCGCTCACCTGAACAACTAGTTGAGCCCGGCAAGCGCTTTTGACAACTATGGTGTAAAGGGAGGGACATGGGAAGATAGACTCAGACAGTGTCAACCGTGAAGTATTTTTAAAAGGCATAAATAGAGACCATTGGTAGCATCAAATGGACAGCATAACCTGAGAACTTAAGTTCGCAAATATAGCAAGCGAACATTCTTTATCATTTAGCGAAAGTTCTCAATCATTTTCAGAAATGTAACAACAAAAGCAACTAATCAGTTAGTATAATATAGTTCATTCATACCAACAACAGGCATTGGCTCTGGAAAGTCAAGATCATGGTCAACTGCAACAAGTCCATATACATAAGGACTACCTGGATGAGCATGCCTGAATAATAAAAAGTAAGTCAGAGCAAGATATGAATACCAAAGCGCATTAAAGAAACAAAATAATGAAATAAAAAATCTCAAAAATCCATGCAATTATGGGAGCAGATCTATATGCCCGAAAATTGTAAAACTAATTATTATAAAATTATGTTAAGAATCTCTATCAGAAGCAACTGCCAGCGGCTTATTTTTGTAACTTCCATAATATCTAAAATAAATCCACTGATGAGCTGTTTGAGTTTAATTAAGATCAAAAGGATCCGTGATACTTTTCAATACCGTTTTTCTCATCAATATATTTTTCAATATCATTTCTGTACTTTGTGGTTTATGATTAGAGTCTATGACCCTAGGGATGAGGAGGGTTTGGGATAGGGTTTTCCCTCGCACTCTAATGAAGGCATTGACCTCTCAAACACTATATTACTAGCAATGTTGTGAGAACCGGACTGTGCCGGCCGATCAGACCGGAAACCTGATGACCCGACCGGTTTTATATGAACCGGAGAGGTTATTTTATAGGGTTAAATGACTACAAAACATTAAATTCTTTTGTAATTTCATTATATATATTTCATCTTTTTACATATAATATGATAATATCAATATATGTGTATCAATTATCACTTATCAAAATATATCAATATAATCAATATGTCAATATAATATATTATGATTACATTGTTAAATGTCAATATTACATACAGATTTTTTTTGGATGATCATATTTCATTATTTTGGTTTTTATTTTTATTTTTTAGCATTAAATTTAATTATAATATATTTTTTATTTTTTAATTGAACCTACGGTTCAACTGATGACCCACTGGTTGAACCAGTGACCCAGTCCCTTGTCGATGTCCAGGTCGGTTTTGACAACATTGATTACTAGGAATGGGGTGGACAAAAAATAGGAAATATTTTAAATTTAAATAAGCATGTTTTCTAGATGAACAAAGGGAAGGAAGAGAACTACAAGGAAGGGTAACAGAAATTTTTCTCTCAAACCTACATAAGATTTTTCCCAGAAGATAGGTGAGATTTCAAAAAAAATTTAAAAAGAAAAAGAAACTTTCCAGAACAAGTGCCACCTCAGCACACGAAACAACCTCTGCATTAGAGTTTGAAAATTTCCTCTTAACTTTCCATATCACCCTCGCACAAAGGATTCATCTCCCCTTAACGACCCTACTTTATTTCCACTCATTTTCAAAAATCAAGCAGAATGTGGCAGTCGCATGTATGTATCCAATTATATCTGCACATGATGGCATGTATAGAAATGCTATCTAATAATATATGGGACTACTCAGACTTCATGAAATGCCTAGATACCACTTTAAGCTACATATAAAGTTAACACTAAAATGTATAAAGAAAGGAAGGAAAAAAGATTATGCAAAACTAGGACCTATCATCAGACACAAACAAGTCTGGCCCCTAAATAACGACACAACAGTGAGTCGACTCTCAAAGATACCTGCCATGCATGTAAAGAATCACCAAACACTCAAATAATATATTTCAGAACCAAAAAAAATTGTATTTATCTCAATTATCTAAAGATCACATCTTTGTAACTTCGCTAAAAAAGTTTCCTTTCACAGAACATCATGTTCATGAAAATATTTCAAATTAAATTGATCTAGAAAACTGTATTCTTCTTAGCAATCATAATTTCTCAGGAAGCTGGACATGTTCATTTTGTGGAAAAAGTCTCACCGCGGTAGAGATTCCTTTTTAACAGGAAATGAAATTTCATTCAATTTACTTGAATACATTTCCAGAGCCAAAAGATATATATAGTGTGTACCAGTAATATTTTAGAATATGTGACTCCAGTAAATAAGCTAACGTATTTTCTTCCAGGACAAACCAGATGAATCTAACAAATAGAATAGAAGAAATTTCACGAGGTACATATTGAATTATTGATATTACCTAAGCATGTATATAATTGTAGAGCAAGAGCTAATCAAAAACAATGCAAAATTTCAAGTCATCACAGGCTTCATACCAAGTTACTAACATGTGCTTACCCAGATATAAAGCGGTCTTTACGAGAACGAGCTTGTGTTGGACCCTGGACTTCCTCCACTATGCACTACAATAGCCAGAACACAAATAGTGAAAACTCAATGTTTAAATAGGCGGGTAATCATTAAGACCAAATAAAAGAATAAGAAGAATGACGCCATTTCCTTCAAGGAGAAAAAAAATATATAAATTCCATCCAGGAGTCATTGTATTAGAAATAACCAACTAAAAGATCTTACATGATAATGCACAGAGAGCAAGTAAAAGGTGAAAAGCATGAAGCTAATAGAGCAAGATTAATTGATACTTCCAACTTCAGTCCTGTACGTAGGATTAAAAATCAATCCCCTTACCCACCGTTTACCCATATCATAAGAAAAAGCATTTCCACCATATAGATAATAATTCCACAATTATGACATCATAATTGTTACACGTACCACTGAGAACCCATTACGAGTCAAATCATCCAGAGTTTGTCGAAGATTCTGCAAAAGAGTGTTGGTCAAAATTGAGAGCATATAAAATAAACCACCTATCTCTTTAGATGCATTATAAATGCTATTGCAGAGGAAAAGGAAAATCTGTGACAGCAACAGCATACATATTTAGACAATTACCTCTCAAACTGAGAATTATATAGAGCAGAAATGTACCTTGAGACATCGAATAGAGTATGCAAAAGATCTGATCTTTCATTTCATAAATCATACTAAAGTATGAACAGCAGTAATTTTCCTGCAGATCTTGTTTGCAAAATCAACTAAGATGAAGCATTTGGAAATCAGAAAAGGAATCTGACATGATTGTTGATGAAAACTGAGATGACCAAGTTAGGCCAAGAAATAAAAAAGGAAGGAAAATCACCAAAACAATTTTTATATACTTCAACTCAATTGTTGTAAATTTTCTGAAGCATTAAATAGAGGGTCAGGGACAATAATTTTGAACGATGAATGAGGCTCTCATCCACAAATGTCAATCTTGGAAATCCCTACATCCACTAAATAATCCAATAGGCTTTCTGTAGACAACAGCCAATTCAAACTTTAGTTTTTGTTTTCCTTTTGTCTAATGTACAAACAAAGAAAGATATGACTAACTCAGATTATTTAGTAATGACACCCTAATGCATGAAACATAGCCAAAAAACCCTACCAAACCTATGAGAAAAATAAATTGAATACCACAACAGGGCATCCAGCTCTCGGAACGCTATCTGAGCGCAACCCACCGAAAGGATTTAAACCGGCATATTCAACAAGAATGCAAGCATCCATTCCAATGGCTTCATAAAACTCCCCAACCTGAATACATTAAAACCTCTGCCTGTGACCAAGTGATTCCAGATAAACTAATGAATGGCAAAATAAGAATTTTCAGAAAGGAAAGAAAAAGAATAAATGACTTGGACGAACATATGAATTAAGTACAGCCAAGAAAAATAATAAGTAACATACTCGGCAAAGCAATACTTCCCGTGGAAACTTTGACTTGAATTGTAACATTTCCCAATTAAGATTTCCTTCCTTTAGTCTGCAGTACAAAGGATGGCAACTTTACTTAAATGAATCGCTATTGCTATTACCCCACAGAAAGTGCAAGTGCAAAATTTTGCAATGTAGTCCAAACCATTGATCGTGCATCACTCAAACATTAGGAAATAACAACATATAATCAAGTAACTCTTCCACAGCTAATCCCACCAGAAACAAACCAAGAAAAATTGAAGCAAACAGACTACAGGCTCAGGCAGAGTCAAAATGAGAAATTCGTACTGCGTTCCCCACTTAAGATGCATTGCATTGAAACCCGGGTGAATCGATAAAATGATCGAGGGCTGACACGGATGTACCTCAATAGCGACACGCCATATCAAACCCAGGTGTAGTGATAAATGAGCAAGGGCATGTTAGGGAATCCTCCAGCAAGCGACGCGCTGCATCGGCTCCCAGATTGGTGAAACATAGGCAAGGCCTCTCGCTATAGATGGGTGGGGTAAAGAACCTAATTCATTATTATAGGATTAAGATAGGCACTTGAAACATAGAATCACTTACAAATTGACTAACTTGGATCATATAATCGCTTACCAATTGATTAACTGCACTAGTTGACACCATGATTAGATATAGAGTAAACATAATGTGCCTACAGGAGATTAAATGGGTGGGTGGAAAATCTCAAGAGTTTGAAAACACGGGTTATAAATTATGGTATGGTGGAATGGATAGGAATAAAAATGGTGTAGATATAGTAATAGATAACAACTAAAAAAAATGTTGTAGAGAAGAAAAGAAAACGCGATAGGATCTTAATAGCTAAATTGATGCTAGGGAATGAGTTAATTAATATCATTAGTGCTTACACCACGCAAATAATATTAGATGAAAATACCAAGAAATAATTTTGGGAGGACCTCAATGAGATTGTTCAAGGCATTCCATGTAGGGATAAAATATTTTTTAGGATGAGACCTAACTGGACATGTAGGGAGAAATAGTGGAAACTTTGATAGTATACATGGAGGGTATGGGTTCTGCATGACTTGTATCCAGTAAATATACGGTTTAAGAAGAGATAATCACATTTAATTATCTTTAGAAATAGGAATAACTCTAGTCAGAAAGATTTCATTCTTATGCGAAAGATAAAAAGAAGACTTTGTAAGGACTATAAAGTGATTCTGGGAGAGAGTTTAAACACACAACATAGAATGGTAGTGATGGACATATGCTTTAAGAAATGGCCAAAAAGAAGTAGATTCACATGAGAGTATAAAATTAGGTGGTGGATATAAAAGTGGACAAGTATAAAGATTTTCGGGAGAGATTACTCAAGAATGCAAATTGGGGGTTTAGTTGGGGAAACGAACTCCATGTGAGGAGAGATGGCGGATTGAGGTACCTTGTTGCATGTTTGCGGGCGATATAGTTCTAGAAGATGAGACAATATTGAGAGTTAACTCAAAACTCGAGATGTGGAGACAAGTCTTTAGAGTGTAAAGGATTTAAATTAAGTAGGACTAAGACAAAATACATGAAATGTAAGTTTAGTAAGAGAAGACAAGGGAACGAACAAACAAATGAATAGATGGGAGACAAGTAACAAAAAAAATGAGGTTTTAAATATCTTGGTTCGATTTTTCAAGATGACGGAGACATTAGTGAATATGTAGTTAATAGGATTAAAAATGAGTAGATGAAGTGGAGCCTGGAGGAGTGCATCTGGAGTTTCATGCGACCGTAGAATTAATTTAAGGTTGAAAAATTCTATAGGTCGGTTATACAACCCACGATGATGTATAATTCTGAGTGTTGGGCTATCAAGAAATAACATATCCAAAAAATACGTTTAGCAGAAATAAGAATGTTTCATTGGATGTGCGGCCACACGAGAGAGGATAGGATAAGAAATGAGATTATTAGATATAAGGTAGGAGTAGCACCAATTGAACGTAAGATGCAACAAACCGTTTAAAATGGTAGGGGCATGTACAATGTAGAGATAATGGTGCGGCAATGAGGAGAATTGAGAAAAATTGTATAGGAGAGAGTAGGAAGCGAAGATGAAGAATTGAAAATACATGGCTTGAAGTAGTACGAAAGGATATGGATTCAATAGGAGTTTATAAAGGTATGATCCTAAATAGATTGAATAGTTGAAACAAATACACATAGTGGATTTTCGTTGATTTTCTCATAGACTCATGTAACTGCCATCAAACTTTCGGGATAAAGGCTCAGATGATGACGGACTACTTAAATAGAAGCCAATTTATGGCTAACTGGTAAAGATTCGCTGCAAGTGGGAATCCAAAGGAAAATAACTCAAATCCAGAGTGCAACACAATAAAGTTTTTGTTTTGTTTTCTTTTTTATGATTACGCAATAGGGATGGGGATTTGAATCTCTACCCTTTGGCGAGGTGGAGAGGAGCTTGGCTTGACCACTTGAACATAATAAACATTTATATAATAGTTAACTTAATTAATCTACTAACATTTCAAGCAGTTCAGGTTTAAAAAATTATATAATAGTCAACTAAAATGTTGTAGTCTTCATAACTATCCCCATATCATCATCATCTAAGCTATCATCTCATCCATCACGAAAAACTCCAATTGCACGGTTTCTTTTCCTGTTTTGTTAATGCACACCTTAAATGAGGACAAGTCTTGGCCCATTGGCAAAGTTTCTATATAGCATAGGCATCACAAGTTCAAACCACGAAAACCACCTCTGTGTCATATCTGAGTGAAGCTGCTTACAACTTCCCTCACTAGATCGGTAGATCCTAAAACAGTAGCAAGAGCCTCATGCAATGAGTGCAACAGAGGGTGCATACCTGTAACTCAATTGTTTTCACACGGTGACCCTAAGACGAGTGGCCTCAGGCCAAGTCAACCTGAAGGTGCTGGATTCTTTAAGTGATTTAACTCAGCCCAAAATGGCTGCCGGATTCATCTGGTAATTTAATCAAGCCAAAATGCAGTGGAACCTTTAAGCAATTTGTTTAGGCCCAAATATGTAATTCAAAAGGCCAAGGCAAATTATTCTGTTATTTTTCCATTTCCCAAAACTGAACCTCAGCAAATTATTCTGTTATTAACTCTCTTTCATTTTTTTTTATTTTAAAAATCAAAGTTGGCCATGTAAAATCCACACATGCAGTATAGTTAATCCAATTTACTCCCACCTTTTTCAGCACTAAGAGAGTACAAATTTTTGCAGCTAAAATAAGACACATAGATATGACACAAATTAACATCCAAGAATCAGCATGAACCATCTATTTATAGGTAAAATAAAACCACAAAATTACAAGAACTTACTTTCCATTTTTCAAGTTGACATCCAAGCCCAGCAAATTGGAATATGATATCTTTTTAACCAGCTGGACAGTAGAAGGCTTCCGGCATATCTGCAGCCTCTGCAATATAATGCCAAATAGAAGATAAGATCTCAGGAAAGCTAATATTTCAACAGCCCATATATGGCAGGAAGTGAGGATTATCTAGCAACACATGGAACAATTAAAAGTAGCAGACCTCCTTCCACCATTCTATGTTTGAAAGATCCTTGTCATTTAAAACACTTTTCCATGCTTTTTGTTTCTTGGCACTTCTAGTGGTCTCTTTCAAAACCTTATGGTCCCTGAAACAACGGATCCTCTCCAACTGTCTGCAGCAATCATTAATGAATAAAAATCTTAAAAACTTTGTTGCTGATCACACAATTGAAGCAAGAACCAAATGCAATATGCAGTCAATAGTGTTTACATCATTTTCCTGCATTATTTAAAAAGATATTCTAATAAGCACCGATTTTGCCTAAAATACTCTCAGTTTGAAGAGAAAATACCATTGAGAAGAGAAACGCAGCCTCAACTAGCTTCCACCCAAGAAATCCCAAAGAGACACACTAACATACTCCTAAAATCAGGAATCCACCTAAACCTCTCAATATACCAACGATGACTTAAATCAGCAAAATAGTCTCTAACAAGTTCTACAAACGCCTTTCTATAGGCACACAAAACAATCCTACTATAGATAAGGAAAATAATTAAAGAGTAACTTCGACAATTACCCTAATAACTTTATCTATTAAAAAAAGTGAAAACAACATGCGAAATTCAGACAGTAAATGCAAATATATACATACGCACGAACAGTCACTCACATGTATATAGCACACAGAAGCAATTCGCAAGTCATTGAAAAATGTATCACTGATGCAGAATTCAACGACGGAGAAAGAAAGAAGGTTAGAAGATTACAATTGAAGCGGCGAGGGGGTAAAGGAACAGTATCTGCTCGCAGGGCGGCGAAGCAGGAAGGCAAGGGAGCGCCATTTGGGGAATGAAACGACGACGTTCCGGGTGGCCAACCAGTACATGGCATCAACACTCTTCGGATGAGCGGATTACCCAAGCAAATGGAGTAAAGCTTGATTATAGGGTTTCTAGGGATTCGAGATTGTTCTGTTCTTTTGTCTCTGGTCTGTAGGGTTGCTCTTCCCGCCAGAAAGGAACAGCGAAGAAGTTTTCCACTAAACACTGTAACAGTGCCTTTTGTTTTTTTAGGGGCAGAGACGATGTCTGATCATCAAGGTTTGTGTTACACGTGTCCTGTCCGAAGCTCAGATCTTGTCCTTCGACATTTCTATTT
This sequence comes from Tripterygium wilfordii, assembly GCF_013401445.1. Lineage (NCBI taxonomy): Eukaryota > Viridiplantae > Streptophyta > Magnoliopsida > Celastrales > Celastraceae > Tripterygium > Tripterygium wilfordii. The sequence continues at coordinate 2,510,022 of NC_052232.1, read as the reverse complement.
CAATTTTATTTTATTTTTTTGATGAAATCCTCCTGCGAAAGCCAACTACAAAATAAAATAATGTTTCTCTTTTTCTTTTAAACTAATATATTTCTCTAGTATTTTTTAAATAAAACATTTGAATTTTTCATTTGTAGTATTTTAATTTTTTTTTAATGAGGGTATGGCCGTATGGGGATGGGTGATTTGGGCTTCCCAAAACAACAACAAATGAAATTTTCTCCTCGAATGAAAATTCAATTACACCAAAAAAACTACTTCCTCCCTTTTATGCCCTTCCGTATAAATAGTTCGGTTGTGGGCTTGAACTTGGTAGTCTAGGGTCATTTTCTGGGCTCTAGTTTTAGGCCCACACATAGCTTCCTTATTGCCCTCTATTTGAATTGCATAAGAGCAAACCATATGCAACCACAATGGTATAAATTTGTTGGGACCAACAAAATGTATTGGGAGATGTGTTTTGTTGATTTGACTGGATACTTTGTTGATGTGGCCGGGCTAACAAAATATATTGATACATTAATATAAATTTGTTTGCTTGTTTTTTGGCGTAACAGAGGTGGAACCTAATATTGATTTTTGATGTAGTTGTTAGTGTGATTTGAATGGGACTCATGTGTTGGAATAAAGCTAGCAAGCTAGAAGGTTATACATCTTATATGTATATATATGAAAAATATTAATTAGAAAATATTAGTCTTAACAAGTTATATTATTGTGATTGTGAATATATTCTATTAGAGAATGTACTGAGCATACTTGTGTACACTGACCATTTATAGTTATATACACATCCACATATATTTATAGTTATATACACATCCACATATATAGTGAAATGAAGTAATATTGGATGTGTTTGTATATAAAAAGCATAAAAGAAGTTGGATTATTCGGTATTTTGTTGGATTATTGTCTCAAAATATAATTTAATATTTATGTCTTATAGTTGCTATGTATTTTTTTTTTTTTAAAGGCCCACAGGCCACACACACGCTAAGCCATGCCCGAGGGGCATGAAGGCCACCACAGAGAATGAAAAACTACCCAAATCCCAAGCCCCCTAGTGAGAATAGAACCCTAGACCTCAAGGTCCTGGACAGACAACCTGACCAACCAGACTATCTCCCATTCTCTAGTTGCTATGTATTGACACATTGATAAATATATGTATACACACATTATATCATAACAATAAAATAATAATATTGTACCTCAAATTTATGTTTCCACCAAACAAACAATAGAAAACATTAGTAATTTTTTTTTGTCCAAACACTAGAAACCAGTTTTTTTTTCCATGATAATTATTTTCTTCAGATATATTTTCCATGAGATGTTAGTTTTCCTCCAAACAAACCGAGCATTAAGTGGAAAAAAAGGATAGATGGTGTTTGCCATAATTGAGTTTTTTGGTTTTATCTTATACAATAATTTATTTATTTATCATTAAGATGAATGGGTTGTGCGGCCCAAACGGCCCATCTAACAAATTGATCACACAAGCATAAGCATTTGCAGCTTGCTGCATGTTCCGCCATCAAAGAAAATCGAGGACACCAACCCGAATGCGAAAGAGGTGACTAGACTATGTTCGGCCCGGATGATCAAATTTGTCCGACTCGAATTAACCAAAGTATGGACATAAATTATATGTCTGAAATTTGAGTCAAAACAGAAAATTTGTATCCGATTTAAACACAAAGATCTTGTATGATTTACTTGTCCGATCCCTAATCCAAAATAGGTTATTATTGGATTTACTTGCCTGAATTTAAATCAATATGGGATTTGATCAATTATATAAGTCCGAAATTCAATTTTAAGTATATAAATATGTCATAAAGTTACCCAACTCAAAACCCATTTGTTGCCATCCTATATGTGAATTGTGAAACCACCAATATATTATGGACCAAATGTCATAGACATCCCCTGTTATTGAGGTCATTTCTACATGCACCCTCTTGTTTTGAATTCGTAGGAATTGGACCCCTATGCTTTCTGTTTGAGTCATGAGTGGTCCATCCGTTCAGTTGACCGTCATTAATTCACAGTTCACAAAACTGTGTCGTTTTGATTATTTTTTAGCAAAGGTAGAGTCACAATGACGCCGTTTTAAGTTAATAAAATTGATAAAAAAAAGAGCCCAAATAAAACATTATTTACAAAATAGAGGGAAAGAGGGGCAAAAATAAAGAAATCCATAAAATAGAAGAAAGAAAGAGAGACTTCACTCTCAGTCCCGCTTGCTCGGGATCGTGCGCCAATGGATCCTTATGAAGCAAAGATTGTTTTGTTCCCCCAAATGCAAAAATATAGACCCAGATGAAAAAGCTTTGATACGCTTGGCGTTTGGCCCTAAAAAACCATCCTGCACACAATGATTCTCAAAGCCAGATCTCAGTTGGGACTTCCATCGAACACCTTCTCTACGCCCAGGCATGAACTCTTCTGAGAGTAACAATGATGTGAGGCAGCTTTTGAGTGTTTGCTTGACATCTCTTCACCTTACTATGATAACTTGGCATCTTACATTTATGATATTTTCAACATAATTGAAAAAGTAGTGAAAGAAGATGAGGAACCAGTTGCTGATGCCGATTCTACCATGGAGGAGAAGGATGGCTACGACATCCCAGATTAGATGTAGTGTTGTTTGGGTATTTTTGTTATTTGGGTTTTTTTTTATGAATGTCATTTAGTCAAAACGGTGTGTTTTATGTTTTACCGTGAGTCAATGATGGTCAACTGAACGGAGGGACCACTCATGACACAAACAGAAAATATAGGGGTCTAATTTTTGCGAATTCAAAATAAGGGGTACATGTAGAAATAACCCTAATCACATGGGTGTGTGTGACATTTGGCCTATATTATACAGGTTAGAGACGCGTGCTCATCGTGCGCAGTCCAGCGTCTATTTTCCCAGGAAACAAACGAACCCCCATGGCGTCCTCCTCTGTTGTCGCCCCTCCGTCGTCATCTTTCATTTCCAACAAGGTTTGAACTTTTTACCGAGCTCCCTCTTTTTCTTGCTTGTTAAGCTACAGTTGATATATGAACACTGAGTTATGATCAACAGTTCGATGTTATTTAGTTTGTCTTTTGTTATTGAGGGGATTCGGTTCGTTTTCTATGATTCGAAAATTCATTACTTGTATTGTCTTTTGTTGCGCAGAGAGATGGGAGTCTCTCATTTTTTTCTTCACCGGTACCATTTTCCATTCCCAAATGCAAGAAACAAGCTTTGAGGAGAATCGTGTCAGTTATGGCGCCGCAGCAGGCGGAGCGTAGGCCTGCGACCACTGGATCTGTTGAGTTTCTATCTTTTTCTGTGTGGGTTTTATTAATTTGTGTCAAAAGTTTTTCGTTACTTGATGATGGGGTTGCTTGTGGATTTGAAGGTCAAAACTGGTATGACCATGACTGAGAAGATCTTGGCAAAGGCCTCTGAGAAACCCCAGTTGAGTCCAGGTGAGAATGTTTGGGTGAACGTTGATATCTTGATGACCCATGATGTTTGTGGCCCTGGTTCAATCGGAATCTTCAAAAAGGAGTTCGGCCAGAATGCTAAGGTACTACGTGCTTGCATTTTTCACATTTACTAGTTGTTTAGCTGTTACTTAATGGCATATGATTCGATTACTTTGTTGGCTTCTTCTACGTGGGATTTGGATTTGCAAGCCTCTATTTTGGAATACGACTTCTTGGTGCTTAACATAGTTGCTTCATTTGGAAATGCTGTAAATGGATGAGTGGCATTGGCAGCTATTCGTGTGATGTATCATACTATTTGGATACATTAAAAATCACATTTGCAGACTTATCATTGATTATTATCTTGTTTTATTGCTTGTATCATGTAATATTTGCTCTAACCACTTGACAGTGAAGCTGTCTGATGGAAAGCTTTTTTATACTTTGGTTTAGAGAAACACCCCCCCCCCCTTTTTCTTCCTCTCTCCATCTCCCTCCCTCACTCGTGCATGCTTGTTTGCCTATGTGTCTGTTCGTTGAATTTTTTTTTTGGCTTAGCCTTACACTGGTTCTGTCTCCTGTTTCTTAATTGGCATGAAGCCTTTATTTTGACATTGAAGGTATGGAACCGAGAGAAGATTGTCATTATACCTGATCACTATATATTTACAAGTGATGAACGTGCAAACCGTAATGTTGATATTTTGAGGGACTTCTGCATGGAGCAAAATATAAAGTACTTTTATGATATTAAAGATCTGAGCAATTTCAAGGTATGATTCCATGATTTTTCTTTCAATAGCAGCTTCATTCCTTTATAGCATTGAGTGGAAAATTTGCTTCATGTCTTTGCAGGCTAACCCTGATTATAAAGGTGTATGCCATATTGCACTTGCTCAAGAAGGTCATTGCAGGCCTGGAGAGGTGCAGTGCATTTTTCATGATTGAATTTATTTTATTTTTATGTAAGTTTTAGTCCTTTATGTGCCAGACTAGGTATGAAAATCCTTTACTTCTGTGCTCAGGTCCTTTTAGGTACTGACTCGCACACCTGTACTGCTGGAGCATTTGGCCAATTTGCTACTGGAATCGGTAACACTGATGCAGGTTTTGTACTCGGAGCTGGGAAACTCCTGCTCAAGGTCTGGAAGACTGGAAATCTTATTATTGGTTGTATCAGTCATATCCTTTAAGCTTACATACATTTTTCTTCTGATTGTAGTGGATCTCTTAATAGAGTATGTTGTGCTTCTTATTTTTGATGTTTGAAAACTTATGTGCAATTTGGTAATTCATTTAATATATTAGCATCCTTACTGTTCCTCATGATTCCGTGGTACTCTATTGCATTGTATCTTTTGATTCTATACATTTGAATTAGGAACTTCCTTTTTCTATGTATATATCGTATTTCCGTATAACTGTAGTTTATAAGTAAGTTATTATAGTACAATTCTCCAAACTTTCAGTAATTGCCAATAGGTGAAGTAATTTTACTAAATGTTTGTTCTCTAGTTAGGTTATGTTTGATCTATAAGTTGTTTTTGGTTTTAGTAATCTGTGATCAGCCTCGGAGCATTTGAATAATGACTTATGTTGCTATCATGACAGTGCTTGGACAATAAATGGTGATCCTGAAATTGTTGTGTACTATAATGTTTAATTTTTCAGACACGTACTCTTAATTCCTTTGATTTCAAGTGTTGGTAGTTATGGCATTTGCAAAGGTAGGTCATCCTGTTAATGTTTTGAAGTATTTTTTTAATTCATCAAACACCTTTGCCCTTAATATCTTTGAGAATACATGGAATCAGTTATGGCATTTAGAAATCTAAGTCTCATAAGTTGTGAATAATCTTTAGTATACAACTCTACATCACATGCCATCCCAGACGTACGAAATCAAACATGATGTGTTGCAGAGAGCAATAATCGATGTTTCGTAATCTGCTTTCCGCACTCACTCCTTAATGAATTTTGGCTGTACCAGTTTAACTATTTTCTAAAACTTGGTGAAATGGATGCATTGCCAGTCGCCAGAGATACTTGCTAGAATTTTTTTGTTAATATGTTTTGAAGTTAGACATAAATACCTGCATCCTTTATCAAATAATCTTGTCTTAGAAAATGCTTTCACAAGATGGAGAGCTCCAATACTGGTCCGTGCAAATACATATATGTGGAGATCAATGGAGTGTTACTCTTTCTTTGATCTCAAAAAGGATGAAGGAGCTTTTGCTTATAGGCCTAGTATGAAATTCAATGTTAAATGTAAATTGCGAAATGTCTAAGTTTCACACTTTATTAATGTGATGATTCTTCAGTAACTGCTTGAAAAGAGTACCGAGACTAGGTCTGAGATCTGAGCCTTTTGATATTTGATTATTGTTGGAGATACCATTTGACATGTCTGATAACTTTAATTTGTATGGAGTTAGTACTGAATCTACACGTGCATCTAATTGCTCCTTTTGAAATTATAAACTTTTGCAAAATATCCCAGCTCTTTTTGGGCTTTTTAAGATTTGAGTAGTACGAGTCCATTTTTTGCACAATTAATTAGTTTGGATATAATGATTTATGATGTTTACTCATTGTGTCATTTCCACACAAACAATTATTCCATCCGCACATTATTACTTCCTTTTTCTAGGAGTAAAAAATTTGTTGGAGACGAAGAAAGATATTAATAAGGTATTCCCTTGCAAGTGCCTATAACACAAAAGGTATATGATGTCCATGAGTAGATTATTATTTACAACTTTAAACTTGCTTTTGAAACTGCATATTCCAAATGTTCTTGAGGGTTACAAATTTTTTCCCCCTTTCTTCTTGGACTTTTATATTCCTTTCCCTCCAAATCATCCAAAAAGTACCAGAGGAAGAATTGGTGTTAACCAAGTCTCTTTCTTCTGCTATTTTAGTCACGTAATCGCAACCTTTTATCTCTTCTTCTGCCAACCTGGTTACCACCAAATAGATACCCATAATCCGAATTAATATGAATGCCCTTTACAATCAGGAGTGGTATGGCTACTAGATACTTCCTTCTTGTTGCTGAGTTGATTGATCTTATTTTCCTGTGATCTATAGTTTTGATTTTCCCCAAGATGCCTTGCATATTTTTGTGTGTGCACTCCAAAAAAAAGTAAGAACATCAGGATTTTTAGTCATGAAAACATTGATCATTTGAGACGGTTGGCAGTAGTCATAAAAAATATTGAATAATAGCATTCCCAATTTGCTATGACTTCTATGTGTTTTGACTTTTTTCTAGCTGTCACAAGTATATTTTGCAACACTGTCTTGGGTGTTTGTTTCTGTGGTTGGCTATTTCAGTAACCTGTGATTTTCCTGCATCATTTTATTGCAGGTGCCCCCAACTTTAAGATTTGTTATGGATGGTGAAATGCCTGATTATCTGCTTGCAAAGGATTTGATTTTGCAAGTAAGCGTGCTTGAATTTGAGTTGTCTGTTTTATTTTTGTGGGCATGAAAAATACCCTCGTTAGAGTTTGCGACTATGTTTGTTTTTCTGTGGCGTTGTCTCAAAGATATATCTTCTCTTTCAGATTATTGGTGAAATATCTGTGTCTGGTGCAACATACAAATCCATGGAGTTTGTTGGCTCTACTGTTGAAAATCTAAGTGTAAGTAAACCCTTACAATAAATAACATTTATACCACCTGCAAGAGTACATACTTTCAATGGATCTTGAACTTCATGTTTCTGATTGGCTGTAATTGATAGATGGAAGAACGGATGACATTATGCAACATGGTTGTTGAAGCTGGGGGAAAGAATGGTGTGGTCCCTGCTGATGGTACTACGTATAAGTACCTGGAGGTTAGTAAATGGGATTTTAGTATCATTTGGGCATATCATTTTCAGTAGACATGTTTCTCTTTGGAGTAGTTGTTCTTTCTACATATGTTACTACATTTTGATACTAATGGAGGACGATATGTATTTTTCTCTTTGCAGAATAGGACATCTGTGCCATATGAACCAGTTTACAGTGATAGCCAAGCAAGGTAGATCCTATTATCAAATGGCTTCTTTGTTTATTTAACAAAATGTGGTTGTATTCCTTTTCAGGTGTAGTACCCACCTTCCCATTCATCGAATTCAATAAATGTGTTAGTTGATCAGAATTACTCTCGGGAAGTTGGAGAAAGTAACACAATCTTTTGGACTAGAGAAAATATTTTCATTCCATTGCATTGATATACCTGAATTTTTTTTTACATTTTAATAAAATATGTTTATATTATATATAGGAGTTGGCTGAATTATTTTTGAGGAGAGTGGAGAATCGTTGACGTGGAAAAAAAAATGCTTCGGTATCCTACCATATAATCATCTTGCTTGATCATCATCATCCGAACCTTTATCCCAAAAGTTCAGTGTCCTTACATGAGTTTATAAGAATTCGTTTCCGCCATTCATTTCTATCTAGGATCATACTTTCATCAACTGACTTTGAATCCATGTCGTTTCTTAGTACTTCAAGCCATGTATTTTTAAGTCTTCATCTTCTCTTCCTACTCTTCTATCCAAATCACCTCGATTCTCCTCAACACTGCGCTACTTTCTCTATGTAGTACATATATAATCACCTTGTGATAACTAATTAAATCATTCTATTTATTATTTGGAATTAAATAACATTTTGAATGAGATGATGGCAAAGTATCATTTAGAGAACAAATGTTACCTATTATGGTCAAATTAGATGCAGTACCATTGTGTTTTCTCATCCAGTGAATGCCTTTTGGTGTGCCCAACAATATAGTTCTCTAAATCATCATTTCTAACTATCTATTGTAGCTGGAAGCCTGGAACTACCAATTTATCGCATATAATTTGCAAACAAAGTTATATCTTTTAGGCCTCACACAACTTATTACTTAAAACTTGGAATTTTTCTTGCTTTTGCCGTCTTATCACTGAAGTTATGATTCTCGCTAAAACTAACATATGGTGACTATGAAGTCATATTTGGAGTTAGATTGATTAAGCTAGCATCAGCAATATAATTTCAGTGGTTAAAATCGCTTATATCATTTATGAAGAGAGTAAATTTGGAATGTGGTTGGCAGGCTCATTAGTTCTTATAGTTAATTTCATTTTCAATCCTAGAAGTAGAAGAAAACAATTGAAAATCTTTGGATTGTGATAATACCGTGTTTCTTGTTTTCCAAAAGGACACTTATTAGAAAACATTTCATGTGGCAGACAAACTTAATTCATTTACTAAAAAGTATTTCCTATGTGAATTTTCTAAAGGGGTAGGTGTTCTTACCCCATCCATTTGGCAAAGGAACTCTGTTTCTGCCCATTGACTTATTATATTCTGTGTTAGTTTACTTTCTGGTCATGCACAGCTCAAATTCAAACTGACGAGTTTATTTTTGTTGATGAAGATTTCTTTCAGAGTATAGATTTGATATCTCGAAATTGGAGCCCTTGGTGGCTAAGGTAGGTGATTTGAGGGTGAAAGAAATTTTTGTATTCCAATTTTTATTTGGAAACTAGACTTTTCAGAAACCATAGTATATGTTCCGTAAAAGCTATTTAATATTCTTCTTGATCATAGATGGTTTCTATCTTTTCGTCTTATGGAAGTAACTCTGTCCGCGTATTTCACAGCCTCATTCTCCTGATAAGCGTGCATTGGCAAGAGAATGCAAAGATGTGAAGATTGACAGAGTATATATTGGATCTTGTACTGGTGGGAAAACAGAGGATTTTATGGCTGCAGCCAAAATTTTTCTAGCTTCGGTAAGAGCTATAAATCTTGTATATTGCTGTGCTATTGATTGTTACCTGACAAATATTTAACATTTAATTTTAGTGTTTCTCCATTTAGTACTATCATTGTCATGAGTCATGAGTGGTTCTTTCCAATATTGTTGCTGTTGTTGATGTCAATGCACTAATATTTTTACTCAATGTTAGCTAGAGGGATGGGTATCACTTTAGGATAAGGATGTGCTTTGCCAACAATGTCATTAAGAACACTTGTATGACTGTACATACCATGTGGTAATGTTATTTTAATTTGCATCATCTTACCAATACAATCATTTTCCTCAAGTATATTTGTGAATTCTTTTTTATGGATCACGAGGGCTATGGTCACCCCTTTCTTTTTGTGGTTGTGGGGGGTCGGGGGAGCCAACCTTTGTGTTTTCTTAGACATGCCTAGTAGTGGTAATCTGCTAGGATATTGATTTTCTTCCTCCTTGAGCTTCATGTATCTATTTACTTTATCTGCAGGGTAAAAAGGTTAAAGTTCCCACATTCCTTGTCCCAGCCACCCAAAAGGTCTGTAAAACTGTATTACAATGTGCTGTCAACTTTAGATTTGTGGTTATTAAGTTATAAAAATTCAAAATGAAAAGTTGAGATCAATGTTGGTAGCGGTAAATTTTCAGGTTTGGATGGACGTATATAGTCTCCCTGTGCCAGGATCAGGAGGCAAGACTTGCTCCCAGATTTTTGAAGAAGCTGGTTGTGACACACCTACAAGTCCTAGTTGTGGTGCTTGTTTGGGTGGCCCTAAAGATACTTATGCACGAATGAATGAACCGAAGGCAAGTTTTAGCTTCCTTGACTTCTTTTTTACACAGTTTTAAGAAGGATATTAAGCTCCATTTGATTCAACGGTAGGAAACGTAGATGTTTTTAGTTGGGTTTTTTTTTTTGGCATTTTGAAATAATTTTGTTATTTCCTTTTGCTGCTTCATATTAGCATGCAAAATTAATGGAAAATAATATCGTTGGAAGTTACTTATTCAATCATGTCCTTATGACACGTACATGGGAAGACGTATTGATGGTTTTAGTTTTTGATATCCTTCGAGGAAATGTTTTGGTTATCTTCGTTAAATACTGGATTGCTTTTGAGATGTTTGTGAGCAGAAATGGGGAGGATGGTTGCTATTGAGGTATAAATTGCACCAATTTAAGGGTCTTGCACTTTTTAGGCAATGGAAGTTGGGAAATTGGAACTCCGAGCACATTTTTCACTGCATGTTATTGTTAGCCATTGATGAGGATGAAACTAGTCAATATCTGCTTTGATGTTATTTTTTTCTAGCTTGGCTATCCGGAGGCCCACAGTGATGACTCGTATTAGATTTTTTTCTAACTCTTGTGAGGGCATTGCTCTGCAGGTCTGTGTCTCAACTACGAACAGGAATTTCCCTGGCCGGATGGGACATAAGGAAGGCCAGATATATCTTGCTTCACCTTACACAGCAGCAGCTTCGGCTTTAACTGGTTTTGTTACCGATCCCAGAGAATTCCTTCAGTAAGCTGTTGCGTACCAGTTTTGTTGGAAGAAGAGAATCCTGTCATAGCTCATATCATATGTACACCTTTAGCACTCTTCCCAGATAATTCTTCTGTAGCTTTATGTACTCTTTTCACTTTGTTTGGTGCTAATTATCTCACCTTTTTATTTGTGTGTAACTTGAATGGTGGAGTTGAAGTAAACACAATGTCTTGTGTACCGTTCGAAAAAGACTGTATATTAGTACTTTTAGTTGGTAATGAAGCTTTTGTTTGCCATAGGATGTTCATTTTCTTGTTGGGTTAATATATTCCTAAGATGGTATTTGAAGAGTAACTGCACAAGGAGAATTCGTTGTAGACCATTGTCATTTCTTGGTAATGGATGCAATATATTGCTTCTTTTGTTAAGATTTCACTCTTGCAGTGTAAATGCCGGCAGTGACCGCACAAAAAATGCATAAACACCATCCCTTACTTTCGTTCCTACTCGGCGGGTTGGTCTTGCAGTTAAGCTGCCTTCTGCCTTTACACTTGCGAAAAAACCTGTTTTGGTTGCATAAGTTTTTACCGGTTCTCTGTGGAAATATGTCGGTTTAGCAGAAAAAATTAGAGGGTTTAAATTGATCCTTTCTGATCCAACAAAGTGGCAAAATCATGTAAAACCAACATGTACAGAAAGGGTGAGAAAATCCTCTCAAGTGGACATTATGGCGACTACCTTTCCTCTTACACCCCATTAAGGCCCCCCCCCCTGGGATTGCATTGGAGCAAAAAGCCTTCCAGCTGTTTTTGGTGCCATCATTAGAGTTCCATATTAGACTCTGTGTGGTATATGAGTAGGACAAGGTTTGGAACAAAAGTGCAAAAGCAAGAAAGGGCAAAATCCTTCACTTTCTTCTTCTTTCCAAGACATGGAAACCAAATAGAGACAAACAATCACGAGGAGAGATGAGAGAATGAAGGTTAAACAAGACTAAGCGTGAGCCATTCTAATGATTTGGAGTAGTTTTTTTGGTTCCATTGGTAGTAGAATACAGTTGTTCCTCAATCAAATTAAAAGTAATTCATTATGGTTACTGGGTCTCCACCACTATTACTCTCAAAATAAGTCAAAATCACCATGATTGCATAATCTTAAGCATCAACTCTGTCCCATTTTGAAGAGCAGTATCCTTCAATGCAGATGCACCGTCACTGCTTTGAGAAACCTAAGTGCATTTCTTCTTCCTCCTTTTTTCCCCACTCTCTGGATGTGGATTCATAGTGGACTTGATAAGATTAGTAGGCCTCTATCAAGTCTTTATGCGGTTTTTCTTTTTTCTTTCCCAATCAATCCAACAAAACCTTACTCTCGCAAATATCTCCTTAGGGGGTACTGTTAGGGTTCGGGAAGGACGGAGACATTGCTTGTGCCTTGGAGACTATTTAGAACCAAAAAAAAAACTTTGGTTGGGATGGTGAAACTGACTATGGTAACTCCTTGCAAATGTGGGAGGTTACAAGTTACAAGTTCCAACTCCCATGCTCAATAGTTTCGACGTTATTTCCCCCATGGGTTTCGGCCGGTCTTTCATGTTGCCAGTGTGGAGTCGGTTGGTTGGGTTGCTAGGAAAATGTTTACATTATGTTTTATTAGGGTTTGGGAAGGACGGAGACAATGCTCGTGCCTTAGAGACTATTCAGAACAGAGAAGTTTTGGTTAGGATGGTGAAATTGATTATGATAACTCCTTGCAAATACGGAGAGGTTGCAAGTTCATGGCCATCAGTTTCAATATTATTTCCCGCACGGATTTCTCGGTTTAAAAAAAAAGACTAATCAGGACAAAGTCTCGGATACCGTTGTTAGGAAAATTGCTTACATTATGTTTTCTAAGCCGGAAATATGCTGGAATTTTTAAAATTTAGGTTGGTTTTCATTTTCAGCCATCCAAAAACCTAACCACAAATGACCAAAGCACATCTAACCTGAAGTTTACCCTAGAAATGAACAAAAAAAAGACAAAAGAATTAGGTGAAGAGTCATTCCTAATTTATTTTGTGAAGTATAAGAGATGTTATCTACCAATTACCGTCATGCCTTTAACTTGTAAAGTCTCTTATCCCTATTCATTTGTCTCAATAACATCCCCTTATCCAATACTACAATAGATTAAGCAACTTTACAAGTTGAGTTATCTTCAGCTGGATATTTTAGTAACTAAGATCCAAAACAACAAATATCCCCATCACATTGTGGTTGCCAAGTACCAATCTTTGTCTCCAGCTGTTTTATGTACTTGTTGAACTTGAACAAATGATTAATGATGTAACGTGGTGGGTGCCGATAATAAACATTATTAATAAAGTTACGAGCTCTCTATCACAAACTCTATCTGAATACATTATCACTAGGATTTTCACAACGAAAATATTTATAGTACGAACAATCCACGAGTGGGACCGTTCGGGGGTTTTGCCCGCCATAATGCGGGTTGCAACAGGTCTAGTTCATTATCCTAACATCAAAAGTTCGGGTCATACACAACATATGATACGTTTCAGAGATTGATTCAGCAGCAGAATGAACATTAATCAAATTGATCAAGCAGTAACACTCAAAAAAGGAGACACTGAATTACAATATATAAGAGAACACGAAAAGCTAAAACAGCGAAAATTTTCTGAATTAGCCACAAACAAACACTTTTTTCTATAACAAACAAAATCCGAGTCCACTGGATTGCAAACTTGAGAAAACTTAACAATCTAGATATAAGTACTCTCATATTTACAGTATGAGAAAGCACCAGGTAGTCGTCAAGTGCGCAGGCCTATATGGCAGCACCATATAAAGCAATCGAAAACTACAATGAATATCATCACCTAAGAGACCAAAAAAGGCTGTGAGAACCAGAGGATGGTTGGCAACAACGAAAATGAAATAAAGCGCAGCACCACTCTTTGCAAAATGCTCCGACTAAACAATTTTTCTACTTTATCTTGTGTTTTCAAACTGTGGGGGGGACTTTTTTTTCATCTCATCGGATTTTTGGAAGGGCCAGCGTTGATGCTAAACAAACTTGCTTCTTTCTTTCCATCTTCAAATCTCGGAGATGCAATCAAACAATCAGAGATGCCAGAAGCAATAAAAGCCAGTTACAAGAGTCATGGTTGTACATTTACATACCAAGTCCATTAGCCTCGGAAGTCCTCATGATTCGGAGCCTTTTGACTGAACTGTGGAACATCCTAAATACAAAGAAGAGTGTGGAAGAAAAGTTACAGCATCATATAAGTTAACCTAATTGATTTTGAACTGAATAATGAGTTTTTGATACTTCAGGAAGCGGATTCATACCCCCATGGAACGTCTCCCACAAGCATCCAGTCTCCGTCCTTATCTTCATACGTGAGCACAAATCCACGTGATCCATCCAAAAGCTTGGACGACTTTTTTACTTGTTCATTCTCTCCACCCGATCCTTCATACAAGGAACACAGAGTCACCAAAGTGAGTTGCTTATAACTACAAAGAATATGTATTCACTGTGACTAGCATTCCATACTAACTATTTGAATCGAGAAAAAGAAACTCGCTAAATATGAACTTATATCCCTGAAAATCAAGACACTAGAGAAGGCAACAAAACTCACCAATGGAATTGAGAGTTGAGTTGGACCGAAGAAACATGTCCTCCAAAGTTCGGGCTAACGTTTCATAGCCAGCATGAGCATTCAAATCCACCTTCCTTCCTATAGGAACTCCATCCATATTGACCTTAACAAATCCCAGATGCTCATTTTCGCTCACAATACCGGTCTTGTTGCCATTGCATATTTTCTTCTTTGAACCATCTTTAGACTTGTCTTTTCCAACAACTGCAGACTTTTCTTCTTCACCTTTTAGGGCCTTTGTTTGGCTCACCAAGCTGTTCATCCTGTGAACCCCTATAGGTGGCCATCCCACAACCTGACTGCTGCAACAAAGTAAATCTCTACGATTAGTATTCGAGTCATCAGAGGAAAAGCAGGTAATAGGAATGGAAAATTCCTACAGAATATTCAGATCTAACTCTCACAAACCCAGGCAAACCATTGGAGTGAAAAAAAGAAAAAGACCCAATAACTGAATCTAAACAATCGCAATGAGATTCGATATTTGTGGAAGTTGCCAATACATCTATGGTAGCAGAACAAGTTATAATCGATCGAGTTAGTAAATTTCTATGCAGCCACAGTGCCATAAGATCATCACCAAAAAATCCTTAACATAGGGCAGACTAGAAACAAGTCAAAAACCTGACCTACACATCAGAACAACTAGGGAAGAAATGATAGGAAATCATATCTAGTCAGGACCAAATCATGGAAAAGCTTTAACAGAACCACAACAAATTAGACATATAGCCTAACATAATTATTTAGGAAGAAGCATAACAAACAGGGGAATATAACATGATCAATGGATGAAATGATTCCAATGGGGAAGTCAATTCCAGTTTCATCAGAGGTGGGGAAGCTACATTAAAAAAAGAGAGGCTAGAACAGTTGGGATTTTGCTTAATGCTTTCTTATTAAATTAGACCCAGAAAAATTAATGTTCTCTCCTCTCAAATAGCTCAACAAATAGCATTTTTCTCAGTACTAAAATGGAAATTGAAGTAAAGAAATAAGAAAACAAGGATAATATAGTGATTTTGATTTTCTTGACATTAGTTTCAATCAGTAATCAAACCTGCCACCAGTAGGAGATCCACCCTCTTGAGGAGAAGAATCAGCAGCTCTCTTTGTCCCAGAAACAGCAATCCCAGGGGAAGCACAAGCATTAGCTCCTCTATGAGCATGAGAGAGTACAGAAGGAAAATCCTTGGCAGTCAAGATTCTACCACACTCACCCCATGCACCAGCCTTACCCTTCCCACCACCACCACCTCCACAACCACCACCACCAAGGCTCAGGCCTAAACCCAACTCAACCTCATTCTCAGTTGGGTATGAAGTTGCCTCCACATACTGATCTTGCTCCACCACCTCCACTTTTGACACTATGGACTCATTTGTGGAGCCCCCAGAGGAACCACCACCACCACAACTAAGTAAACCAAGAGCAGCACCTTCCATCAGAACAAACAAGAAATTGATAGCAAACAGACTCAAGAAGAAGTGTTATGAAGAAAATAGAGAGAGACGTCAAGTAGGTGCAAGAATTTGACGGAAATGGAGAGGAGGAGGAGGAGAAGAAGAAGAGAGAGCATAGTATGAGTGGAAAAGGAAGGGAAGAGGGAGAGGAGTTGGTGGTGGAAGGAGTGATGATAATGGGGCCCATGTGTCTGCTAGTGCGCCTAGCACTTCTCAAAGTTCTTTCTTGACATGATCATAAACCCTTTTAGACTCTCTATCAGTCCATCTTTCTCTGTTTGTAGTAAAAATATAAATTCTGAAACAGAAGACTGGGGAGAGGGAGAGTAAAGGCAAAAAGATTGTTGCAATAAGAAATAAGCCAATGACAGACGGACAGACAAACAATTTGGGGGTCAGGTGTTTTTAAGTCTCTGGTCAGAAGTCAGAACTCAAAGAGTGTTACCAGTTAAGAGACTCTGCTTTCTTTCTTTCTTTCTTTCTTTCTTTCCTGCCCCCCTTCTGCACTTCTTAGTCTGAACATCCACAGCTGTGTTTCTTTTTCTCTGCTATTTCCTTTTTCCTATAAAAACAATTCAAACATTTCTGTGATAACAATCCAAATTAAATAATTAATGATGGTCTTTTGCAAAATGAAGAGTAATATTTATATATTTTTTAATTTTTTTTCTATTTTCAAGCAATTTTTCAGTTATTTTTGTTTTCTATCTTTTCTAAAATAGACAACAAAATGTATTTTCAAGATTATTTTTTGTTTTCTAAAAAATAAAAAAAATTAAATGAAAAACAAGCATACCAAACAAACTCTAATCTTTTTTTCATTAATGAAATTCTCATCAACTTTTTTAAGAAACTCCAAAAACTGAGTTGTAATATAAATTACAAGAATCAGTTATTAATCCACAAATTATTATTTTTTGAATACCACTGAAAATATGTTTCTCATTAGGTCAAACTTTAGATACATATGTTTAACCTAACCGATTGTCAATCGAATCAGATCTTAATTAATCCACAATAAAAATTGAGCTTAGGTGTCTCTAAACTTTAGCATAAAGAGGAGCACACACATTAGGTAGGGTTAAAGTGTTATTGAAGGTTGAGTCTTTTTACAAGCAAAAGCATGTATCCTAATCTTTTGTGTATATGTATATATATGTATGCATTCCTCTGTGGTGCTTTGTCTAGTATTTGAAGGACAAAGGGCATGAAACCTTGTTTTAGAAAGTTGAGACCTAAACACCTGCAATTCCATTGGACGGTGTGGGTCTGCCCCAAAAAAGTGACCACTCTATGTGTCTTAAAACCAAATAACAAAGAAAGGCAGCAGAATTAACCGTATTATTGAACCATATATTTATCATTACAAGCTATCCTGTAAGGGACCACACATCACATAATATATATATATAGACACACACATATATGTTTTGTTTCGCAAAGTTGTCCCAGTCATTTTTTTAATCGAGGAATCACCCAGTCCAGCATGTCCTTCAAACAATTGAGTATGCGTAAATCTCGAGCTACTTGAATAGTCTAAACCACGTTAATGTAAATCTCGGGCTACTTGAACAGTCTAAACCACGTTAACGAGAGGCAAGACTAGACCGAAACCCATGCTGGTGAAATGAAGCTCCTAACCCTTCCCGGGAAGTGGGCCTTAAAAGTCACGAGACCAGGAAAACTCATGAAAATACTTTCTAAGGATAAATCGGACCCGCACGGCTTTATTCATCCTTAACCCAGCTGCTACAATAAAGCCCAACTCACTTGAACTAGAAAATCCTTATAAATTGTAAGAAATTTCCCATATATTTTGATGTGGTACTTTTAACACTCGCGCCGGAGACATGCATAACTAGGCCAAAGTCCGATGAAATGTTGCTCCTAACTTCTCTCCGGAAGTGGGTCCTAACACTCATGAGACCAGAAAAATCTCATGGAAATACTTCCAATTGATTCGCCTAGTCACTTGATTAATTGTTCAAGAAATGAAGGATGATTAAAAATAAATTCACAACAATTTTTTTTCCCTGGGTATAAAAATATGTCCATTTTTTTTCCATTAAAGTTGGAAACATATAGTAGTACTAGTATTGTTGGAACTGTTTCAAAATTGGGAATGTGTCGACAAGATCTAATCAAAAATCTTGTTTGCCATAACATTCCAATGTTTACTCAAAATTTCATTATTTCCCCCCTTCTTCTTTTTTCTAAAATAACCAAAAGATTTTGGCACAGCTGCATATTGCCTAATATTTGGACTGTCTCATTCTGGCAAACGCTTTACCAAAAGGTGGGAAAAAATGATTCATCTACCACCAATTCAAGTAGGAGTGGCAAACTCTATCCGGTCCGGATAATCGAATTTGTCCAATTTAGATTAAACCAAGTTTGGACATAAATTATATGTCTAAAATTCGGGTCCAAACACAAAAAATTTATCTGATTTAAAACTGGGTTCGAGTCTACATACAAAAATCTAGTCCGAACCCTAACTCGAATTAGGTTATCATTTGATTTACTTGTCTGGATTTAAACCAATCCGGGTTTGGCCAATTAAGTACGTCCGAAATACAATCCAAATACATATTTCGTAGACTCATGTTGTTGTCCGACCCGGAATCAATTTGGAACCAATTTTTTTGTTACCCCTAAATCCAAATATCCAACCAATTATATATATATATATATGCACTTTGTTCGGCAAAGTTGGCCTAGTCATTTTTTTAACCAAGAAATCACTCAGTCCAGCATTTCCTTCAGACAGTTATGTAGGCCTAAATCTCGGGTCACCTGAACAATCCAAACCGAAACTCATGCGGATGAAATGGAGCTCCTAACCCCTCCCTACAAGTGAGCTTTAAAGCTTACGAGATCAGGAAAACTTTATGGAATTGTTGAAGAAATGAAGGATGATTAAAAAAAAATTATGGGTATAAAAATATGTCCATTTCTTTTTCCATTAAAGTGGAAAACATAGAATAGTAGTACTAGTATTGTTGAAACTGTTCCAGAATTAGGACTGTGTCGACAAGATCTAAATGTAAAATCTTGTTTGCCATGACATTCCAAGGTTTACCATAAATTAATGTCGAGGACAGTATGGTAAGCTCATTATACTCACTCCAAGAAAAAGATGCTTACTTTTTACTATACACACTACTCGCTGTTTGGTAAAAAAAAAGTAGACCAATTAAAAAGTTTAATGTCGGTTTGTTCTCATTCTTTACCAACCCATATAATTTTGATACCCAAATTATTTTCCTTTTTTTTAATAAAATAACCAAAAGATTTTGGCACAGCTGCATATTTCCTCCCAACGAGAGGTGGCTCGGTTGATAATCGATTGAATTAAGCATATGTGTGTTCAAGATTTGATTTCAATGAAAAACATATTTCTCACTGGTATTTTAAAAAAAAAAGCTGCATATTTCATAATATTTGGACCGTCTCATCCTACCAAACACTTTACCAACGGTGGAAAAAAATGATTCATTTACATCAATCTAACTAGGGGTGATAAAACTCTGTCCGGTCTGGATGATCGAATTTGTCCGACCTAGATTAAACAAAGTTTAGACATTAGTTATATGTCTGAAAGTCAAGTCCAAACACAAAATTTTTGTTTGGTTTAAAATCATATTCTGGTCTAAACACAAAAATCTAATCCGATTTACTTGTCTGAACCATAATTCGAAATAAGTTATCGTTTGATTTATTTGTCTGAATTTAAACCAATCAGGGTTTGATCAATTAAGTACGCCCGAAATACAATCCGTATTAAGATCCGAACATATAAATATTTTGTAAACACGTATTGTTCTTCAACCCAAAACTAATTTCCAACCGATTTTTTTCGTCGCCCCTAAATCTAAGCATCCAACCACCTTCTGTAGTTACTATTCAATTAACAAATAAAATTATCATATTTTAACATTCTTTTTTAAAAAATAATGTTGAATGTTGAGTGATAAAATTAATATGGGAGGAAATAAATAAATAAACGGGTTGTTGCTGGGGGACAAACCGACAAGGTGGGACCTAGTGTGCCACGTAAGTCGGCAGGGTACGCTGCTTGACCGGAAGATCTAAGATGGGGTATTGGGATCCGACCCGACCCGACCCAAACCAAACCAAACCCCCGCCCTTCTTTTTTCTTTTCCGATTTTTAAGTCCGAGACAGCTCGACACTTTTTGTTAAGAGTACTTGCAATGGTGTTATTTTATCTGGACTAACAAATATGTATGGGGTTTTGTGTTTTGCTGATGTGGTTGTATTGGGTTTTGTGTTTTACTGATGTGGCTATATTGGGAGATGTGTTTTATATTGAAAGATTGTGTTTTAGTGTAGTTTTATTGGGGACAACATGGAGGGCATGAGAATTTGTTGTCCACCATGTTGGGTGGGAAGGAAAATGTATAGGAATTTGTGTTTTGTTGATGTGATTATATTGGGAGATGTGTTTTGTTGATGTGGTTGTATTGAGAGACGTGTTTGCCTTGACTTTTTATGTAATAGAAGTGGGACCCAATATAAATTTTTGCTGGGCTAGCAAATTAACACTACTGAAGTTGCTCTAAGAGTGGGATAAAAAGAACTTTTTTCTTTTGCAAACTCACGAGTAGAGGTCAACATCGGGCCGACCCTGTTTTTTGGGTCCTGGCCCAGGCCAGACCTGGCCTGGGCTCGATTTTTGACTTTATAATATTTATATATGTATTTTTTTTGAGAAAAAAATATTATATAATATATGTGCATGTGTAATATATATGTATTATATACATGTATATGTATATATATTATGTATATATATACCCACGTACATTGTAAATATAATATATATATATATGCAGACAGTGCACACTGCCCTGCTGTCTGTATATGTATATATATTATATATATAATGTATGTTGTCTAGTTGGGTTTAGGCCGAGCTTCGAGCTCGGGCGAACTAAAATTGGCCCGAGGTGTCGGGCTTCTGGCCAAGCCCCAGAAATGGAGCTCATGCCTGCCCAAGGGTTCTGGGTCTCGCTCTCCAAACCAGATATAATTTTGGACCGGGTCAAATGGTGAGCCCTACTCACGAGCTCACTCGCCCAATATGGGATCGCGTGGTGTACTACAACTTATAAGAGAGAGTAGGGAAAGATATTGTACGGGAGTTGCTTTAAATGGAATGTAACGGGTTTTGAGTGGGATATTCTTTTTTAGTTAAGATTAGACAGACAGCCAGCTTTTCTTTGCTCCATTTTGTTTCTCCCACCCCAACAATCTCTCCTACCTTCCACCTCCCCATACTTTGTACATATCAGTTTCCTACCATTCACATTATCAGATTGTGATTATATTTTCCAATTTTAAAACATTTGAAGATAATTGAACGTTTCGTATAGTCAACCGGAATGAGAATGAAAATAGGAATAACAAAGATTCCAATGTTTGGTTGGTGAAAGAATTGTGACAGGAACATTGTATTCCAATGTTCGTGTAGTGAACAAAAATTGTACCTACTTTGGCTGAATACTCTCTTGTGCTAAGAGACTGTATTCCAATGTTTGTGTAGTGAACAAAAATTGTACCTACTTTGGCTGAACACTCCCTTGTGCTAAGAGACTGTATTCCAATGTTTGTGTAGTGAACAAAAATTGTACCTACTTTGGCTGAACACTCCCTTGTGCTAAGAGACTGTATTCCAATGTTTGTGTAGTGAACAAAAATTGTACCTACTTTGGCCGAACACTCCCTTGTGCTAAGAGAGGTTGTTTGGTTGGTAGTTTCTCCATGATCCGACTGCCCCTAATCCTAAAAATAAAGATGACTAGTGAGCCTATCGATCGTGCTTTGACCGCAGACACTCCGATACTCAAGTAAAAACTAGATCCCAAAACAGAGAATAGAAGAAATTAACCCTAATCGAAGTTAGATCAGACGATATTTATGAATGACGGGCATAACCCAGAGAAGGGGAAAAAAAAAAGTGACATCACTAAGTAAGACCTACATCAAGCAGTCAAATATGTGGGCGTGAACCGAAACTTACCTTGCGAAGCTTGCAAATGTCGCGGGGTGAAGCCTGCGACGGGAAATGGTGAGAGGAGAGGAAGGGAGCAACGCGAGTTTGAGGTTAAGAAATATGAGGGTATATAATATATGACTATGGAACTGTTTCCCCTTTTCATTACCAGGTTCTAAAATCATCACATGGCCTTGTTCATGGGTTGTATGGGTCTTCTGGATTTGGCTCACTGAACATGTAACTGGTTCCAGAGAAGATGAGGAAAGACAGAAGTTAAGATCAGTTTCAGTAGTCCATTCTCCATGAAGTGCCATGACCAGTTTAACCAAGATGCTCATCTTAAGTAAGATTAAATGAAATAAAATACGACGAATGGATAACCAAGATGCATGAAACTTAACATCTGAAGAAAAAGTTCCAAAAATGAATTAATAAATATATCAACCTGAAGAACCTTCATCAGTACATTGAAAATTTCTTATCAGAACAAATGAGCTCAAAATTGAAAACGCATTACCCATTACAGTAACTTAGTTCACTAGAAGAAAGAAGAGTCAAACTAAGCGATTTATAATCGCAACACATCTCATTGAAAACTCAGGTTCTTGAAAATATCATTATGTAATTCTTGAAACTAACAAAGATGAGTAAGCTGAGTTTGCAACTGGCTAAGAACCAAAACCTGGATTTCCCCCAAACGTTAGAAGAATCTAAGCTGCATACTCCGATTGATAATGTCCACTCCTTGATACCTGGTGAGCTGACAACCCTCTGTCTTGGCGAGGACTTTGTCTATGATAGCCATTTCCTCTCATTCTGCTGTACTCCCGGTCACTTCCATCGTAACCACTTCCCCTACCTAAACTTCGAGCGCCAAAATGTCCCCGAGGAGCATCTGTTTGATAGCTGCCCCTTCCTCTACCCCTCCCTCCTGTCCAGAACACGAGCACCGACAAAGTTACAACAGAAGATTGTGATTGTCATAGAAAAAGTAGATATCCCTTTCATTATGCTACAAACAAAATAAATGGAAAAGCAAACAAGTGCCACAGTGGCAGGTATCCTGCCAGAAGGAGGTGTCTTAAGCCCACATTGCTAAGAGGTGTTTCTGAGGTTTTATCCTAGATCCCTAAGCATGCTACGAACAGAAGCTAGCTCAAATATTTCTACTGTCAATCATGTAGTGCTCAATTGGCCAAGGAGGGTAAAAGTATGGCTTCATGGTTTGTGTAGTAACTTTTTTACTAGTATTAGTATATGTGCCTTGCAACTTCTGGTTGCACCGCCTTGGTACCCACTAATAAAATCTTTTGCTTCCACAAATTTTTTTAAAGCATACTAAGCACTGTTTCTTCATGAAGAAATATGTCATGAATGGCAATTATAAGTTGAGACAAATAATAATTATATTTGTCCAACCAAACTCATCCAGTGTGATGACACGAGTTTATTTTATATTCCCCAAAAAGAACATTATGATTTATATTAGTTCAAAACACGGACCATTTCCATCCAAAGTATCACACCGGATCCAATAACGCTTTAAACTAGTCAAGTATGGGAAGGCTCAACAACTCAACTTCAGGTCAAGCTCACTCGAGAAGCCTCTCTCACTCAACAAGGTCACATCAAATCTGGTCAAAATGTCAATCAAACTGCAATAAACTTTTAATGCACCAGTAAAATCCAGTGAATTTAGGCCCTTTTAACACGTGCATAAACAATTTTGACAGGAATTTAGAAACATACTTCCCACTCGGTAGGGGATGCTGTTTGGTCTCCGCTCTTCAATGTATACTGGTCGTCCGGCAACCTGTGCAGTGCCCACCTACAGAGACAACACAAGGGGCACACAAATCCAGTGAGAAGGTCCCTGCCCAATGTCTCAATTAATAAGGTCCCTATTAAACTAAATCAACAACGAAATTAAATATGTCAAAATTGATAGGTCAACCCCTATACAGCTTCTTGATACAAACTTATTGACGTGGCCAACAGCTGCAGTGTTTCCGAGTATGGAAATGACTTCCTTGCAAAGTCAAGAATCTCATCCTTCCTATCATTTAAGATTTCTGAAGACCGGACATCTTGGTAATCCTTAATTCCCTAAAAATAATTACAAGCCTCGTGCAAAACCAGGGCCTGATAGAGGTAGTATGGAATTGGAGTCTACAATGTAAGCCCATTTTAAATCTAACATTTAAGGTATTTTGCTTATAAAAAGATAAATTAAGGTCTTTAGTAAATCCTATAACTCATAAACCATAATTGAGGCCTCTGTGTTTTGTAGAGTACATCATACCCTGACTGCGTTATGAACACCCGAGATATCTTCAAATTCGACAAAAGCATAGCATACACCAACATCCTGCAGAAAAAGAAGTGTTTAGCTCTAAAGAAGAAATGCAAGGAAAAGAAGGTTAACTGAGTGCACTAGGTTCCCATCAACACTGTGGGGTTTGGGCAAAGCAGATATACACTGTTTACCTTGCATTACAAAGCAGCTATGAACAAATGCAAGAATATCAATTAAGATAACCCAAGGAAACAAACCTTGCGACTTCGGATCACAACGCCATCAGGCTTGATCTCACCAAATTTCCTGAATTCTTCCTCGATTTCAGCTTCTGATGTAGTAGGTAGCAAGTTTCTCACATAAACGGACTTGACTTCATCTGAAACATTATCGAGTAATTAATACACCAGATATCCTCAAAATTTTACCACTTAAGTTGTCGAAACAACAAAATACAAGGAAACCATTTACTTTTTGGAAAACAAACAGTTGTAACTTATTTCAGAACTATTCAAAGTCGAAAACAAAAACAGCCCTCGGTTTCTACTGCTGAGTGGTATCTGTTGATATCATTAGTGTACAAAGCACAATAACAAAAAATAATTGCAAACCTTCATCTTCAATGGCCGAAAACTCTTCCATCGTCTCTC
This sequence comes from Tripterygium wilfordii, assembly GCF_013401445.1. NCBI lineage: Eukaryota > Viridiplantae > Streptophyta > Magnoliopsida > Celastrales > Celastraceae > Tripterygium > Tripterygium wilfordii. The sequence continues at coordinate 2,485,153 of NC_052232.1, read as the reverse complement.
CTCCAGACCACTCAAATGCATCTGATGATGCAACTGCTTGCTGAGTGGCCTGCGAAGCATGGTTTGATTCCAAAGCAGGCAGCGCATTTTTGTTAACGGTAGGCTGAGGAGAAACTGATGTTGCAGATTGCACTTTAGCTACCCGCAGCTTCAAATTAAGATATAAAAATAAAAATAATTAGTACCCCAAATATAAGGTACTCTATAATCACAAATGCAAGTGCATATGGTGGCTCTGTATAATAGTATAACAACGAAGTTACTCATTATAGTGCATACAATAGAAGCATAAGTGTGCTTTTGGGGCTCTCCAACAGGTTCCTCGACAGAAGCAGGCAATTGATCTTGCACAGTTTTGAATGAATTTTGAAATGTACCATTCTCTTCAGCAGCATTGTCAACCAGAACAGTCTCAGGTTCTGGTACTTGTTGCAGCTCTTGCTCTGTGAAACTATAATTGTCAATAGGACCATTTTCTCTGAGATCAGCAGGGACCACAAAATCCCTTGCTTGAATTTCTCCACCCAGCAAATAATTGGAAACTGCAAAACCGTCATATTACAAACGCAAAAGAAAGAGTACATTCTTTTATCTTTTGATATGCACTAACATCTAATCATAAAAAAGAAAATCTTATCACAAGGTCAGCTGAAGGCATTTTATCAATGCATTTTTTGTGGGTTTTTTCCCGGGTGGGGGGGTTCTCACTTTATCAATGCATGTTTAGAGACGCATAAAAGTAACTCATATTAGACTTCAAATGTGATTGCTGGACAGAAAGGGGGGATAAAATAATTTTTTTGCAGCAAACAGCACCGTTTTTATTTCATCATCACCAATTACTTCAATCCAAACTAACTTATTCTATCTAGACAACATTTGTCGTCTTCTATGATCAGCAATATTCTCACAGTTAAACACAGATATATAATCACGCAGCTTTACAAAGTTATATTAGCAAGCTATATTCATAAAAGCCTTCACATCTTTGTTGGAACACATAAATATTTTGTCATTACGCCAAGCGATTGTGAGAGTCAAGAAATCCATATCTCTCTTCCACTCAGGTAACATTAGGATACCTGGCTCTGCAATCATAGAAGAAGGGTTAAACTTCGCATCCAGGTTGCTCTGGGCTAATAAAATGGCAGGATGATGGTGAATTGGTTCCTCATCAACGAAGTGAAAAATGTCATTAAGGACAAAATAACCTTTCTCCTGAGGAGCAAGAAAAAATGTCTGCATAAATTTCCCCTTGCCACTTAAATTCTTTACTTGCACAGAACCGGAAACCATCACAAGAACACCTCCATTCCAAGATTCCAGTGAATGCGCTGTCTTGATTTCAATACCCGTATAATTGAGCGACAATATGAGTGCATGAATTTGCTGTAATAGTCAAAGATGATAAGAAGAAAAGTAATCCAATAGCTCTAATCATTACAAAGAAAAACAGAAGGTGAACCAGAAAAGGCTGTGTCAAGGAAGCATTTACAAAAAAAGCAGAAAAAGTACTTTCAATTTTAAGACAAATAACATCAACTACTATGAACTATGGTACACCTATGACTTACATGCTAACAATGAGCATGTAATAGTGAGTGGATGAAGAAACCCTCATTTTATTTATTTATTTAGTCTGGTTTTGATAAACAACACACCCTCATGTTATAGCAACCTTTAAAAGCCTATAGCCACCCAAGACTTAAAATTTAAAAATGTGTGCAAGACTAAATTTTTAAGCACTTGTCCATTAAACTTTTAACATGCTCATTTACAATAAGGTTGTAGAATGCATAAGTTTCACAAAATCAATTCTCAGAATAATTGCAGCATTGATAAGAGGACCAACCAAAAACACATATACGTATGAATCAGCATATAAAACAAATTTATGTTGAAATTTTTAAGAAGGTAAACTCCAGTTGCACAAGGCTCCGGAAGTAAAGGCAGAGTAGAAGAAGGGTAAACGTACAAACCCATACCCCGACATTACAGAGAGCTTGTTTCAAAGATTTGAAGCTGTGACCCCTAGGTTGCATCGAAGGAACTTTGTCCACCACACCAAGTTTTATCCTTGTTTATTTTGAAATTTCAACAAAGTTAATTCTGACTAGCCAACCATCCTAATGACTGACTCCAGTCTTTTCTATCTTCACACTCTTCAGAAATACTAGTTCTCCTGTGTTACCTCCACGAAATGCACATCAAAATAATTCCCTCATCTAATCAATATGTTTTTTTACTATTTCAGAATTTAGAACACCACAACGATAGTACGATGACCAAGTGAAATCAACCAATGTAATAAAAGGAACACACTCTCAAAAAACTTTGAAAGGAAGAAAAAAAAAAAATTTGATTAGTTGGAACCAGACAGCCCTTTCAAAATTAATAATAAATGAACACCAAACATCATTACTAAAATAACACAAAAACAAATCTTTTAAATGGGCCAATTACATTATCTATTGTCTATTGAACATTTTACATTTGGTGACCAGACTCAAGCCTGTTCACATTACAATTTTCTACCACACGCATAACCGTTGACCAACTCAAGCATTTCACTTGGGAAAGAAATGAAACAGAGAAGTCGAGAGGTACCAGCATCCCGGTGGCAGTTTCTCTGGTGGTTCCATCAATCCGAAGCATTGTGCTGGCGTCACTGTAAAATTGGTGCACAAAGTCCGGCTGCGACTGAAGTACCTGATAGTACTGACCCACAAAGTACGTCCCCACCTGACGACACCCAATCCACGATTAACACACAAATATCAACAATAGAAAACCCGATAACATAGAGAATCAGATATAGGACAAAAAAAAAAGTGAAAAACCTGAGCAGCAGTGACCGGAATCGGAAACGGAGTGGTCATTTTCAAAAAACCCTCAAAAAACCCTAGATCCAAAATGCCCCTCAAGATCTGCACCACCAAACAAAAACATATACAGATAAAGAAGAAATAAAGGGAGAGATGTGAGAAATGATGTGGTTTAGGGAGAGACCTCTGAGGGATAGATTTGATAGGAGATACTCTCCACTGGTTTTTGAGTTGCTGAATTTGGCTTTCTTGTTGTTTTGTGTGCGCGTATGAGTTGTTGCTGCTGCTATATATATATATACACACACACATACATATATCACTTGCTGCTCTTTTTGGGTATTTAGCCGTCGCCAATCTTTATTGCGTAAAAGTCTCCATTAATTTCATTTCACCTTAAATACTGAAAAAAGAAGCAACTTTTCTCTGTTATCCCTACTCTGCCCTGTGCTCACCACTTTCCTTCTCTGTTATCCTGTGCTCAGAAGACATTATAGTAGTAGGGGTTATTTCTATTTGGCACATTTAAGTGGGTATTTTAGTATACTTATATTGTTAGATATGAGATGTCTATTGTCACCTATTAAGTTCTTATTCAAATGGACTGACATTGGGTTGAACTTCCTAGATATAAGGTTTCATTTACATGTATTGAAGATAACATTTTTACGTTAAATAATGAAAATAAATGGGGTTATGTTGTAAATACACAACGCTAAATGTTTTCTCTCGAGGTCGTGGGTTTGATTTCTACTGAACTCGTACATGGAACTAACAAGATTGAAATCCTACATAGGATTGACATAACCCAACAAAATAGCTTTCAAGCAAAGTTCATCTCCTCTCACATTGTAGATGCGTTTTCTAAACCTAAGAACTAATGAAGACGATCCGTGAAGAATAAATTTGTGCGGACCCGTGACCCAGAGCGGACAATATCTTCAATGTGTTTTTGCTAGGAATTTCAACATGAACTACCATGTGCTTGCTTGACTTGTGTGCTTTGCAGGCTATTACGCGGGCTCATGAATCTACTCACAATACACCAAAAGAGTGTCACTGTGGATTCTCATATCATAAAATAATAATTAAGAATGTACTCATTTTAATAAATGAGCAAAAAAAATTTTAAATTTTTATCATCTTTCCCTACAAGCATTGTTTTTTTTACTTCACCAAAATATTTACGTAACCACATTAGGTTACTCAACTCTTTTAAAATATCTTGACAAGTGATAAGGTGTGAATATGAAGAGTTGAAGTTGAGTCTCGTAGCATATTGTAATATTCCTAGAGTTATATATTAATTGTATTCAATGTATCATACTCATATTATATTTTTGTTCAAAGGTTAATATCAAAGTCAAGTGATTCTCTTGATAAAAAAAAAAGTTAAATTAAATTTGATATGTGACCTTGAATTTAAGCTTAGTTTGGGATATTCCTGAGTTCAAGCTTGATTTGACTAATTAAAAACAGGCTTGACTCGAATTGCCATGCCATTAAAAGTTGGGAACATTTTTGCACAATGCGAAAGATTAGATCTTTTGTCCATGTGTGTGTGTGTTTTTAAGGCATCCAAATAATCAAATTGGGAGACAGCATATCACATTAGATGTAATTGCCAATATAACATGTTTTTCCAATGTTGGCTTAATAGATAACATTTGCTTCATCAGCCAATCACGTTCTTTACTGCTTGACCTTTGTATCCTATCAAAACACATTTGTCAACCATGACACAATGATACTAAGAATTTCTTTAGATTCATCAACTAAACTAGATGGTAACTTTAGTACTCATTCTCCCATCACCAATAAGTCATGAATTCGAGTGAGGGAGGCGAGATATTATTCTAAAATAAATGAGGGGGAGGATATGAATTTTCTAAAGAGGTACCACAAAGCGAACAATACCTTGAATGCAAATTTCGCATCCACATAAAAGACGTCTTTTATGTGGATGTAGAAATTAGGTTTTCTTACCTGTCATTTCAGTCCAACTAAGGAAGTGTGCACTTTGGACCCTCTCGGACCCGCACGTATTTATTTCAGGGAATTATCATGCCTCCTTCACTCGAACACATAATCTCTTTAGTTTGGGAGAATGAGTGTCCAAGTGACCAACTAGTCATTGTGGATAAATAAAAATGGCATGCTTAGTCAGCATGACATGTGGCACAAAGAGGGAATACCTCACATAGAGGAATTTCCTAGAATCAACCCACGAAGTTGAATCAAGATGGATCCTCACATCTCAACAACCCAACGCCAAGATCATAACAAACCCAACAAATGGGATATGATAATCCCAACAAACGTATCACAATGCCTATAAAAATGAACTATCAAATTGAGACGAGGTATGACTCTGAATTGTAACATTAGATACTTAATTAATTATTAGAGATTCACCGTCTACGTCACAGCTTGGACCCCAACTGTTGACGTGTAAGTCGTGTAGATTTTTGCATAGACAATTTGGCGTCGTCGTCGTCTGTGGGAAGAGTACTTTTTCAATGAATCTCTAAGCTACATCATTACAGTAATACCAGAGAGAATCGAGGTTGGAGGAAGTAAATTACTAGAAAGTTCAAGACACCAAATAAGGAAAACTAATGAAATCAGCTAGTAAGGAGTTAGGCTAAATTGCTTATTCCGATTAGTTTCTCGTCAAAGGATTATAGCCCCCACGTCGTAATTTCGCTAGAATTGAATTAAAAATCTTAGAATATAGTGAGCCCTAGCATTCAATCTCATGTAAATCAGCTTGAATCATGTCAAAGTAGAATGATGAAAACCTTATCTTAGCAGAATTAAGAAAAATGTTGGGTTGAGAGAAATCTCTCAGCTTTGAGATAGTCTCCTTTTTTTGTTTAATTTTATTGATCATCATACTATGTTACAAGCCGACTTATATAGTCGTAAGCATAGTAACGAATCCTACTTAATTGGAAATACTAAAAGCTATAAAGGATACATCCCTTAAAGTCCTCCTAATTAATAGGCTAAATTTATTGAAAATAAATACTAATCATATAAAAGAAAGTTGACTATTAGAGTTGCACTAACGCTGACAACTTCAATGAAATCTCTCTGATTCGCTCTTCCACTGACTTATTGAACAATTTCCTTTCATGCACGTTTGCTTGCATGGCTCCCAAGCCCATTCCTTCACGTCTAACTTGATCACGCTTCTGCCTTGTCTTGATTCTTCGAACTCGATTATAAGCATTCTTAAGCCACATTCTTGGGTTCTCATCACAGAAGCATAACATAGAGCAGCGAGAGAGAAGAAGGAAAAAGAGGCGATTATGCACCTTAGAGAGGGGATTGCTCAACTCTGTGGATTCTGTCAATTTGGGCGGAGAGGTATTGAGATGCAGCGACTTGGATGGAGAGGCGTTGAGGTGCGACGACTTGGGCGGAGAGGCGCGGCAAGCTAGATGGAGAGATTGAGAAATCGTGAGGAAGAGAATAAACAGATACAGATTCTGTAGTCATGCTACAAGTCTAGCCCAAAAGAGAGCCTTGTCTGTATTATACCGACTCTGTTCAGTAGAGCCACTTTTTAACAAATCTCTTGTTTTAGTTATGCATAATAGAGACTCACATTGTTTTATAGATAACAGCGACTATTTCTCCTACATTGCTTTGTAAGAGAGAGCAGCAAACAGCATCTTACAAATGGGCCTTGTTCTTTTAAACTCCAAGAGATTTGTTTGGCCCATGTAAGCAATTTATATCCTTATTAATTCTAACACTGATTTTCATGAAAATAAATTCATGGTTCGATCAATTTATTTACGTATTTTCACATCAATCTATGACTTTGATGTCGGAATGTTTTTGTTTATTTTTTTCCTCTGAAGAAGCCTAAAATTTCATCTGGACTCCATTACAAAGAAAGAAGCCCAAAGGCCAAAACCTTGGGCTTTCACAAGCCCATTGGAGGTTCTTGTCTTTTTGAGAAACCTCCCCATTCGCATATTTAGTTTAAAAAAATATTTATCAAAAACCCAAAAAAACTGCCTTTATTCGGAAAATCTAAAACCCTAATCGGCCGGTCTCTGTCTACTGTCTCTCACAATGGCGTCTGCGGGCAAAAGGCGATTGTCTATATCCAACGCCAGCAGCGACGACGCAGGGATCATCACGCGATTCACTCGCAGCGTATCGGACTCTCAGATCGTTGACACGACAAAACGGGCGGCGGGGGACGCGGCGGTCGTGGCCAAGAAGCTGCTGAAGAGCACCGGGAAGGCTGCTTGGATCGCAGGGACAACGTTCCTGATCCTCGTGGTACCCCTCATCATTGAAATGGATCGCGAGCAGCAGTTCAACGAGCTCGAGATACAGCAGCAGAGCCTCCTCGGTCCCCCGCCACCGGCCCAAGTCCAGCTTCCAAAGTGAACTCTCGATCTCTCAGCTGAAGACGAGACAGTTACAGGTTAGGGGAAGGACCCTTTGCCTTTGATTTGAAATTTCACTGTGATTTCGAATTTCTATGAAAGGATGTTGAGTTAGGGTTCCATTATTTGAGCGATTCATGTAGTTTTTAAATAACTCTCTTGAATTATCTACTTGTGATGATTGTGGATTGAAGGTATTCGAATTTAATTTGTCGTAGTTAATCTAACCCTTTGGCAATCTTGTCAAGTGATCACAGTCCGTTAGTTAGTTGTTACGAGCTTTCTCGGATGAAAACCATAAATAATCATGAACAAGTTCTTGATTGAATAACGGTTTGTTGAGCCAGTTGTGATCAAAATCAATACTAACAATTATCAAGATTGGCATGAGGCATGAGTGATCATACTTTGCGTTTGTATCGGTTCTTGTCAGTTTATTCAGGTGTTAATGCTACATGAAGTGCTAAATTTTGTAGAATCATTTACTGACACATGGTTAGGATTTTTTTTGTATCAAGCACTCTAAATCGAAACCTGAAAATGCCCCCGTTCCCAATTCATTCACTGATAATGATGGAGTCCAATTATAAACTCTTTTTGGATTTCTGAATTGAATTATAATACTAAGAGTACTAATTGAACTCAATCAAGGGTGATTAAGCAAGAGGGTTAAGTTAATTAATTTACTGAATGTTTTATGTTTAGGAAACAAGATATTGTAGTACCTATCATCTTTTGTTGAAAAAGTGTGAGGGGCAAGTTTATTTTGTTTATGTCTAGCTTCATATCAAATATTTGAATTCCTTGGATGTTCCCCTCCCCCGCAACCCTGGTTTGATGCATCTCTGTTCCATTCCATGATATGAAAAAAAAAATCCTATGCCTATTTGCCATGCTAGCTCCAGAGCTTGGTCCGCCCGTTCCATGATGGATGCGTTAATTCTTTATCCCAACACACTAATAATCCCTCTTGTGGTCCTGTTACTTGTGGTTTTGTTTGTAAGTAAATTATTCAAACAGTTTTGGAGATGTTGTCTTGGTGCTTCCTTGCCTCTGTTCATTTGGATTTTTGAGCTTTTAGGCTGCAATGTAAATGGTGGTTAGTTATACGATTTATTTTATCTTCCTTTAGTTTTTCATTTACTTTGTGTTTCTCCCATTTATGTACATTATTGTATTGCATTTGGTGTGCAGTCACCATTTTCGCGTGGTTGAGAAAATAAATAGTGAATGAGGTTCTATTTGGTTTGGATTTTGTGTGGACTCTGGGATCAATGAGACATGCATCCAAGTTGAAACATGCTGTGGAAAGATATTAATATTTTCTTTTTGGACCCTATAAATCATTTGTTATATTAATATGTTGCACATCAATTTCCATGGGCAAGCATGTCATTAATTTATGAATGAGTTTTGATCGGGTATAAGAGTACCATATATTTGGGACAATTTGGACCTTTTAATATGAACCCAAATCATTCTCTCTTGTGATTAACTTGATTTTTGTTTGGGAAATATGGTTGGTCTCTTATACCCGATCAAAACTAATTCATAGATTAATCTCATGCTTGGCCATATTTCCCACAATTATTTCTAGTATGAAATGAGCCAATCATTCACTTTGGCATCTTGTTGAACAAAAATGTTGATATTGTTCCTCCATTGATAAAGAATTTCAATTTTTGGGAAGTATCATGATCATCCAATGAGAAGGATTTTCATTTATTCAAGTTAACGATATGAAAACCTATTGTTCTAACAACTAATTGTGGAGTTAATTATTCGGACCTTTCAATTCAGAAATTGGGAGTAGGTGCAAATTCTCTCAATATATGTCCTACCTTTTGATTTGTTATATAAAGAGGCAAATGTTCTTTTCATTGATTTGTGGGTATAAACTAATGATTTTTGAATTGTTTTTGAAAAAGCAATACAATTTTGTTTCTATCGAATTCGAAGTGCCATGCTATTATTACTGAAAAAAATTTTATATGGTGAAGGCATAGTCTTTTTTATCTCAAAAAAAACTCATTGGCGCCAAGCGTGAGGGAATGCTAAACGTTTACCCATGATTTAAAATAAAAAAAACCTAAACCCTAAAATGATTACAGCGGGGTCTCGGCACCCTCATGGACAACTATTGCTTGTATTCTTTAACGAGGAGCTGTGACAGTGTAAAATCCAGATGACCTTTCAGCCCTAATCATCCTCTTGATCTCTGTATTTCTGAAGTACATTGTAAATATGCCTGCTGCCATTTTGTTCATATTCTACAGTACAAAGGAGCTTGTGCCATATGAAACATCATTAACATTATGTCATTACAGTAGAACAAAAGAATCAATAGGAATTACACATCATGGTGTGATAAAAAAAGTGTCTTCCAATGCATTCTTGGGTGGCAACTGGTAATAGTTATTACCAATTATCTCCACAGGTACACCTGCCATTGAAAAATCTATGGTACCTGTTAACATCCCTCACAATAATCTCCCTATCAATTACTCTACAAAAATACTTGAACGCCTCATGACAGTCTCTACAAATTCTCAAATTCTTGACAATTCTTAGAGCCTTTCCTGGTGGCGCTGCTTCACTCACCACACCAAAAGCCACAGCTAACTTCTCACTGTGATACCAATGCGCTTCCCTTTTCTCCCTTTCTCCTCCATGATCAAAAACTGGTGTATACCCCAATTTCTCAATCTCCTCCATCAGCTCTCCCAACTTCCTATAAATCTCACTTGTAAGCTCATGCTTTCGATCCCCTGCCATGAATACATGAACTTCTCCTTTCACTTCAATCCAACTCCTTGCTCCTTCCTTCTTCACCCACTTATTCTTCATCATGGTTCTCACTTCAGCAACCTCGTTCCACCTTCCCGCAGCTGATAAAACATTCAAAATCATTGAATAAGCTGACTCGTCAAGCGGGTCTAACGCTAACAATTTCCTAGACATTTTTGAAGCCATGTCTGCTGCCCCATGAGAAGCACAAGCAGTAAGCAGTGCCCGCCAAACTGCAGCATCTGGTTTATGAGGCATTGTCATTGCAACACTCTCTGCCTCCTCCAACTGCCCCACCTGCGCCATTGCACCCACCAGGCAGGTATAATGCTCCAACCTTGGTTCCAACCCATAATCATTCTTCATCCTAGAGAGCCACTTTTTGGTCTCAGCAACCAAACCAGCATTACGAAAAGCTGTTAAGATAGCTAAGAAGCTAAATTCGTCAGGTACAAATCCTCGAGCTTCCATGGAATTACATAGTTCTAATACTGACTCATTATCTCCCTGTTGTGCATAACCTGACATCATGGCATTCCAGCCCACTACATTCAAGCTTGGCAAGGACTCGTCGAAAACCTGCCTGGCGTCCATGATCAGTCCCGATTTCCCATACCCGTCAATCAGGGAACTTCCTACAACAACGTCCGTATCAAACCCTGTAACCAACGCATGCCCGTGAATTATACTACACTGCTCTAACGCAGCCATTTCCGCCGCCGCACGCAATGCCCCCGCAATACTATGAACGGTTGACACCACATTATATCGTTTCATCTCGGCAAATAGCGACAACGCTTCAACGGGCCTCGAATTCTGCGCCAAGCCCACGATCGCAGAAGCATAACAGACCTCGTCCTTGTCAGTAATTTCATCGAACACCTTACAAGCATCATGGGGAAGGCGGCACTTCGCATAAAAATTGACAAGAGAGGAGGCAGTGAAGGGGTGGGAATGCAGAGAGAGCTTTATAGAAAGGGAATGGAGAGAAAGGCCGAATAAGAGGGCAGATACAGAGGCGGCAGTCTTGAAAAGGGAGGCGAGTGTGCCCGGATGAGGGAGATGGGAGTTGCGCAGCATGGAGAGGAAAAGGCGGAGGGAGAGAGGGGAGGAGGAGTTGGCGGAGATGAGGGCTGTCCATGAGACGACGGTGGGTGAGAAAGGTAGATGAGAGAAGAGACGCAGAGAGTAGGGGGTGGTGGAGTAGAGCCGAATGAGAGTGTTGTAGATGGAGAGTGGCGTGTAAGGGGACTTGAGAGCCTGTGCGTGGACAATGCGAGGGTCCGTATTCGCTGCTGCCTCGCTCGCCATATTGGACGAGCTTTGCTTTGTCAAATGCAAATTCGTCTTATACAACACAATAGCCGAAGGCTAGGAACCATCATCTTGTATGCATGGGCAGTTGTACTAGGCCCATGGGCTAAAGTCTAATTCCGATAGCTCAAAAATGTAATTTGAGCCCGGCCCGTCATTTGATTATCTCTGATTCTCTAGTGAGATCTTGCATTGCTTCCTAGGGGTGAATATTGGGCCGGGTTCCGGGTTATCGGTCCGGGTTTGACCCGACCCGATATTTTTTTAGAGATGAAGACCTGGTTCGATAACCCTGTTAAAAATTATCGGGTAAACGGGTTTCGGGTTACCGGGTTCGGGTTTCGGGTTACCCGGTAAAACCTTACACAGAACAATGGTTGAAAAATCATATTCGTTCTCGAGTCGCCCTCGCTCGTTTGCTTGCCATGAAGAAAAAAAATGCAAACCCGTTCTAGATGGACAAGAATTATACAGTCCAGATCAATCAAAAATGATAGAAGCCTTGCATTGTTTACTTTATTGAAAAACTATGGAAACACTTTGGCAACCACATGCCCACACGGTAACACTAGTAGATCCAAACCCACACTAGCAGATCTAAAGAAATGGAGGAATTTCATTACCCACACTAGCAGATCTAAAGAAATGGAGCAATTTCAGATCCACAAACATGGTATTACCTCAAATTAGAAAGTAATGTCTCTTCAATTACAGCTATTATGGTGGCAGAATAGTGAAGCTGAATAAGGTTTGGCACAGAGAGAAGGAAAGGGCAATATAGTTTGGGGTTGACGACTTGTCGTAGGCAGCAATCGATGGAGGTGTGATGTGTCAAGATCCGTTGATTCAGCCTTCCATCAGTCTTCCACTCTCGTTATTGAAGTATTGGGTTTTACTCTTGGTTTTCTTGTATTTGCCTAGTCTCCATCTAATCCCACATCGTATTTACAGAGAGAAGCAAAAGGGAATTTGCTTTAAAACCACAAATAGGCCATCAAGTAAAAATATATTTTATTTTAATAATTTTCTAATTGGGTTATCGGGTGACCCGATAACCCGAAAAATACAAAATTACTAACCCGGGACCCGACCCGGTTTAAGAGTTTTCGGGCAGGGTTTGGCCCGGACCGATAAGAAAAGTATCGGGTCTACCCGATAGGCCCCGGGTCGGGCCGGGTCACCGGGTCTGTCCGGGTTTTTAAACCCTATGAACACCCCTATTGCTTCCTATATGTGGATTATGCTTTTCCCAAAGTAAATCAAGAGCCAAAAGAGGAAGCAACACTTGCACAATGGTTGCATTTTAATGGCCCATGGGTGGATGGTATTTGATGTCCCTTTTAAATGGTCATGAAAAAAAATGGTTTTCAATTGACGGTATTTGTTGGGTCCAACTCGCAAGCATGGAACACAGATTGAACTCCACCTCTATTACAGAAAAAAAAAAAAGAAAAAAAAAGTAAATCAACAAATTTATATGATTATACATGTAACTTTTTATTCTCATTCTCAACCATCTCAACGAAAACATGTCACTCAATGCATTTTGTTTTTCTCAATAGTATTGCATCATTGTGGTTACTTTTTACCAAATACAAACTACAAAGCTTCTACCTTTAAGCTCTTTGTTGGATAGGTGGAACCCAAGACATACGTTTATGTTGTCAACACAACTAGTAATATGGAAGATTCTTCCTTCCTTTACTACCAAGGTGTGCTTTTACCTTTCACACTTTGTTTGTTTGTACCTATAAATTTGAGCTCAGTTTAGCAAGAAAAAAGGGAAAAAAGAAAAGAAAAGAAACACATGCAAATTAGAAGGCGAAAATGTTGAAATGAACACATACGATTCATGTGAAATCGTGAATTTCATATGAAATGGTTATAATTGAGACAAAAAATCATTCAGATACTGAAAAGTTTTACAAACCCTGAAACCCCAAAGCAGAAGACTTCAACAAGAAAAAGTCAAAAAGACTTGTGAGGGCGCTCCCACAGCTGTTGCAGCATCAGAGAGACAGTCTGTTGGTGGGCTTCCAGTCTTTTACGAAGCTGATGCCTTGTTTGACCAAATCACTCATACCATAACTAAAGTCCAAACACACTCAGCTGGCAACTGCATATAATCATACATAACATTATCATTTCATGAACAAACAAATAATGCACTCCCCCAACACCCCAACTCTGCCATGTGAGTGGCTTGGCTTGCCTGCACATACTATGTTACCAACTTTTTTCTCTTTTTTTTTAACCGAAAATTATACAAATTCATCCTTTCCCACCAAACAGTAAGATAAGATGGGGCAAAAGTTTAGCTCGTGAGGATAAGGTGCGCTAAAGCGTAGGTTGTGAATCAAACTCGTAACTTTTTAAGTACATATGATTTGACCCCAAATAGATTTATCAACTAAATTATCACCCAAATGATTCGCCAACCCCTCACAACGACAATGTATTCACAAAACTCCTTTTTAAGTGATATTAGTATCACAAGGGTGAATATATTCCCAGGAAGCTATTTTTCCTCTGAATTCTGGGATGATTGCAAGAGGAAGGAGATGGTGGTTGGTGAAAATTTAAAAAATTTCTTAGGTAGTACTGTGGCTATACTTTTATAATAATAGATGATATATGAAATAATTAACTAAGATATGTTACTATATTACATGTTGAATCCATGAGATTAGTCCATTTCTGGCTGCATCCACCTGACACAATCTCACAGGACAGAAGCAACACTAATTAAGGAATTAAATAACATAACCAATGCAATAGTAAATTGTGAATCTAGGGATGCAATCCCTTTCAAAACCCATCAATGCTAAACAATAATACTTCACTGTATTGGTATTGGAGTCAGTAGATTTGAGAGAGAGAGAGGGAGGGAGGGAGAGACTTTTCAGTTTTCATAAAGAATAAAGTGACGAAAAGAGAAAGCATGAATCTGCAGGAAGAGGGGAAAGAGACAATAATCACATGACAATTGGCCAAAAACCTATTACTCTCATAACCTCCTTCCTTCCTCTGCAACTACAAAATGACAAAACATTCATTCTATCTCTTGCATTCAATTCCTTTTCACAAAAATTCCATACCTCCATCTCATTCCCCAACTGGTTTTTTCTAATTACTGTTTAGTCACCAATTCTGGTAATCACAAAATTTCTTTCTCCTTTAGCAGAAGAAAAAAATGTAGTAAAATTAAATACAACCGCAAAAGAAAATTCTCTTCAAAGCTGTAATCCATCAATTCACCTGCTATTCCCCTCAAAAATCTGCAACAAAAAATAAGAAATACCCACAAGTCAGCACTCAGCACCACAGAGTAGAATCAAGATAAAGATTTAATGTAGGGAATGTTCATACCATCATGTTTCTTCATTAAATTTCTTGCAAACAACAAGCAAATAACCAGGAATCCCACTCCTACTGCCCCTCCCAAAATTATAGCCACTGTCTTCCCTGTATTCTGGCCTGTTCCTTTGTCACTCAAAACAAATCCCCAAATCAAAACATTAAAATATGCATTTGAGGAATAGAGAAAATGACTAATACTCGTTAAGATTTTTTCTACAAGTAAGGCAGCAATCTAACTAGCCTTGAAAGAGGAAAAGCAATGCATATCTTAGCTTAAGATTCAAGATTTCCCTTTTGCTTTATTTTTTTACCTGATGGAGAAGAAGAAGATGAAGAAGAAGAAGATGATGATGATGATGATCTTTTGGGAACCCCATTTGGATAATAACTGAAGCTAACATAGCATTTGTGCAGATAAACTTGGCCTGAAATAGCACTACCACATTCAACCTGAACTCTCTGAGCAGCATTCTTCACACACTCCCCACAATCTGCATCCCCCACATCTCCCTCACACTGTCCCAAAGCATAAAGAGATTCATAGCTTGTGGTATAGAATCCATGACTACTAGCAACCCCATTTTCCATCATTGAAAGGACTGTATCCCTCTTCTCCTCAAACCCAGCCCCTGCCACATTTGTTGAACCACAACTCTTGTACAACATTTCCATGCCTGAAATCTGAGCAAACCCAGCAACCTCATAGAGCATGTAGCACCCATAAAGCTGGACTCTTGCCGCAACGGTCTTGCCACAAAGTTTGTCTGACAGTTCAGGAAGATTGCTCACACATTTGTAGCAGTCACTATTTGTGAGATCTCCTCTGCATTGGAAGAGACCAGTGATGGTTGTTTGGCCAGACCCACTAGTAGTTTTGAAGAATTTGGCCTTGGTGGATTGCGAGACCAAGGTACCAAAAAGGGCAGATAGAGCTTGAGAGTAAACCCCAGTTGGATCTGAAAGAGCCTGCTTTGCACAACCTTTGTAAACCAAGGAGTTGTAGTCAGTGGCAGATTCAGTGACAGTAAGACTGGTAAAGAAAACAAGAAAGAGAAGGCAAAGAACGGGTTTTGAGGGAAAACCCATTTGGGGTATTCTTCAAATGGATCCAATCATGGCTGTTTCTGGTTCTTGGAGGGATTTGGGAAATGGGTTTTGGTTGAAAAAGATGAAAATTTGAAGGGTTTCCTTCTGATGCTTTGATTTGCTGAAAGAAAAAGAGAAGAGCTTTTGTTTTGGTCTGGGTTTTCTGGTTATTTTGGGCTTCAAAACTTTCCCTTGAATGGCTTACCTCTGTAGATGTGCAGAGAAGAGATGAGGGAGGGTATCTTTTTGCATTTCACAAGGAAGAGTACAATGTACTGTTTGATAAATAAATTAATTTAAAATACTTTTTATGGAAAGGGTGAACCATTTGTCTTGTTTTCATATTGGTTTTTTAAAATATTTTCAAGGGAATGAGAACAAAATGACACTCATAAAATAATTTTTCAAATTGAGAAGTATTCTCTCTCTACAAAAGTGTGAGGAGGTATGAATGCAGAGAATCTGATTTTGTTGGGGGAGGTCAGTGTATCAAGTTTGACTGAAGTACATTGTATACAAATTATACATATAGATTAGGGTTTGAATAATTGAATTGAGCAAATCTTTTAACTCCTTTAAAGAAGATGTAGTAGCTATATTGGATCTCAATTATTTTTTTTTACAAGTTAAGTAACTTAATTGTGTGATGTTTAATAAGTGGAGTCCACTATTCTTAGATAATTTGTCTGCCATTTTAAATGAATAACCAGTGGTAATTTATATCCTAGATATGTGTCATCTTAATAAATTTCATCCATTATAAAATTTCTCATCAAAAGTTTTTTTTTTTTTTTTTTTGAAATAGGGGTTTGAGAAGGGAGTAGATTCGAACCCACTATCTAATGGGTGAATGATCTCCCTTATGTATGTGATTATCGTTCAACTAATGACTTACTTGCCCTCATCAAAAGATTTGTACAAGAAAGGAATCATATTTATATATAAAACTATGTGGGTGACATATGCATTAGAAACATATTAGATATCTAAAAAAGAAAACATTTTATAATTAATCTAAAAGATTGTCGCGAGGTCACCATTGATGACAGAGTTGAAATTGTACTCGATCATGTTGAGGAGCACAAAGAGGCTGCAGAGAGAGGGTGAGAGTGAGAGAGAGTGGCGTAGATAACGCTAAAAATCAGTGGTGTAGATCTTATTACAAATACATCTAGTGGTTATCATTAACAAATTAAAATAATATTAAGGTATTAATATATCTGTTGGTAATCCGTAAAAATATTGGTGTTGAAATTTCGTGACCGTTAGCGGTAAAGATTTTAGCGATAAAAATACTATACCGAAGAATTGGTAATGGTATATCAACACACTCTCCTTTTTCAATAACCAAAGAGTAGATAACGATACGATATTCAATATTTTATCAATACCATGACAACCCTAGATTAAGAAAATGCTCCGACTCAGTAACAAGTTGGGTAACCAAATTTGGTGATCCACATTTGTTAGATGCAAAAATTGATCGAAAGGAGACGTAAAATGGTAGTTAGGACACATGATTTCAAAATTTGAAATTACTCATTTGGTTATTTGGATTGGAGTATGTGAATTTATTGAAAAAATTAAAAATTAAATGAGATATCAAACTACTAAAAGAGAACAAAGAACTTTTGTCGAAGAATATTTTCATTCATATTTCGTACAAAGAATTACAAAGCTATTATACTACTATAATTCTCGGTCACTAAGCAAGCAAAAAGTATAATAAACAAATTTTCTATGAATTTAGTTTTATGGTATAAAGTGTTCGGTTGCATTGATTTGATAATTTTTCTTTCTGCAGCCTCCTCCAAGGACGGTACCTCGTACCATTGAGAACACTGAACACAAGAGAGTTAGACGAAACTGTTTGCAGACCCGATGATGAAGAGGTTTCTTTCATGCCTTGTTGCCAAATGCCAATTCATTATGTTTCTCATTTCGTTTTTTTTTCACTCTATTTACGAAGTTTAGATGAGGAAAACTGCTGCTTGAAATTTTGTTGATATTTAATTTTGTAATCTGATAAGAAGAAAAGTAAAGGGGGGGGATTGAATTGCCATTAGAGAAGCAGAAAATGACCTTGATGGATTTTGGACTTGATTTTATTGTGTGAAAAAAATTTAATATTTAGAACAAAACAGACGTGACTTACTACACAAGAAAGTGAGAAACCACATGTAATTGATTAATCCTTGAGTATATGATTTGTGCATAGTCAAGGCCAGCCCTTACATCCTATGGCAGAAGTTTGAGAAGGAAATAAATTTGTTTTGGTGCAATGATGTTATTTTGTTTCATAGTCACTATAATTTATAACTAAGTATTTTCATGCTGTCATTTCTACTGCCTGCGTATTATTATTGTCTAGGAAATGTGATAATATTGTTTTCATCTTGAATTATTAGCCCATTAATCAAGGGATAAATGTTTCTACTAGATCATTATTGAAAAGTTGATAGCCAGCAAAGATGACTCTAGAGCCTCCAGCTTAGTGTTATTGATATCTTAATGAATAATCCCCAATAAATATAGGGAAAGGAAATTACACTAAATTGGATTTTTTTGAGCTGAAAGTTTTAATTGGAACCTAAAATTGTGCATGATTTTGTTTGACCATTTATTATGTGACCATTGAGGGTCACATCGTGCTTTGTATACTAGGACAGCATAGTGATCAGTTGGTGGATGTGAAATCGTTTGCAGATGACTTGAATAAATTAATAGAAAGAAACTATCTTCAGTCATATGTTCCATGGACTATATAGCCAAAAGAAGTGCAGATGTAGCTTTCTCTGATTGAGTATTTTATCCAAATATACGTAGTAGTAGTGCTAAACGTTTTCAAAATATGAGTGGTTTTCATGCATTATTGTGATGATAGCTAATTCTTCTTTTGGTGTTTGCTCGTGGAAGTTGACCATCAAGTGCTTCTTGTAGCTAATTCATTGGTTATCTTGTTTTGCAGCTATTTGCTGGTAATGAAGCAGATGAATTTCGTTCAATTCTAAAACAAGAACGGATGCCAAAGATATTGATCACGACGTGCCGTTTCAATTCTACTCTATGTTCTGCACTACTGAATTTTTACTTTTTTACTTTGAGCAGAAAGTTAGTATTGTGTTTCTTATTAAGCTATTCAGCATTTCTTTTTTTCATTTGCATATGCATTGGAATTTCTATATATTTTTCTCATCTTTCTGCAACATTTATGTTTGGGTTTACTTTATTTACTCATTGCTACTACTTGGTTTTAGAGAGTACCAGCATTTATATCAGAGCTTCTTGCGGTGGTTCCAAATGCACATTATTACAAGAGAGGAACCTATGACTTAAAGAAGGTGGTTTTATACTTTTTCTTCACTGTTTTGTTTTATAGGCTGAATAGTGAAGAGCCTGAAGTTTATTGCAGTACATTCTTATTGAAAAGGTTATTAACATTTTTTTCCAGATTGTAGGATATGCAAACAACAAGGATTTCTCAGCTGTTATAGTAGTCCACACTAACCGCACGGAACCGGGTTAGTTATACCGCTTTCTATTTGATTAAGGTTCTTTGACTAGATCCAGATATTAGCTTTAGGCTTTCTCTATTACTACTAACTTTTTGATGTGGATGCTTTTCCTTTTATATCAGTAAAACTAGGACTTTTCTTCAGTATTCAAGCTATTTGTGTGATGATTCTAAAAGATGACTGTGTAGCTGTCTCACAGATGCTCTCCTTGTCATTGGCTTGCCTAATGGACCTACTGTCCATTTTAAGCTCTCAAATCTCGTATTACGCAAGGATATTAAGGTTAGAGGCTTATTTTTTGTACCAGTTTAAAACTTGACATCTAATGCAAGCTATATTCTGATTTTTTCTTACTGAACACGAACCATTTTCTGTTTTAAAGTAAAGGACATTTTGGATGGAAGCTAAAATTTAGAGTTGTTTGTGTAGAAGGATTCTTCTTCATCTATTTGTTCAATTTGGCACTTCTATATTTGATTGATGGACTGATCGTACTATATTTTACATATTTTTAAACCTCTCTTTACACTTGTTTTTGTCTCTTTTCATTGAACTAAGCATGGATTCTACGTAACTTTCCATTATTTCGATTTTCAGAATATTTATGAGAAAAGTGATGAGAAAGGCTCACGATTTAAGCTCAAGTTCAATACTTATTTTGGGATAAATTCAAGATCAATAATGAAAAGAAGTGGAGCCGGCTGGAGTCAATGAAAGGCGTTGCACGTGATGGTAAAAGATGGCCTTGCTCTTGGCTTTTGATTGGATCAAATACAAGGAAAGCAAATCAAGCAAAACGAAGTCAAAGAATGGAGAGATTCGGTTGTATTAAGGAAGGGCAATTGAAGGAAATCCAACTAGAATTAGGAATGCAGTTTGAAGGAAGGTTTTTAGTGTATAAATAGGAGGTCATGACAGTGTAATGAGGACACGAATTGGAGAATTAGGAATGCTCTCCTTGTCATTGGCTTGCCTAATGGACCTACTGCCCATTTTAAGCTCTCAAATCTCGTATTACGCAAGGATATTAAGGTTAGAGGCTTATTTTTTGTACCAGTTTAAAACTTGACATCTAATGCAAGCTATGTTCTGATTTTTTTTTTACTGAACACGAACCATTTTCTGTTTTAAAGTAAAGGACATTTTGGATGGAAGCTAAAATTTAAAGTTGTTTGTGTTGTAGGATTCTTCTTCATCTATTTGTTCAATTTGGCACTTCTATATTTGATTGATGGACCTTCTAAAAATCTGGTAATAGTTAGGGGTGTTTTAGAGCAGTATGCTAGGGTGCTTGTACTTTATTCCAAACATCAACCCCTCCTTGTAGGAACGTTACAGAGTTTTTTTGTGCTTTAGTTAGTCAAATTGAGCTTGATTGAATTTTAATTCGTTTGTAGCTCTTTCAATTGATTTCGATAAAAGGGGCTAAGCTGTTACCTCCTTGTTTTCCTGATTATCTGTGTATATTGCTGCAGAATCATGGAAATCCTACTGGTCATAAGCCTGAGCTGGTGATGAACAACTTTACAACTCGCTTGGGTCATCGACTAGGAAGGTATGATATTCTGTTCCTTTACAAGCTTGGCCATTCTACTTTTATATGTACATGAACTCATGAAGTCGAACCTTAACTAGAATTTTTTGACATGTGATCACAACTTGAAGTCTTCAAATAGTGAAATAACAATGCCTCTCTTTGACCGTCTGCATGATCACTAGTCTTGCTCTATTTGACAGTTCCTTCTGTTGATTTGTTACCTCCAGATTAATAATGTCACTTTTTCCACAAGATCCAAATTTCCATGGACGGTGAGTTGTAACCTTCCACAATCAGCGTGATTTTATATTCTTCCGGCATCACAGGTATGGCTTTATTTATTGATTAGGTGCCAGAAATAAAAATTTCTCGAATTGCTTTTGGTTTGTGTTTCTCTGAATTACATTATGTTGTTTTATAACCAGGTACATCTTTGAAACCAAAGAAACAAAACAGAGTGACTCAAAAGGTACAGCTAAAAAGGCAAAGGATGCCAAGGGTGAGAACGTCACTGACCAGAGAACTATTGCCCGTCTTCAGGTTAGTGTTTCTGATTAATATAATCTCATTTGGTCTTTAACTATGGATTTTGATCGATGAATGCCCTTGGTAACTCTCTCTCTCTCTCTCTCTCTCACACACATATTTGAAACTAAGCATGGTGTGCCGTTCAAACCCTCTTGCCACCTACGCAGAGAAATTTTTTGCTTGGCTTGGCATCTGTAGAATGTCAAGGGTTTCAGTGACTTATGTTTAATGTTTATTATTCCTAAATCATAATTCTCAAACGTGCAGGAGTGTGGTCCTCGCTTCACGCTTAAGCTGATCAGTCTGATCAGTCTACAACATGGAACATTTGATACCAAAGGGGGTGAATATGAATTGGTACACAAGGTAATTTACTTATCACATTTTAAATTGGTTTTTCCAAACTGTTTGCTTTGCCTTCTTTGATGCTCCTTAAACTGTCTCTTAATCCCTTTCAAGTCTTGTTCTCACAACCCTTTGAATCTCAGCCGGAAATGGACACTAGCCGGAGGAGGTTTTTCTTATGAGTTGTTCTGGATTCATCTGTCAGAGTTCCGTTTCCTAGCCTAGAAGCAATTTCGGTGAAGTGGCTTGTTAGCCGGAACTGCAATAGATGTAATGACAGGGTGACGGTGAGATCCTTATTATTCCTCTGAATTAGTTGGGTTGGAATATAAATCGCTTCATTTGGTGAACCATGTTTATTAGCATATATGCTAGTCAACTAGTATATACGCCACTAAGTAAACGAAAAAAATGTCATTTTGTGACACATAATTTTAGACAATTTTTGAGACAATAAGAGCATGTCCAACGCATAACCAAAAATAGGCAAAAGTGTATTTTAGGTTATGCTTTTTCATGATGAAGCCTTCCAACGGGTTACTTGTAAGCTTATCTATTTCTAGTTTTTCAGTTTTGCTACCTCAAATGTGAGATACCAAAAAGCGTTACTTAAAAGTGAAAAATTATTTTTTTATTGTTGTTCTGGTTCTCCACCAGAACTTCCCGCGACATCATGTGCAGCACAAAGTGCAGGAACGCCGGCACAGCATATCATAACCCACCAAAACCTTTAGATTCCCACTAATATCTGAGGTGTTAATTGCAAATTGCAAATTGTGGCCTAATTTCGTCATACTTTATGAAATAATTATATTTTTAAAATAGATAATGGAATTATTACTATTATTAAAAAATTAAATATATTTATGATAATAATTAAAGTTGAAGGTAGTTATGTTGGAAAATATTAAAATATTTGATGTGATGTTAAAATAAAATATGTGGTTGGAAGGGTGTTAGAAAATCGGTAACTTAAAACTGCATTTTACTTAAAATAGGGGAAACTGTGTTACTCAAAATGAGTAATGGGTTGGACTTGCTCTAAAGTTAGCATTTGAAAACGGTACTCATATGAATAATTTTATGACAATTCCAAATTTCCTGAACAATATGTCTCTATCTTGTTAATGGAATGCTGAAATTAACCATGTGGGGAAGTGTAGTAAATTGTTTTACTGTATTAATATGGTTTTGCTATAATTATGCAGTAAATTGTTTTAATTACTTTATTTATCATTTAATATTTACTTTATTATCTTATTAAGTAAAAATATAATACTGTTAATTTAAAATATTTTTTAAATTGTTTGTTATTTATTTTACTCTTTATTTTTTTTTTTCCATATATGAGCTATCAATAAAAGTTGAATCAAATACTATCGACATTTTAGACAGCATATAATATATAGTTATATATTACAAGCATATATGCTTGACAAAATTATGTGTCAAACGAAGTCATGACTGTAGAAGTTTATACCAATTGCAAAATTTTACGATCAATTTTGTCCAACTGTTCATCGACTTTTGGCATAGATGACATGGTAATCTTCAATTTATGTTCTTCGTGCAGTTTTTAATCTCCTTGATTGAAGATTCAAATATTGATCGATATCCAGGTGGCCTAGCTCTGGTTGGAGACAATAACTCCTCAATCGAAGAGGTTAAAGCATATATTTGAATTGGGTGATTCCCAAATTCGAATCCTCTTCCTCGATTACTTACCAAAAGAAGCTGAGTGCCTGAGTGGAGGTTTCAGAATATTCGAACCATGAATATTGATTTTTTTTAAGATACCAGCCATCAATATTTGTAATAATAAATAAATGCATGTTGCCAATTACCATTCGATACACCTAAAATAAAACGTGATTAATTGGAATCGGAATCGGAATCGGAATCGGAATCGGAATCGGAATCCGAAGCAAACTCAATTTTCTGTTCTGAAAAGGTATTCCTTGTTTCGTAGAGGGAGAAGCTGCGCTCGTGCTCTCCTCCATTACTTTCTCTTCCTTGCTTTACCCACCGATAATTCTCTTGCATCGTTCGATCTTCATTCTAGTAAAATACCGGATCACCGAAAAACATTGAGGCAAAGCTCTCCATCTCTTTCTGGACAAACGGCAAAAGAAAACCATGATGACCTTGAAAGAAAAGGTAACTGAGAGCCTCTCTCGTCTCTTCGCTGATTCGCCCAACTCTCCTCCTTCTTCTTCCCCATCTGATCTCGATCATAATTTCAAGGTACTTTCAAATGCTCTTCGTCTTGTTTTACTCGGTTTTTTTTTGAATGTTGGATCTGGTTGTTTTATGGATTGTGGGATTTTTTTAAAAAAAATATAAAGTATGTGATTGGATTAGGAATTGTGTCGTTTTGAGATCTTATTTATGTAATTGTAGCTTAACCGTGATTGCTATAGAGAGGCAGATTTCCTGAAAGAATATGTTTTGTGTTTTGTTGTTGTTAAGGAGTTTGCAATGCATTTGTGATTTCAGCCTCTTTCTTCACTTGATTATCCGTTAATGTATATATACATGCTCTGTTTGGAAACAGAAAATATGATGAAGAGAGAAGAAAAAGCAAACTCAAATAAGCGTAAGATATATGCATATAGAAATCTGATGATATCTTATATAGAACATTGATATGTGACAAGCTATAAAATCCACTTCCACGGATACAGATATCATGTATGTTTCTCATTTCCGTTTTGTCTTCGATTGAGAGCTTGAGTGACTGTAATTGGTGACAAGAAGGTTTTAATTGTGTAGGCCAGGCCATATTATAAAAGGGTTTTTTCATTGGTTGCCCCATTCGATTGGTCCAAGTCAAGAAAGCACCAAGACACTCTAATACCAATCCAATCACTTCCCGATGTTCCCGTTAGATGGAGAAGCAAAGAATGTCGACAACGAGATGAGCAATTTAACAGCTATCAAGAAGGCAGTGCAACTCGTGATAATGGTGCAGCACAAAAAAGTTGTGAAGTTTATAAAGATTATAGTCCAGTATCGGTATGCGAGAACAAACAAACACTTTCTCCACGTGATAATCATGAGGACCGTGACTCTCAAAGAAGCAGCAACGATTCTGATGTATTAGAAGAGGCCAGTGAACAACAGAGTCCACAGAAGTCTTTACCTAACTTCACTGATGACTCGGCTTTTATTTCCCAAGACTTGTATGAGTTCTTGAAGTCATCCCTTCCTAATATTGTGATGGGGCGGCAATGGGTCTTGTTGTATAGGTAAAGTTTGGCTAGAAGGTTCAGTGGAGTTGGTTTTCCTTTATTTCATTTTAGATCTTGATTCGGTATTCTTTCTTTCAAATGAAGGGCAGTACGTCGAAACATGGTATATCACTCCGCACACTTATCCGCAAAAGTGCTGACCTTTCTGGTCCTTGTTTGCTGGTACGTCATTGTCATATTTCAATCTATTCTCCTGAGTTGTAATGGTAGTTTCAATTGCCTAATCATCAAGCACTGGTAAATACTGAAGATGATGTTACGTGCTTTCTATCATACTAGATTGCTGGAGATATGGGAGGAGCAATTTTTGGTGGGCTGTTGGATTGCCCCTTGAAGCCTACTGCAAAGAGAAAATATCAGGTAAGTGAAAATGCCCTTATACTTTTAGATGTATAGGGGTATGTACATGGGCATGTGATATTATTTTTTTTTTCATTTCTGTTTCACTTCTAATTATTTTTCTCTGGTTCTTTCCCTTTTAAGAATTTGAAGCATGATTTGGTGTAAATCGTGTATTGGTGACAGGGGACACACCAAACATTCATATTCACTACCTTATATGGTGCACCAAGGATATTTAGACCAACTGGTAAGCACTTTCTTTAACTTTAAAACTCATACATTTTACTTTTTGGACAACATAGCAAAAGATATTCAGAAATACTTGCTGTCCTAAGGAAATAAATAAATGGTGAGAACTCTGCAGCAATATAGATAATTTTATTTTCAGCTTTGGTAAATGATAAACTTTTCTACCACGCACCAGCGCTTTTAGAATCAGTTTTAAAAATTTGTTGAAGTGGGAGGAAATTTAAAGTTTGACAGATGATGAATCTGCTTAAGAACCACATATTTTTCATATCGTTTATAAGATCTGGAAATTTTTTTTTTGAGCTACCAGATTAGAGGAAAGTTATTTATATAGCTTATCTGATTTGTAAGAATCAACTTTTGCTTCAGAAGCCCTAAAAAAAATCTTCGCCCATGCTTTAAAATAATGTTTTGATTTATGTTGTCACTATGTAAACAGGTGTTAATCGATACTACTACATGTGTTTGAATGACTTATTGGCACTTGGTGGTGGTGGAAACTTTGCTTTGTGCTTGGATGGAGATCTGTAGGTTTCATTTTCCAGTGTTCTAGTTTTACTTTTGCCGGTTAATAGGAAATTTTAGAAATCCTTGCTTTGTACAGGTTAAGCGGAACTAGTGGTCCCTGTGAAACATTTGGAAACTTATGCCTGGCTCATAGTCCAGAGTTTGAGTTGAAGAATGTCGAGGTAATCTACTGCTTTTTTTTCTTTTTTTTCTTTTTTTTCTTTTTTTTTGGTAGTCAATGGCATTCCGCATATGCTTATGCTACTAAGTCCTTGTGTTTTTTTTTTCCCATCAATACCTTGTTCATGATACTTCTTATTTTGGTTTTATGGCAATTCTGTGCAACTCTTCATACTTTAATACTGCTTGTGCTTTCCTGATATTTTAGTCTCTTTAACAGCTTTATGCATTTGTGATGCTGTTGTGTTAGAGCAAGTCCAACCTTACCACAAAATAATCTTCCTATTACGTGGACTCTTCATGCCATTTCCTGGATATTGTAGGATGCACTGCACATAATTTAGTGAAATTGATACTGAAAAATTAATCTCTCTGCATGGAGGGAAAATGATAAAAATTAAAAACACCCACTGATTGGGAAAAAAATCATATGTATTGCTGACCCCATTTTTATTACTATAAACCTGTAGATGGACACAAAGATGATTGTTTCACTATAAAATGATAAAATCAAAAAATCAAATTTATTGTTAAAATTTTTCAGTCGGAGCAAGTGATCCCACTCTGCTACTCCTATCTCCCCCCTGCATAGACCTTTGAGCCCGTGGTGGTTACAGATAATGTATGTGTTTAGTGATATATTGACAATCTCAAATCGTAAACCTTAAATTTTAAATTATAGAGTATATAAATTGGGGATAAATTTATCATTCTCAAAAAAAGATACTAGAAGATAAGAAATAAACTTTTTTAGGTTGTGACATTTTGAAAATGAAAGATTTGAAAAGATTTTTTTTAGAGCAACAGCGGTTATAATACTCTACTGTCTTTATCTGTGCAGCTCTGGGGATTTGCGCATGCGTCAGGATACCTTACATAGCTGATAACCCATCACAAGAGTTGGGAAGCAGCTTCTGCATTTTCCCTGGTTCTTTTCAGCCGCCGTTTTTTCTTTTACCATTTAAATTTTCTGATTTGATCCTAAAGGGGTATATTATACATGTAAAGGTCACTCAGCATCAGAATTTGAACTGTTAGTGTTTTATGGTAAACTTCCGTGTACATGGGTCTCGCATTTCATTATTTGCCTCAGAAAATTATTGGTATGTAAGAGTAATAAATTGAACTAGTTGCATGCCCGCGCTTCGCGCGGCACATATTTTGATTGGAAAATAGAGATGTGTGAGAATTTTTTAATACTTTGTTAACATGAAGAGTAGTAGAGTAGAGTTTTAATTGTAGAAAATAGAGATGATTGTGAGATGAAGATGAAGATAAAATATGTACAATACCTTTTTTTAGTTTGCTAAGAAAAAAAATTTCTAATAGGGTGTAAGAAATTTGATTCATAAGAAATAAGTATGTTAAGAGTTTATCAATTTTTATTTGTGTCGTTAGTATCTACAAAGTGTTATAGGTCGTCAAAGCATGTTTATGAGACAATATTGTATGGTTAGTATAACATTCTCTATAAAGCGGCATTCAATATCGAGAAATACAATGTAGCATAAGTAATATTTTTGAAATTATATTTTTAGAATAAGATTCTTAATATTTTTAGAATAAGATTTTTGAATTTATATTTTTGAAATGTTATGTATGACTGGTAGATTTATGCCTATAATCACTTTGACCTTCAACAACTCATTGAATTCTATCATGCTTTCCTGTCACCACTTACATGTTCCAATACCAAATGGGCTGAATTTACTTACACATTAGAACAATATAGCGTGAGAAAAACCTCTCATGTTGTGTATGTTGCAATCCAAACAGACTACTAAACCTGACCAAACTCTAAACATGCACAATACATCAATTAAATACTACAAAAACACACAAAATACATCAAAAACACACAAAATGATAAAAACACACAAAAATGATGATAATTAATGGCAAAAACATACAAAATGTTTTCAAACCAAATACTACAAAGGAATTTCATTAATTGAGTAATATCAAAAGACTCTCATAATTAACAATACATGACCTTAGTGAAGCTGAAACAACATCAAAACACTTCCATGAAACATTAAATCCCCATTATGGGTCTTAAAGTTTTTCAATATATTTTAATTTTTTCTTTTGTCCGTTACATTTTTGTTTTTTTAAATTAATTCTCATCACTCAAGTTGTCAATCTTTCATTTTTATCAAGTTTAATTAGAATGTGTAAGCTTTTTTGTAGAGGCGTCCACGTGGCACTAAGGATTAAGGAGAAGCCTTGTGGATCCTCAGTTATATATATATAAATTGATGATATGAGTGCACACAGGATTCGACTGCAGCTGTCAGCAATTTCTCTTACAGTTGCGGGGCTTGCTGGTGGGTTTTAGTGCACTGGAACTCGGCTGAAGAATTGCCCTATTGACAAGTGGAAAACTTTCGTGTGCATGGATTTGCAAACTCAAGGTTTTGTTCATTCAATTGTCCAAAAGACATACTAAGACATACTGGGTTGAGTGATTCCTCAATTAAAGAAAGAAGAAAATATCAAAATATGTTTTCATGACCAAATCACCTGAAGTACAATTGCCAAGGGATCCTTTCAAAAAACTGATCGCATTTATGCATGTTAAGCCCATGATCCTTTTTAAGTAGTTCATTATATTACACCATGCAATGATGCTTGTCCATACTCTTTACCATTCTCTTGACGATAGCATGGCTTTAGCTTACAATATTCTTTCTTATAGTGTCCTCAAAACTGGAATCAGAAAGCAAATATCGCTAGGTTACAAACATCAATACATTCATCTCGTACAACAAGAAAACGTCTAGGGGCCTGAAGAATCTATTTGCGAAGATAAAAAAATTAACATGCCTGAGAAGCTTCGAAAGTTGAAATAATTTACTTAAAGAATACTCGCTGTAGGCGAGTCACTTTCATTTCATCAAATGATACTACGTAAAATCCAGTGTACCACCTCCAATTTCTTCCCTCTGCTCATTACAGACCTGTAAACGTTAATGCAATTCTCTTTTAAGAGAAACGGTTGGAAACTCCATGTTCCAAATACGATTAGAGCTTTCATGATTCTAAGGAACCATCATCCCCAGGCAGGCCAAATATGCGGAGATTACGATCCATCGACCCAACTGCCACATATTTTGCATCTGGACCAAATTTTACACAAGTTGTTTTACCTGCAATGCAATAATAGGCCATTGAGAACTGTAACAAGAGTTGCGAGTCAAAGGTAACCACCGTCAAGGGAAGCAGATAGCCAACGAACCTGTGCCAGACAAGTCCGGGAAAGTTTTAATACAATTCCATTCGGCTTTAACACTGGCAACTTGGTAAATTCTGCAAAAATACAAGACTTAAAGTTAATCTAAAGGGTTCATTCAATAATAAGAAAGATTAATTTGATGGCACCTAATATCTGCGCCAGCAACTGCGAGGTAACTTCCGCTGTGATCAAATTCCGCTGCAACAAACCAGAAACCAATAACCCATTATAAACTTTTTCATCACTTTTGATCATCTAATGGAAAAGGAAAAAATCGACATGGATAAAAAAAAAAAATCCCCCCATATTTTCAACGAACTTTATCAACTTCAAAAAAAAAAAAAAGAAGCCCCAAATCCAAAAGCCTGGCACTTTACGGGACAGATGAAATACATGAACAAGAAGAGCAAAATTCTCCAATTGCTCATAAATTTCAGAAAAATAAAAAATACCACTGAACAAGTTTTGGAGAAGGTTCTCTCCCATTTATAAAAGGCATAAGAATATGCTTTAAAGCAGAAACTGTTCCACAAACAAGAAAAAAAAGAGCTGATTTTTTTTATATGATGATTGAGGCGGTCAATGTTCAGCACCAAAAGATATAACATACCATAGTTCGTTGGTGTATCTGAATCATCAAATACGAATGTTCGGATGTTCTTCAACTTGCGTAGATCAAATACTTTAACACTATCATGAGCAGCAGTCTGTCCAGTTCAAACATATAAATGAATGCAAGTATGATCCACTGCACATATGCAACCCCAACCAAATACAAAGAAACAAAGAAAAGATGGAGAGGTAAAACTACCGCAAGGAAGTATCCATTTTCTGAGAAAGACATAGAAGTTATTGGCCCAATTTGCCCTGATTTAACGTGATCATCAAAATTTGCAACATTTTGCTGAAAAATAGAGAAAAATGAAAGAACTTGTTATTAACAGGAAAAAAAATCATTCAGGCTGATTTTCAATCCGGTAGTTCGATACCTGACTTTTTACATCCCAAATTTTAACATGGGCACCTGAGGTGCCTGTTCCTAGAATGAGTCCATCGGGATGAAATGCAGCAGACGTAAAACCCTCGGACCCTGAAGGATCCGAAACCTGGAAAATTGGGAATGCGTAGCGTCCAGCCAGCATGAGGATAACATGGTAGTAAATAAACCAAAATTCCGAACCTAAAAGTAATAAAAAATTATATTTCACAAGTTCAAGTAGCATCTGTAAATAACTTATCATGTCTATATCCGGCTTATGAGCAACCTTTATCAAAATCTTATACAAATTTGATGAATCAAGTAAAAAGGGATCAAAGCAGGGGGGAGGGTGACATTATATTTATCAAAAAAAAAAAAAAAAATACCAGCCATAAATTTTTTTGACCTAAAAAAAGAAGTGGAAACAAAAGAGAGCATTTCTGGTCCATGACATAGATGATAACCAAAACTGATTGAACACCTATTATAATTTATACTTTATTAGCAACCATGACATAGATGATAGCAATATTATTCGTTTTTTTAATACTCAATAGCAATATCATTCTATATCCATATTTTCTTCAATAGCAGCAATGGTTCATGGTTGATGTCTTTCAATACTAAGTTTATGTAGTTGTTTTATTTTGTTCGTTGGTGATTTCGATTGGATTGGATTTGTTTGTTGTAAGATTCTTATTCAGTTCCTCAACAAAATAATTCTCAAAGATTTCTTATATTCCTTTTGAGGAGATACTTGTTATTCAGTACTAGCTGGACTGTAACTTGTCAATTCTACTAATCAGCAGCAGAAGCAGAGAGAGAGAGACTGAGTGACCTGTGCCAAGCAGAGTGCAGAGGAAAGATCATAGAAGCACCATGTATTGTCAAGAGATGCAGTCACAAAGTAGTTATTTGTGGCGTGTACAGTGACAGCTTGCACCTGAAAGAAAAAATAAAATAAATTTTGGCCATCAAATAACAAAAAGACTAGGAAAAAGGATATAGCCACAACAATATTGCATAACAAAAGCAAGGGTAGAAAAAAACACAATTAGGCAACCCCACAGAATGCAAAGAAAGTGAAGTCCATCAGAATATGTCATCGCATCGAGTTTCAGCAATATTCACATTTCAAGAAACCCTCTCTTATACAGCCACTGCTAATCCAGGATAATGAAACTCTAGTTAAAAAAGGAAAAGGATTTAACAAGGAGATACTGAACATATCAATGACTCTCATATCCATATTTCAGATACGTCCATCTCCTCTACAAGAAAAAGTACTCAAGCAGGAAATCACAAGGAATGTTGAGCATACTATTAAAGCACATAATAAAACGCAGCACAAGCTGCATTCTACGCCACGCCACCACTGATGACGAAGAACTTTAGGTAACTTGTGCCTAAGTTGTGTATTAAGGTGTTTCACTAGAGCGAACACAAGAAACAAGGACAAAAGTTTAAGGCTTCAAAAACCTTCAACAACATTCTCAGGCTCGATATAATAGAGATGTTACCTTGAGACCTTAAAAAGTTTTAAGTAAGATACATACTATTGAATATGCAAAAGAAAAACTCTGAAATAGCGAAAGGTAATAACTAGAATAACTCAAGACGGGCAGACAAACATACGAAGAATACGAAAAAAAATGACCACATGGGAAAAGTATGTATACTTCTGCTGTATGATCTTTCAAGACGTGCCTACAGTCATAATTTCCATCTTCAGCCCCTTGCCATACACGAACCGTCTGCATCAACAAAGAAAAACATTAATTAAGCATGCACTGCAAGCTTAACGTGAACCAGAGAAACGAGTACGGAGTGCTCGATAAATAACTTCCTTTCATCCAAATTTCAATTCATAACCTCTAGTTTCTATGTTAAAGCATCTCACAGTAGTAGTTAGTAAACCTGGTTGTCAGGTGGGGGGGGGGGGGATGGTTACGGGTCTTTGAGGTGAAAAAAAGCAATCAAGGAACACCATAACCACGCCCCTAAAAAACAAATATCAAGTGATACAGTGACTCAGGAGCCATACACAACCATCTGCAACACTAACTTTAAGCCAAAAATATACAACTCAACACCTAAACCTCTACCATAAGCTAAGCACAATCTTCAAAAACCATTTTCAGCGCCATCTACCAGTGGCGGGTTTGAGAGGAGGGGAGGAATGAAAGAAAAGTGAAAAGTGAAAACCACTTAAAACATCTTCACAGCAACCATTAGCACATTATAAACCATTTACAACTCCACAAGCAACACACAGAAAACACGTCATGAATCAAGTTTCAACGAATCCAGCCACAGCCACAGATTCAATACCAAATAAATGGTTGGTTTCTCCCCTTTATTTCTTTTTGTATTAGAATTGCATGATTTCAAGGTGTTCATTTCAGAGAGGGAAAGCATCATTTAGGGTAACAGGTTTCAACTAGTTCACACAAAGTTCAAAATTGGCAGCAAGATTCCATTCAAAAAAAAGATTGGCGGCAAGATCATCCTCAACCAAAACTTTAAAGGTTGAGATGTGCAGAGAGAGAAGCTCTTGTAATTAGGAGAGAGAAACAAGAGATGGAAGAGGGAGAGAACAAACAAAAAATCAAAATTTAGGGAGCAAAAAAAGGTCAACCAAATGAACAGAAATATGAAAACAGCATTACTTGGAAATTTTAAACTACCCCTTCCAACTTTTGAACTCTCAGCAAGTCTTTTGCATGAGAAGGGCTAACAGTAACAATATT
This sequence comes from Tripterygium wilfordii, assembly GCF_013401445.1. Lineage (NCBI taxonomy): Eukaryota > Viridiplantae > Streptophyta > Magnoliopsida > Celastrales > Celastraceae > Tripterygium > Tripterygium wilfordii. Next base: position 2,451,951 of record NC_052232.1, on the reverse strand, counting down.
AGAGTGAGTTGAAAGACCAGGGTCACGTTAATATAAAGGAGGGTATGGGGAATAAAACAGGACGATGTAGCAGTAGCATCAATACAGATTAAGAAGTACAAACAGACACTACAAAAGCCAAACATAATATTAAGCATTTTAGGTCACAATTTATTGATCATTTAAAAGGTGATCCAAAAGTTCTACAAAGTATAATTGTGGACAGGAACAGAACACGGCTTACCTTGTCTGCTGAGCTGGTCAAAACTAAATCACCGTCACCCACAAACTTTACGCTAGTAACCTACCAGTGACAAAATGCATGATCAGCCGAGAGATCCTATGGACAGAAGCACAGAAGGAAGGGAAAAAACAGATGGAGAAAACCTTCTTCGAGTGTCCATTGAGTGTAGATAAGATCTCTCCTGATGGTCGATCAAAAACGACAGCATTTGCATCAGCCCCTCCGGTTGCAATTATATCCTGAACAGGAAATTATTTAAAAAATAACATGAGTTGAGAGAAAATAACTTTCTGTAAGTAAACGGTCCATGTGGCCAATAAATACTGCCAAACCACAGTCAACAATAAATTGTTCAGTGAATGTTGTATAAACAAAGACATCTAAAAACCATAAATTGTTCAGTGCAGACATAGATCACAGTCATGTGAGATAACTGACACCAAAAATTTAACACGAAGCTACAATACAATGTCATATGACAGATTTTCGATCTTAGCAGCTTATTTGGATATTGTCATGGCACACAATCTTTAAAGGTTCCTGAAACAACATTCGTGTGCTATGATAGTTTATAAATACAAGGCAGTGGCATGTTTTCTCAGACTTTAGGATTGAAGGTTCCAAGCAGAATAACATGACATACTAGTAGTGCAAGGAGTGAAAGTGTGAAACTCACGAAAAAGAAAATTGTCAAAATTCTCTTATTCACAAGTGAATATAACACTAAATGAGAATGATCATATCATGGTAAATGCCATGTCATACCCTGGAATGATGGATATCGAGAGATATGATGCCTGGTTTGTTGGTTTTGTGAAGCGGATGACTAGAAAGCTGGGTATATCTCTCCAATGCATCAACAGAAGCCAATGTCGCGGGGATCTGGAAAGAAAGAAAGAAAAGGGAAAATGGAAAAGATGGTGCAATTAACAACACTATTGACAGCTAAACAATGCTGCTCAAAGAAAACTGAACTAGCTCATTGTACAAGTTTGAATAGATAGAGCCAATTAAAAAACTAACAAATGTTTAGTACTGGGGAATGAAATAATCAAACCACCTGACGCTTCTTCCGCTGTTGTGAGAGAGCTGCATTACATTCTGTTAGGTCAGCTATGATGCTAGCAGAAATTCCAGGGCGTGCTTTCTTTGCACCAGCGCCCAACTCCTCATCATCAGCAGCTGCCATAACAAGAACAAAACTCGAACGAATGCTAGGGTAGTAGTAAAAATAAATAAATTAAATAACAGGCACATAGAGAAATAACCTCTTTTCCCATTGCTAACCACAGTAGAGACATTGGCTGAAATAGCCGTTGATGTTGACATAGGCATCTGCCTCTCAGCTTGTGCAAGTAATGACCTTGCTTCATCCCTCTCCTTCTTTAGTCTTGCAATCACGCGACAGGCAGCGTCATGCTGCCAAAATATGAAACACAACAAAAATCCATCTTAGATATGTAAAGTATGAGAAGTGTTTACACATCAAGGGCAATAAAAAGGCACAAGAAAGAGAGTACATTAACAAAACCACTCGTGCAATTTACTTTGTCAGAGCCAAAATTCAAAATAATCTTATTCTGCTGAAATACAGGGATGAGCTAAAAGCTTGAGACACCGATTGCAACAGTTCTTCAACCCATATTCTACGCTACTTGTATAGAGAAATCAATCGATGCTCTTCCAACAGATTGAAAACTCAAAACAAAACTTTCATAAGTCCGAATATTTACCGACAGTCTGACATAATCCCCATTCTCAAAAAAGATGGCATAAATTCTTCATATTCCGCTTGTTAAAAAATCAACGTCCCGCAAAGAGGTAGTTGATACTAAATTATAAAATCTAAGCTCTGTCACACGAATTGACATAGCATTCCTCCTTAAGACAAAAAGTATTGAATTATTGACAAAAGAGCGCTTCGTTCTCCAGATTCAACTTTGTTGCGAAGAAACAATGAAAATGACTTCAAAGCACACAAAACTCAAATACTTACATGAAAAAGAGAAAGTACATAAGTGGGACGAACTAATGATTGTAGTCAATTTTGTCGCAGATGGAACAAACATGATAAAGAGAGCAAGAAACTGGGAGAAAAATAGCTACAATAAAGAGACATGACCATCTACAGGGGAAATTAGTTTCAAGTAAGGCGCAGAACACAAGACAAAAAGACATAATAGTAATACAAGTTTAAACTGAATTATTATGATATAACTGTTAAAGATACCTGGTATAGTGCATGGCTCAACTCCTGCCTTGCTGTATGTAGTTGTTGCTCCAAAGCAAAGTTCGATAACATCAAACTATCCCATTCCTACAAGAGGACAAGCAAAACAACTACTTTAATAAGCAATAACATATATGCAATCCAAAAATTGTACAACAAGAACATTATGCAATGAATTTGATCAAGTCTACAGTATTATCACATAGCATTCATAGCTCCGTAAAAATAAAGCAACAATCAAAGAAAATGTCAACCAGCTTCAACACTACTACAACTAGTCAAATTCATTTTTTTAATGATAGAAACTTCACTAAAAAGAAAGATATGGTGAGGTACCTGCTCGCCAAAACATCTACAAAACCAGAGAAAACTACTCATTGACTACAGCTTACGTAACGTGTTAAAAGAAGTAACACAAAAACAGAGAATCTAATTACTAGTGGTGCCCATGGTACCAGGAGAATAATTTTGGTACATACTATATATGGGCCTCAAATTTCATAGAATCGATTGATTACACCGGCAAAAAATTTAGGACAAAATCAACACCAACACACAATTAACACAGAAACATACCACAGCAAGCACACACTTTTATACTTGCTAAACTACAGTATATCCTGATAAAGAAGTTACATTTGCATGTAAATCTAAAAATAAAGTATAACATAACATATTTACATACATTTTGGAACATTCCAATCATCCCGGGTATGCTAGCAGTCTGCACCATCCTCGGCTTCACAATCTGAAAGGCATGCCTATCTATATGAATAATAGCAATAGTATCTATAAAATTCTCATAGAACATTTTCAAGCACACACATAACACAAAAATCAATGTTTTGCATACCTTGCCTGTTTTTACTGGGACAATGTCATCCATGGTAAGTGGTTCACCAGTGATCGGACATTTTCCATAATCCTATTCAATAATAGACAACAGTAAAAATACCTAAGAACAATTCGATTACTGAATTATAAAAAAAATATAGAACTATGAAAATTGAGAAATTTTAAAAACACACACAAATAATTCCCTAGAAGCCATTGAGTTGTAACTTGTAAAATAGTACACACACTGCCAAAGAAAATAATGATAGAGAGAAGGCGTGTGCAATGGTATGTAAGATTAAAAGATAATTTTGTTTTCAATAATCTCCACCAAATTATATTGTTCTTTGTTTTCTAGCAGAATAGTTGTAGTAGTAGCTCACCAATATATGTGTATATTTATAATTTTCTATGCACTCAACAAATTTCAAATTCTGAAATTTAAATTTTCACCTCCATTAATACTAAGGTAAATATTGAAGCAGAACTAAATAAAGAAATAAACGCTGGCTGGAAAAATAGCATAGTAAATAAAGCCCAAAAAGTGTATTTGGCTCATTACAAGGAAAGCTTTATTTATCTCACTTATATTTTCAGCTATCACTCCGCAAATCAAGATTTCAAAATCGAAAAATCAAACGTCATGTTATTTTATGGGCAACCAAACACCAACTAACAGCCGCATTCCTACTGTAAACAAAATGGCACAATAGTTTCGGCTTCCCAAAAAACCTGAGAATCAAAAGATCTAAAAGAGCAAGTATTTCCCTACATCCCGCTCAATCCCAGCATAAAAAAAAGTCAAGATTTTTCTACTTCCCAAATCTTGATAGTGACCATTGTAGGTGCTCTATCATTTTTATCCACTACAACCAGCAGACAAATGCAAACGAAAACCCTAGGAAAGGGGGAAAAAAAAAGTTTACTTCAAAATTACCGATATGTGCCTCTCGATTAAGCGCTTCTCGTAGAGCAGCCCAGACGTCTTTGAAACGACGGGCTCTTCCGGCACCTCGCCGGATACTGTACGGATAGTAGCAGAACAAAGAGATCAAGAAACCAGAAGAAACAACATACATCGAAACATAAAACAAAGAAATATAGAGATGTGTTACTTGAGCAGTTCATGGTGGTAGAGAATTAGGGTTTTCCGCGTGAGCTACTCTTTGCTGCTTTTGGAGGAATGTGAGAGGGAAGCGGAGGCTACTGCTTCACTGCCAATATCAATAAATTTGATTGGTGGGTGAGAAGCAAAGGGCAAACAAAGCTATTCGTGGAGTCAAAATAAAGCAGGCCAGTGTGTGGATTAGAGAAGTGCTCATGAGTTGGGCCAAGCCCATACCTATAAGAATGGGTTGGGCTGGATCCGACGAAAAAAATGTCCTACTCATTTTCCTCTTTTTCTTTGAAAAGGGAATAAGCCTTAACAATTCATTCCATTGAAACAAATATTACACCTAACGCTATATTAGTAGTTTAAGAAATTACAAACTCAAGCCTAGTAAAATAGGCATTCAAACCCAAGAACAACAAAAACAAAACAAGAATATATCCGGATAATACCGGAATGAACCGGACGAAACATTGTCCCGAAGTGAACCCGGACAAACTAGACAAACAAACTAACACAATTAATGGTCTAGATTAAGTGTCTTGACTTTCTTTTCTTCAAGATTTGAGGTTGAAAAGATCGATCTTCACTAGCTCTAAGAGTCACATCACTTTACAGTTTACAACATGAATTTGTATCGCTGGACCACACCTGAAAATAGATGATCAAGAAACCACGATGGCTGGAGGAGATCTATATCCAAACTGGTGAAGAAACCCAACAGTAGACCTTATTCATCACAAAAACAAATTTCCATAGGTAGATTTACATTTGGGGAGGAGGAGAAGTGTTGAATCTTTTTATATTGCGGTCGAAAATTTGAGAGCTTTTTGGAGGGAGAATTTGTAGAGAGAGGGAGGGTTTTTGGGGGAGCGTAATGTTTTACTCATTTTGGGGGCTCATATTGCAAAGACGAACCAAAAAAGTCCGAACTTCTTACTGATCGTTTAATGCCAAAATTATAAACGCCAAAGCTATGCAAAATATAAAATGTCGGCACTCTGCATGTTTGCTTCATTGCTTGTGTAAATTATTCTCCACAACACTGATTTGACACTGTTGAAGACAACCAAGGAAAACGTGCTAAGTAAGCACCGTAGGATTCTAAAATCTTTCCAAATCTTTGGTCCAAATCCAAATCCAAATCTTGGGTCCAAATCCAATGTATACTGATGTATCCTATTTTACAGGATGAAACATCAAAAATTTCAACAAAAGCAACCACAACAGTCCCTCTATATTATAGGAGCAGACCCACTTTTTTCCTATGATGCTACAGTACTCTGTTAAAGGTAGTGGAGCCCTGTAGCTCTTGTAAGCAATTTTTTAATTTTAAACTCTTTGACAGAGAGTTTTTTAATATTAAATGATAGGAGTCGTTGCCGAACCGTATTCTATCCAATTTTTTATTTTTATTTGACCTAAATTTATTTAATTATAAACAACATTTATTGTTTTATATTTGTATTTTCTATTTAACATAAACCTTAAAACAATAAGTTTCTTTCTAAAAAAATAATAAATTTATTGATAATTAAGAGTAAACACCATTGCATTTTCACAATTTTTTATATTAAAATAATAAGAGCATATGGTATTGTGAAATATATATCTAATATTTTTAATATTGAAAAATAAAATATCTTGTGAAATATATATTTAATATTTTTTATCTTTATTTTATATATTATTTTGTTAAAAAAATGATATTGTTAAAAATATATTTGTTATTGTATAATGTAATCGATAAAAATTAAGCATAAAATATTTTAAAATTGATTGGAGAAATGAATATTTTAAATTATAGAGGATAGTTTAGAGGAACGGTTACGGAGTGCTGTTGAATTATGATTCTGTAAAACTGTAAAATGACTCATTTTACTATATTTTAGAGAATCCAGTAAGAAGAGCTACTTTGGTTGTTTTAAGCTGTTATATACTCCTAAGCTTAGGGGTTCACACTGAGAGTGGAAAGAACATGATAGGAACAGACACACACGAATATATAAAATGTACGTGTATTTTCTCGGTCATTTGCATGTTTGGTCTGCACTACAAAATGAGACATATATATATATATATATACACACAGCTTTCATGGAGTTTTGTCCTGTTTCAAAAATTATGTTCTCCAACAAAGTTATTCTTAGTACTTGAAAATGTCGATCATTTTGAAATGGCACCCCCTAATCAAGCATGTATTGCATAAATTCTCATTGTATATCTGGTAAAGAAAAAAAGACTAATTAGGAAACATTGGATATATATATATGTGTGTGTATGAGAAAGTAGAGAGAGAGTAAAGGTTGATGCAAAAGTGAAATCTCTAGTAGATAGACTTTTGTATTCATGGGGTGCTAGTTGGTGTGTCTTTTACACTCTTTGGGAATCAATAATTGCAGTGGAGCCTAACTTTTCCTTCTTTCTCAAGACAATAATCTCACATCAGTGCAGCATAACTCAACAGAGTGACTTCAACAGAGTGACTTATAAGTAAAGCTCAAACCCTCTCACATTAACAACGAATTTTCTGGGTTTAAGTACCATTAACGACGACCTTTGAAAAACAAAGTCTTGCGGGTATGATTCGGAAAGTCTAAAGAGAACAATATTGTTGGCATGTTTGGCTTGAGAATTTCAACATTCTTGCTTTAATTTTGTGCTCCAAGCTTAATATATGTAATTATGTATTAAGGATTAAATCATGCATGGCCGGTTTTTTGTATGATAAGTCATATCATATCATATTATTAATTTTGACAGGAGCAAGCTTATCATGGACGGCTTAACATTCAAGCTAATTAACCCCTTGGGCCCATGCATTAATCTCAACTGTTAACTAGGTTGATTTTTGTGTTAAATAATGGCTCATATTAGAAGACTTACTTAATACCTAAAAACTCTAAGGAAAGGAGAAGTTGTTTTCTTATCGTTTGTAGGGACTAGGAGTGCCCGGGGGGGAGGCGTAGGCCCCGAGGCATAATACGATATTACTGACGTGGGTTGGTTATTTTTAGTATGATCGTATAATTTTATTTTTTGGGTACCTAGATCGTTGGTATAAAAGGGGATTGTACTACTCGATTTTCTTATATTGAAAACAAACCGCAAATTACGTACGTAGACGTAGGTATCTTGCCGAACCATGTAAACATCGTATTATTCTTCTTCTTTTTTTACCTCTTTGATTGTTCTGTGTGTTGCTCTATTATGTGTGTGTTTGTGAGGACCCGTTTTACAACATTTTGTACAACCACTTTCATGTTTTTTTAATTAATTTTACGTTTCTTAAGGAAGAGCTCTGCTCTATTGCGGGATCACGCACGGACTCCATCATGTGTGGGTTTGCACTTATACCAAAATAAATTGTGTTAGATGGATCCTGCACTTTAAATAAAATACGGGATCTCACACGAAAGAATGGGCGCCTTAAGGAATGTATATTTATATGCACGCATGCATACAATTAAGACTTTATTCCATTCGCATATGTTATAGATTGAAAAACCAAGATCAGTAGTTTTCGATTCCATTCGCATGCAGAATCCTTGTCAATTAACATTGATGAGATCTCTTGTTGATCTGTGAGAATCTACTAATTAATAATGGGATTGTCCTTGTAACTAGATGTCTCGGTCAACATCAGCATTTGTTGACCAAAAATAGTTAACTAGATATCACATCAGAGGAAACCCTGCCCAATAGCAAATTTTACGGAAGCATTTGTTGACCAAAAATAGTTAATTAGATGTCATATCAGAGGAAACCCTGTCCAATAACAAATTTTACCAAATCCCTTAAAAATCTCATTTTGAATCAATGGATGATGTCATAGTAAAAAAAAAATTTGCGCTTTTGGGTGCTAAAAATTATAACAATCACTATTTTGAGATGCTGTAAAATATAATTAACCATATATATATATATATAGCTTTCCAAACTTTTTTTGATGTAAACCCTTAAAAGTGTCCTGTGTACCCTCACACTCACACTCTCTCTCACACACACAGACATATATTCAGCATGATGTGGACAAAACACACGAAAAAGGTCTCAATAATGAGTAGGAGAAGATTGATTCTTTTTTTTTTTGATTATCGTGGGTGTCCGGGCCAGCTTTACGCGCACCTTGACTAATCCCACGGGTCCTGAAGTTAACGACCATGTAAGCCTCCAGTGGCCCTTTGGGGGCTCGAACCTTGGACCTGTCAGTGTAACTGTCCAGGTCTTACCAGCTGAGCTACCCCTCAGGGTTGGAGAAGATTGATTCTATTCCATCACAAGGTGGAGAGAGAGGCATATGGGTCTCCCCAATTTTAAAAATTATAGAATTTACAATTTGAATCTAATTATTTGGGAGATGTGTCATATCATATCATATTTTTATTTTTACACTTTTAAACTCAGTTTGACTTTTTCTCCACTATCAGATGTGGATTGTAGGCGTTAAGGAATTGTGGAGCCTCTAAATCCGAAAGAGAGACTTTGTTTCTTATTGTTGGTATCATTTTCAAATTCATGAATTTTTACAGTTATTAGTTGTTCATATCAAATCCAAATGACACTTAAAATTGGGAATAACTTACTAAACAGTAGTGTTAAATGTTGATTGCATATTATGACAACTCTAAATCTCTTCAATTCTTCATATTATGACAACTCTCTCATCTTGTTTAAAAGTGTAATGTGTACACACACTCACACACACATATATTCACCATGATGTGGACATGACACACAAAAAAAGGAGAGATTGATTCTATTTCATCAAAAGGTAGGTAGATCGAGGGGGATTTGAAACTCCACAATTCCTTTAAAATTGCAGAGTTTACCATTTGAATCTAATTATTTGGGATGTATGTCACATTACATCGCATTTTTATTTTTCCACTTTTAAAACTCAATATAATTTTTTCTCCACCATTAGATGTGGATTGTAGATGCTACGGAATTGCAGAGTCTCCAAATCTATATTGGTATCGTTTTCAAATTCATGAATTCTTATGTTTCTTAGTTTGTTGCTATCAAATCCAAATGGCATGCAATTAAAATTGTGAATAACTTAATAAACGGCAGTGTTAAATGTTGATTGCAACATTAATTTTATGCTGAAGTCAAGATATATACCACTAATTTAATTAACTCCTTACACAATTACATGGCTTGTATTTGCCATCTCTTATTCCATGCATGAACATCATTGTCTCAGAAAAAAAAAACGACACTTCCATCCTTTTTTTATCGGTATCTTTTCTCCTTTTTTAGTTGTCATCTTTAGGTGTTCTTATCTCCTTTCTTGGAAGATTTTAATTTTGACCATGAAATGAACCAATCTCCAATAATGCGATACCAATCCACGATTAGGAGTGCAGAGAAGAAAAAAACAGTAACATTGCTGATAGCAACAACAAAAAGAGAAGTAAAAGGACATCCAAATTAATATTCTTCCACCCTTTCCCAAGTTGGATGGTTATTCATGGTTATTACCTTAAACTAAATAAGAGTTCGACCCAAGTTTTATTTATGTTCTACTTGATCATGATTCGACATTAGAAATATATTGATTTTTTCCATTATATAATTGAATACTATTGTTCGTAAATATTGCATATTTGATTTTATCTATAAATCTCTTTTCTTCTTATAAGTTCTAATACATACACACACAAACATATATATATATATATATATCCAAATCAAGTTGAATTTGGTCGTGATGATGATCATCAAGAAATTACAATTGTTCTAGATGCACAACATAAATAAATATTTTGATTTTTAAACCACCTAAAATGGATGAGTTAGTTAGAAATAAATCCTTCCAGTAAAAAAGAAAGAAAAAAAAACCCTTTCAAGAGTCCAACTAATTAGAGACCTAAGTCTCTTGGGTTCTTAAAACGAGATCTTAACTTTTAGGATTCATTTTGGTTCATTTTTAGGGTTCAAAATATTTTTAAAAAATTTAGAAAAAATATATATTTATATGTTGATCGGTTTTATGAACCCAACGATATTTTTTAGTTAGTGGTGCTAAGTAGTCTATATAGCGGTAGCTCATGGGAGCCCAAGTCTTTTAAATGAAATTTTAAAACGTTTTTAACCCCAAAAATACATGTTAGATTTTTTTAAAAATTACATATTCGAAATCAGCGCATAAAACTCTTTTTAACAAGATCCAGTGCATAAAACTCTTTTTAACAAGATCAATTGTCGATGAGTTTATCGGATCAATCTTAATTTCATTACTTTTTTCAATGGAATTTCAAAAATAATGAATTCATAACAAAAACAATGAATTCTAGACTCTGCTTTAAAAAACAATGGAATATATATTAAAACAATAAATTTTGAACAATGAATTCTGGGATAAAAAAATTGAATAAAGTTATTCTATTGATTAAATCAATAGAATAAATTTGTTGGGCTCCCTTGGGCTACCAAACTACTGGGCTGTCCTCGCGTATGTATAAGACGAATCCATTCGATTTCTAAAAAAATTGATTACTAATCCTTAACTTTTTGAGGAATCCTTCATCAGTGATTGTGAATGACCGATTTTTCTCAAATTTTTTTCGATCTTGGATGTGTAGGAGGGAGTCAGAAAGATTGAGAAATAGAACCATCAGATCGAGTCAGAAAGCTAGCTAAGGCACCTCGGGGGTAGGACTTGACTTGCTTCTTGCTCCGATCAGTCCACAGTTGTTGGTGGAAAGAAAGATTGAAAATATATTTAAAAATCTTGTTTTTATATTCTTTCTTCTAGCGAAAGAAATCTCTATAGAAGGAAGCACCGTTTTTGAAACCAGAATGTAAGACTCGTTGAAGTCCCCGAATAAAGGGGAAGGCTATAAGTAGGCCGTTTGCTATTGCTATAAGGGCTGCTCGCCTTTATACGGCTTGGCTTCGCTATCGCTCCTATGTAGTGGTCGGCCTAAAAAGTAGTATTCCTAAAAAAAAAGCCTATTAGCTAGTGCGTCAAGCTTCGCCAGAAGCAAGCAAGACGAGGTCGCTCTGCTTCGTAGACAAGGCTCGTTCCGTACTTGATTTACGAGCTCGTATAGTACTCCCCCTATCTCTAAAGGGGCTTATGCACTCCACTCGCTGTCTACTAAACGAGCGTTAGAGCGAGCGAGTGAAGCCTTCCATTTAGACCCAGAGCTAGCTGGTTCTCCCCGAAATGCGTTGAGGCGCAGCAGTTGACTGGACATCTAGGGGTAAAGCGCTGTTTCGGTGCGGGCCGCGAGAGCGGTACCAAATCGAGGCAAACTCTGAATACTAGATATGACCTCAAAATAACAGGGGTCAAGGTCGGCCAGTAAGACGATGGGGGATAAGCTTTATCGTCGAGAGGGACATGTCATTTTCGTTTTTTTGTTCGAAACAAAGACCAAATGCAATCAGAAAGAAAGTGTAAAAATTATTTTTTATTTTATATCTAATAATCCAGAATTATCATGCACTTTTCATGTTGAACCGATCAAAATACATATAAATTTTTTCCCAATTTTTTGAAAAAAGTTTTGAACTCTAAAAATCATGACCTTATTTTACGATATCATTTTAGAATCTCACAGGAGAATATATATATATAAATGCTCTTATGTGGACACCCGCAAATTATATTAACTTACGCACCTCAATCTCACCATTGATTTGAAAGATGTGGAACCCAAAGTAGTGGCCCTCATTTGCCATTACACTTTTGAAAAAAACACTTAAAAAGTGGAGTGCGCTAGTTATTAAGTTGCGAACGTCCGCATGAGAGAATTTATATATATATATGAACACGTCTATTATATGGACGTCCGTTAAAAAATTTGTTTACGGGCTTCTTTCCCAGCCGCACAATCGATATCAATACACTTAAAGGAAGAGTGTGTGTATGTATATATAAAATTAACGGGGGTAATAAAGGAATTGTGGTCGAAGTCGAAGAATGGATTTAAGGATTAAGAAAGTTTCACGTACAAAAGTAATGCAAAAACGTACGTGCAAAAGAAACGGGTGGGACCCGCCGGATTTGGGGTGGCTTGGTCAACAAAATTCCAGCATGTCAAAGCGTGTCTGGTGGGGTCCCATGGAGGGCAGCTACGGGTTCCCCGCACACATCGGGTTGACACAACGACAACCAGTAGTCCAGCACGGTCGCCCCAAACAATAACACCCTCACCCTCACCTATATATATATCTTTGCCACCCCATACCCTCCATTTTCTTAGCTAACTCATAACGTTTTCTTTCATTTTCTCTTCAAAAACACCCTACAAACAACACAGGCATTAATTCCACCTAAAGACAAGAAGAATACGATCGAGCTTCGTCTACATTGATTGATCTACACCCATAACAAGTGAGCAAGGCCAGAAAACTTGAAGGATGTTGCAAGATTTGATGCCATTACAAGAACAACACCTTCCCAATGTAAACTTTCCAATCTCTTCTTCTTCTTCTTCTTCTTCTTCTTGTATATATGAATGCATATATATATATATATATATATATTTATATTTATATGCACTTAGCATCTTTTCATGCCAAACCCAATTCATGGTTTTTATTATTTACATAAATCATTCATATAGCATTCATGCTCTCTCTCTCTCTCTCTCTGATCTGCCTTAATTTGGATTGCGTTTTTCTTTTGCTCATGACAATATTTTCTCTGCTTTTCATGCTGTAGAGAGAAAATGAGAGGTTCAACATTGTATTCTTGATAAAAAGAGTCATTATCAATCACTTAAAATGCGCATGATATGTAGTGTTTGAATTTTGAACTCTTCTTCTTTTTGATCATTATGGAATATGAGTCTTTTTGTGCTTCTTGTTTAAGTTTTATCCATTTTGATTCTTTTGTTCACTTGGATTGATCAAGCTACAAGCTATATTCTAGAAATAACACTTCACTTGGGACTCATTTTGCTTTCAATTCCCACTGTTTGTTCCAAAACAAGTCCAGTTTCTATATATTGAAGCAGAATAACATACCATTCACTTCTCTTGTTTATCTAGTTTAGGCATATTTTACTACTTACATGTCATGTCACATAGAGCATATACATATACTCGTCTTTATATATCTACTCTACCCAATATAGAGATTGTCCTTGTAACTCTTACATCTTCCTTCACCAACATATGTAGACAAAGTTCTGGTAAGTTGTTCATTTTCATGCATGGCTTGTGTGAACACATCACTCGCTGCGTTAGGAAATAGGAATTAGATTCCTGCCCAAACATAAGAAGTATGAAGAATCATGCTTCCATTCCGTGCCGAGTACTGAAGAAATCATCAGTTAATCATAATCTTTTCGAATGTGTTGCAGGAGGAGATTTCAAGCCTGTTTAGTGCTCAAATGTTTGAGTTTTGCGACCCCGAATTGTTTACAGAAACACTGCAGAACTCTGAAGTCACTTCTTCTTCAAATTGTGGTTATGATCTTGAGAGTTCTTCTTACACTGCCTCTCTGTCTCAACCACCTGACCTTGAGAGGTTCAATGGCTACCAAGAGAATAACAATGGTTATACTAATACAACCACAACTAGTACCACCACCACCACCACCACCACCACTTCGACTGCTACTGTTAATACTATTAACAGCAACAACAACAACAACACCAATCTGTCCATAATTTTTGATTCCCAAGACGACATCGACAACGATATCTCTGCTTCCATAGATTTCTCTCCTTCACCTACATTTACTGTCCCTCAGTTTCTCACTAATCAACAAGAACAACTTGATTTAACATCATTGCAGCACCAAATTCAATTATCAGATGTTGTTGATGGCATCTCTCAGTACCCTGCAGACCCGGTTTCGGGTCTCATGGGGCCTCCATTGCCAGCAGTTTTTGAAGAGGATTGTTTGTCTTCAGTTCCCTCTTATGTGCCTCTTAACACTCCATCTCCCTCTTGTTCTTTTCTTGGTCCTGCAATGGGTGCATACATGGCTTCTGCGTCAATGACTGCTGCATTATCTGCTGAAAATCCCGGGTTCTTCGCTGGAAGTAGCTTCGTGGGTTGCCCTGAATTGCAACCACAGGACCTTGAATTTCAAGGTGATAATGGTGGAATTTTTTGCCCTGATTCGATTCAATGCGTGTTCGCCCCTGGAGACTTGCAGGTAACTAATTAACAACATAAATCAAGAATCAATCAAACGATCAATTATTGTAATTACTTTGACAATTATTCTTTTGTCTTTGATAGGCACTTAGCGGGGAGAGCACACAGTTGGTTGGTGGGGTTGGGAGTTCTACTCCATTAGCAACAGAAATCTCAAGCTTGGAAGATTCAGCTTTCAAGGTGGGGAAACTCTCAGTTGAACAGAGGAAGGAGAAGATTCATAGGTACATGAAGAAAAGGAATGAAAGGAATTTCAGCAAGAAAATTAAGGTATTTGTCCACACATACACCAAAAAAACCGTCCATCATATTATAATTTGTAGGGGAATGCATGTCATGTGTTTTCTTCTGTAATAATTGTAAATACTACTGATTATGGTAAGAAACATTGTAGTATGCCTGTCGAAAGACGCTGGCGGATAGTCGACCTAGAGTGAGAGGAAGATTTGCTAAGAACGACGAATTCGGAGAGCCCCATAGGAACCCTGAAGAAGAAGATGATGATGAAGTAAGACAATGTTAATTTTACAGTCATTTAACATTGTCTTTTGGTCTTACAATGGTGTTAATTCGCTTTTGTTTCTGTGATTAATTACAATTACACAGGTGGGTGTGAAAGAAGAGGATGAAATGGTTGATTCTTCAGACATATTTGCTCACATCAGTGGTGTGAATTCCTTCAAATGCAACTATCCTTTGCAGTCCTGGATTGGATGAGTAGCTGCCTTCATCAGATTAATTAATTAATTAACTAAGTAAACATGGTCTACCTACAATTTTGGGATGACCCTTTCTCTCAGTCAGAACTTGTATATGTATCTGGGTCTGATAGAGATCAAGAAATGAATAATTGGGTCATGATTATAAAATAAATTCAGTCAGATTACAATGTAATTTTTGTAGGTATATGTATGTTACATGACTTTAACATCCATTTTCTTTTCTGTACAATGCCTTTGGCATTGATAAAGAACCAAAGTTGGTATACATAAAGTGCAAGTTAAATTCTTCTAAATTTATGGACATCGCTTGGTTGTTAATAGGGTTGTCAAAAAAATCCGAAGTGATCGACCAAACCAACCGTTTGGTTGGTTTCATTATCTTCTCTTTTCGAAAATCCGACCGATTGGTTTTTTGCAAATACAAAATCGAAATTATTGGTCCATTTTGAATATTTGTAGAAAACCTGACTAAAACCGACCGACCGAAATAATAAATAAAATAATTTTTATATATTTATCATGTATATATATTATATAATGATTAGTCAAGTAATTTAGTATTTAGTTTATTACTTAGGAAAGAAACTTTGAGAATTGAGACTTATAAGTCTTATATTAACATATTTTGATAATAGATATTTAATGTTATATATATATAATCAGATGACACATATATACTTTTACAAAAGGTTGAAAACCCCCATTTTTATAAAGATCCAGCCCAAAATAAAATAAAAAATCGACCATAATCGAATGGTTGGGTTATGATCGAAGTTCTCAGAAAATCGTTAGTTGTAGTTTTAAGAAAATGAAAAAATAAAAATTTTGGACCAGGGGTGAATGCTATCAAAAACCGACCAAGACTGATCGTTGATAGCCCTAGCTGCTAGAGTGCTTGTAAAGTGTGGATTTTTTTATGGACTTGAAAATGACATGAATGGGCTTAATTATTGCGTTCCGTGATGAGGTTTTGTTTAGAAATGAGCTTAATTATTGAGCCCGACACATAAGCGCGTTGATTGATCGAAAGTCTCAAAATCTATCCGAGTAAGCGGTTTGGAACAAATTCAAACTTTGGGTTATTATATAAGTTGCAACGTTTAAACATCTTAATTGCAAAATGACCAATTTCTGTTGCTATTAATAATTTGAAAGGTCACAATCCATATACATTGTTCAAGTCCACACCTATGAATTTGATATTAAAATGTCTGACAAATGAAGCTGAAGAGTTAGGAATCCTTTTGAAAATAATGTAGATTTTTGATTTGATACACATCATAACAAAAAAGTTTCCATGGGTAGTTGGGTTCTTTTTGTATCAACCAACATTTTGAACTAATTTTCAGTTGATTAAGTCCCCAAAATGCCTAATTAAGGATTCTATTGGACCCACTCCCAAACAAATTTAAAATTAGGAATATCTAAATTGTCAGGAATTTTGCGAATTGGAGAAAGATTGATTGTAATTTGTAACCCCCTAAACTTAAAGACTTTGTTTTGAAGTAGCCGAAAATGATTAATCCAAGAAACCCGTCACCAACTGAATTACTAAAAGAAACAGGTACCTAGCCTAGGTAGGTTTAGATAACAACAAATTTCAATAGTTCCATCATCAGTATTTGAATTCAAAATCTAGATGATAATGGGATTGGGGACTCTAATTTCGACTCTAATTCTTCCCTAAAACTATATTAAATCATGGCTTAAAATATGTGATCGAGTATTTTGATGTTCATAATATTAGAATATAGTAGATTTTGGGGAAAAAAACTAAATTCTAAACCCTAAAAACGAAATCCTAAACCCTAAATACTAAAAATTAAGGTCTAAATTCTAAACCCTAAATACTAATTTCTAACTCTAAACTCTAATATGCCATTTAAAAAAATTTAATGATCTACCATGATTTTTGGGAGAGAATTGGAGCCCTTCCTATTCTAATAATAATGAGCAACCCACCACACTAGAGAATGGGAGATAGCCTGGTTGGTCAGGTTGTCTGCCCAGGTTCTTGAGTCCAGGGTTCTATTCTTAACCAATATTTGCATGAAGTGTTCAAATTTTAATTATAACATATATTAAAATTTTAATTATACAAATAATATGTTTATATATTTTTTTTACCAAAATAACATAATGCAATCGCACAAATTATCGCAAAAAAAAAAAAACTAATTACGCTTCTGTGAGTAGTTAATTTCTTTCAAATTATATTTGCACTACTATAAATAGCGGAAATATCCTTCAAGTTACGCAAATAGACCAAAATCGCGACTGTAAGAGTAGTTGCATGTTGATGAATCCCTTAAAATTCTTGAACGGATTAGTTATACATTACAACACTGAAAGATAGGGGTTGTTACAATTTGATCACGGATTTGTATTTGTTGCATCTCAGTAAGGGGTTTGGAGATGAGCCCGTAGTACTCGACAAACTTTTGATAATAGCCCGTCAATCTAAGGAATCCTCAAAGTGCTAAAATGTTCTTGGGCTGAGGCCATGTCTGCATGGTGTCAATCTTGCGTTGGTCCACTTTCACTCCCTCTCACGATATCATGTGCCCCAAGTATTCTAACTCCTCTTATGCGAAGGTACATTTGGATGGTTTAATAAAAAAAACTTGTGAAAGACTAATATCTCCAGCACTACCCGCAGGTGTGTTACATGGTCAGTCCAATTCTTAGAGTAAACCAAAATATCATCAAAAAAATACTAGTACAAATTTTCTCAATTGTGATAAAAAGATGTGATTCATGACAAATTGAAAAGTTGACGGTGCATTGCATAGGTCAAAGGGCATTACCAAATACTCATAGTGATTGTTGTGCGTTCTAAAAACGGTTTTGTGGATGTCCATCTTATGGACGCGGACTTGGTGATAACTAGTGTGTAGGTCCAACTTGGAGAAGTATTTGGACACTTGTAATTCATCTGGCATATCGTTTACTGTCGGTATGGGAAATCTATCTTTGATCGTTGCTTCATTCATGGCCCTATAATCGTTGCAAAATCTCCATGTTCCTTCCGTTTTTTTAACCAACAATATGAGAGACGAAAACAAACTGTTGCTTGGTCGAAGTAACCCGTTGTCAAGCATTTCACATACTTGCTTTTCAATCTCATTCTTTTGGAAATAGGCGTACCGGTAGGGTAGTCCGTTGACTGAATTGTCCTCGTTCAACAGTGGTATACGATTATAAAAAAAACCTCTTGGGTGGAATGGATTTGGGTTCTTCAGTGACCATGATAAATTCTTGCAAGAGTGCTTGTATTTCGTCGGACAGAGTCTCATTGGTGGAGTTTGACCTCATGTTAATTTCCTGGACCGTGAAGCATTGACCCCCCGCACCTCCAAATCTTCTCGAGAGAATTTGTCTCCGTTGTTCTAAGTTCTCCTCTCGGTGGTTCTAGCCACTTTTGTTGCCCGAATTGTTGTCAATCACCTCTTCAGTCATATCTCCTGTAATTCCTCTATTAATTGCCGAATTATTGTTGCCATTACTGCTAAGACCATTGACTTTGGCAGCCACATCAACAAGCATTGCATGTGAACACGTGAGCCTTCTTTCACCCCCTTTAGATGTAACCGCCTAGCTCGATTATACGCGTTGTAAAGAGGACGACCTTTGGTCCTCATCACATGTCCATGACTTCCAATATAGGCTGTTGTTGCCCTATGCATGTTGACTAGTAACTTAAGGCCAGCACAAGTTCACATCAAAACCAACCTTTGGTCTATATTTCTTAGTCGTATTGATGTAACTTGAAGACTAATAGAAAATACATACAACACAGGAATTGACCTAATTGGGATTCCAAGGTCAAATTGTCAGCCAATTAGACTAAACCAAATATTTGTATTTATACGGTGGCCGGCCTGGGTGGGGCGACATGGGCGGCCACCCCGGGTCCCCATATCCCCAAGCCTCAAATTTTTGAAAAAATTATTAATTTTATATTAATCCAAGCACAAAAAACTAACAATTCCCCACATATTTCAACTTAAAAACCAATAAAGGAAATTTTTTTATTTTAAAATAAATAAAAAGAAAACACGACCCCCTTTTTAGTGTTCGCCCGGGGCCCTTCTAAACTTAGGTATGCCACTGTATTTATATATATTATCTTGCCCATGGAGGTGCCTCAAATTGTGCTTATTCCATCACGGTACTACTTTTCTTTTGTTGCTAGTGGAGGTGCCAATTTTGCTTATCACAAGTCTCATATTTCTGCACCCAACTCAACTTTTCTCCCCCAATTTTAATTTTTAGGTATGAAAAGTTGAATCTTCATATGAAAATGAACCACACAAATACAAATACTACTAGTTTTCTCCACTAGAGAGTAGAGACCATATTTAAAGCTTCACCAGTTTATTAATTGACGCAAAAAGAAAGCAGAGGTCAAGCATTGTTTATACATGCATAACCAAATACAATTGAATATTCAAATTGGTTGATTTGGATAAAAAAGGTCCTCCCATGGAACTACACAAAAAGAGTATATGATATGAGCACAATAAAGCCAAAAATCAATAAATGATAGAGGCGTATAGATATAGTGTAGGAATGTATGTAGTTTGATCATTCTCTAAGCATCCTCAAATACCCAAAAAAAAATTTCTAATCTTGCCTGAGAATCAAATATAAAGCAAAAGCATATACAAAAATGAAAAAAAAAAAAACAGAAAGTCCATATCTGCTGATGTTGCCACCCCTCTAGTGGATTGTTTATAGTGGGACTCCTGCAACTGTTTGTGGCTTTGTGCGCACCAGCTCATTTCATCGTTTTCTTTGTATTGGCTCCAAAGTCTAAACCTGCAACAAAAACTTAATAATAGAAAATTTGAAAATAAAAAACACAAGTGGGCCCTACTGGACAACAATGGAACCAAAGGCATAGTTCCACAAAGAAACGTGGCTTAGATTATGTGTTACCACCTCCATTGTTGCTTGCACACCCACTGCCTCGTTTTAGTAGTTTCCTTCTCTACTGTCTCTCTCTCTCTAGAAACAGAAAACTGGAGATCTATAGAATATTGTGCTGGAGACAGAAAAACTGTTCCTTGTCTATGAGAAGAAACATTGTTGCTTAAAGATATTGTCAGCAGTTGTGCTTTGGGTTGTCATTCTTTTTACGGGAGATAAGGTTGAGATTAATGGTTGTTGAAGTTGTTCCTCTATTGGGGAATCAGAGTTTGATCCAAGTGGGTTTTTCGGTTCTTGATCCGTTTGTTAAGATAAGGTAAAGGTTTTCCCTTTATTTATTCATTTTGTTTTATACTTGTTCAAGGTTGCAACTTTTTTGTATATGGTAATTTAGTAACATTATTTTTGGGTGCTTTGTGGATTATTTTGCAATATTTAGGTTTATGTGGTTTGTGGGTTTGTTTACATAAAGGTGGTACAGAAAGAGAGATACTGGATTGATTTCCTGGTCCATTGAGTGATATCTTTTGCTGCTTATTTTTCAAGAGCTGCATCTGAGGTGAGTGAAATTCGTTGATTGGATCTGTGGCAGCCGGAGTTACATGTTTTAGGTTCTCATCTTTCATTGATTAAGCCTGTATGTTATATTCTCTGTCTGGGAGAGTGTGTATTGGTTGGGTTTTAATGAACTGGGTAGGGTATTCTGAGCAAATCAGTGAATGTTGATAAGGGGATTATCCTTCGTTGATGTTTCTGTTATTCTTTCTTCTCTGTGTTTCATTTCACTAATTAAAATGGTTCTTCTTCTCTAATTAAATTTTTCCTTGTTCTCATAATCATCTAAGTGAGAGTAACAAATTCTTGACAAAGTCTCCAATTGTCTGTCACTCAGATTTTGATTTTTTTTACTTTTCTATTCACTAGGATTCTTGTATTTTCCCATTCCAGATTAGAGACAAAGAGAAGAAAATTCATATTGGGAAGTAGAAAATTAGAGCATTTGAAATCAATACTGTTGCAGTTTGAAAGTAATTTTCCATTATTATTGCCTTGTCAGTATTCGTTTCTATCCTTCGTTTTTTTTTTTTTTCCTTCCCATTCATATATGCTTCTTTGGAATGTATTGATGTAAGTTGGTAACTGTCCAGAATCTTCTTTGATATGCAGTGAAGGGTTTTCTGTTTCATCACATCTGAAAGTGGAATCCAAAGTTTTCCTCCATTAATGCAATTTATTCATTGAAGGCATAAGATGGAAGATAGAATTGTCAATACACAAAATGAGTCTCAACATGAGGAACATTCATCCAACTGCTTTAGCGATGATAGAAATTGTTCAGATACTTCTGAGTTTAAAAAGAAAAGGTTGGTGAGGAGGGAGAATCCACAACATATGCTCACCTTGAAAGTTAAGCAGTTGCAACAGAACAGAAAATGTATAGAGGACTCATTGCTTCGAAGTATTCATGTCTTAGGTGGCATGATCCCAAAACATATGGCGACTCTGGATGAGAAATATCTTCGTCATTGCCTGGAATTGATTCATATCAGCGCATCTAAAACATCACCTTGCAACACCTCTGTGACCTATGGCTCTGGAAATATGGGCATTTTCTCTGATGGCTTGCATCCTGATATATACAGGAATGAGAATGCAAGTGATCTGACTAGGTTTGTTTTTGAATGCCCATTAGCTACTGGGACTGCGAGTGTGGTTGTTAATCCTACCGGACAATGGATTATAGGCTCGGTTATGGGTTCCAAGAGTATGATAAACCTATTGAAGAGCCCTTTCTTACAGCAGCTTGGTGCATTTGATGATGCTGATCTCGAAAGGAGGAGCTTGAATGATCTTAAAGATTCCGCATCTTATAATTTCGTGGGAACTCCGGATTCGTTAAGTAATTACTCGATGCACAAGCTAGATAAGGACTTGCCAAATTTGTATAAACATAAATATGAGTCCAAGACTTTGCATAACAGGCTTCCTTCTACGTCGAGTACAAACTCTACCTCTTCTGATTATTCTTCTGCTGCTTCTGTCTCTATCATTCAAGGCATGCTCCAGTGCACGGGGAAAGCTGGAATTCTGCATTTTGTTTTCTCCCTGGATGATCAGAAAGAGGTATATATGGCCGACTTATGTAAAGTTGACTCAGCAGATGATAAGTCCCTGGATTATATGTACTTCTTTTATTCAACAACGGGTGATCAAAAGGAACACGACATTCACAATAAAGAATCTCGTCTGATTGGCAAGATGAGAGTATCCACTTCTTTCACCTTATGTCCAAACAACTTGAGACTCCTGGAGACAGAGTTCGTTTTGTTTGCTATCACAGAAAACTTAGGAGGAGAGATGCAAGCTTCAAGCCATAGGCTTAGGAAGAATAAGGGGCTGTCAAAGAAGGTAGTGGAAGTGTTCAGGCCCAGGCATTCGTCAAAGCAGAGATCTTTGTCAAGATTTGGTGGATCCAGCACCATACTGGAAAACAGTTTGTGGGAGTCGCACCATGATGCAGACAGCAATTTTGACTCGTCTGGTGGGATTAATATTCCAGAAAATTCCTTTCCACCAAATCTTGAATTGTCTGTCATTGTCGTGAAAGATCATCTTCCTGATAATAGTCGAGAGAAAGTTGGAGGTTGGGGCTTGAAATTTCTCAAGAAAGTAGGAATTCGGCAAACTACTGATACCAATGAGTCCTTAGTTTCTGCTACTTGTGCTCGAGATAGTGGTGATTGTTCAATGAGTATGACAGTTGTAATTCCATCGGGTCTTCATGGAGGGCCAAGGACCAGAAATGGTGGTCCTTCTGGTCTTCTCGAAAGATGGAGATCTGGTGGGCAGTGTGACTGTGGTGGTTGGGATCTAGGATGCACATTGAGGGTGCTTAAAGCCAAACCGAGAAAAGCAGAAATTGTTCCCCATGCAGATACACAGGGAGAGTGCAAGTTAGTTGATTTATTCCTACAGGTATCGTTAATCTTGTGGTTCTTAGGTCCTCAATTACTGTTTAGAATGGATAATGCTATTAATTGTTCTTCTACCTTTACTCTTAATGATTTTGTCTTTGCTTATTTTCCTTTAAGTATATACCTTGTGTGCTCCTCTTAATGAGAAAATACATGGATTCCATAGATGTGTTTTATTTGATTATGAATACAAGACTGGTATACCATATAGCTATATATTTTTATAATTCCTATGCAATGATTCAACCGTGTTTTGTTGCAAATATAAGGTAGAGGGCTCGCGTTCTTTCCTCAATCAGATATCACTAAATGCTTTACTAGTTGCATTATTTCTTCTTCAATCGTCTACGTGCATTGTAACTTCATGTGTAGAATATGGCTATGGAGTTCTTTTATTGGTGGGATTGGTGCTATATTATGAACTTTAGCACAACAGCACAATATTTAAACTTGCATGGGTTGACGACGACCAACTTCGAATTTTCAGGGCTCAGAGGATGATTCTCCCACCTTGAGGATGGTGAATGTCCATGATGGATTGTATTTTATTCATTTTCAATCAACAGTATCAGCTCTACAGTCTTTCTCCGTTGCAGTGGCATTTATCCACACACAGAGTCCAACCCTACGTCCCAAAACTGTACAGGATTTGTAGTAGCAGCATATTTTTTGTTGAGTATTTTGTAGCTGGAACTGTTACTGTATACCTTTTCTGTAGGTTGAAACTGAAGTATCTATACATGCATAGTGGTGTAGGTTTGTTTTGGACGATTATTATTATTTTTTGGCTTTGTGTCTAGTTTGAGGTTACCATGTCATTTTAGGTCAATTGGTACTTGCTATTGATTGGGTGTTTCAGCCTGAGTGTTTTCATAAAAATTTTCTTGTAATATGCTCTGTTTTGATTGAATGTAACACCTATGATAAAGTGCATTTGATATTGAATCATCTTGATGTCCATTAGTATGTTGCTTGTAGTTGTTCCTTTTTTAAAGGCATTTTGGCCAAGCAAAGATAAGTTTGTCAAAGAGGATCCTGGTTACTTAGTACTTACTTTTGCATAAACCCAATTATCCCACCATCAGCTGAGTACAACCGCTTTGCTTGGTTGCTGATGAGACGAGGATTGAAAATGGGTGCAGTTTTCCCTTTTTCTTCTCAAGCTTAATAATGAGTTGGTGGTTAGAAAGCTTCAGGACATAGGGTTGAGCTATCATTGCCACATCTCATAAAAATGAATGTAGTATGATATACTTTCCTGATGACTTTTGACAATTGTTCTTTCTAGCATCTCATGGCTGAGAAAGAGAAGAATTATGATTGTTCAAATAGATTGTAATAGCTCAGATTTGCTTATTGCTAGTGATGTTTCCATCGTAGTAGGCGCTCAAAGATATCAATTCTATCTCCTCAATGTGTTACCTTTGCGCCTGTGTCTATAAGTGTAGTGTATTTTTGTATGTCCATGACAGAGGGATAGAGGTACTGTTGGAAGCAATGAGACTCTAATAGTTTCTTCCTAGCTCCTGTTATCTTTGTTTTGGAGCTTTTATTTGTATAAAGGTGTGCAGTTAAGCAGTTCGAATTTGATGCCAATCTGCGTCCAGCTGGTGGGTCGACGCATATATTTTGGCATTTCTCAATCAACATCTACTCGGCGGCCAGACCTGAGATTTTGCAGGTGTGCACATGCTTTCTGTTATCGCCGTTCATTTATGCAAAACAGTATGGTAAGTTCTTGTAATTTTATTTTAATTTTTATTCTTTGTTTCCTACTATAACTACTATGTTTCCTTCCATTGTGGCTTACTTTGGCATACTATTAACTTTTGAATGGCCATATGTAGTCTGTTTAGCTTAAAATCACAGATTTGGAAAAGCATTGTCCTGCTGCTTATCACATGATACCAACTACAAATCCACATGTAACGTAACCGTCTTTCCCCCATACATGGTCTTACAACTTTGCGGAGACCTGTGTTTTTGGTAAACAGTCGCCTGGGCTTGGTCACTGCGGCCCCCTTTGTGAGGAGGTACCCCTTCTCCTAAAGTTACGGGGCTATTTTGCCGAGTTCCTTAGAGAGAGTTGCCTCGCGCCCCTAGGTATTCTCTACCTACCCACCTGTGTCGGTTTCGAGTACAAGTACACTTTTGTTGAAGGTCGTTCGAGCTTTTCCTGAGAGTATGGCATGGGTTACTTCAGCGCAAGTGCTTTAATGCAAAAAAATGGCGGTCTCTATGTACCCTATGTGTATACATGTTTTTTTTGTAAAACATTTGTAGCCAGGTAAACACAAGGCACCTTTATGTTGGTCAGTAGCAGGATCTGGAGAATTGATGAAGGTGATAAATCAGATAAGTTATTTGTCTACACTGAACTCCTACAATGATTTTCATTTTATAACCTTTGCTTCCTGTGACTTATTTCATTTTACTCTACTCCCATGAAAATTTCTCTGTTCAAAAAGTTACCATTTTGAAGGGAATCTCTTTGATTTGAGTGTATATATGATGATATATGTTACTATAGATGCAATGGTGTTGCAGGGAATAAAGTGAGCCAAATTGAATGATGGTGGGAAATGATCGATGTTGGGTAATAGCACCATATATGGGACTTCTTTCTCCAGAAAATTGATTCAGGTGCGCTGATAATTGATCGAATTGCTGCAAAATAAAATGATAAAACAGCGGGCACCTGGACATGTATCCTTTGGCAATGAGTTTTGGACGTGTGTATATTTTCTGTGACAGGCGATGGTACTGGACTTGAGCGACTGCGATGCCTTCTGGAAACCCGTTTTACAAGGTCCTGAACTATTGGAGTGAATGGTACGGATCTTAGCTATGCTTGGGTATAATATAATTTTCCGTCACAGAAGTGACGTAAGCTCGATTTTGTAACCAAGGAATATAGTGTGGGGTCATTGCTTTGGGTCCCACATGTTTCAAATCAATGATGAAATTGAGGCGCATAAGTTAATATAACTTGCGAATGTTCGCATAAGAGAATTCTTGATATCTAATTTTAATAAAATTTTAGGGTTTGTTTGGTGTGCTTTTTTCGTGAATTTTTTGTTTTTTTTTTTGAAAAAAACAAAATAATTTCGAAACACGTTTGGTTGTTTATTTTAGATAATAATCCGGAAAACAAGAAATCACTAGAAAAAGAAATGACAAAAAGGTATTATGGAAAAATAGAAAATACAGGAAACAAATAAAAAAAGAAAACAACCCGAGTCTTTTAATTTTTACTTTTTAGACCACGTTTTCAAGTTTCTAAATGTAATTTTATGACATAATCTATCTCAATTTATTCCTTGGAATTAGAGTGATTTGGTAATTCCACTATTAATAGATAAAATGATTTTTTTGCACTTTCAAATAGCAAATAATTAGATTAAGGTTAGCATACAAAGATTTAAGGTCGTTTCTTCAATTTGTTCTCCATCTCTAAATTCGTAGCCTTAATAGTAGCTTCATCGATGTTACCTACCAAATAAAAGGCCCTATTTATTCTGTTTATTAGTTTCTTACCTAGAAAATTCTAAATGAGTTGAATAAATTGAAAATATAAAGTTATTGAATTAAATCAATGTAATTTTTGAAAATAAACCTAGTTGTAGTTGGGCTGAACGGAGCGGAGCGCACACCATGTAAGAATTTAAAGCATTATTAGGTCCTGGCCCAGGCCCAGGCCCAAGAAATAAAGTGAGCCGTGTACCTTTTTGGTATTATGTAAAAAGAGCGTGGTCTAAACTGGTATTTCAATGATCACAGTGCCCCAACCGAAAACCCTAGTTTTACCGTCTATATATCTCGCAAAAGCCCTAGTTTGTACCTTCGTTTCCCTTCACTTCGCAGAGATGTCGAAGCGAGGTCAGTTTGGGCTGCTCTATTTCTCTATGAATTGTTAGATTTTCTGTACAATATTCTTTTCGTTTTCCGTGGAAATGACGGAGTATATAAATTTTGAATCTCATTTTCGTTTGGTAATACTTGAGTAGTCTCTTTTCAATAACATCTGTAGTTTCGATCGGTGAATTTATAGCTTCTGTTATGCCGATTTTCTGTTTGGTGTAGCGTCATGATCAATTGTGGCTAATTGGATTTGATAAAGATTTGGACTTTTATATTCTGTTTGCAGTGATAATATGTATAGTCTGTTTACTTGTATTTTAAATTTTCGATTCAGGACGTGGAGGATCTGCTGGTAACAAATTCAGGATGTCACTGGGTCTGCCAGTGGCAGCCACAGTGAACTGTGCTGATAACACCGGTGCAAAGAACCTTTATATCATATCCGTGAAGGGGATTAAGGGTCGTCTCAACAGGTTGCCATCTGCCTGTGTTGGGGATATGGTGATGGCCACTGTCAAGAAGGGGAAGCCTGATCTCAGGAAGAAGGTCATGCCTGCTGTCATTGTCAGGCAACGCAAACCCTGGCGTCGAAAGGATGGTGTCTTCATGTACTTCGAAGGTCATTATTTATTGCTTTGTTGATGGCCAGTATTATTTTCAAATACAATTGTGCCGTGATTTTTCAACTTGTGCCTGGCAGCATTGGTGTTAATTATTCTTATGTTTATCTAGTTGCGGCCATGTGCAGAAATGGATCTAGAAATTTGTGTGCAGAAATGGATCCAGGAAGTTTAATGTGCAGAAATGGATCTAGAAAGTTTAATTTAGTTTTAAAATTGTAATGTTTTAGGTTTTAGGTTTTGTGTTAGTCTGCATTTAGGATTTTTGCATAGTGCTCTGATGATGTCTTACTTTCAATCTTTGAAGACGTGGGAATTGATTAAGTACAAAGTACAGCTTGTTTGCGTTTGTTATCATTGATGCTTGTCTGTCAAAGTGTCATAGCAAATCAAGTGATACAATCATACAATTTATTGTCCATGGTAGTTCAGGTTAATGAATTTTCCTGGATTTTTCTTGTATTGTATAGTTAATTCTTAAATAATTTCTGGGTTGCTTCTGCTGTGCGAATATTAGTAGTGTCTCTTTTTATGTTAAGTAGAGTGAGAAGTTTGGAGCCTCGTTGCAGTTTGTTTCCCATTTTCAGTCATCATTTGCCAGTTCATGTAGACTGAAGGCTTTCTAGACCCCAGTTCTGGAGTGAACCTCCTTATATGTAATTGGAGTTCTCTATTTGTGAGAATCCTGAGTGGGTTGCATCTCTTGGTGCTTCTTTTTTGAATCTCTGTTTCAGTTAAAACGTAAAAAAATGGATCCTGGACTGTGGTGAAAATTCATATTGGCTGCTGCCTGCTAGTCAAGCAGTATCTTGATTTGTACACGTCTCATTTGCTCTTGGTTGTGCAGATATCATATTATGATACTTTTTTAGACTAGCAAAAGAAATCTTGTGGTATTGAATTTTTTTTGAGTGGGATCTCTCTGGTTTAGAATCTTGATTTTCACAATTCGATACATTTATGCACTTATCATATTCCACGCTGATTAATCCATTGTGTTGAGATTTCTGCTGTGGTTGTTATCTGTTATTTTCTTTGGTTAATTTGCTTGTGATGTGGTGTTGAGAATTTTCTTTCAGAGTTTCTCTTTACTACCAACCTTTGCCCTATCCCAATTGGTGGGTATTTCTATCATCCCTGTATAGGTTGGGATATTTGTCGACTTGAGTGCAACTTATTACTTATTAGTCTGGTATGAAATTTTTGGGCAAAATTCATATAGCTGTGGAACTTAGAAGATTATTCATATTTTTATGGCTTCAGTTGAGAGCATTTTCTCTCTTACCACCAGACTTAAGTCAGGTATCCTCTTTATTATTCAATGGTTGATACAGTTACATGTCTGGGAGATTTACGGTGTCCATCGTTACAGATGTCCCGATGCGTTTGATGCTCACATCTGCTCCATTTGGACCCTACATGTATTTGTATAAGCAATTGTTTTTATCATCCCTGTCTAGGTTGGGATATTTGTCGACTTAAGTACAACTTATTATTCTGGTATGAAATTTTTGGGCAAAATTCATATAGCTGTGGAACTTAGAAGATTATTTATATTTTTATGGCTTCAGTCGAGAGCATTTTCTCTCTTACCACCAGACTTAAGTCAGGTATCCTCTTTATTATTCAATGGTTGATACAGTTACATGTCTGGGAGATTTACGGTGTCCATCGTTACAGATGTCCCGATGCGTTTGATGCTCACATCTGCTCCATTTGGACCCTACATCTATTTGTATTAGCAATTGTTATTGATTTTGCTGTTGTGCTGTTTTAGAATTTTATTGCATGTTTACAGGTATTTTGTTTTAAGTAATAATCTTCATAAATAATTCATTTCTCCTTTTGGAGTTTTGTTTTTGGTTAACAGTATCATATGCTAACTTGTAACCTGTGACTCTTGTTATTGTTGGCCAAGTACAACATACTTGTTTTCCATCATTGCTTTTGGGTGTTCTTATTTTTCTCGTTTGGGGAAGAGGTTTTACCTTAAAATACTTCAGCTGATATTCCTTTGTGTCTGGTTTCCTTTCAGATAATGCTGGTGTTATTGTGAACCCAAAGGGAGAAATGAAAGGTACTCATCAATACAAATCTGTTTGAAATTGTAATTACTGCATGTTCTGGTTATCTGATCTGCTGAATTAGTTTTTGGACATAATGTCAGCCCATTTGTTCATTCTCTCTCCTTCCATCTCTCTATCTGCCTCTCCCCCCCATCTTTGATTGGATTTGGTTAGGAGTGTGTTGCTGTCTATGTGGCGTTTGTTTCTATCCTCGATTTAGATTAATGAAGGTCTGTGTTGTATATTTAGTTGACATTCGTACTGATTGCTGTTGTTTTAGGTTCTGCAATTACTGGTCCAATTGGGAAGGAATGTGCTGATCTCTGGCCGAGGATTGCAAGTGCAGCCAATGCCATCGTCTAAGAGTGTTTCTTGCATTATCGTTAAGCTGTAAAAGCCCTTGTTAGTTGTTTCACTGTTTCTGCCATAACTGAATTTTGTAATGACATTAAATGTGGGGGTAAGCAAGACTTGAATTTTCTGTTGCTTGTTATCATATTTTAGTTTTGATGACTTTGATTATTTTAAATTTGAACGACTTGGTGAAATGTTTGTTGGTTATGGATTGTTTGCCTTTTGGATTAGGGAGTATGAAGGTATATTTGCTAGGAAGATCACAAAGGAGAGATTTGCTAAAGTTGAACTGCTATGTGGACGGGAATAGCAGTAGAGAAATGCTAGTTTCAATGTGAAATTATTGTTCGAATAAAAGTGTCCAATTGCCAATATTTTTGTTATGTGATGCTAGTTTCAATGTGAAATTATTGTTCGAATAAAAGTGTCCAATTGCCAATATTTTTGTTATGTGACTCGTAAACTTTTGGGATGAAGCCTCGGAAGAGATTATGACGAATGTTATATTAACCAGTTTCAGTCAATACGTAGTATGGGATTCGAGAAAAAAATTGCCAAACTAAAATGGGCACCGGTTGGATTTATTCAAGATGGGGATTATTTATATTTCAGAGTTAATTAAATAATCTTAAAAATTCAAAAAAAACTCAATCTAACAAATAAACCCAAGCCCAAACCTAGCAACAAACAAACCCTAACTACCCATTAGAAAATCAGTTGACTAGTGTTAGGATTGACTCATTTATATACTACAACTCTGGGTCAATCACCACCGATGTGGGATTTCTCCACAACATGGACTATTCATCCTCCATCACTTTTCCACTCAAAACTCCCACAATTTTGGTTCGATTAGGGGGGCTGATGATGAAGTAATGGGGGTGAATGAATACAAGGCCAAGGCAAGAAAACAATTGATCAATGAAAGATACCGCGCATAATGTATGAAATGTAAGTTTAATAAGAGCAAAGGAGAACGAGTAGACGAGGAAGAAGTAACAAAAAGTAAAATTTTTAAATATCTAGATGATAGAAACATTAACAAGAACTTACTAATGTTTTGAAATTCGGTTTTCAATCAAAACTTACACTCATTTCAGAAACCTTAACAGCTGCTAATATTTGCAGATTATACTTATAGAAAACGCAGCTTGACATTTATTCTGTCTTGTATTCCCCAAGAGTGTACATTTTAGCACAATATTCAAACAAACTACCATCGAAACATCGTCTTACGGCTTCTTTTGAAAGGAGACCATCCTCATCCCTGGCAAGAACATACAGAAGTCCCCACTCGAACTTATTTCCAATCCTGTCAACAACAACAACACTCACAATTATAAAATTTTCAAATAAAAAATTTTGAAATCATTGAAACATACCAGCCAATGAGGTCGAATGCAACCCGATTGCCCTCGGTCATGTCCCAGATCTCCTTCAATGTTAGCTTATCGGGCACTGTATGAGCATACTTGCTGAAAATGTATTCAAGATTCACTGGCATGAACCTGCAATTACATTGAGAGTACAGTACACAACAGAAGAAGATGCACATGGCAAAATTTTACGGATCGAAGCAGATTTCTTCCTTACCTTCCTTCGGCATCATACGTTCCTGAATCACTCGCATGCTTAGCTTTGTGTATGTTGTGTATGTATATAGGAAACAAAGGAGAAGGAAACCATCCCTGCATATATAAACATCACCATTTAGATTCATCAACTTCTTCTCATTTTTTTCCGTGGTAACCGAAAACAACTCAACACTAAGTCCAAACTCGGGTCCGGCTAAGCACGCAAACTATTTGGAAATAGCTGCTATGATGAAAGATCACTAAAAGGGAAAAGAAAAAAAAATCACACTTACTGGGAGAGTAACATAACTTAAAGCAGCGTTGATGATAACTGCTATAACAAGAGAGGCAATCACATTGAAACCAATTGCACGCAGTCCTGATTCGCCCCAAATCAAGACATAGTCAGAATACAAAAACAAATTCATTGATTGATTTCCAGAACACTAAAAACACAAGCAATCGATTTTTGTGATTACCAGTATAAGTCTCCCAGGGATAAACAATTCCATTCTCGTCGAAGTCGAAAAAGGCAACATGTTGTTGAAGAACACTAAAGCCATTGTGCCTATGACCAGGAGTTCCATATGGGTACTCTGTGTCTGGTGCTTGCAATGCTCTAGCCATATCTGATTTTACATAGATATATAAACCATGATCACTGATCAGTTATATGTGTCGGGTGGTGTGTGTGTATATATATATATACATAGAAAGAGTGAACTTACAAGGCTTTGGAAGTCTGGTTTCCAAGTCACCACGGACAGGTCTTTCATAAGTAATAGGTGCATTAGGAGCTTCTGTTGCCAGTGCATCTCTCTGAATCTCCATTGCCATTCTCAGTCTGTCTTAATTACTTTCCTTCCTTTTCTCTTCTTTAATACCCTTTTGTGTTTTTTTCTTCTTCTGCTGCTTACAGCTTATACAAGAAGCCCTGGTTGCGTGGCTGCCATGCAAAAAGGGAGTTGGTTGGTTTTGGCACCTGGTTGTTGCTTTCGGACAGGTGTGGGGACAACAGCTCTGTGTAATTATGTTTAGTATGCATGTATCACAACACACTCTCTGCCTTTATATATATCCGTTACATTGTTGTGCACTAGTGGGAATTAAGTTCAATTCATGTACAAACATAGGGATAGCAAAAAAAAAATCAGTTCTAGGTTGTACAATCTCATGTTTACGAAATATTTATATGTCTGGATTCTAATTCTGATTGGATTCGGACGTACTTAATTGACCAAATCCGAACAAGTAAACCGAACTATAACCTAATCCAAATTATGGTCCAGACAAATAAATTAGACAAGATTTATATGTTTAGAACTGGACATGATTTAAATTGGACAAACATATTTGTGTTTGGACCGGGTTTTTGGACATATTAACTTATGTTCAAACTTGATTTAATTCAGATTGATCAAATTCAATCATTCGGATCAAGCAGAGTTTTGCCACTCTTATATAAACATCAAAAGAAGAAGAAAAAATTGAATTTGGAATGCGTTTGGGCTAAAAAAGTTTAGAGTTTAGAATTTAGAAATTTTTTTTTCAAAATCTACTATATTTCAACATTATTATTATGAATATCAAAATACTCAAAAACATATTTTAATTTATGATTAAGATAATTTTGGGAGGAAATTATAGCTACAATTGTAGCAAAGAATTGGATCCCCAATCCCCAAGGTTTTTTTTGGATGGATTGGGTCTTGAAGTTTCTTCATCAAGCCCACGAGGCCCATCCAAATGCTTCAAAACCCAAAAGTAATCGCTATTGTCCAGCCCAGAACAAACACAACCCGGACGGCGGACGGAGTTATTTAGTCTCTCTTAAAATCTTTCTTTAAAGTGTTTCGCTTGCAATTTGACGGTAGAAACGTTAAGGAATGGCGAGCGAGGTTGCGACGGAGACAGTGGTGCCGACAACAGAGGGAGCGGCTGCGACGGAAAAGAAGCAGCACAACCTAGAGAGGAAGTGGAGTTTTTGGTTCGACAAGCCCAAGCAAGGCGCCGCCTGGGGTATTTCTCTTCGCAGGGTCTACACCTTCGAAACTGTGGAAGAATTCTGGTGGTATGCATATTTTCTATCTCATCTTTCTGTATTTGTCTATGAGTGTGTATGTGTTGGCGGATCTATTGGTTTTGTGGGTTGATTGATGTAAATCGTTGAGGTGGTTGTAATGGGTGTTTAAATATGTAATTTAGTTGGATTGGTTTTGTTAGATAGTCTAGCACTCTAGCTTATTGCTTTTAAATGCTAATGGACCCGCCTTTTTTCCTTTTTTCCCTTGAACATATGGATGAAATAGAAAGTAAACAAAAAAAATACAAGGTTGAAAATTTGTATGTTAGATTGGCCTTTTTTCCAGAAGGGTAGGTGATCTTCGCTGGATGTAACATGAAAAATAGCAACAATTTGGTGCGGCATTTGGCTTTTTTAATAAGGTCTAACACGATGTTAAGTTGAAAACTTTTGTGCTTCTGTACCTTTACTCGTATGAAGTGTATGTTGGTGTGTTTGTTTTGTTTCTTAAACCGGGTAAGTTTTTTCTTTGGCAGTTCTTTAATTATTGGATTTATATCTGTTAAACTGTGAGCAGAATTAGCTTTCTAGACTTCTCTTTTTCTTTTTAAACTGGGATTGGTTAGCATGAAAGGGACATGTTTACATTGAAAGCTTTCTGCAGTTTGTATGATCAGGTAGTCAAGCCTAGTAAGCTGCCTGCGAATGCCGATTTTCACCTTTTTAAAGCTGGAATTGAACCCAAATGGGAAGATCCCGAGTGTGCTAATGGAGGGAAGTGGACGGTTACCAGCAATGTGAAAGCGAACTTGGAAAACATGTGGCTGGAAACTGTAGTTCTCTAAATTCACCTGCTACTACTTATGTTGAAAATATTTTTGGAATGTATTCAATAAGATTTATAAGTTATAACCAATTTTGTGATGAGCAATGACTAATGAGTTATTTCTTGGGCAGTTAATGGCCTTGATTGGGGAGCAATTTGATGAGGCGGATGACATTTGTGGTGTGGTGGCTAGTGTGCGCCAAAGGCAAGATAAACTTTCACTGTGGACTAAGGCAGCTGCGAATGAAGCTGCCCAGGTAATCCATATTCAATTGCTACCCTTTACTTTTTACTTCTGGTGTGTTAAATTTATGTGACCTTTTTGTATGCTTTAAATCTTTCGTGTGATAGGAGATGGCGTCTATATAATTCTATGACATGTGTGGATTTATAGCTATTATTTTAACTTTTCATAGACCCCAACATTCCTTTTTTTTTTTTCCATTGTTCGCTTCTTCATGTTCTGTATTTCTGACAAAAACTTATCAACCTAGTCGCCATTGGGCTTTCACTCCCGTTTTAAAGAACTGGTGAGTGGTGAGGTTCTGTGGTATGTATTATGTTGAAAGCTTTCTGAAAAGATGTTCTTCTGGAGATCACTGAGTTTGCATGATTCGTACTACTTGCTTCTGAAGAGTTGTTACTTTTGGCTGTCATCGAATTTGAAGATATTCATGTCCACTTTTGATGGCACCACTTATCTCTCAAGCCATATGTTCATAGAAAGAAAATTGATGACCGGTATGACTGTTTTATAAATTGGGATCAATATTTAGTTGCATAGTTGCTCAAGTAAGAATTTTGTGCATTTTGTTTTTGTCACTGCCGTGTGTTGTGTTGGGTCACTGCTATGTGTACTTGTGCTGGGTCACTGCTCTTGTAGTGGCTGTAGAGTAGTTAAAGGTGCTCAAGCACAGTTGAATCTCAAAGCATGGGTAATAGAACGTGTTTTGGTGTCAAAGCAAGCTAACCTGGTGCATCATAAGCACAAAAGTGTTGCGCTTTACTTTCACTTGAAGTCCAAGGATCAAGAAGAGAAACGAAGCAAGATTTTTCATTTTAGCTGTCTGTGCATTAAGAAAATTATTAATTTTTGGCATAAGGGTTGAGTGGAATATGGATATGTGGCGGTTTCTGTCTACCTCCCTATAAACAAGCATTGGTGTTTTTGTCTACCTTGGCACATTGTGTTTTCATTTCTCTCCCATTGTGTTGGTACAAAATAATTAACCTATCAAGCTTTCCCTCTTTTAAACTTTTGCTCATTCTTTTTTCCCTTTTTTTGGTGGGTGTGGGGCAGTGGTTTCAAGAACATATTTGCTTTACCAAGGATGACCGAAATGTCTCCTTTTCTCTTGGTTTATTGTCCCCTTTACTGGAAAACCGCGTTCTTCTTTGTTTCCTTGGAACTTTGTCTTTTAAGCAGACACTCATCAAGTGCTGAATATAAGTTATGAATCTTTACCATCATTCATTTATATGATCATAATTGTCCCTTGTTTTTTTATTTGTCTTCACATGCACGACACTGACCAAATATTTATTATGTATGTATTGTGAGTAGGACATAGTATGGTGGTTAAGTGTGAGAAAATGAAATATTATGTATGTATTTTGAAATATTATATACTATTCTGATTTTACTTTGAAATATAATTTCTTCTGACATTTTGAAAAAGTGCATTTCACTCTAATGAGGAACCCTCTTGCTCTTTATACTTCAAGCCAAGAATACTGGACCTTTTTGTGCACCTTTAGTTGATGATGAAACCATTGTCGTAGGGACACAAGATGATTCAAGTGGTTAATTACTGTGCATGTGTTGGCAACTGCAGTGAGTATCCCCACGTTCAGCCATCTTGACTGTTACTGTTTTGTTCTAGCCTTTCCGCTTCACATCCATGGTATTACCATGTTCCTTTCCTTGTTTTCCACCTCATGTTTCTCTCCTCACTTTTCTTTTCTGATGTAATTGGACATTATTGAAATGACAACGGGCTTCCATTAGGTAAGAGTTTGGAATGGGTCTCAGGGTATGATGCCCATGAGGATGGATTCTAACTTAGAGGATGCCTCATGTTATAGATGAGTCACAGGAAGGCCAGAAAATCTATAGCGGCTGTGGAAAATTAACCTAGGAATTTTAAGAATGTCATCATATGAACTTTGCTCTGATTTTTGTATTGTTTACTAATTTTGAGTGCTTTTCCTGTGAATCTCTGTTATGAAATTTCATTACCTACTTCGCATAGGCTTTCCACTCCTTATTTCCTGGATTTGAATAAAAAGAATTTCATATTCCCCCTTCTAGTCATGGGTATTGTACTGTACATTTGTTAATTTCCAGTAACAAGTGCGCCTTGATGATCTGAAGTTGATAATCTGAAGCTGCGAGTCTGTCCTTCCTACCTGAATGGATTGTCTTGGCTCCTTTGACCACATCCTCATTTTATCACCCTTGTGTTTCCTACTCTAACCCTTGGTGGGGTTAATGGAACTGGTCCATTTACAGTTCTTGAGAACCCCTTCCCAGTGGTGTTCCATTATTTTAACTTTTTATCTAATATTAATGGATAAGATTTGACCGACTGAGCATTGCCACTCGTAATAACAGGATCTATTACTGTGAATTTTCCCATAGTAACTTTAATTTGCTAAAATACTCTTGTATTTGTAGGTTTTAGCTGTCACTTTCTTTCTCAAATATGCGCACACTGCCACTCGTAATAACAGGATCTATTACTGTGAATTTTCCTATAGTAACTTTAATTTGCTAAAATACTCTTGTATTTGTAGGTTTTAGCTGTCACTTTCTTTCTCAAATATGCGCACACTTTACGTTGCCTAAAATTTTTGTTCCTTATTAGCTGTGAATGACAAACATGCAATACTGTAACGTGATCTTGTTTGCATATCCTGTGCGCTTCACTCGCTTTAACTGACCCATCATGGTATGTTTGATCTGAATTATAAACATGCAACATGATCTTTCTTTGTCGTGTAATTCTTGTTTTGCAGATGAGCATTGGGAGGAAGTGGAAGAAGATAATAGATGTCGATGACAAGATCACTTATAGCTTCCATGTAATCTTTTTTCGCCTTCCATTTTTTGGAGATGATTTTCTGCCAATTTATTTTTCCTTATGATTCTTAATCGTTTTGCCTGTTTCACTTCCAGGATGATTCCAAAAGGGAAAGATCTGCCAAAAGCCGATACAACTTGTGAAACCATCTTTCACTCGGCCTTGGTCTTTATGATATCTAGTCCGGATCATTGATAAATGTATTTCAATTGAGATGTTGTTTCTTGTTATAATGCTTGCCAACAATATATCTATTCATGGAGTATCAGGACATTTGGTATTCAAGTTCAATGGACGGTTTAGTTGCATTAGCCATGGCATAAGGTGAATTTGTTATCTGCGTAACGCAGAGGTGATGGTAATTAAAGGGAGAGGTGCATCCATTGCTGCCAAAGAACAGCCAAAGATGAACTAAGATTTCATTGATCTAACAACAAAATACTACAATTCAGTTGAAGCAGTAAAGGGGGATTTGATGTGATGAGAGAAATGATCCATCCAGTGTACATTCTGGTTTTAGGGACATGAACAAGGGAAAGGCCTTCAAATGGGTGGTGGTGGTATGTGGGTTTTGATCAAGCAAGGAAACCAAGTCTCTCCCCATTTTTCTTGGCCAACCTGATGAGTCCTTGCCTTTGTTTTGCATCTGCTCCTATTGATTTGCAGAATTCAGTTATTACCTGCAACACAATATCTGACAGTCAGATTATATTCAACAGAGTTGTCCCATATATAATCCTCTTAAATATCAAGTATTATGTGTCTAGCTAGTTATAACCACTTGGGTTATTAAGTACTTTGTGTGTCTAGTTAGGGGTGTCCATTTGGATTTCGATTAGATTTTTAATCGAAATCAAAATATCCGAATTGATTCGGTTATGATATTTTTCACTCCGTAATCAAAAAATATATGTACAATAACCAAATCGAAAAAACCGTAGCAACTTACAAATTGGTCACTGATTGGGGAAGCATCACAACATAAACACTTTAATCAAAAACAATATACGAAAAAGTCTAAATTAATAACAGAATCCGAAACGTTAACCGAAAAATCTGTAAATTAATAACTAAATCTGAAACTGTTAACCGAAAAATCGTTAAATTAATAACTAAATCTGAAACTGTTAACTGAAAAATCGAAAAACCAAATAACCAAGGTTCAAATTGGTTCCTCGGTTGTTGATCAGATTTCAACACCCCCATGTCTAGCCTAGCTATAACTATTTCAATAATAGTCGGTGAAGGCCAAATTGTATAAATTTGGGAGGTACTAAGTACAATTCCAATAAGCAAATACGCTTTAGCTACTGTTAAACATAATTTAGCTTCTCGGTTACCAAAAGAAAAAAAATGTCTAGCTAGTAGCTATGTTTTTAAATCAATATGCCAAGAACATAAATAAAATTAAAAAAAATATTGGTTAGGCAGGCAGAATTCAGGATTTGTCTTAAAATACCCATATTATACAAAGACAGAAACTCTTTTTCCCCCTCAATTGGGATTGCACATCTAGCCTGAGAAATACCCAAAACAATCAAAAATGGGAAAATCAAAGATAAATAATACTATTGAGTGCAAAAATAGGAATTGATACCTGTGAGTGGAGAGCAATTGCTTTGCCTCTAAGCTGGTTGAACCGCTTCTTACCAACAATATCACGAGTGACGACAACAATTGGAGCAAACAAACCTTTGCCTTCATTGACATTCTTCATCATGGGCTGTGATCTTGTTGGCTTCCCAACTCCAACTCTAGTTCTATGTACTGATGATTTAACCAGCATAGCACAATCCTCATCAACCATGGAAGTAGTTCCCCAACTCCCCTTGAATGGTGTGCTCAGAGAGACTGCACTAGTAGCCATTGCAGAACACAAACAACAAAG